>NC_134573.1:106507774-107225274 GCF_050947875.1 Dermacentor variabilis
CGCTCCTAGCTTTCCCTATGCGGGAACAAGCGGGAGCGGGTCGCCATGTGCCGATCTGTGTACCTTTACGATTGTGCACCTTTACGGTGTATGGACGTTTGCTGATTGGTTGCGAATGGAGAACCATTCCGCTCGCGGCGCCCGTAGCCCCCTAGCCGCTCCTGGCCCACACCAGGGGGCGCGCTAAGGTTACCGTTCAATCGCATAGCTCGGTGGCGAGATCAAAGCCTTTGGCTACTTTTCGAAGATCCGAGTGCTTTAGTGTGTGCTGCTGGATCAAAGTCGTGGGCATCGCCTATCAGATTGGAGGAGCTAGCTGATTATTGTAGCAGTTTGTTTTGTACAGAGCCACGTTGCTTAAGCGTCAAGCGAAATTCTTTCTCGTGCCGTTTTGTCTGTGCTTACGACTCGCACGTATATATGTGGATGTGGCGACGTCAGCTGTTTAAATCTCGCCTACGTTAGTGAAGAGACATCTAGAGAGACTCATTTGCGGTACAAAAAATGCAAAAGCTGTGCATACCTTAGCAGCAGTTGCGTAGCATTGCGGCACCACAGAAAAAGAAGAAAAAGAAGAAGGAGAAATTAACGATAACAAAATATAAAACGGCGACCGGGAGAGAATAAAAAGAACGCAAGCGTGGCAGTATCGCACAGCCAAATGTATGATTAATTCAAAGTTAAAGCATGCCAATGAATCCGGCTGATACCAGCGAGACCATGAGAATGTGTTTGTTTTACTGGAGCACGCATTTTAACATTGCCTCGATGCGTCATAGCATCTAAAGGTGCTGAATTCCTGAATTCATCCCTGAATTCATCTCTCGGGCCAGAGCGATGAATTCAGGGATGGATACAGATGAATTCAGAATGCACGTGATACTCAAATCAGCGCCATAGACTTAGACGATTATTTGCACATTGCATGCGAATGAATGAGGAACAGGGGAGACAACGTTTAAAGGGCTCCTCAACAACCTCTCGGGCTTGGTGAAAAAACACAGTGCGCAGGTAGCATACGGTGCTGTGAACATCTCGGCCACAATCTGCAGTCGTGCGCGGCGCGTGGAGCTCACAAGCGGAGCGATTCTTTATCAAACGCTCTCTTTTTTTTTCGACAGAAGTCTGCTCCTCACTCTTTTTTCGACACTTTATTTCGTAATATAACAGATTGCCATATATACGCGGCTGCTTTTCGCCAACGGCTGACCTCAAACAAGAAGGGTGTTTGGATCAGCGCGCTCCTTGCTACTATTATTGTGTATATTTATTGACGCAGTTTAATAAACAGGGTGCAGTAAGCGAAAATGTGCATTAGAATTTCGATAAGAATTAGCCAGTTCCGGAAGAAGCTGACTGCCGTCTGGTCACTCCCGGCCGCGACCGTCCGTGTGGGGGTTAAAACTTTGGCCACCTTGCTCATCGGTGTCTCGCTAATGTCGTCTAGTTTTGGGCAGTCGACTAGGCTCGAACCACGCGAATCTTAAGGTTAGCTCACTCGCACGCTTACCAATGCGCGTTCACTCATGACCCGCTCTTGGTTAGACGCCTTGGCAGACTTCGCTTCGTATTGAGCTACATACCTTATACATAAGCAAGAGATCAAATGCCTTAACAGTTGCCTTTCACGTAGACCGACACGTGAACCCGATTGATAAGTGGTCCTACCATTCCATAGCATGCGCAGATGAGTTTTGCGTCTTCTTTTTTTTTCCCTCAGTGCATCCTTCAGCTGACAGTCGGCGTTCGTGTTGTCCACTTCTCTTCTCTGTGTCCGTGTCTGCACGCCTTACCCCTTTTTTTTGCATTATGAATCCTCACCAACTAGCTCAGCTTTCTGTCGTTCTAGCTATTTCCAGACTTGCGAAACGCCCAGGTTGCTAATTTCTGCAGCGTAATGAATGCCACCAAATTTAGCCGAGAAAACCGGAACTGAACTGCCGAAGAGCCAACTATTCCGCTCTTAGGAGACGCCCGCGAGTGACGTCATTGCTTACGCCTCACAGTCGGGGCGATCACGAAGAAAGCGAGATCGCGGCACTTAATGAAGCTTACGCCCGTATTTAGAAATGTACCTTAACTTCAAGCCCATGCTTGGATCGACCTAAACGACACCTGCTGGGAAAACGCTGCAAGAATTGCAATGAGCGTCCTCATGACGTTCACTTCATGCTCGCCCGACGGTAAGGCGTAGGTGGTCACGTGACACGTGGGCGTCTGCTAAGGGCCGGGCAGTTGCATTCTTCGGCATTTTCAGTTTCGTAGGTCAAACTGGCCGGAATCCATTACGCTACATGTAGAAAATCGCCGCTTCTAGTTTTCCAAGCCTGTAGATAGTTACGAAGTCCTCGCATGATGAACTTACAAGTCTTGTATGGTGATCGATTCTCTGGCTCTTCTGATTAAAAAGTTAAACGATCTAATGCGTATAATTACTTGTCAGAGTGCTACCTCGAATGATTTCAAAATGTATGCTTCTGTGGTAGAGGCAATCCCGGGTAACTCGAGTAGTTATGGTGCCTTCACCATTTTTACGGAATTTCTGACGCATTTCCTGAAGTACTTCATATGACAAGTTAAAACGCATTACGCTAACGCAAATAATTTAGCTCTTATATCAGAATAGCGCATTTTGCTACGTTTACGCCACTATAACCGTGTTTCTCTTCGATGTGAGGCATATGACGCACCGGTTACAAATAGAAGTTTACTTCTCTCTTTTTTTTTTATTCGAAGAGAACTTGCACAGGAACCATCGGGCTAAGATTTCGCGGGTCCTTTACTATTTTTTCTGGCAAATGTGATTACATCTCGCCGAACTCCGGGAGCACAAATTCAAGTTGTCTGCTTGTACAGTAGCATTGTGATTAATCAACGTTGCCTTGTTTCCACCGAAATGGCGATGGCGGAGGGGGGGAGGCTCGAGTTATCGTAAAGAAGATTGATTCTGTACACTGTCATAACAACCTTGTGGGAAAGCGGGCACCTGCAAGCCGTCTTTGTAGATTGAAGACAAGAACAAGTAGTGCACTGAGGCAGCTCCTGCAGCATGGTGATTGAATCCATGGCATTGTGGTGGTGCTGTAAACAACAAAGATGGTAAAATAAGTAAGACATTAGGTAAAATACGAACAAAGAGCTTGGTGGCACAACCCACCGCCCTATTTCAAAGGCGATGCCCATAGCATGCATGCATGCATGCATGCATCCATCCATCCATCCATCCATCCATCCACGGACACTCACTTGATTTTTTCTTTCAAGGATGACGTCATTTAAGAACGGCGTGAATGCTTTCGTTGCCGCACAAGATCGACGGTCGATTAAGGTGGCGACATCTATATATTAGTGCGGGGGCGTGGCCTAATTGCCCCTGTTTTAGTTCTTGAAGGTGACCGGTCGAAAAACAACAACAGCAAACAAATAGAAAAAAAATAAACAGAAACAGAAACAGCCGTAGGGTAATTCATATAGCTGTCGTTCGAACGGAATGTTATGTCGGGGACGTGACGTCTCGTTGTCCCGAGAATGATCTATCGGAACGACAGAACACTTCTCAATAAGGGGGAACTCCTATGGTGCAGTTTTTTTTTTGTCGTATTCCGCAGAGTTGCCTGTCGTCTTTGTCAACTATAGATGGAAGGGAGGCGCACTGCAAGTCTCGATGTTAATTAACTCTGTCTGGAAATACGTACGCGACCGGTCGCCCAGTGAGAGACTTCGCGCCCGCGCTCATTGTTTCGGATATCCCATGGCACACCGAACGAGAGCGTGCTTTTAACGGCGCGTCAAGACGAGGACAAAGTGAGGAAGAAGACGCGATTGTCACACGGACTTGTGCTGCATCTCCGCTTGCCTGAACGTACTGTGACATTCATCACGCCACAGTGAATATAGCCCATAGACACACCTTTAACCTCTGAGAATGGGCACGTAATCTCGGAACTCACTCTGCAGTCCCTAGACCGCTCGCCTGCTGACGTTCGCCTTCGTTCGATATGCGGTTTCTAACAGTCCTATTCTCTTTCCACGTATACGTTTCACTAAGTAAATATAGCATCTTTTGTAACGATGACAGACAGACGGCACTGGCGCCTCGGGCTCGCATTTTTTCTCGCGTCTGCCGGGCTGTGTATGTCTCAAATTACGATCTATCCGCGAATAACACCGATCGTGTTTGCGCTGCGTAGCCGTGGCCGCTGGAGCGAGTGACAGGGAAGCGCTCCGCTTTGTCTTTGCCCACTTTGCTTTTCTTGTTATTTTGGGCATTTACTCTGTCCCTAAAGTTAGGTGCAAATCAAACCGGCGTGTCCACTAGACACAATTGTTTTGCAGGGATTATGGTTAATCCTCGTCCCACTCTCCTGTGTGCCCGCTGTTTTCGTCGCTTACTTTCTCTTTATGTCTAAAAGAATAGCTGCAGATCGAAACCGCGTGTCTGATAAACACCATTGTATAGTAGGGATTATGATTAATCCTCGTCGCACTGTCCCTGCGTGTCCTCTGTTTTCGTCGCCGAATGTTTTTTTTTTTTGCCTTTTTTCATGTCTAAGTTTAGCTGCAGGTCAAACCCACGTGTTCAATAAACAAAACTGTATAGCAGGGCTTACGGTTAATCCTCGTAGTACTCTCTACTGTGTTCGTGGCGCCACTTTTCAATTTTGTTAGTTTTTTGTAGGCGCCATATTGTAGACGCTGGGCCAACTGTTGTGCGCCTCCCGAAATAGATTCGCGAAGTGTGAAATGAGACTGTTTTCTTTTTTTTTTGCGTTTTTTACTGCCGGTACTCCAGTACCGCACCGTGCCGCGTACGTCTACAGAACGGTGTATGGGGGGGAGGTGTGAAGGGGAGGGGGAGGGGTCTTGGAACACGGGCGCCGTTGGGCTTTGCCAGGCAGACAAGCGCCGCGTTCTTCTGACGCTCGTCAGCGCATAGCAAGTGTAGTAGCCGGAAGACGGATGGCCCCGGCTAGCTTTCTTTGCCTTATTTGTGTTTCTTTTTTATTTCGCGCATGCGCTGTGCGGCGCCCTTTCTCGAAGCAACGCCGCGCGGCACGCCCCAGAAGCCAATTGGCAGAGGCAACTGTCACAGACGTTCTCGCTGGTTTTGCGGAACCTGCCACTGACACTCATGTTTGCAGCAGCACAATCCTGCGCCTTCGCCGGAGTGACTTCGAGCATAAAGCGTGGTCGTAACGTCGTTGGTCCGTAAACAACTTTTGGACGCCCGTCTGCCTGGTACAATTGCGGCCACGCGCTCGTGCGCACCCTCGCGTCGAAGCGAGAGAGGCGCAAGGTCGTCTTTCTAGCCGCTTTACTGTGCAAGAGTGAAATAGGGTTTGGTCTGGGTGTTCTTTCCTCTTGCATTGCTTATTTCTTCTTAGCGTTACTAAAAAAAAAAAGAAGATAGCCCTTGCGGTTTCCTAACCCCTTGCTGATCTTTCTATTCCCTGTTCCCTTCCCTCTGCGTGTACGGTAGCCAGTTCAACCAGACGATTTTCTGGTAAACATCGCTCCTTTCTCTCTTTTTCTTTTTATTTCTCTCTCCTGGTCTATTCCTCAGAGAATCTTAAAGATTTGTAGAAACAATGTCTTACGCGTAGAATAATAATAATAAACAAAAAGCCAGCAACTACTGAGTTCTCAAATTCGAGCGCCAGTAACTGTAACAATATATTCTGTCGACTTGGTGCCGCAGATAAAGATGATTCTGTCTGAAATTCGCAGACATCAATACACTGCTACTGTATTGCATATTCGTAGCCTACAAAATGGCCTTAGGTAAATATCTGGCCAGTGTGAACATGTCTTCAAGTTCGCAGATCTAAAAGACTAAATAATCATAAGCTTCTTGCAATGGAGTGAATTTTTACATGTCAGAAAGAAATAAGCACTGATCAACTCCAAGGCAGGTTTTCTTTTTTTTCTCATTCCAACTTATAATCGGGAAATGAGCTTCGGTAACGAAGGTCGAACCAAAAAGGTTTAAGTCGCTTCCATGTGTCCGCTGTCGTTATCGTCCACGTCTGTCGTAAAAACGTCGCATGGATTTTCTTAAAACGTCGTCCGGCAAGGGAAGCACACCGTTGCACATATTATGCAGTCGGTGGCGTAGTACCATCAGCGCAAGTTGAAATAACAACAACAACAACAACAACAACAACAACAACAACAACAACAACAACAACAACAACAACAACAACAACAACAACAACAACAACAACAACAATAATATTAATAATTATAAACGTTAGTGTGAACACCTGTCACGCATAATTACACAGCTCCGGGTCGTGCAATCACTCCGTTGCCGGTTTATAAGCGCGCATGGTGTGGCCCAGGCCTGCGGTTTGGGGACTAAATGAAATCGAAGGTGCAGACACAGGCGAGCCTGGAAATGCAACAATGCTCTGTGGTCGTCCTCGACTTCTTCTCGTTCGAATTGATGCTGGTATGGGGCTCACAAAGCTGTCTGGAATTATCGTTGAATTGACTCTCTCCTGCAGTGCTCGTACTCTGGTAGGATGTGATGTGCATTGCCTTCCTCTCCCATTTCCCTTTTTTATTAATTCACCTTTTTTCTCGTCACATTTCTGTCCCCTTCAAGCGGGTGGGCGTGATGCCCCTTTTAGGAACAATGGATAGTCCGCTTCTCTCTCTGTTTCTGCTATTTATGCGCGTTTACAAGTATATTAATAATATGCTGGTTTTAGCGCCCACTGGGGAGCCAGAACTACTGCGATTAGCGGGTTTTTACGTGTCCTTTATAATATTTATACGCCCATGACTCCATAGTATGCACCCATATGACTCCATAACGCGCATATACTTAGGAGGTGCGCCCTTAAGGCGTTGCCTAATCAACGCGCGTGATTTACGACGCATGCGCAGAGTAGCGGCCAAATCACGATAAAAGCTTGGGGCCCGCCCGCGTCATCCCAAGTCAAACAACGAGTTATGAGGCCTACGCGATTCGGCACGCGGCATTTGTAAGAGACCACATGCTTTATGCTAAAACAATGGCATCGCTGACCCACCTATTACTACATGTATTAGTGCATAATGTTCGAATTTCAATGAAGGAAACACCTAAGGTAACTTTCGAACCAGCAATGACTCGACATTTCTTCATCTTGATTAGTGAACGGTATTTTTATCAGCTTAGCATCTATCGATACATTCTTTCTTTTTCTCCGAGCCCTCGTGCCATAACCTGGCTCTCTGCTGCGGTGCCAAGTTCTCCATTTGGCTGAGCAGAACGAATCCGTCGCAATGTAACGTTCAGCTTGACGGTTTTAATGGGCACTTTGAGTGATCCAAAAATAGGGTCTATAACGCGAGCATCTTGGCCCGGTATCAAGGATGATTTTCTGTTGCAAGAATTTTAACGACTTCTGTTTTTTTTTTGCCTTGTGTTTTAAACGCATTGGAACCTTACCAGAATACTGCTTGCATGTTATCTCGTTAACAATGAAAAAAAAAAAGAAAAAACGCGGCAAAAGAGTCACGTGCCAAGTAAAGAGACTGGTTTGAAACTTGCATTTCGAGGTCAGTATGTCTAGTCAGTCATTCAGTCGTCGTTACTGTCAGCCTATTCTATGTGAAGTGCATGACACAGCACTCTTCCAGATATCTTTTATTATAATTTTTTGCTGCGTCGACCGAACCTTTTCGTACGTGCCTTCATCTCAAGACTCTTTATGTCCCATCCTACTATATTCGTGTAAAACTTTCCCAGCGACTTTTCCCGTAATTTTGCTCCGTCTGTGTACCACGATAGCTCAGTGGCTACGACGCTGCCCTTCTGATCTCGAGGTCGCAGGTTCAATCCCGGCAGCGGCGTTCCAACAGGGCCGGTATGCAAATACGCTCGTGTACCATGTATTGGGAGCACGTGGTTAAAAACCTCTGATGGTTTAAAATTATTCCGGAATCCACCACTACAGCCTCCCTCACAACCCTCTTGACAGGTTTGGGACTCCGCAATTTTATTCAGTCTTGTCTCTCTTAGAGCAACGCAACAGACATGGCTACCTAAGGATATCGATGGTTTAATCAATATTTAGGGTTTGCAATAATTAGGTGACACTTGTGATCTTTTTTATTTAAAGCAATGTTCAGCATGGTGTGTCTATTCTGTGTAGGTGGAAAAGAAAAATCAGCGAGAAATCTACACACCGGTCTTTTTTGCTACATGGAGACTTTACTGGCATAAGCAGTTTTCAGTCACTTCAGTTCTCGCACCTCTACACCGGCTTGACTTCTGCCTTTGCGAAATGCGTGTAGCTATGTGCCACGTCGTTTCTTTTATGCTTGCACTAAAAGAAAAAAATATTTTCACCTGGTCTGCAGTATCTCGCTCTATAACACTTTGCTATGCGTCAGATAGTGTAGTTTTAAGTCATTGCATATTTACAGGAACCTGTGTTGACATGTTTCACCCTGGTCATTGGAAATCTCATCTGCGTACCGTTCGTCGTTCGCCCACGATGGTCATTCGAATTTGGTGAAATGACGTGATGCTAATTACGCACTGCTTATTAACACGTAATGGGTGTCCAATAAAATACGATCGGGTTACATCTTTGCAAACCAGCATTTTGTATCTTCGCAATCTACGACGCCTTTTAACTCACAACCTTATTTTAGCATGTCTTCCCACTTGCTGATGACGACCACTCATACGACGTCTAGCGAAATGAGCGTGACGTCGCGTTAACGCGTTTATTTGGGCCAGCTACTTTGTGTGGCACGGCAAGTACGTAGAGTGCGAGCAATCACGTGTTCTTCATCTCTTGTTGATTTCATTGCCTGTTCCCCGCTGCTTATTTCGTCGCGCTTTCTGTTTTCTGTTTTCTGCATTCTGCATGTACGTACATGCAGTTACGAGAAGTTGTGTGTGTTACTTCCAGATCCGTTATTTTTAGGACTTCACTGTGTTATTGCAGCAAAACAAGAACAAATTTCAGTTTCCTTTTGTGTAGCAGTGCCTGCTCCGATAATGAAAATAACAATATGTTTGTCTAACCCGCACACGGAAGCATGCTAAGCGTAATGTGCTCCTTTTCTTCACCGTCAGCGAACCCGTGCTGTTTCACTTCTGATGCCGCTTGGCTGCCCGCAGAGTCCTCGGTTCAATTTCTCTTAAATTTGCCGTACGGTATGAGGATATTGTGTGCTGGATTTTGTTGACTATTTTTTAGGCTGTCACTGCGGTCACATCGAATTTCATTAAATTTAGGTTCCCCCATCTGAAAACTCGAAAAATAGAGGTGAAGAAGAAGCCTATACTTGGCTAAAAAATAAGTACGGAGAATAAGGTCTTAGAAACTCGCTGCGTTTGTGCGATCTCCTGTGTATGGCTTTCCCGTCGCAGATATGCACTCAGACTCCATTTTTTTTATTCTTTCTCTTCCCTAGGAATACGAAATGTCTTTCCCTCTCTCTCCGCCCCCCTCCCCTCTATCTATATATATATATGAAATGTCAGACCACTGACGACCGAGCAACGTGATGGCGTTTTAGTTGTGCCTTATATTTTCTCTGTCAGCTTTTCAGCCGCGGGGTAGATATCACTCTGTAAGGATTGCATGTGCGTTGCCCCACGTTTACTGGATTTTAGACTCGGCCGGAACCAGAGCTGGCAAAATATAGAATCCTGCGATCTTCTGATACGGCTTCGAGCCAGCTATAGACTTTGATATCAATGGGTCCGCCGAAGAGCCAGGAATGCAATCTGCCCTTGACAGGCCTGGCTCCGGGCGTGTTGCCGCCGTTGAAACGGGGCCGCCTCGAAGGCTCCTCGGCTCGAAATAGCCGCCTCGGGGCCGCGTGCCTGGACCCGGCGTTTAATCTCGGCTTAAACCGTGGTGCGCAGCGAGGTGCCTCTTGCCCGGTGGCGTCTTCCTTGCTCCATCTAATTGTGCGCACGGCGTCGCGAGCTTGGCATACGTCGAGAAACGCTTTCGGTGGTCCGTGCTATAGGGACGGATCGGTGTTGCGTGCGGTGAAATCGCGAAGGAATGTACCCTTTGATTCGCCCATATGTTGAGGGACATTCTTTTACGTATACCGACAGCTCTTGCTCGCTTGATTTATTCAATTCTTTAGCGCAAATTCACTGCTTTCGCTGCCCCATGCGTATCGCTAAAATGTCGCGGTTCATTTAGTTCCTGGCACGTGCGGCAGCAATAAGGATGAAAGCGGTAAGAGCCGTGAGTGCTGAGTAATAAGACGTGGATGATCTGCAGCGCACTGGGTGGTGAACATTGGTATCGGCATTTGAAAATGGGCTAACCGAGACTCCTTTGAAAGCATTCCATATTCCGCGAACTGTGCAGGGAAATGAGGAAGACATGAAACAGTAACTAGCGCACTTGGCTCACGCATTTAGTTTTTGTAGTTTCTGCTTTTTGTCGCGCTCACATGCAGGGCAGTCATAGTGTAACGATTCCTCTCGAACGATTGCATTCTTCTACTAACACTCATTGTTTGCGGCCAGCTGATCCCGGCGATAATGTAGGCGGAGTGTAGTTCGGGCAACTGGACAAGCGCGAATAGATGAAGAGTGTCAATAGAGTTATTAGGTAATCCCGGTGCAGGTTTCCCCACACAGCACGTAACCGACCGGACAGGGACGTACAGGCTTACACCGAAGTAGTTTGTGCAGACAGAGACCGGCTTATATCAGGCGCAGTTGCCAGCTCCGAGAGCTTCACACACAGGTGGATGTGAGTATAGTTCCTGACCCCTCCTACCCCTCCCCCACCCTAAAGACGAAGAGGGGGGGGGGTGGAGGAAAGGAAACACCGACATCCTAGGGCTGAGCCCACAGTGCTTTTTATTTTTTGTTCGTAAGGACTGTTTCCGATTCACCGGCTGCCTCCTTTGTTATTATTTCCAGTAGCACAATCGGTCGGCATTTGCTCTTACAAACAGTTATAGCGGAAATGCTTTTATATTATTTTTGTGTGTGTGTACGGGCCCTTATATAGCGCAGCTTCAGTGATCGGAATCCTTCGTCGTCAGGCGGCGAACGCGCGCTGTAATCGCCGAAAGGAGTTCGAACAGCTCTGAGCTACTGTCCGGATTGTCGCCTCTACTTGAATGTTCTTGGTTTAGTAATTCAAAAGAAAAACTAGGGCATTTAAATGAAATGGAACCGCGCGTGTTCGACGTCTGTAGTTCCTTGTGGTATTCAATGCATTCGTACGGGAACAACGAGAAAAAAGTCTGTAATTGGAGTTTGTTTCAACTAGAACAACGCGCCACGGCAGATTGAAGGTCGTATTGGGAGAGCGCCTGCAACCAATTGCGGTTATGTATTACATAACTCACGGACGTTGTCTTAACTACACCTAGGCTTCAGTTGTGGTTTTATTTATGTATTTTGTTTTTTCTTTATTAACTGACAAAAGCCTTGGTAAAAGTTGTCGATTTCATAGAAACAGTTTCCTGATTGCATCGCTTCTTTCTGGTTAGGAATTATATGCTTTTAAGCATATTACGAAGGTACAAAGAGCAAAGAGCAGAGCTGCCGCTAAATCTTTTGTTTTATTCGCAGCTTAGGCGTAGAGGCTTAGATAAAAGGGTACTGCCAACGTGGAACTGTTTTACCAGCGTCATGCATTATTACAATTTGACGTTGTACGGATGTGCTTGAAGAAATTACATTGCTTTTGCTGATGCCGTGGTCTCTAAACATTTATATTATAAATCACGGGCGCTATAACGTAAAACTATTCCAAACTTTTCTATTTCAATTCTGCAATCAGAAAAGCTTTTGACCTCCGAAATCGGTCAAAAGCTTTTTTGGACCACCCCCACATCACCTGTCTGTCACGCGACGTCACGCAAATTGCGATAGCTCCTAGTCTTATATGACGTGCATTATTTGCATTATTTGATTATGCATTATTTGACCGAACAAAAGAAAAATAGTTATTTCTGATTCGACGCCTTTTCATCTTTAGTCCTCGAATATTGGTCAAGAATTTTCAGGCTAAACCCACTTCACCTGCCTCTCAAACGACGTCACAAAACCGCAAGAACTCATACGTCGAAGTGACGTGTCCACGTTAAAGATGTATTAATATGCCGAACGAAACTGAATTTTCTTCTGAATAGCCGCAGGCTGCCTCGTTCCGAAAGGAATAAAAGATGGCGGCCGCCGATCGCTCAGGTACTGGCTACTCGCACCTACCGGAGAGCAGGTGTTTATTTGCGTGTAATACAACTTTTTGCCGGGGTGTGTAACGTTTTCGAGCACTTTCGGCCCATTTGCGACCTCCTTCTGACAACTCTTCTTCGCTGAGGATCCGTTTTAGCGTCATTCTTAAGCTTCCTTTGCATGCGATTTTCGACCAGCCATCGCAAGGTAAGTAAGTAAAAGCAGACCCATCGCAGGCGCCGGCACCACCCTCTTCATGCGGTTATCGATTTTCAGTGCAGTGGCTCGGCCCCATCGAATACCTCTGCACTTGAACGTGCTCCTTGCCTCCTGTTAGATAAGACAAATAAGTTAGATAAGACAAGCCGCTCAGTGTAGGCAATGTTATTCGTTTTTCAAGCATACGAAAGTGACCTCCTATGAACGAGGAGAGCGTTTGATTGGTCTGTTCTGAGAACCCTGCGGGCGACCGCCCGATGCTTGGGTCGGCGGTTACGCAAATTTGACGTCAGGAGATTGGAATAAAAACATATTGGAATAGTTTTACGTTATAGGGCCCCATTTATATTCTTTCATCTCGGCGCTGGTGTATAGATGAGCTGTGGAGCCTGGCATCGGCCAATCATTATATCAAGCGCACAAGAGGCAATGCCCTGTGTTCTTCACGTGCAATATAGCTCTTAGCTGCGTCATCGGCGTAGGGACTCAGGCACCTTCGTTTGGAAAATTGTGTGCTCACAATCTTCGCAGGGTACTGCGGTTATGTTTCTTGGTCACGTTCCCGTAAATCACTGTCAAACTCCTGCGACAGACACCGACAACCCTGGCGGGCATCATAACGACTAGGAGAGTGAGCGCCAGATGCTGTCGCTGTAGTACACTCGACGTAAAGCGAAATCTTCCACTTCAGCACTAATTTGGTAGCGCCGATAACTCCAGTTTAAGAATGGCACAGCTCTGTAGCATCAAATAGGCTGGCTGAGTGGGAGAGGGGGAAAAGGCGCAAAATAAGCGTTGCGACCTATTATGTGAACGCCTTCATCTTACGTTCAGCGTAGTTTTCCGAGCCGACTATTCCGGATCCTTGATGTTCAGTGTAGCAACGCAGAGCTTTTGTACTGAACTTGTACATCACAGAACTATCTTTTGGAACCTGTATGGAATAGTACGACATATCCATAGGGCGTAATCACTCACCGCTATGGTGCCTCTGGTAGTCAGATAATATTTTATTTGAAATAAGTCTTTTTATGATTATACGTGTCAATATTATCAGGAGTGCACTTGTTTCACTTGCTCTCATTCGGGTATAACCAGTGAAATAACAGATTTCGTTTGTTTGAATGCAGACACAGCTGCTATTATTGAGCATATCGTTGTAAAGTGCATTCTAAATATACAGTGAAAGTCTGGGAGTTTCGGAGGATTTTACGTCAACGCTATATTGAGTCAATTAAGTTGTGTCGTTATTTATGGACATATACCCTCCCTGACTCAAGGTAGAGGCTCCACAAACAGCCGTCACTAAACACAGAAGCCACCGATAACTGTTTAACTAACTGTTTAACGACAACTGCGATAACGTGGGCAATTTTATTTAGAGTTATGTCGGAAAACACTAGGCAAACTGGGCACGTGTTGGTCCATCAATACGACGTTACCATCAATTCGACGTTTCTGTCCCGAACAATATATGGTGACTGCAAAGTTGTCTGGAGCACTGCAGGAACAAAATCGAAAAATCCTTGCGCGATTGAAATGGCCGCTTTGCTCGCGAGACGTCAATATGATTGCCTCTGCAGTTGAAGCGGAGTTATGTGCGAAGTGATGAGGGATCCTTTTTCAAGGTGCGTTAAGCGCAGCTCTTGACTCCCCTTTTTCTTTTCTCTTTTGTATCTTGACAACTGCTGCAACATTAACAAAAGAAAGTACTAGCTATAAAACGCCGAATAATTGGTCGGCAATTTTGGCAAACTTCACTATGTGCCGACCTAGAAGGTGATATCGCACAAATTACTTATTTGTTTGAGCACACTTACTGTGATTGGTGCAGAGAAATTCCGACGTCGGGGAATTATTTTACGAGTGCTTCTGTGTATAAGCGCCACGCACTCCGGGCGCATATGAAACTGCACCCCCGTGTTATCAATAAGGTAACATGTTCTCTATTGCCCTGCCGTACCACCTTGCGAAACTGACGCCGCTGACACAGGGGCGCTGTTCTGGAGCGGCGCTGCTGCTCAAAAAGAAAAATGAAAAAGAGAACGAGTGAAGCGAGTTGCGGTGAAAAGTCGATACTCAATGCGGGTTCAGCGGCCGTCGCCAAGCGCGTTGTTCCTGGGCTCATCGGCTTTTGGCGCTTTCGTACTTTTCGTCGGAGCTTTTGATTAAGCTTATGCTGCACGTTTGTTTCCTTCCGTTGAATGTTGTGCGCAGTAGCGGCTTGCATAGGGCCGGTTCGTTCACACTGGCGAGCTTGGAAGGGTTTTTCGAAAGCGCGAAGCTACGTGTGCGCTTACCTTTCTTTCTTTCTTACTTTCTTTCTTTTTCTTCCTTTCTTTCTTTTTGTTTTATGCGCTTCCGAGTAGTTCTAGCGAAAAGCCAGTGACCCCCGACGGCGTTAGATGTTAAGTTACGACAGCTGAACATTGTTGACCGAGCAGCTAGGGTGATTTTGAACGTTTTGCTGACGTAAACGACGTGAAATGCCGAAGCAAGCGCAATCCGGATCCTTCCTTGCCGGCGTAAGCCGTGTGCAGTTTGAGAGGGGACGCGTAATTTGTTTTTAAGCAACAATTACTCGTGACGCATAAGTTCTAATGTCACATGTTTAATGTAACAAGTAGCTCTCGCGTTGAACATTTATTCTCATTGAACACTTATATAAGAGACGTGTGCGTTTAGACACTATACGGCTCTTCGAAAGCAATTTCGTTGTTCCCTTTCGTATTGCTCGAGTGGAATACAAACGCAAGGATGGTGCGCCAGAAAGTTCTTCGCCTGTACGCAAAGGGCTGTTCATAAAAATGTGCAGGCAAGTTGTGGTAGTGCGTATGGAGGCGTTGAAGAACGGCATCGCGGGCTACTGTGTCGTAAAGTATGAATTGTAGGGTAACGTACCCAAAAACCACGACATGATTACGAGGCATGTCGTACTGCGGGACTCCGGATGAATTTTGACCATCTTGTGTTTTAAGCGTGCACCTAAATTCAAAGTACACGAGCGCTTTTGCATTTCGCCCCCGCCGGCATGCGGTCGCCGCGCCGGCGATCGAACCTGCGACCTCGAGATCAACAGCGCTACACCATAGCCACTTAGATAGCGGTGCGAGTGCTACTGTGTTCTCATCGCCGCTTTCCAGACAGATGACGGCGGGATTGGTTCGTCCCGAAAACAGACCGGGCACACGACTGGAGTCGGTGCCAGCGGCAGCTTCGCGGTCCGCATTTCGAATAGCGCCGGTCTATGGCTCGCCGATGAAGACAGGCGAAAAAGAGGGGAGGAAGACGGGCCACGTGCGAGGGGAGGAGGATGAAGGGAGGGGTTAGGATTCGTGGCGACTACGTCCGAAAAAGGAAAGCTTTCGCTCGGCTGTGCGGGAGCAGGCCGTTTGTTGCGGACGAGTTTCTTTCCCCAGGGCGTTGCCTGAATTGAGAAGAGGGTGTGAGCGCTCGCCTAGTGTGGCGCAGAAAGTTGCGGAAGCGAGCGAAAGGCCGTGAAAGTGGCGTCGCGGTCGCGCAAGAAGGGGACGACGCCGACCAAGAGGCGAGAGAAGCAAAATAGCGAGAGAGAGAGAGAGAGAGATGTAGTGAGCGAGTCTGGCTGTGACGGAAAGGTGCAGGCGAAGGGCTGTGACGTCCGGATGGCGATGGAGAGGGGCTGAGCTGACTGCCGATGAACGAGCGGCGAAACGTGGCCGCCGTGAAGGAGGAGGGGAACGGGGAGGAGGAGAGAGAGGGAAGGTGTGCCCTGCGGCAGGTTAGGCACCGAACCGCGAAGTCCGGGCTCCGAGCTCGAGGTCGGGGTTTCTTCTTCGACACGCGGTGACGGCCGACCGAACTCGCCTTCCGAACTACTGGTGTTCTCGTTGCTTTCTGTTTTGTTCCTTTCTTCTACGTTGCGCGCCCTAGTCGAACTTAAGGCACCTAACCGAACGGCTCGGAACTTCGGTTCGTTTCTCGCGGAATTATCTACGTGCGCTCCACTCGCTTCCTGCCTCTTCACGTTCGTCGTCGCAGCTGTCGGCGTACGCCCGAACTCCAGCAAGCCACCCCTCCTGATGTGAGTTCCGACTTCCTTAGGTTATTGCTATTATTTTTTTTTTTCACACAGCGAACTTTATAGTGGGAATGACGTCATGCAGCACAGTCATGTACCTAGCCGTAATGTCGGACATCTCCGGGACTTCAAAGGTGCACGACAGGCAGGTTCAGAATTTGAGACTCGTTGGAGAAGCTATTCTGGTTAAAGTGCACTTTGCGTCAGCAGGCGAAGTATCCTTCTGCCTCCTTCAATTCATATCGTGGACTCAAGGTAACGGACCAAGGTTTTGAGCCGAGGTAACGCTGTCCCGTGCTGGTAATATTTTTTAAAGAAGAATGTGTACGCATGATGTTTCTGCTATTCGTTTGATCACGTTCATTGCAATGTGAGACTTTTTCTGTTGCTGTGTCATGGTGCTTATAGATTATTTCCCGTGCTCTTACGATTTCGGTTGTACCGGCTACCACTTCTATCCCGTAGCCGTTTCACTTCGCTAGCAAATTCCCGTACGACGAGATTTGCAGCGCTATGTACGTTCCGCCTTGGGCGCTTCAGTTTGGTCAAGCGAGAACTTCTGAATTTCCGCGTTGATCCCATACATTCGCTTCCATTACAACTACGGCGACTACATAGACAGGAGAACAGATTGCTCAGTAGTTGATGATCGACGATTTATACAGACTTTATTAGTGCAAGGGTCATTCTAAATAGTTTGCATTTGTTTAACGAAATCTTCTTAATGACTCTGTTCTTTAGGAGATGTGCACCATATTCATACGGCAAACAGCTTAATGCGCGTAAATATCGCGGTGTAATGACCGGGAATGAGAAAAAAAGGAAACAACACCGGGAATAGTGCGCAAGGGATATTTATTGCGTTCAGAAAGCAAAACATTTAAATGGCATACGCAGAACAGTTGGCGGGCGTCTAACCTAGTACCAGCGCTTGGCCATTTTAACGCGATACTCGGACCGTATGGGGGCCGGCGCTTGTGGCGCCATCGGTGAGTAGTGGGTGAGGGGGACAAATGCAGCCAAGGTGCATCACAAAGCCCTCGCTTTATACCGCAGTGCATCAGCTTGGTTTGCGCAGCGCCAACTCGTGGCGCAACAAGTGGCGGCAACCACGCGATCCGAGTATCACGTTGGAGTCGCTGCACATTCCAGAGCAGTCCCTGTTGCTCGCGTAGATTTGAGAATGCGTGACACATTGCGCCCCACGTGCAATCTGATTAAACGCGCCTTCCAACCGTTCAGTTCGCTATAGCGTGTGTATAGCCCGATAGCAGCGACAGTTCGGTAAAGCGGTCATCGACGAAATCAGCAAAACGACGGCGCGTTGGAATGTAGGACGCAACCCCCATAATTTGGCGCGAGTGCTTTTACTCGCGCGTTCTCTCTGGTCTATACCGTGCTGACCTGCAGTTCTTTTTTTACTTACTCGGTGGTATTATCTTGCGATTTCTTAGCCATGTCCGCTTTCCTCCTCCTTGCAAATTCAGCCATTTTAGCCTATCCGCACTGTGCTTGTATTTTTCTGTCACGGTGAAAACGAAAATTTACCAGCGGCAGTAAAACAGCCACAAATCTCTACACTTCGCTGACTGATCGGTCAATTTTACCGCGAATTTAGATGCACCTTAAAGAACCCCAGGTGGTCGAAATTTCCGGAGCCCTCCACAACGGCGTGCCTCATAATCAGAAAGTGGTTTTGGCACGTAAAACCCCATAATTTAATTGAATTTTCTTTTAATTTGATCGCGTACCAGGGTAGCTTCGCCAATCAAACAGTTTATGTAATCTTTAGGTAGCGGCGAAGTGATCGCGCATATATCGGATGCATAGGTTGCCCTCCTTTCTGTCGACGGTGTTGCCAGTTGTTTGGAGGATAATGGATCCGTAAGCGCAAGGGCGACAAGATAATCCGTAGGCCGCATCATCCTTGCGCTGCCGCAGGCTCCTGTAGACACTACCGGTTTCTTCAATCTATGTACATAATACCCTGTAAAATCAAGCCCGTATATTTATAGTTAGGCATTGGGTCTGTCACGCTGAAGAGGTCGCCGAGTAATTTGCTGACGGGCACGTGGGCGATGTACGCGCAGTGGCTTCTAAATTTGCGCTAGGGCACTCGACTTATGCCTCTGATCCGTGCTCCTTCTTCTTTCAGGTTCTTGTACACGTCCACTCACAAGATGAACAAACCGTCTCAATGTTCACCGTCAGCAACCATTTGCAGCTATCTCTGTGCAGTTTTTGCAATCTTTGTTAGATGGTACAATGTAGCCAGACTGTGGGTAGCTAGAAAAAGCAGTTGTCTTTATATATATATATATATATATATATATATATATATATATACATTTACAAACCGTTCAGCAAATCGTATTCCGTCCCTTCCATTTCCTCTCGTTTTTATTGCGCACGAACCTACGATTTCCATTTGGGGAAAAACTTCAGTGCCGTTTACCAAAAACAACAGGGCACTTCTTAATGGAGGTGGGTGTTCTTATTATTTTTTTTTTTTTTGTAATACTGGCGTCTCCGTGTGATCCCTTCAAGCTGTTTTTGCTTCGCTGCGGCGGAGCCGTGACGCACCGTCGTCGTGCTTTGCATAAAAGAACAGCCGCAGTCAGCTCGCTGTCACGAGAAACGGCGCTAATGAGCGAGAAACGAAATGAGCTTCCGTGATCGGGCCCCGTCCGCCCGCGTTGACCGGCCGACGTCGCCTACCTTTCTCGGTAACTGCCTCGGCTCGAATCACGCGACGGAGATGCCAGCGGTCGGGCCAGTCGACGTTAACGGTATACTCACAGGGCACGCCCCACGTCATCTCTGCCACCCTCCTCGCCGCATGTTGCAAGCCGTCGCCAATGGACACGGTGTCCCGTAACCTGTATAGTCGCCCTGCTCAAGGCGACTATAACGGTGACTATGGCCGAGCGATACACTAACGTCACTCGGCGCGTTTGAACCTGCATATCGGTATGTGACGCTGTGCTTTCGACCTAAGTGAAGTAATAGAAAAGGAGCATTCTTTTTTTTTTCAGATTTCATGGGGTTGTGAACAAAGATGAAACAAAAACGCGTATTCGCGATGTTTGTTAACATGCATAGCAAGCACTATTTTCGCTACTAGCTATTAGCGCAGATGCACCAGGCAGGAACACGACATGCGGGAAGCACTCTTCTCTAAATTTCCTTATGTGCTTTGCTTGATGCATTAGATGCATCAAGCAAGGCACAAATCGGCACGAGCAAAGCACTACATCGGCACGAAATGAACACACCACAGTATAGGTGTAGAAATATTCTCAGTAAGAACATGCTGAGTTTAAACTGGATCATGGTCTGCAAAATGAATTGCTGTTGGAAGGGGTGTTTAATAGAAAAAAGAAGAAAAAGAAAGAAAAACACGCCGACGTATACAGCATCCCGTGTGTCGAGATCTTTCGCTGCGCCTGCTATGCTATGCGTGCGCCATTGTCTTCGAATTCGCCAGTGTCAGCCTGTGCGTGTACGAGCAATACTCTTTTCGTTTTCGCGCGAAATGAACGGAGGCGCTGCGAACACCAAACCAGAACCTGAGCTCTCCCGCATTGCCCTCCGGCATTGCTGAGGTGCGGCTACCACCGAACCGAACAAGCGAAAACTCAAGCTCCCGCATTTTCATTTCGCAAGAAGTACTGTGAGGCGATGCACCGCTGTCCATGCAGCACATAGTTCACGTGCATTAGTTTCCTTTTCGCTTCCTTCCATTCTGCCGCGCGTCGCCTACAGAGAGAAACTTTCCAAACTTGCTCTCTTGACCGACAAGGCGGCCGTTTCCAAGCTGATCGAGCTCACACCGTCGCACATCGGCGACTGAGTGGCACAATGAGCGGTAATAAAGTGTTACACCGTCCGCGGCGCAAAAAAATTTTCCATAGCTCTGTAAGGTTGTGGGGTTGCCACGAGCCGTGGATCGATGCAGCACTCGCTGAGTTCCGAGTCGGAGCCAAAAGCGCGTGCACCAGCCAAAACAAACGCAAGACGGGGCGAACGAAACGCAGACGCGTTCGCGCGGCGTATGCAGTCGACGAAGACGCAGCGGTCGCTTACCTTGGCACGGTCCGGCGCACGCCAGTCTATTCCGGGAGTTGGGACGACGAGCGGGTAAATGCGTTCTTCCGACCGGGAATGCTCGGTTGTAGTGGAGATGTCACGGGCGCGCGTCTACGTTTTTTTTCCCTTAGTGCTGTTGTGCTTATGGCGCTGCCCTGTGTGTGTGTGTGTGTGTGCTTCCACGAGAGGCTCGTTCAAGGAATCGAGGAGGAAAGGCGGTCTATAGCTGGTTGATTGAAGAAAAGAAAACTGAAGAAAACGCAGTCAAGAACACACACACACATACACAAACAAGAATTAACCAACTAGGCAGTACGAACGCTGCAGTATACCGCTGGGGCGATGAAGTCCATCGCTCGTCCGGTCTATTTCATTGCTTCCTTTCTTTGGATGCTTTCAATGTTACTCGACCAGCGCAAACGCAAGCATGCTGCGGGATATAGCGTTCACGTCGACGTGCATGGCACGCCTACTAGGCCGTCACTCAATTGCGTTCGTGCGCTGTACAAGCTGCCTTCGCGACTGCAGCTCATCAGGCTATCCCAACGGCTATGTACGATATGGCTATGTTCGCACATGCGTTCTTAGTGGCCCGGCGTGCGATTCGAAGGATTCGCCTTTTCGCCCTCGTCCACCTCTGCGGTCGTCTGATTCAGCGTGGCGCGACGCGGGGCGCCGGGCCAAAATAATTCCACGCGCCTACGAAGAACGAGGGAGCGTGACGAACTCGGGTGGTGCTGAGCCAGCGGCACCACCGCCGCCAGAGAACAAGGCCTTGCTGTTCTCCGCGGCCCGCACACCGCCACTGCGCGCCCGACATTCTTCGTCTCCCGCAACAAATGAGCCTTCACGTTCACCGAAACACACGGCGCAGGCCGAGATCTGCGCCCTTCGGCTGGTGCTTCCGCTCTTCTGCTGAGGCGTCTGCGTGGCGCTCGCCTTACTTTCTCAGGGCCGAATTGCCAAAGCTTCTCGTTCGTCAGTGCTCTCTGCCACTGGCGAGGCGCGTTAGCAAACAGCGTGCCCAGCATCATATTTGGGTGGAATTTGCTCTTTCGAGCAATTCGAGCGTAAGAGCCTTTTAAAGCGTTAGCATTAGGAGTATGAAAGTGGGAAAAAGTGCGTATGTGAAGTGTGAGAAGTCGGTCTCTTGGTAGAGGTAGAGAGGGGATGCGAGGGCTTAGAGGAATATATATATATATATATATATATATATATATATATATATATATATATATATATATATATATATATATAGTGTAGCTCACGGCGGCTTGCTCCGGACCACTGTCAGTTAAACTTCGCCCCTCGAAGAGGCAGAACGTGTGTACGCAGCGAGCTTCTGAACAACACCATAAAATGTGGCCAGTGTGGTTGAAATCATGCATCCTGCGCCTCGGCGAGATGCGAGGTAACGCTGACGCATTGGATTGGACAAACTTTAATAAAGATCCTGCAGGACGCACATGAGCGCGCAGTGGGCGTCTCCCACGAAGGAACTGAGGCATCTCTCTCGCAGTTATACCTCTAAACCGCTACTAAATTTTACGAATGCAGGCACCGTTCTTCAGAACTTACATTTTTACGTACTTTACGAACAGTTTTTGCGGGCAACACTCAAATCACGCGAGCACTCGGAACACAGAGCGAGGACGAAGCAGAAACAAAATTAACGAAAATATAAGTTGGTGTTTCTGTTCGCGCTGTGCTCCTTCTGTTTCTTGCTTACTTATTTTCTCTGTATGTCTTGTGGGACTGTGTTGCCGACATACTTAAGCAAAATCATCCAGTGATCGGGATGCCTTTTGACATTACGACTTTTCAATACTTGCGGGCGCACATTGACTTAATTTTCAATGCGAATGAATGCAAGAGAGAGACGCGATAAGACACGTTAACGAAGGTGTTGCTCCGGGTAAATGTATGGGTACAACGGGAGAAGAAATTTTGGCCGCAAGCAAACACCGCACGCACGCAGCTGTTTCGTAAAGACTGTTGTAGAATACGTTCGAGAACCTCGCGCTGACAGTGAATCGTGTACGAGCTTTCTGACTCGTGCCGCGTTCAGTGATTTCACCATGGCATGAAATCATCATGTAGCTCACTTGTGACGAAGCAATTGCGCACTAACAGCTTTCGTGTCACCCTTCACACCACGAGTCATTGTGTCGCATTATTTTTAACCACGTTGACGGAGATGAGTAAAATACTTTTAGCCCTGGGACAAGGAGTTGTTTAAGTATACGGAAATGGGATCGAAATAAATGCAGACGCGTCTGTAATGCTTCCGATGACGGCATTTGCGATATCTCACGGGAGAACGAAGTTAGCATTTTTTTACTGGGGTTGGTTAGGAAGTCAAATAGGAGTATATAAAAAAAGTCCTCTTCACCGTTGTTGAGCTACTTTGGCTCACCACAAACTGCCCGAAGGAAAGTGACGTTGACTGGGCACAATAAGAAATTAATTATAAAATTGACTAGGCAGCCGTACCAGTGCGTCTTAAGTTATTCGCATCTTGCGTATAATGAAAGATTCGTCACAAATGTAGCGAGCGCCTTTCATTCCGAACAGCACCTTCACATGGCGAGCGTAGACATTGCCACGTGGACTCGTTCTCGATGTTGCAACACGTAAATGCACGTATCTTTTGCGGTAAATTATCTGCAGAGAAACTCTAGAGGAACGTCTTTGGTTGTGGGCATAACCAGGTGAAACACGCTGTCTCAGAAATGAATGATGACTCAATAAAGAAGAACGGAGGGGGATGTATTTGGTGACATGCAGCTTGGGGGCTATACTTCCAACAGTTCCCTGACGCTACGAATTGTTTCCCCATTTCAATTGAGACCGATAAAAACATTTCTGCTTTTGATCTTCAAGGTGGGGCAAAAGTTATGCAGAATGAAAAAAAAAAAGAAAGAACTCGAAAGCAGCCTGTAAAGTGGTTGGCTGAAATGCAGGTTTCAGAATGAGAAGTAACGAGATGTACTTGAGCAGCTACAAAATGGAGGAAAAATTACCTTTGAAATTAAAACCCGTAAGCAGTCCAAACAAGCGTTTTGAGTGTAACCCTTAGCACAGAGTAAGGCAACAAAGATTAAAAAGGGTAGCCTCAGTGTGATTTCTGCAATAAAGTTGGGCCAAATTGTACGCAGATTCATTTGCTGCTCACGAAATGCATGCTGATTGAACGACTACGAGGCCATGTTTCCTTCTATAGTCCGTGACAACCTAAGAATTCGGTGCGTGCTCCACCCACACAAACGCAATGCAGCTGCCTTTCCCTTCTTAAACAGAGCCGAGCCAGCTGGAGTCCGCTCACAGCTTAGTGACATTGCTATATGCTGCTGCAAATGCTAGGCTAATGGGAAAAGAAAAGCTCGTCGTTTCATGCTGAAATTTTAACTTTGGCTGGGCACTGATCTCAGGATCAACCACAGAATTTTCCAAGACGTCCAGGTTTCATCCTAAACACAGTGACACAAAGACAGATCGATACGAAGAAGACAGCCGGATAAATAACGCAACACCGCGTGACGTCACGGAAATAAACGAACCCAATTGGCTGGCACATCTTTCTGTGCAAATTGTGTTTGGTTTGGACAGCGTAGATATTATCTTTTATTCTTAGATCGCGACCGACCATAGTGATCGTAGTACGTAACTCTGACTTGCGGTTCCCCACCTTTTCTGTTAGGCGTGCGCTATCACGTGAAGTCGGGGGGCTGAGGCCCGGAAATATCGGGATAGTGTGTCAGAGTTGCGTTATGCCGGCAGCTCCCCGGCCCATTTTTAACCTTCGAATAAAACCCGGCTGCTGCTGAAACCGGACGTTGAAATGTGAAAAACGTGACACTGCGCTGTTTCCTGCCGACTGGTGACGCACAACGACGAAAATGCACACCGCCCGGTTGGTGTCACTCTGACCGGGTCTTCTGTTTACTTATGCATGTATATATAGAGACTAATGCAGGGAGACAGGCTTTCCTAGGATAGCAGGAAACGGGCTTAAATTGAGAACATTGAATCGGAAGTGTACCATCCAAGAAAGCAAAATCTTTTTCGAGGCCACCGAGATCGGCCAGTGCGCACTAAGAGAGTGGCCGGTAAACTGCAAAAAAGGCAGGTAACTATCAAGGACAAATGGTCGGCTTTAGACACTGGATCACCATAATTGCCACTAAAAAAACTTGCGCCTAAGGCCTTTCAACTTTAGAACCTGGTTTCAAAGCAGCTTTACAAGCAGGGGTGGCTGCTGTATGGCTAGCTTTCCAAAAACGCTAAATGCCGCCAAGAGGCTGAAAGTTGTGGATGCAGAAAAAAAAATAAAGCTACGAATTTGTGTGCCGTAGACACATGTGAAGACACACGTTCCAACGAAAACATCACATGTTGTAGCGTAAAAGAAAATTTCTACGTGACGATATTGTCAGAGCTAAAAGGCAGACCGCAAGGAAGAATAATACGTTGTCACGTAGGCTTCCCCGGCGATACCGAAAACAAGCCTGCATTACCCTATTTGTTTCTGCACTACTTCGAAAAAAAATTTTTTTTTTAGCAGAAGGAGAACAGTAACAAGACTAACATTTGGTTATTGCAAAATATTTTGTTACATCCGAACATTCGAATATACCGAACATTTCCGAATACGAATATCAGCAGCTGGCCTGTAGTATTCCACTCGTTTTCGAAACTTCGCATATTTCCCCACCCCTAGGATTGTCCGAACCATTTGTTTCCGTGTTAATTGCTGCCGTGATTTTCCGGACTACAAGTAGAGAAGAAAAAAAAAAGGAAAACGCGCGAGATTTGAAAAAGAACCACGTGACTAGGCGCTTCCGCTCAGAGGCATTCGTGCGTTCAAAAAGGGTACGAACGAATGATGTATGCTGCGCGCGGACCCGCGATTGAACAGTCGTGCATTAGCGCCACCTGCAGCCTGCAGAAGCAGGCGCGCAGTCGATTTCGGGCTCCGGCTTTTTTGCTTCACTTGGCACGCGACAAGTCTGCCGAAGCAAAAGAGAATCATCGTCACTGTCCGACAACGCCGCGCTGCCAGCGCGAGCGCCGGCCGGCTGCGGTTCTATCACCGAGTCTAGTGTCTGTCCTTGCTAACAGAGGGCGCAGGAGAATCGTGAGGAAGCCCTTGGGTTCAGCGAGAGCAGTGGAAAAGTAAACATGTCCGCAATAGAGGCGATTGGAGGGATTGCTGGAATAAAAGTGGGGAAACGACAAAAAAAAAAAAAAGAAACGGAGACGTACGAAAGCACAGTTCGCAATCGAGGATCAGAAAATTTGGTTGTGGGAGTTCATAGCGTCTTTTTTTTATTGTTTAACCTAGGTAGGACATCATAATAGCAAGAACTTGGTGGCGCAACCCACCGCCCCCATCCAAAGAAGACGCTCATAACATCCATCCATCCATCCGAATATCCATCCATCCCTCCTTCATGCCCCCCCCCCCTCCTTTTTTTGTTTTGTTTTTGAAAACTGCGTTTGCGAAACACTGGCTGTGGTATGGTGGCGCCTAGTTCGCCGACGATCCAGAGTAAACTCCAGATTCAGGCAGTTGTGATGTTATAACGTGTCGTCATGTGTTGTATTACCTATATTAAGCTCTCATGCCTGTTTGCAACGTTTATAATGAGCTTGATTTGCAAGAAGGATTCAGCTGTGCATGTTCACAATAAGCACTCCTCGTTACGGCGCCGAGTTGGTTAGTCTGCTTTATAGTTAATTTCATTGCGGTAGCGGCTCTCGCTCGATGACGAGAGTCGCCATGGATCAGGTTTATTTACGATGACGGCAACTTTAACTCGTTTGGGTGTGCCTTCGGTAAGCGGAATAATGACAACGCGGTTATTGAAAGGTGTACGAAATTTGTGTTGAAGAGTGAGCGGTAATAAAGTCGATGTGTGGGTCCGCAACGACGCGCGATGCCTTATTGGTTTACGCCAGACGGTCAGTTTGGATCTTTCCTTCGAGGGTAGGAATGCCGCAATTCACATTTTTGGCGGACACGCGGGCGCCGCGTTTCACCATGGCAAATATTATC
Organism: Dermacentor variabilis; assembly: GCF_050947875.1. Classification (NCBI taxonomy): domain Eukaryota; kingdom Metazoa; phylum Arthropoda; class Arachnida; order Ixodida; family Ixodidae; genus Dermacentor; species Dermacentor variabilis. The sequence goes on from NC_134573.1 coordinate 106,534,370, forward strand.
AACACAAACCACCGACCACAGTGTCTCGGAGAGCGGCGGCTGCTGGATCGTGCAGCAAAGAAGCATTCTCGGACATCTGTTCTCTTGGTGTGCGGTTCCAGCCGTTCATTCGAAACTCTGTGTTCGTACTCCTCGTGAATGCATAAAACGAGCTGGAGCCTTGTCGGAAGGGTACGCGGTGGCTGCGCGATGATGTGACACGTTCTGAGTACTCCTGATTTCGGAAAAAAGATGCGGCGGCGACTAAACACATCGAGCGCGCGCACACGATTCGCGGGCGAGCCAATTTGGAATACATTCTTTGAACTGAAAGAAGAAAACAAACGAGCATGAATTTTCTTTCTTTTTTTTTTGGGGGGGGGGGGGGTGTCGTTATAACGTTAAGGTTTTATAACGACGGCGTAACATACAAGAGATCATGACATGCAGATCATGTTATGGGTACCTGACATGTATCCATGTGATAAGAAATCGCCTCGATGGCATGGCGATGGCGTAAGAACACAGACAGATAGATAGAAGGATCGACATTTGGGCGAGTTGGTACTGGTTGAACATCTTGAAGGGGCAGCGCATTAAGATAGATAGATAGATAGATAGATAGATAGATAGATAGATAGATAGATAGATAGATAGATAGATAGATAGATAGATAGATAGATAGATAGATAGATAGATAGATAGATAGATAGATAGATAGATTCAGAGTGCCGAAAATTGGCAAAAAAGTAATCGCAAAAAAAAAAACTGCATATCCCACGGATATGGGAATCGCTGTGAGCGAAGCTTTGTATGCTCTTTGATTTCATTGACGATAATTAGCGGTGAAGTTGACGGCGAATGCCTAATTTCTTCAACGTTTAGTTTAATGCGAGAGTGGTGAGTTTATGTTAAACGTCACCTTGCATGCGCCACTTCTGTTTGTTTGCGCATTCCACAGAACACATAGCGAGACGTGTTTGCTTGAGGCGTTGTTGTGCGTCATTGTTCATAATCTCTGAGAGGGCTGACCATTATTATCATTCCCTTACATGGCACATAAAATCGTGGCGGGAGTGTTACGCTCTAATGGAATTATGGGGATGCACGTAATTCCACAAGTTATTATAGTTGCATGTATGCATTGCATACATACATTCGCGGTCTGCACCGCGTTTCGCTGCATAATGAAGGCCCTCCTGTTCCGCGCGGCGCATCTTTCGGGCCTGGGTGTCCTCGACGCTGAGTGCACGCTTTGGAGCCATTTTGCTGGCGCATGTATACGTGCACCTTCTGCATACGGGATCAGCATGCTATTAAGACGCCAGCTGCAAGCGGTCTGTTCAGGCTACGGCGGAATTTAAGCAGGGCCGTATTCTGCTTTCCTCTTTTCCCCCTTTTCGCTTTTCTTTCCTTTTTTTATAACGTTTCTTTTCTTTTCTATTTTCTTTTATTTATCTTTTATTCCCCGTTTCCCCGGCACAGGCTAGTCAGCCGGTCTGAGAACTATGGCTAACCTCCCTGTCTTTCCGTCTATTCCTGCTTCCTTCCTTCGGTCAGGCTATGGACGATTGTAATGTTTACGCTATCGTAGCCCAGCACGCAACCTCTGCAGCCCAGCACATAGATTTTTGTCGCATAAGGAACCAAGCACAGCACGTGCTATACGCGCAAACTGTGAAACGCTGCCATGGCGCTGACGGCCGGCGAGAAGGCGAGCCCGAGCTGGTGGTGTTGCAAGAAACTCAGCGGCGCGCGAGAGCATGATGATGATGATGATGATGATTTATTGGCATCCCCTTTTAAACGGTGCGGGTACAAATAATCAATAAGGCTGCTTGAGTTACTCAGGTATGCTGTCAATGCTTTTTTCCCCTGCTAGCATTTTTGTATTCTCCTTTTTAATGTTCTCTATTTCCCTTCTACCACTGCCTATGCCTGAAATACCAGGGCGCGAGACGAGCGCCACCTGTTGGTGTTCCAAGAAACCCAGCGAGGCGCGGACCACAGCAGCAGCGCCTGGAAAGTCGGGAGAATAGGCAAAGAAAGCATCGCTTTAAAAACACAAGACACAACAACGTAATGCGGGGTAGTTTTCCACTACTGTCCCGAACGAGGGTCTCAGTACACACATTTCTGCAGCAGGCACCGTAGGCAGACCCCTAGCGTTACAGCTGTACAGATGGGTGTGGGCGCGCAATCAAGCTGTCCGCTGCCGGTTACGCCGCCTACGCGCTCTTTTTGGCCGTTGGTAGGGTTCCTGCTTTATACGGAAGAACCCGGCAGCGACACTAAAACAAGACGACGGAAATAGAAATTCAGTGGAAGGGATTGGGTCGTTCGAAGTACCGAAGCCAATCTTATGGGAGTGCAGTAAATAACTCGAGAATCAAAGAAAAAAGGAAAGCGAAAGCTGGATGTTTATATGAATTCCAATAAAACGAAGCTTTTTCTGCCTCTACCCTCATCGGTTTGGCGTCGATCACTATCTCGGCGGATATATATATATATATATAAATAAATAAATATATATATATATATATATATATATATATATATATATATATATATATATATATATATATATATATATATATATATTGAGGTTATATGCGTGCCGAATGAATATACCTGCGGACGGGCTATATAATCGTTCTACTGCTGACCAAAGGAGTAGAAGGAAGCGGACCTCTGTTCTGCGTCAAAAAGAAGAAAAGAAACGAAACAATGTTAAGAAAAAAATATGATAATAAATTGCTGCGTAAAGCATGAAGGGTGGTGGGTGAATGAAGGGTGAATAATGGTTGCAACAATGTTTTCGTATTTCAGTGGAATGCTAATAGCCTTCGAAATAAGTCGGCTGATTTTCGCAAACTACTAGCTCAACATAACTTTCCTGTTTTATGTATACAGGAGGCAGGCGTAAGAGATGACTTTTGTCTTTCAAATTATGTTATATATAAATCATCGTGCATTGCTGGAAGTAGCAGAACTATGTTATGCGTGAGAAAGGACCTGCCGTCCTATTTAATACAGTCGAGCGATTTATATATACCGGAGTTCGTAGCATGCAAGGTATCTTTTAGAAATACAAGCGTCGCAGTGATCAGTGTTTATCTACAATGTGCTAGCAAAATATCAATTGACAGCTTCGTGAATGTGTTTGGTATCGCAAACTCACATGTGCTGATTTGTGGGGATTTCAACGCACATAGCGTCATCTGGGGCACTGAATATAACGATTCCCGTAGAAGCATCATAGAGTCTGCCGCAGAAAAAGTAATCTAATCGTGTTAAATGACAGCTCTCCAACGTTCTTGCAGGGGTTTCGTTACTCAAGCTGTATAGATGTTACGCTCTGCTCACAAGACCTTCTTGATGGCGTTGAATGGTCAACGGACATAGAAACGCACGGTAGTGATCATTTTCCGATCCTGGTAAAACATCGCCACATACGGAGTGAGGGGACCCGACGCTACTCAAAATATACTAATTGGCAAAGTTTTCGTCACCATTTAAGTAACTCATTGGGTGAAAATCCGAGCTTTCAAAGTTTTGCAAATATATTGTGTGAGTCTTACGAGATCTGCGCAAAACAAGTCACTGTTCCAAATGAATACACTGCAGTCGTAGGGAATATAAATGTATAAGAGCAATTAGAAGACGCGCAGAACGGGCTTACCGCCACAGTGGAAAGCTGGATGACTACAAAATGGCACAGAAAGTTCGGTCAACCTCGCGCAGACGCTTACAAAGATTAGGTACGAGAAGGTGGCGAGAATACTGCGCGTCGTTGTCTCCGTTTACTCCAGTTCCCAGAATATGGTCAGTTCTCCGATCTTTTAGTGGTCCAGTTACCCAGAGCCGTCCCTTCCGAGCCCTTGCCGTAGCTCGAAGCACACCGGAAACATCTGTTGCTGACTAATTCTGTCAACTTATATCCAGACCAGGAATTCCGTTTACTTGCCTACAATTTAAAAGTTCGACAACACTAGCAGAACAGAAAGTTCGTTCGTGCTTTATGTCACAACATCCTCAACTTGACTGTGAGTTTAGTCTAAATGAAATGAAATTGCTCTTTCGTCATGCCGTACAAAGACAACCGCAGGCCCAGATAGTGTCACGTATATGATGTTAAAGAACCTAGGTCCAATAGGAAGAATGGCTCTTTTGGAGATATTTAATGATATCTGGCTTAGAGAGACTCTGCCAGATTCATGGAAATTAGCGCGGGTAATTCCAGTACTAAAACCAGGAAAGACTCCCCTTTGTCTTGACTCCTACCGACCCGCCAGCCTCACAAGCTGTTTTTCCAAACTAACGAAGAAGACGATAAACCGTCGATTGCAGTGGTGGTGTGAGCACACAAACGTGTTTTCCAATTACATGACCGGTTTTCGACAAAATCGGTGTGCAATGGATTCAGTATTAGACATTGCCACATGCGTCGAACATGAACGTAGTTGCGGAAATGTGACAGTAGCAGTACTTTTAGACATTCAAAGAGCATTCGACACTGTAAATCACATGCACATCCTTGCTGGTATGTTAGAGCTGGGCCTACACGGTCGAGCACTGCGATGGGTGTCAAATTTCTTAAAAGACAGAAAAATATTTATGGAAACAATCGAAGGAGAGAGTAATTATCACAGCATCACGCAGGGTGTTCCGCAGGGCAATGTTCTCAGTCCGTTTTTATTCAACTGTGTCATGGCAGCCTTGCCACTAAACTCCCGTCTGGTCTACAGTATTCGCTGTACGCAGATGACATTTGCATATGGGCCTCTGGATCTCATATACAAGACATTCAAACAATGCTGCAAGAGGGTCTTGATAATATCGACACCTTTTAAAAAGAAAGAGGAATGAATCTTTCATACGCAGAGACGGCCGTACTTCCTTTCACTAGGCGACTGCTGAATAATTTCTAACTTACGCTTAATGGGCAAACTTTGATGTTTGTCAAAGAGCACTAATTTCTTGGAGTTATTCTTGACCGCCAGCTAACATGGGCTTCGCACATCCGCGCAATTGAAAAGCAGACCAATGCAGTAATAAATGTACTTCGGCGACTCGCTGGCACAATGTGGGCGGATTAGTCTCTTCACTACTACAGGTTCATAACGCACTCGTAAAACAAAGAATTGCTTACTCGGCAGCTATTCTCCATGGTTTATCGCAAACTTCTGAGGAACGTCTTCAACGTTTACTGGCAAGAGGGCTGCGAGTGTGTCTTGGGGTTCCGCAGGCTACCTCGAGTTCTTTAGTAATTGCTGAAGCTCTTCACCCACCATTTCCAGTCATACGAACGGTTGAAACATGCCGACAGATTTATCGCATCTTAACCCAACACGAGAAGCATCCATTAAAACTCGTGCTTACCGAAAGAAACAAAAGCAAAATTCACGGTGTTGTTCGAGAACATAAAGCATTATTACCAAGATTTGAATTATTCAAAGTGGATGTTTTTTACCCTGCCTGGATGTTAACATGTCCTAAAATAGAATTATCGGTTGACGGGATTGTATCTAAGAGAGACATGTTCATAGTAACCGCACAACAACTGGCACTCTTCCAAATTTGCTCCTTATATCCCCAGTACATCCACGTTTATACAGATGATTCGTGTCATAAAAATTCCTCGACTTCAGCATTCGTCATTCCACGTTTAGCGCGAGAGCAAACGTTCAAATTATCCCGAGAGACATCTTCCACCGTGGCAGAACTGTTTGCAATCCTGTGTGCTTTGCGTTTCATAACATCAGAAAAACATTCGCAAAAATGGGTTATCTTTAGCGATTCGCAAGCCGCTCTCACATTACTACAGAGCAATAAGAAAAATTCTTTGAACACTTCGCTATTGTATGAGACACTCGAAAAACTTACAAAAGCAAGCGCAATGAACCACGTAATTGCATTCCAGTGGATACCTGGGCACTGCAATATTCCTGGTAATACTGCAGCGGACGCAGCTGCGAATCGAGCGCACAATAACGCGGAGACAACCAATCTTCCTCTTTTGCGTAGTGAAGTCCGCCTGCTCCTGAGACATATTTCTCGTCACCTCAGCAAAACCACCTGGTTTGATCAGCAAACTAAAAACTCGGAGTTATACTTTATAGACCCATGTATAAACTTATCACTGCCAGAAAATCTAAGAGACAACAGAAAATTTGAAACATTGGTACACCGCCTGCGTCTTGGTACTGCATTTACAAAACACTTCTTGTACAGGATAAAACGTGTCTCTAGTCCGCAGTGTTCTTGTAGCCATCCAGACGAAGATGTGAATCATCTTCTTCTAGAGTGCACGAAATACGATGCACAAAGAAGGGTACCGCAAGCAAATTTGTTGATGTTAGACAGAAGACCATTCACTCAAAAAAAGATATTTGGCCCATGGCAAACTACGGGCCTTCAAAAAAGAGCGCTTCTTGCTCTGAAAAAGTGTTTAGAGGACACCAACATTTTGGGAAAATATTAGGTATCAGATGATCCGAATACTCTAAATGAGTAACACAAACGTTGTCCGTGGTTCATAATTGGTTTGTATGGTGATCGCAACTTTTACGCAATATGTATAATTCCGTTCTGTTCTTGCAGTGCATTACATGTGTGTTTTGGCTGTGCAAAATATCTGACTTTATAAATGCGTACGTGGACTGAACTAATGCACAGAACTTTGCGACTGATGTACTGTTGGACTGTATATTTTTTTATTCATCCAGTGTTCTACCGAGTTCCATATTTCGTGTCGCTATTCTCCCTTTCTATGCAAATTTGTTTCATTTGCCAAGTGACAAGGAGTAGCCGGTGCCACCATAAAGGCGCGAACCTCTCCTAATATTCATTTCAATAAAAAAAAAGGGTGGTGGTATACGTAGTTGGTGGTGGTATACGTATACGTAGTTGGCCAGTTATCCTCGTAATTTTTCTTGGGCGTACTAGCAGTAATAGCAAGTATAGGGTCGTCGGCCGTGGCTGTTGCTCGGCGCTACTGCTCCTGAGACGTATATCACGTATTAGGAGCGTCATCTACGTTACAAGTATCCACAAGCTAAATTGCAGGCAGGATTACATCGCACTAAAACCCGCACTGCTGGTGCGGTTGTCTCCTCGTTTTTTTTGTTTTTTGTGCTTTCGTTATTCTGCTCGCACGCTTACCACGAAATTGCGCGTAAGTAATGCATGGATCACTACGATACGGAGGACTCATTTATCATGGTAATCATGCCAACATTCTTAATCAACTGACGCCGTTTTCGGCGGTATTTCTTCGTGCATATTTATCATGTCCTTCGTCGCTTCGTAGACGAGTTCGCAATTTTTCACACAGTGCATTGACACATATCTCTATGAGAGCGCGGTTTTAGCTGCCCTATTAAGAAGGCTAACTAGCCCACATTTTAAGAAAGAACAATAAGTACACTGTTTTCTTTTCCCGAGAACATTGGGTGAACATAAGCAGAGAGAGAGAAAAAGGGGATAAGGGAAAGGGAGGGAGGTTAATCAGGCTGAGTTCGGTTTGCTACCATTAAATGAGAACCGGGGAATGGGGACTTAATAGATGAGATCCCGAAGATGGCAAAAAAAAAAAGGAACTTCACAGTGCGCACGCCCACACTTGCACAAGCGCTCACCGTTCGTCAGTCGCAAGCGATCCTATAAGCTTGTGGATTTGAAGAAATCGCAGCAGCACACAAGGCGAAGGTCCCAGGATCCTCCGCTCCGTGGAAGGGCGGTCATGTACAGAATGTTGCATACGTAACAGCACCTGGTATGAATGACCCATTTTTTGTTCAATCACTGGCTTGTTCACGCTGACATTTTGCGCAGAGGTTATACTTCGTAGTGAGTTTAGTTTAATAACACGTCTGCAGGCACTACTTATTACCAGTTTCGTGCACTATAAATTTGAAGTAGGTATCGTACGTGTCAATGGCGTTCAATTTCTTTTTTCACTGCAATGAAACTGTGACACTATCTGTCACTGCTACAGTGAAAACACAGGGTTCACCGTAGCCACTATTGATGGCGCTAGGGTTGTGTTGTAGTGGAATCGACATTTCTTGAGCGGCCATCGCCGCAGACGACATCCACCTGGTTATACTGTTGCCCTAATGGGCAAGTAATGACTGCAAATGGGATTAACTAAACTTACTGCCGAATGTTACCGCTGTGAGAAGCTTAAGCGTAAGCTAGCCAGCGGTTTAGCGGGAAAAAAGAAAGCATGTATACCTGGCCTTATTATTTAAGCGACACTCAGTAACGAAGCAGTCCAGACGGCAAAGCCTCTAATCTTCCTATGATGGGCAGTTCCTCAATAGGTGCTTTGAAGTTAATATTTAGAAAAATTCGGTCAAATGATCGATGTATCCTGCGCGTTGAGTCAACCGATATCAGGCTACGGCTCGAACGAACACTTCACGAGTTTCGGTCGCTGTTTGATTATGTCCACTTCCATTTAAGCACTAGTTGTATCACACGAAAGAGAAAATCTTAAAAGTAACTTTCTAAAATCTTTATCCTTTCTGTTTTGGCGAGCAGCAGCTCTCGCTATTTCATTCTCCAATCGCAGCTAAACTGTTGTTTCTTCATTCAGCTGTGCAGGAGGGTGAGAAGAATTCTTACTTCAGCACATAGACTGAACATGACTCGCTCAACTTTCTACACGATGTGTGTTATTCATTTATATATGTGTTTCTTGTACTGTAATATCGTAAAATAGCACCTTCAAATAAAGGAATCGGGGATAAAACCAATTCCTTGATTGGAGTAACTTCACTTCGGAACAAAAACTTTCTTCCGACGTACGTGTCACCGTTTAAGTGGGCGGATCTATTCTTTATATAGTGTAATCCGAACTGAAATTCAGACCTTTATGTTCACTTGCCAACTAGAGAGACATGGAAACAGTTTCATCAATTTTTGGCTAAGTGTGTCCTTCGCCAATCACTTCCTACGTTAAGTAGGGCGTGCTAAACCATCACCACGTGCCAGATGAGGTGAACCAGATGAGGACATCTCACATATGGTCTCACCCTATCCGCCTTGCGCCTATAGTAGAAGCGAAAACTTTGTGTTAAGTTCAATACGGATTTATGAAATATGGATTTATGCGCTCGATTAAGGTATTATTCCGGACCGCAGTCGTCTCCAGACTTTGCAAGAAGGGCATTGTGTGCTGCGTGGTCTTTATTTATTTTTTTCGTGCAACCTACATACTAAAATTTCAGCAGCTTTATATGTGTGCGAGGATGCTTGGTAAAATCTTTTTATTTTCATTTTCTTTTTTCCTTTTCGGAGGCGAGCAAAAGTCAGGATAGCTGATGAAACAGACGACACGAAAACAGCATAAAATAGACCTCAATACTTATTTCTGTCGAACTCTCATCTCAGATGTCAGGCGGTCAGAATTATTGGGCAGCATTCAAACACGGCTTCTTTTTCTGCAGGTGTAGATCGGAGCTTGCTATCGTGTACAATAAAAAAAATTATAGCCGTCAGTGTAAGAGTGTTCCATGAAACAGGGCAACAATCTTGATAAACATTTTTGCTGTGAGCCTCAAAGTACTGACAGTGTGCACACCATTTAAACTTGTTATTTCGTATTATTTTTTAAATGGTTTCGCCTTTAGGTGCGACCCTACTTCATACCTCATTTGTACAATTTTTCTTCAAATGAATGAACATTTTTAAAAGAATATTTCATCACTCATAGCGCCTTATCTCAAATAGAGTAAACTGCGAACAGCATGCTTCCAACCTTCATGCAACGAATCCTTCAGCTAACCATATCTAAGTGCACAAACTTACCATTCCTTTGGAATATCGCGCCTTCTCTAATTTCAGAATGCGTTAATTGGCGGCGAGGAACCAATCGCTGGCAGCTCCCATTTGGACGCTCTTTCGCGTCCAATCAGAGCCTTGTTATTCATCTATAGAAGCGATGACTCTTAAGTATGGCAAGCAGCCGCTTTCCATAGCAGTTAATTTACGTACTTTTGGTGATGTTTAGGCTTTCAGGGCGGAACCTGCCAGCAGATTCTCTAAGCAACTAAAATTAGCGTTGTGTTTATACATCTTCGTTTGTCCTGATTTCACTCTCTCCATCTTCACTTCTTTCTTTACCCCCCTTCTCTTACATCCTGTACAGGGTAGCAAACCGGACGGTCGTCTGGTTGAAATCCCCACCTTTCCTCTCGTTACTATCTCTCCCTCTTTCTCTCTCTCTCTCTCTCTCTGGCGCTGCATCTTTGATGATGATCAGCGGGCTGTGCACGTACCGACGGTCCATTTTCGTAAGCAACAAAACCTCAGCGACTGCGCCTTCAATAATAACGCACACGAAAAAATTGCTGGCTCTCCCGTAATCGAAGGTAGATGAAAGCATAAAGTGGCAACCGGTAAAGCAGATTGGTGAGAGATGAAACTAACCACAATCTTAAAATGCGTTTTAAGATTGGGTCTAATGCATGCTCGCAACAGCACACCCCATCACACCACACCGCACCACGCCATACTGTGCACTGGTCCATATGAACGCTGCCCAGCTAGAAGAAGGGAACCGTCCGAAGGTCGCACGACAGGCAGCGAAAGACGCCAGGGGGACAGCGCACTGCCCATCTAGAAGAAGGTTTTATTGAATTCTGAGGTTTCATGTGCCAAAACCACGATTCGACAATGAGGCACGCCGTATTGGGGGACTTCGGATTAATTTTGACGTGCACCCAGTGCACTGGACACTGGCGTTTTTGCATTTCGCCTCCATCGAAATGAGGTCGCGACGGCCGGGATTTGATTCCGCGACCCTGTGCTTAGCAGTGCAACACCATAGCCGCTAAGCTTCACACGGTAGGCGTGGAACCATCTCTGGAGGCGACGCAAAACCGCGCCGCGGAACTCGCGAACCGCTGGCGTTCAGCGCCCAGCGCCGGGAAGATGACAAGGAAGTCTATAGGGCCTTGTATCTACCTTTTGAACGTCGCTATTGGAAATGACAAATAAAACTTCAGGGTACTAGAAGTTACAGCTTGAATGGTATTATGACCATACTGTAAGAACTTATTGTAAGAACTCGGAAGCAATATTGTTACAGCGAAGCTGTATATGGCTAGCCGATTCATCCGTCCGTCTATAGCCTCTACGCCGAAAACTCCGGCGCAACCCAGTGCTCATGCGCGAAAAAAAAAAAGAAAAGAGGCGCGCGATTGACTGCACCAGCAGTGACGTCGTTGCTCTCCGTCGCAGTCGAGCCTGCGCGCAGCAGTTTCCCTCCGGCTCCGAAATAGGTAGACAGCGGGTTATACGCGCTCCTGAGGAGCAGGAAGCTTTAGATGAGCAACGCCGCGAGCAGAAGCGGGAACGAACTCGTCTATACCGTGCCGATGCTGCAGCCCGGACACAGAACAAGCTTGTGCAGCCGAGCGCCATCTGCAACTGCGTACCGAGGATCCGGCAGCCTACCAAGCCGTCGTTTAATGAACCGTCGGGATTAACCCAGTAATAACCACAGGGGCCGCACGTTTCAGCTTCGCTATTTAACCATCTGTACGAAGTGTTTGGGTGGTGATTTTTTTTTTGTAACTTGCTTGGGCAGTAACTAGCGTATGTAATACGCCAGCTACTCAAAGGGAAACCGCGAATGAAAGGAATGAAGCCAAGTGGTTGCCGTAAAAGTAAACTCATGCTAATTCTTTTGAGTGTCGGAAGTATAGTCGATTAGAGAGGAAAAAAAAACAACTGTTGGGTCTCATTCCCCTAGGTACCCCTGATGCACAACGCATACATCCACGTTTTAGGAAGCATATATGTGAGAGTGACATCTGTACCCAGTGGCTTGATCTATTCAGCACGTACAAACTCAGTCTAGTCGCACTACAAGCTACTAGAATTCTATGTACCACGACGTGAACAGACCATGCTCTACCGTCTGTGCCTAGGCGTTGCCTTTACGAACTCATATGCTTTCCTCATTGTCATGGCCAACAGCCCCACGTGCGACACATGCAACATCGACGAGACGCTCCCTCATGTTATCGTGTCTGCCCGCGATATAGTGCTCAGAGACAAGTGATGTGCAGAGTACTGGACCAGTTGGACAATCGTCCACTATCAGAGCTTAAAGATTTAGGTCAGTATTTCTACTGAACATCCACGCTAAAGGCCTTACTCGCGTAATTAAGGTTCCTGCAGTCTACGTGGCTTCACGACAGACTCTAAGAATGCCGCCCCCGACCGCTCTGTAGTGTACGCGCTTTGTTCCTGCTTGTCTCTATTTCTTTCTATCTCGCCCTTCCACTCTGTTTCTCTTTTTATCCACCTTAACCCTTCCCCCTGCGTAGGGTAGCCAACCGGAACTACCTCCGGTTAACCTCCCTGCCTTTCCCTGCATTATCTTATCTCTCTCTCTAGAATTCTATGCCTCATTGCTACGTACAACCTGTATTCTTCTGTTGTTCCTAACTTGCACAACTGTCATCTCTAGCGAACTTATTATATCGATGACTAATCGAGGAATGTTCTTGGAAATTCAGCCTCCAACATGCTCACCAATCGCAACAGCACCAGGTTTGCCTCTCATGGAAATGTTGCTTTACTTTTCACGTCACTCCGTAATTGGGAAAAGTTGCGTCCTGCTGAGTAGTTTGCGTCTGGAATAGTCTAAAGCTACCGAAAAGTCTCCCAATTGCACTAAAGGGATCTTCATTTTTATGGTCATTCAAATATGCCAGTTCAAACATTACTTCCTCTGTAATTAACTCAAAGATATCAAAATGTGCGGTTTCACTATACTTCTGCATGAGTAAACTTCGTTATTGTACATTATTCAGTTTTTGGTATTTTCTGTTCCACAACTATTTATATGTTTTACCATAATTTTTCGTGTGTAATATTGTATCCAGACTTCTTTTTCTCCTTCCCCTGCTTAGTTATTAATGGTGCTTCTAGAAGCGATTGCATTTATTGTTGCTCTTGTAACTAATAAGCAAGCATACCCTTGCATTCCCTTAGCATGAGATCTTTGTCTGTATTATCTGGCCTAGTTGATTGTGCCTTAAAAGAATAATGAGCTGAAACGGACATGTGTTGACCGATTGAAGCCGTGGTGCACACATCGTCAGCGATTCAGTATACCATGTTTTGCCTTGCGGCACTCTGTTTGTGTGCTTTGCCGCCGATGACGGCCTCGACCAGCTGTGTCTCTCTCGAATGTTCTGACGCGCATTCGCCTCATATCTTCGATATAAGTGCACGCACACGAATACTCAGTTCAGCCACTGCATCCCCGAGGCGTTTCGCAACCTTGTGCCGCAGAGTGGGTTGACACGGTCGTTTATGCTTTCGTGGGAGGCTTCGCTTCGGCGCTGGAGTAAACAGTATTTTTGCTGGCGGAGCTCTGCATTTCGATATGCGACATCGCCAGAGCCGCCTGTTCAGTGCACGTTTCGTGCGTTGGTTGCCGTGAAGGAGGTTTAAGAGCTCTTCGGTTTCGGCCATCGATATTTATTTGTTTGTTGCGCATCTGTAAGACTTTACGGGTTTCGGGCACTCGTGTGTCACGTATTCACTGTCGAAAGGCGGGCGTGATGCCGCTTTCCATCTTGCGATTCGTGTACGGCGATGTAGCGCCCTGTAGCGCAGAGGACACAGCCAAGTATATAAATGGAACATCGACGATTTGCTATAGCCGCCGGTGACATTTCGCGTAAAACAACAGAAAAGAAAAGGAGAGAGAGCACAAAATAACAGGAAAGGAAACGCGGAAGATAAACAGGCCTGCGGGGCGCACCCAAGATAGAAAACACCGACCTTTTGCCTTTGAGATAGCACAGCGGCGTTATATCGGGCTTCTTCACCGAGGTCTGACTTGCTTGTTCTGTGTAGGGAGCTCCGGAAGAGTATTGGAAATGTCATAAGACACAGAGATGCAGACTTTATTAGGTTCCCTCCCCTCCCTCTACCTCATCTTTCTATTCCCTCTCTCCCGTCCCCCAGAGTAAGGCAGCCAACCAGACGCATTTCTGGTTAACATCCCTGCCTTCCCACTTCACTTTCTCTTCCTCCTCCTCATTTCTTTCTTTCTTGCATTTTTTTCTCCATATACTGCAGGCCAGCATTTTTGGCACTAGCAGGAGTGCCCTACATGAATAGAGCATACAACATATTTGCAATACCTCGCGGGTCTTGGTGCTGACGCACTCCACAAAACCATGCGCAGGAAAAACAGTGCACGCACACACACACACATACACACTCTTAAACAAAATTACACCCTTTGGGTCGTATTTTGCCACACAACACTAATATTCATCTGTCTTGCCCGCATTTACTTTCTTTAATGCTGCGAGCCCGGTGCTTCCAAGACACGGATGGCATGCGAGTTATCAGCATGACAGAGGATTCTCGACAGGAAAGTAGCGAGCGCAGGGATTTCAAGAAAGGAAACGCAAGCAAGACGGATGACGATTTAGTTGTGTGGCAAATATACAACCCAAAGGGCCTAAACTTTTTTTAGAGTGCATCCATACACATGCGCGCGCACATTAAAAAAAAAGAGAAAATAATAATTTCGCGCATACCAATCTTAACAGAGCATAAAATGTGCGCGAAGAGAATATAGAGCAATAGTGGAGAAACAGAAAAAAGGTTTACAGAATGACGGAACACACAACAGATTTGAGAGTTTTTGTTCAGTTATTGAAATTCCTCTGCAGCTCCTTTCAGGAAAATATTAAATTTAGGCATGAAGACATCCAGACACTCTTAATGGGCGTTATGTATCGCCTGCACTCTAGATAGAGGGTCGCAGAAATCTGAAGGCGGAAAGGCGCGCTGTTTCCTTGTGACTCTCTCCGGAATGTAAAAGCGCACATTAGAAAGAAAGGGCGAGCAGCAGATTTTTCCATATAATAATTTGTGAAGAAAACGAACATCCGATTTGTTGCGTCTACAGGCGAGGGTAGGTAACGTGAGTGTCTGTGTTAGCTCTATCGAGATGGAAGGCTTTTGACAGAATCGAAGTTTAAATATAGATGTGAACTTGTCTTACATATTTTCGAGAAGTTCACAATTTGACCTATAAGTGCCGCCCCAAACCACGGAGGCGCGCTATTATATAAAGTTACAAATGGCCCGAGTTGTTTGAAGTATGTCGTCACCCCAAATACTGTGCCGAGCGTTCGAAGTGTACGCTACCTCGTCTGTTGAGCGCGGGGCGATAAACTCAGAGGGCAATCGAAGTACACTCCAAGGTCCTTCGTTCGTTGAGCGCTTGGCAGGAGAACGTCTTTAACGCTACAGGGAAATAAAGTCCGGCTAGTCTTCCGCGTGAAACTTGCAACTTTCGTTTTTGATTCATTTATGACCAGCTTGTCTTCAGCGCACCATGGCGCAACATTTGAAATGTCCTACTGAAGAGCGGCGCCTTCATTAACATTTTTTTACCGCTTTGAAAACTTTCGCGTGATCAGCATATAACAGAATTGAAGAGTTTTAGAGTTTTTAATGACTGGCGAAGCGTCGTTAATAATCAGTGAGGAAAGAAGAGGGCCCAAGACACACCTTTATGGAACTCTACTTGTAACTGAATAATGTTCTGGCGACATTTACGGTAACGTAGCAGTACCGGTCGCGTAGGTATCTTCTTATCAGCGCTGTGACAGAGTGGTGCATATCAAGTTTTGTCAACTTATGAAGGAGTATTTTGTGGCATACGATATGAAACGCCTTACTGAGGTCAAAATAAATAACATCCACGTGTCCTTCTTTACACACTGCTTGAGAGGCACGCATCATGAAGCTTACGAGGTTGGTAGTCGTGGAGCGTCCCGATAGGGATCTATGCCGCTGAGGAATGCTAACATTTTCAATTGAGGATGACATTATTGAGCGCAAAGTTGACTCGAATAACCTAAATGTTGCGCATAGGAGAGAAATAGGTCTGCCGTTATTCGCAACAGTTCTTGCCCTTGACTCAAGCACGGGAACGACCCGCGCTGTTTTCCAAGCCTTTGGGAATATGTTCGTCTTTAAAGGAGAACTAAAATACAAGTAAGCACTGAAACAAGCAAGGTCCCGTGCGTCTTAATTATCGCAGGTGGAATCTCATCAGGACCACACAAAAAAGACGGTTTTAAGCGTGTGGTGCGTTTGATAATTTTCATGCGTTTGATGCTGAGGCTGATAGACTTTAATCTAGCGAGGGGTGATTGGAAATCTCACTAACTCCGTGACTGTACACTTCACCGTACACAGACCTCAAGTGTGGGGCGTAGACACCTGCGACATCTGGGACAGGCTGATTGTCGCTATCACGTATATTTTGTTTCTCATTGTTGGATGACTGTTCACGAACGTGTCTCCAAAAAAGACTTTGAATCTTTAGAAGTACTAGCTTCCACGTGTGCTACACACTTGTAGATACGTTTAGAGAGTGCCCTGTACATCTTAAAATCTATATGCCAGTGTTCCTGATTTGTACGCTGTGCCTTCCTGTGAGCACGGCCTTTTAGCTTCAAAGATGTTTTCAGTTCAATAGATAAACAGTGGGGAAATTCAGAGCGTTGAGTACCTTTTAGTGGTATAAAGTTCTTCATTCCATTGTGACTAATATTCGGGAATGTTGTGACTTGGCCATTAACATCTCTTATTTCTACTACTGAATACCAGTCCATATTATTAAGATAGTGGTAAAGACCCACGCAATCTCCGCTTAAGAAATTAAAAGACCGAGGTGTTGCTGTATACTTTAATCTCCTGCCACTATAGGTATCGCAAATAGTAGTGAAATATGAAGAGGGTCCTGATATTTACCTGGCTTAATAAGTGGAAAGTCCCCGCAGGACACATTCACAGCTTCTGCGTTACTACGACATAGGTCTGGTACATTGCCACAAGAGTTCATAATATCGTTAACTTGGCGTAGATATGTAAAAGACATAAATTCAAGTAACGAGTTGCACTTGGCAGATAAACAACAAGAATTATTTGAAATTTCACCAGTTTTGCCAGGAAATGCCTGGCGTATTATGGCAATCAATTATGAGTATCTTATGGCGAGCATGAGCCGATATAACATTTTGAGTTGTGGCTAGAATAGTCACGTACAAATCAATATTCATATTAGGCGCAACATATAAATTCCCCACTAATAGCCGAATACTTTACTTTTTAATTACTAGCATCAAAAATCTCTGCCCAGACACGTTCCTTTGTACATTCTAAATCAGGGCGCCGAACGGATCTGAATGATTGATTGATCGCAATCAGGACCCCACCGCCCTTTGGTTTCGGGGAAGAAGGATCACGGTCTCGTTGCCAAACTTGAAAGGTGAGCGGTAAATACGAACTAGATGGTATTTCAGGGCACAACCAGGTCTCTGTTAAGGCAGTGATTGGAAAACAAGACGAAATGACGTTGGAGAAAAATTCATTCACCTTTGTGCATAATCCACGAACATTCTAATAGAAAACTCTCACATCGCTGATGCTTCTTTTCATCTTGTTCAACAACAACAACAACAACAACAACAACAACAACAACAACAACAACAACAACAACAACAACAACAACTGTCGTCGTCGTTGTTGTTGTTATATTACAATCTTCGTAGATCAGAAGGCAGGCCCGTCAAAGCCAAGGAATTTGCTTGCGTGAGTTGGCCCGGCACGTCGGCAAAAAAAAATGGTAGCATGTATAGCAATGAAAAGCTGGTGAGACTCATCACAACAACAAAATGAAACAGAAAGTCAGCTGAAATCAGTGACAACAGGAATACAAGAAACGAGAAAAAGAGAACAGTTTTTAGTATTATACGTAGCTTATAGTTGATTTAATAATTTTTTCAGGTTTAATTTCGTGGTTGCAGTAAATATATGGTCAGGTAGGTAATTGGACTTTCTTGGGACAGAAGCATACCTACTACTTTACCAAATCTTATGTTGCAGTAGGGTACAAAGGCGATGTTTTCGGTAGGGCACGCCAAGCACTATATTCCTGTTTGAAATTGGAGTTCCATTATTGTCTGACCACAACCGTTTGAGTGAACAAAGTCTTAAATGACGGAATGTCCAGGCGTACAAACAAGTTCACGTTGTCAGCCGAGAAAAATTTATACGCAAAGGACTTCAACATACTTTTTAGAATTCTGCTAATTTGGCACTGCCATCGAGGAGAGCAAAAACCGAACAATGTAATGCCATAACGTAAGACGCTGTATGCTAAGGCGTGCATGATGCTGATTTTTACAAGTATTGGTACAACGGATTTAATGTTAAAAAGCAGCGATGAAACACTTCTGAGTCTTCCGCAAATATATGTCATGTGATCGCTTCATGAGAGGTCACTGTCAAAGAAAACACCAAGGTGAGTTTACATATTCTACGGGGGCACACTGACACGATTGTCAATAAGGACAGTGCAGAAACAGTGGTCAGTTTGTAACAGTTGTTAGCAAATCAGGTTATTGCATCGTACACACTCTCTTGAAGTAACGCAACTGCTTTTGAGTAACAGACATGTTTTGCTAAAAGGACAGTATCATCTGTATACTGAAATATCATACACTTCGATGCAGCTAACGAAAAATCATTTATCAATATGTTACAAGGAAGAGGAGACAGAATAGAACCCTGAGGCACTCCAGCTTTCCGAGGTACTTTGTTGTTGATAAATAACTGGTTGTCTAAAAATATCATCTGGGAGCGACTGTACAAGTAGTTTTTTTAGGAACTGGTAAACTGGCCCCCTGAAACCGAGGAGGTATAGTTTTTCAAGCAGGAGTTCGTGGTTGATACAGTACCGGATGTTTTATAGGTATCGAGAAACAGTGCACGTGCAAACATGTTTTGTTGTAAAGCTGTGTTTAATTCGTCTGAAAATTCCTCGAGCAGAGCAGTGGTGCGCCATCCCGCCGCAATACCAAACTGACGGATTGATATGACTGAAAACTTATCTAGAAAGGAAGTCATGGTTTCTAAGGGAAATTTTTCTATTATTTGAGACATGATAGGCAAGATCGATAGGCAAGTTAGTAACTCTCCACATTACCTTTCTTCCTTCCTTTAAAGAATGGCGTTACAATAGCCGATTGTAAATCCGCCAGCAGTGTAACTGTGTCTAGGAATTAATTATGACGAGAAGAATACCGCATAGCGTGTTGAAGTTCCTTTGCAGCAAAGAAATAATAATAATAATAATAATAATAATAATAATAATAATAATAATAATAATAATAATAATAATAATAATAAATACAACGTTTTGGCAGTCATTAAAATCTCTTCAATTTTGTTGTAAGCTTCATGCGGAAGACTAACCGGACTTTATTTCCCTATAGCGTTAAAGACATTCTCCTGCCAAGAGCTCAACGAACGAAGGACCTTGGAGTTTACTTCGATTGCCTTCCGAGTTTCTCGCCCCGCGCTCAACAGACGAGGCAGCGTGCATTTTGAACGCTCGGCACAGTATTTGGGGTGACGAGATACTTCAAACAACTCCGGCCATTTGTAACTTTATATAATAGCGTATGCCAATCCAGTTCTTCAGCACGCCTCCGTGGTTTAGGGCGGCACTTGTAGGTCAAATTGTGAACTTCTCGAAAATGTGCAAAAGAAGTTCGCATCTATATTTACACATCGATTCTGTCAAAAGCCTTCCGTATCCGTAGAGTTAACACATACACTCAGGTCACCTACCCTCACCTGTAGACGCAACAAATGGAATGTTCTTTTTGTTCACAAAATAATGCATGGAGAAATCCACTGCTCGCGCTTGCTTTCTAATGCGCGCTTTTACATTCTTCAGAAAGAGACAAAGATACAGCGCGTCTTTGAGTTTTCAGATTTTTGTGGCCCTCTTTCTATAGTGCAGGCGACATATAACGCCCATTCAGAGTGGCTGGATATCTTCATGCCTAAATTTAATATTTTCCTGAAAGGAGTTGCAGAGGAATTTCAATAACTGAGCAAAAGCTCTCATATCTGCTCTGTGTTACTTCATTCTTTAATGCTTTTTTTTTTCTGCTTCTTCACTATTGCTTTGTACACTCTTCGTGTACACACCTTATGCACTGTTAAAATCTGTATTCACGAAATCTTTTTTTTATGCGCGCGCGTGTGTATGTATGCGTGAGCTTGCAATATTCTTCCTGTGCATTGTTTTTCCGAGTGCGCCTGAACCAAGACCATCGAGGTTGTTCCTGGGCACTTTAACAAACGGCGTTGTTTGATTATTATTGTTATGATTATTATAATTATAATTTGATGTAGTCTGCCGCTCACCGCTCCTGATGAAGCACACGCATTGTGATGTTGACTTGTCAGTTGTCAGGCTCTTGCTATGTTATGTTAACATTAGCAGTTGACGTTATCATGTTATGTTAACGTCAACGGCCAAACGTCTTCTATTTACATTGCAATTAGTGGCGTCCCTCAAGCATCAGTATAAGGACCATTCTTTTTTTTTAATTTTTATGATTGACGTTCATTCCGTTATTCGGAACTCTTCTTTCCTTCTAAATGCCGATGACAAAACAATGTTAAAAAAAAATTCACTGTTGCTGACTGTCGCACCCTGCAGTCGGGCCTGCTTTCCTTTTCTATATGGTGCAAAGATGACTTTCACACGCAAAACAGCAAGCATTTCCTTTTCTTATTCTATACATTCTGTATCTTTTTGTAAGATCTGTGAGATCAATGATCTTGGTCTACTTTTTGATGCAACTTTACACTTTTCTGCTCACACTAAACACGTTGCTATGCGGGGTATGAGCTCTCTTAGCTCAGTTTGCAGAGTATAGAGGGGATTTGCCTCCTGCACTGTAGCGCAAGTTGTACACAACTATCTGTCTTCCTCAACTTGAATGTGCGTCGGTCATCTGAAATGGATTTTCCAGATCCAACAGTGGCATATTAGTACACATAAAAAGTTTCTAAGCATATGTCTCCACCAATTGCAAACAGTGACCTTGCACCTTGTTCTAACACTGTTGGATTATTGTCATTGCCCTTAATTCGCTTGCGACGCAATCGCGCTGACTTTGTTTCTCCTTCACGGCATCCTCACCTGTATCTACTTCCTCAGTTGTACCATGCTTCGTATTCCGCGCAAAATCACCTGACAGCATAGACTTTTCCATGTCCCAGCCTGGAATCAACAACACGCAACCATCCACAGAATACAGTGTTTTTATAATTCCTAATTTCATGATCTTGATATTTTTAATAACTCGCTGTCATGGTTCCCGTCCGAGCTTTACCATGTTGTGTCATAGTTTCATGCATTGTTAATCTGCTCTACTTCGCCTTTTCCTTTTGTATTGACATGGCGCTTTGCTGTATCTTTGCCTTTTCACAATTTCTCTTTCTATTCAGTGCTTTTTTAAATTATATTCCCCTGCTGTGATCATGTTTTTGGATTGCAAGGTATGCACGCGCCAGTGGTCACACCTTAAAGGTTGTTCCTGGGTACGTTAAATTAACATGAGTGATTATTGGATGGATGGATGGATGAATGGATACAACTTTCTTGAACGTCTGGCAAGGTTTAACGCGACCCGGGCTCAGGTCTCCCACGGAGGAACGTCAAGGCCCTGCCTCAACGCCGCCTCACGGGTTTGCTGGACTGCCCACGTCTGGATTCCGAGGTCTGAGCTGCGCAGAGCGGCGGCCCACCTCGACGACAGGGTCTCCGGAGTAACTGCTATCCCTCCTATAGCTACATTGCACTCCCACAGCATGTGTTTGAGTGTTGCTGGTCCTTCCTGGGACAATTTGCACGTGTCGTCCTGATGTTTATCTGGGACGATGCGTTTCAGACGGAATGGATTAGGGAAGGTGTTCGTCTGGAGTTGTCGCCAGGCGACGGCCTGCCTCCTGTTCAATTTGGGACTCGGCGGTGGGTATATCCTTCTGGCGTTCAAATATGCACTGGTTATGTCGTTGTATCTGGTGAGCCTGTCCCGTTCTGCTCGAGAAGCGTTCGCTATCGTGCGAGAGGCGTTGCCCTGTTCGGCGCGGCGGGTCATGTCTCGCGCCGTCCGGTGCGCCGTCTCGTTTAGGTTCGGGAGCGCGTCGCCTTCAGTGGTGACGTGCGCGGGGAACCATATGATCCTTAAGCTCGCGGTTTTGGATCTGGCCGCCTTGACCAGAATGGACAGGGCTTCCTTGGAAATTCGACCTTTCGCGTAACTCTTTACTCACGTTTGCGAGTCACTTAGTACGACTTCGCATTCCTGTTCTGTGAGGGCCATCGCAATCGCTACTTCCTCCGCTATTTCCGAGTGTTTGGTGCATACACTGCATGTGGTTCTGATTTTGAACTCTGCGTCTGTGACTACAGCGGTGTATTTTTGGCCGTTCGCATATTAGGCTGCGTCGACAAAGCGTGTGTTTCTCTCCCTGCTGAATGAACGGAGAAGAGCCTCGGCTCTTGCCTTTCTTCTACGCCGGTTGTAATCGGGGTGCACGTTTCTTGGTATGGTTGCCACCGTAATGGTCTCTCTGATTTTGTTGGGGATTTGCATTTTCTGGCCGTGCTGGTTGTGGTACGTTATGCCGAGTGTGTTCATAATGTACGTTACCGTCGTGGTGGTCGACAGGCGTTCGAGCTGCGAGATGCGTTGTGCTTCGACTATTTCTTCTAGAATGTTGTATAGGCCCAGCTGAGCCAGGAGCTCGGTGCTCGTCGACTCCGTGAGGCCCAGGGATTATTATTATTATTATTATTATTATTATTATTATTATTATTATTATTATTATTATTATTATTATTATTATTATTATTAGTTTAGAAGCTTGCCTTGCGACCATATGCAGCTCTCCCCAGTGTCTGGGGCACGTAGATTTATCCTAAATACAGGCAAATGAAGAGTTTGGTGCGTCACGAAGTGGGTGCCGGGCTGCCGCCATTATTCAGTCTGTAGGGTCAAAAGGTGTCCACGCCTTACAAAAATAAGCAGGTCCTTGATTTCTGTGGATTGTAGCAATCAAGCAGGCACATGCCTGCGTGTATCTGTCTATCTACGTCAAGTGAGCACGCATGCAATGCGTGTGTACACGAATTATATGCTCGAACCCTGCGGGCAACATGGAAAAATCGCGGCGGGGATGTGTCGTCAAGGCGCTAGACTACACAAATAGTAGGTTGATGCCTATGCGAATCGTCGTAAATACAACCGAAACAACATGAGAGCCCGCGCCCGTATCAAAACGATCTGACGGTCACTGTCTTGAGAATAATGTCGCGTCCAACAATCGGCAGGGTTCCGCCGCTGCAGGTTAGGGCCAATTTGTTAATTTTCAGACAAGGGTGAGGGAACGCAAACTTGAATACACATTTTCTTATTCTTTAATAATTTACAAAAAAAAAAT
This sequence comes from Dermacentor variabilis, assembly GCF_050947875.1. Taxonomy (NCBI): domain Eukaryota; kingdom Metazoa; phylum Arthropoda; class Arachnida; order Ixodida; family Ixodidae; genus Dermacentor; species Dermacentor variabilis. The sequence continues at coordinate 106,557,722 of NC_134573.1, forward strand.
TGCGCCCGAATGAGGATGCGCTCGGGATGCACGCAGATGGAACTCGTCTATAAACCCAGTCACATCCGCCGTGAAGCGACAGCTGTTATATACAGCGCCGGACGATCGTCGGCAGCCCGACAACGCCGGCGAATCTGTCGCGTGAGTCACGCGCTCGCAGTGAGGTGGCGAGGGTGCGTGCGCTATGTGGGAGGGCAGGTGCACAAGCGGACGGCGCTGGAAGCGCAGCACAGCGGCGCGTGTCGCGGCGTCCTCGGCTGCACGCGACCGGCTGCGCGCGACGTACATAATAAACGGGCGCCGTGCCGAACCGGAATTGCCGGCCCGCGCTCGCACCAGTGCTTTTTCGTTCTCTTTTCGCCGTTTTCAGTCCAGTTTTCTTCCTTTCTTTCTCTCGCCATGGCAACCGCGTTAGTTTTGACCGCACTGCAGACGCTCGCTCTGCGTACATGTCCGCCCGCCTAGCCTCCCCCGTAAGGTCGTCCCTCTCGTTTCGGTTACGTCTCGCTCGCCTTTATTTTTCTTAAATTTTTCTTTTTTGCGATCCTTGTTTTGTTTAGCGCTGTACTTCGCGCTCGGGCGACGGCGGCAATCGGGGGAAAACGAGTCAGACGGCCGTCTGCCGGCGAGCTGCGTAGTATAGGCCGCGGTCTCTTGCACGACGAAAGAAGGCGCGTATAGTGTGACGGACGACGTCGCGGTGTGCTACACCACTGCGTATGCGCAGTGTGCGCGTGGGCGACGGCGACTGTACGCACTCCTGGCGACTCGAGCCGCGATGTCGTCGCGTGCGGAGCCCCGCGCGGTCTCCCCCCGCCCCTGCGCGGCATCTTGGACGGAAGCCGCACGCTGACCAAATCTGGAGCCGCTGACGACGGCCGGCTCGCAGAAAGTGCGCTCGCCGAGGACGCCGGCAACGCCTTCCTTCGAAAGACTGTGCGTGGGTTCTGTTTACAACGCCCTCGACAAGGACACCTCCGAATCGGCTCCGCGGACTCGCTGTCTGTGCTCATATATGTGCGGTCGCGAGCGCGTGTGTGTACATGCGTGTGTGTAGCGTGTGTCCCTTCGGTGAGATCAGAGTCGCTGGCTTCGGTTCGGCGCAGTGCGCTTGCATGCGCGAGCGTCCTCGAGAAAGGAAGAGAAGCCGCGTCGGCGCGCGCCGGATATCGTCGTCACAGGCCGTGCGCGGCGTCTAACGGCGTACGTGTCGGGTGTTTTGGAGCCGGTCGTCATCGGCGACGGTACGTCATTTTTTTTTCGCGCGCCGCGCTATAGTTGCGGGCGGCTGCGGTGTTTGTGTATAGTGGCGGTGCGGGCGCATGCCGTGCTCTCTTCTTGCGCAGGCGAAATTCTGTCGCTTGCTAGGGTTCCGCACGTATATCCGACCGCGTGGGCGCATCGCCTCTTTTTTTGGACGAACGACTGTAAACGGAACCTGCGCGATCTTCAGTGCTCCAGCATAGTCATCGTCGCATGCCCGTCTGTGCCGTGCCGCCGGAGCGCCTGCGGTGAAGCATACGACGCACGTCATTCGTTTTGCGCGCCAAGCCTGCCTGTCGTCGAGTCAGAAATCTGCTGGTGTTGCCGGCGGCGGCTTCCGCGGAGGCTCTGTCGGTGATCGCCGCTTCGAGCCGTTTTTTTTTTTTTTCCCTCGCCGGACGTCATCTCCTACGAGGTGAGCAGTGGCGCACGCCTACCCGCGTAAATGGTTTCGCCGAGCGGCGAACGCTTCGGTTTGTTGTCACGCAGCATAAATATATGTGTCGTGGCTCCACATGCACAGCCGCGTCCGTTCCGTGATGTGTCGTATGAATCAACTCTCATCAAGGATCGGCAAAGCTACAGCGTCGAGTTTCCGTCGAGAACATATAGCGAAGCCGTACGCTGATGCGTATATGGTGCGGCCGCGCGCCCCTCTCTCCGAAGAGAGAGAGAGAGAGAAACATCAGCCGGTGCGGAACGGGAAGCGAAGCGCGCATAACGGGTAAACAGTGAAGCCGCGCCTGCGCTCCCGATGGAATTTGTCCCGGCATCGGGTCGCCGTTGCTCGTCTTGTTGTGGGACCATCAAAAAACCTACACGGGCCACAACAGCGTTGTTTTGCTTTTCGGTTCGATACGCTCGAATAATGTTCGCTTTTGCATCCGTATAACTCGGCGTACTTGCGTATGACAAGGTTAAGGGAAGTATGTGGGTATATATGCCTACGATAAAGTGCGACAGATATAATACTTCTTGCGTTCTGTTAAGCTGTTTTTAGCCGCGCCATGTCCAGAAACATTGGACGTGAATAACGATAAGTTCCGGGGTGTTTTAGAATAAAATGAAATTAATTTTTTTGTTGTGTACTTGCCAGAGTCACTATCTGATTATAGGACACTCAAAGACGGAGAGGCTACATCAAAAGTGCATCACTCACAATTGAAATGTTTCTTGAACGCACAGACTATAGAAGTACTTACACAGTGCCTTGCGCACGCGCTGTAGAGCGTAGAAAGAACGCCTCCCCGTTATTATGCGTATGCTTGCGTTTCAAGATCTCTCTATTATGAATATCAACAAAGAAAAAACGGATTCGCTATCTTGAAGTTTATCGTTTAGTTTCGTTTGTTACTCTGTGTGCAGTATATGCATTACCCGCAGCTTACTCATATGCTTAATCTACCTTGAGATTTATCATTACGTACCGTTAAACGATGATTACACCCAAAACACATTACATCGAAACACAACGCGACAACGAAGTTCTGGTATTCCGTTCCGTTTATTTTTTTACGCCGCTATACTTTAGAAGCGACCTAATTATGGCTTTTAAATCAAGCAAGCCCCACTATATTCCTGGTAATAGTAAGGCGGTTTTTTTGTTAACGATTACCATGCTTTGTAGCTGATAACAAATTCCCGTAGGTAACGGGCACTGCCTTTTCTGTTAGTAAACGTTAGCAACACTACCGTTACTAACGGTAGCGATAGTACTAATGCAGTGAATAGTGTGACAAAAAACACACTAACTGCAAGTAGTGGGAGCTATCTTTTGTTTTGGAAGAGGGTGCCATCGTCCTCCTTCTCGTCAACTCACGTCACTGCGCATGCGCCACGCCACGTGGACGCCCAATTATCCCTCGTGCGTGCGTCCTATTACGGAGAACGAGCGAGGCCGTTGCGATCCTGTGTCAATGCGGCCGCAGGTCACCAAGGAGTACACGTGTCTTGGCAGGCAGGCAGGCGTCGCAGTGTGCTGCTCATCGGGCGAAGGAAGCGGCAGGTCACATTTCCACTGATAGAAATCGCCCACTGCTGAAAGTATATATATATATATATATATATATATATATATATATATATATATATATATATATATATATATATATATATATATATAGGCTGCGTTGAGAGAGAGAAATTATTGTGTGAGAGGCAAAGAGGAGGTCGGCCTGGCCTAGTGTTCTGGCTGATGCTGTACACAGGGAAAGGAGGAAAAGGAACAAGAAACAGCCACGAGAAATGATGATGAGGTCGGGAAGAAGGGACCGTATGTATGTACAGTAATCACCGAACGCATTGGTCTGTCTAAAGACTGTAGAGTATATTCCAGTGTTTTGCGAATAGTCTAGAACAACACTGGCAGCTGTTTCTTGCGGCTGTGCGGTCACACAGAGGGCACAGAATAGCAACTTCTGAGAAACTTTTCACGCTTGGCAGCGCAGGTGTCGTTACCTGCCGCTGTCGCAAGTAGGCAGGACAGTCGTAAAAGGATAGCTGCGTCGTCTCAGGTTGTATTCGTGGCTGTATTCACAGTTCGGGATGTTCGCTTGGCCGATATGTTGTGGGTGGCGCCGGGTGTGACGAGAAGTAAACACGCCGCTACAATTGCAGCATGTTCACTACAGTAATTAATTAGAAATTGAATGAGTGAGTTGTGATAATTGATTAAATATGGGCTTAGATTTATTGTGCTAGAAATGTCCGCCTCTTAGAATAATCTCGCTGAAGTGCCAGCATTATGCTGTCTTTGCTAATGCTCATTTTGCATTAAGCTAATTCCGCAAAACTTAAAAATTGTCACTCCGTATACATTAACGCACCGTGTACTTCTGTATACTTAGACGTAGAAGAAAGGCTGTGATGGTGAGTTGCTCGAAATGAAGGTAGCAAACAATTAAATAAGGACGTAAGAAAAGATGAAACAAAGGAAGGAAAGAAGGGAATCAGGAAGTGAAGTAATTGTTTTATCCAAGAAACGGACAACGTTCATACAGGGGAGTTTGACTGCTTAATGGAGGTACACTTTAATGTTATATGTCAGGTGCGTTTACTGCCGTCAACGATTGTAAATGGAAACGGCAGGGCGAGTACTTATTGCGCAGCCTCGCGAAACGCAATATGGTGTGGTGATGTGTGTAACCAGTTGGGAGACGTGTCACGGACAGTGCTCGTGACCAATCGCCGTCTCTTCTACATCATGGGTGAGTTGGAATAACCGCACGGTGAAGTGTAACAGCGGGTAATCACTGGAACGTTAAGGGCGACTAAGGCTATGACACGAGTGTTTGTCCTGTCGCTTTCACTGCCCTCGTGTTCCGTCCGTTCGCTCTATTGTCTGGCTGATGGCGTCCGGTTGTTATGCGGGGCAGTCGCTGCCCGGGGACGACAGGCAACGGCTTTCCTGTCCGGCCTATGTGTGGGTGCTTTTGAGCTCGTATTAAGGCACGCCGCAAGAAGCGATCAACGGAGGCTTTGGCGCCATATATAGCCTCGGCGCAGTGTCTCTATATGCGCTCCTGCCTTATCTCGAGCTTGCAGAAGTGCTCGGAACGGCTGGCTTGTTTCCTGCGCAGCTGCTTATAAGAGCGATCGCCGACACTTCGGAGGAGGGGTGGCAGAGTAAATATTCTCGCCCACGTCTCCGAAAATGCAGTGTTTCTGCAGAGGATTTTTTTTAATGTTCGTGCTTGTAGGCGAACGTTGGCGAAAAAAAGTAATGTTTTCTGAGTGTTCTCTCTCTTCGCATATATAGTAAACTAAAATCTGTGTCTATTTCGATGCGTAGCAACGCGCCATAAATGTGGTCATCATACAGAAAGCAAATATTTGCTCTAGACCGTCGTTGTTACTTTGGTACTGGTGGAGATTTATCCTTTTCTTTGTTACCGGGACGCCAGTTTCACTTTACAACGGATTTATTAGAATTAATTATAACTCTCCTCTCTTCCATTCTTTATTGTGCATCGTACTTCTGAGCTTACGTCAGGTAATGCAAAGTCCATGCTTGCACAAGGTACTCAGAAAACGTAGCCAAGATAAGTTACTAAATACAATGCGAACAAGCGCTGGAGTATTAAATACCTTTTTTGAGTACTAAATACTCAAATAAGTATTTCCTCACCTCAAAAAGACAAGATAACTTTTGTTACGAAATGTAAGCAAAGGTAAAAAGATGAAGGACGCTTAAGCTTCGCCTTTAAGAGTGGAACTTCATATCGTCCATAGATCCCTGACTGCTGCTCACGTTTTCCTGCATATGGAGCGTACGTAATCGTAATATGTGCCGGGAAACGCTGGTCGCGAACGCTATGTATGGAGGCGGGCTTTCTGGCAGAAACCCGGCCTCTTGTGTGGGCCGCGATGGATGGATGGATGGATGTATGAGCGTCCCCTTTGGAACTGGGCGATAGGTTGCGCCACCAAACTTTTACCTAATGCCCTACTTAGGTAAAACAAGAAAAAAAAAAAAACGCTATGAACTCCCACAACCAAATTTCCTGATCCCCTATTGCGAACTTTACTTTTGTACGTCTCCGTTTTTTATCGTTTCCCTACTGGTCTTCCACCAATCCTCTAATCGCCTCTTACTAATCCCTCTGGCGAAAATGTTTACTTTTCCACTGCTCTCGCTGAACCCAAGGGCTTCAAGGACGCCAGTGGTGCCTAAATCGACCACTGGGTAGACGTCTTCACTTTCTAATAAAACATGCGCCATAGTTTCCTTAGCTTTACCGCAGCAAGCACATGCTTCTTCTTCTTTCTCATATCTCGCTTTATAGGTGCGTGTTCTAAGGCATCCCGATCTCGCTTCGAAAAGTAATGAGCTTCCCTTTGAGTTATCATAAATTGTTTCTTTCCTGATTTCGCTTTTTTCCTCTTAAGTAGTTAGTCATGGCAGGTTTTTTTCCATTGCCGCTACCCATGAGATTATTTCAGCCTCTCTGACTTTCCGCTTGACGTTCTTTGTTGCTGCAGTGCCCACCTTACAGGCCGCATACTTGCTGGTAAGCTTCTTAGTTCTTTTCTTCCACTGTGAATCAATGTTTTTTCTGTAGAGATACCTCAACACTCTCCCAGCCCATTTACTTCCGTATTCCTCAGTTGTTCTTCATAATCAATTTTACTGCGAGCTTCCCTCACTTCTAACTAGTCCAGCCCATGTCACCCTGCACAGCTACATTTGTAGTTTTCCCATGAGCGCCCACTGCGATGCGTCTCACTGACCTTTGGTTCCCATCGAGTCCTGATTGTATCCCTGATTTAAAGCAAACAACCGCATTTCCAAAAGTAAGTCCTGGAACCATTACACCTTTCCACATACCACGGAGCACCTCGTACCTATTGAACCTCTATAGCGCTCTGTGCTTCATTATGGCTGCATTTCTCTTCCCCTTCGCTGTTATTGTTTTTTCCTGTGTTTCCATATATTTATTGCCGTCGTTTATCCATATACCAAGGTATTTATATTCTGTTGCACAAGGTATTTCCTGGCCCTGTATTGCCACTGTCTGTTCACTGTTTTCATTGAACACCATAACACCTGATTTTCTAACACTAAATTTCAAACCTAAATGATTGCCTTCCTGTCCACAGATATTAGACAGACGTTGCAAATCACTTTGCTTGTTAGCTAGCAACACAATGTCGTCCGCATAACATAAACCTGGAAGCTGCTGCTCTACTACTGTACCCGCCTGTTTGTATGAGAGATTAAACCCAATATTACTTCCTTCTAGCGCCCTCTCCATCTTCACCATGTACATCATAAACAGCAGTGGGGATAAAGGGCACCCATGCCTCAGTCTCTTGTTGGTACCAACTTTCTCCGCACTCCTCATCCTTTCCCATTTAACACAAACGGCATTTTCTAGGTAAATCTCTCTCAAAAGCTGTAGACAATCGTTAGCTAAGCCTTCCCCATCCAGAATATCCCACAATATGTTGAGGTCTACGTTGTCATAGGGTCCTGTAATGTCTAAAAAAGCCACATATAATGGCCTGCTTTCTACTTTTGATATTTCAATACACTGAGTTAGAAAGGTACTTTGGACTCTCCTCCGCTATGCGGCGGAGGTGAGCGCCATCTGGAGGTATTGCGAAGAGCCGGGTGCGCCGTTCCGTGACCCCCGAGATACTCACGCGCCTGCGCGCGCAAATGGCGGACGCCGTGGCCGGTCTATGATTGGTAGAAACGATGGAAAATGTTTCTTTTGTTTAGTTTTCGTGCTACAAAATTATGTTTTCTGGTCTAGTTAAATTAGAATATGACGTTATCATGTCTGCAGGTAGTGTGTAAGTCGTACTTAACGATATTTCAACCTATCTTAGCTTGATAAACTCAATTAGTTCTGTAACTTTCTTGCGCCACATGGAGGGCCTGAGTATGGGTGGTTCAAATGTACTTTTTCTGATACGACGTCCGACGTAGGATTTTCTGCGGCACGGGGTCCTTAACGCTCTCCCGTAAAAAGGGCCTATATTTTACTAGAAATTTTTATTGGCTCGCAGACGGAGCTGCTTTAAGGTGGCTATCCGACAAGTTGCCCCGTTTTTCTTAAACGCGTTCCCTCCGACGCTGCAGAGGCACTCCAATGATGCCCTCGATGGCACGGCGCCGTTGCGTCATGCTCAGGTATTCGGCACTACTCTTCATCAGTGGGAAGCTTATAGGCAAGTTCACCATTTACTCCATCATGAGGTCTACAACTTGCCGGCGTTCACTTTCCTCCATCCATTGCAGCTGGATTAAACCAAGCAACCAGGACAGCGCTGGCAATAATATATTGTCCTTTAATCATGCCTCCAAACTGGAAAAAATTAGAAAAAGAAAGCGCGGTCGGTTTTACTGTTGAAGCTTGAGAGCCACACTATTATTTGTTTTTTTCTTAACTCTGCCGCCCTGAACATTTGTGAGGCAGACGAAATGGGCGGGCCAGTCATCTGCGCATGGTGGTACGCGTTCGCCGTGGCGCGCCCGTTGCGCATGGATGCCGCACTTGACAGTGACGAAGGGCTTTTCTTATCTGCTTAGTAAGTATATTCTGAAACGTATTGAAGTTACAGCAAAAATGCCGACTCGCCAAATTTTTAAAGTGATATCAAGTTAAAAATTAGGGGGTTTTACTTGCCCAAATAATGATCAGATTATGAGCCACGCCATAGAGGGGACTCCGGAAATTTGAAGCACCTGCGGTTCTTTAACGGCCGTTTGGCGACGATCTGAACTAGATGACCGTGGTAGAGAACCTGAAGCGACTGCTTGGCCGCGAGCTGGCGCTGCGTAACAGGCCTCTCGTACCGCTGGCCCGTAAAACCGCTCAGCTATGGGAAACCAGCGCTGCCCAGGGGGCGCTCGTGAAAAATGGCCAGCAGCGCCGTAAGTGAGACAGTGCCGCAACATTTAGTCTCCCACATTAACGCAGGGCAGCATGGGAGCATGTTTTTTCTTGGGGGAGGGGGGGGGTTACAAAACTGTAACCTTAGTGACAGAAGTTGGCCTACTTTTAGTTTTCCTCCATGTCTTTCCTCCCCTTTTATCTCTCTCTCTGCATTTGTGTTGGGCTGCTGAGCACGAGGTCGCGGGATCGTATCCCGGCCACGGCGGCCGCATTTCGGTGGGGGCGAAATGCGAAAACACCCGTGTGCTTAGAATTAGGTGCCCGTTAAAGAACCCCAGGTGGTCGAAATTTCCGGATTCCTCCACTACGGCGTGCCTCATAATCAGGAGGTGGTTTTGGCACGTAAAACACCATAATTCAGTTCAATTCTCTCTCTGCATTTATTTTTCGTTTCTGTCAGGGTGGATATTGAAAACGGTGAAGCGGCTAGGGTCATCCAGGACGAAGTCTATTGTGAAAAACGCCCGAGAAGTTTCTTGCGCGGAAAACTGCATGAGATCCATGCACCATGCAGCAGCTGCAGCTTATACCACCGATCGTGTTGCGGTGCGGTTTCGAAAAGACCGACTTGCTTCTTGATGCAAAATAACTCGAAAAGGAGGAGGATTGCATAAAATAAGTTGTTTTGTAGGCTGAGAAAACGACACCTGGCAATGGTGGTTCAGGGAATACAATTTATGAGTGAGAAGAAGCTATATAAATGTCGTCGGAACTCAGATAAGCGATCGCTTGTTCCATTTCTGCTCATTCCAGACGCAAGTAGTGACAGTTCCTTCAATAAAGCTTCGACTGGTGCTAGTTGGTATGGTATTGTTCTGATTGCTGCGCTAGACTGCTTATACGAAGGACAAAAAGGAGACATGCGCACATGTGCGCAAACTTTCGACTGTTTATCATTCGCAAGTTCGCGTCAAATGTAGTCGCCCTTCGTGTATATATTTGACGTGCACTAGCGAATGATAAACAGTTGAAAGTTCGCGTGCATGCGTGTGTGTATCTTTTTTGTCCTTCGTATAAGCAGTATAGCGCAGCAAGCAGAACGACAGTTTCTTCGTCGGCACAGTGACGTTGATTTCGTTGGAGCCACTTACGGTGCGTAAGTGGCTCCAACCAAAATGAAGGTGCGTGCCCGCGGCACGGCAAGTCGCCGCCCACCGTTTGCAGTTCACGGGGAGGGCGGCGGTTCCGCTGGCAAACGGCGAGATTTGCCTGCGAGGTCACCCTGCGGCACAGCGGCGTGGCCATTCAGCGACAGAGGAATGGTCTGGCGTCGCCGCCAGCCTCACAGGCGCTGATCGCTCGCCACCGATGTCGTCGCTTCGCCTTTTCCGGTTCTCTTCGAGTTTGTAGCTGCCGGCGCTTCAGAACGAACCGCCGACGCTCCCAAGCAGCAATGTTTTGTTACCGTTGTAAACGCTTTACCCTCTGCTCGCAATAATTCCACGCGAAGAAGAAAACATGCTGATATTTGCAGCGCCTCCAGCTTCGATGCTGGCACGGCTTAGCCGGTTCGCTGTCCGCCGTCAGTAGCCGTGCACTGCAGCTGAACTTGACACGTGTCGGAGCTCTCGTTGGTGTTAAACGTTTGACCGTGGACATAGTTTTTTTTTATAAAATTAAGATTACGTATCACTTTACTCTAGCGAGGATCATCTTGTCTGGAATAGAAGCCACATAAGCAATGTTCGTGTGGCCTGTCGGCGGCGACGCGTCGGTGCAGCGTCGATGCGCTCTCTCTGCAGTAAACACGAAGTGTTCACCGTTTTTGTTCGCTGCGGGAGTGTATGACTAGCATTGTCATTTTATTCATTCTGTCACCGGGCGCTGTCAAAGGCACCACGCACCGCTGGAAACCCAGTGGGAATTTATACGCCGGCTGACACTAACATTGCTCCTAGTGCCCCTGAAAAAAGTGCCTGCTTTATATTTTCTTGTACTAAAGACATGTGCATATTTTTCTACTATATAAGCACTGCCATTTTTGCTTGCAATAAAATGAAATACACACAAACATTTTGCCGGAGAAGCTGTGGAAATAGCTCAAACGACGTGATCGCGCCTGCCTGAATCCAATGTCGCCGTCACTTGTGGTCGAGGTTTTAACAAAAAATAATAGAATGATAGGGCTGTATTACGGCGTTTATAGTTGTGGCAACGAACCACGCAGGAATAACAACGGCCTCCAAGCTTTCTTTTATCTTGCTTTTGTTTCTCGTGGCTTTGCACGTCCCCAGCCCTACCGCTGCTGGCCGTTTTCATTCTGTCTGCACGACTGAACAATGCACGTGATGTCCGCAAGGGGGTGCTGTGTGTCAGGTCATAACTTAAGCTCCCTTATGTTGCAAAGGTAGCGACAACTACACGCGCACCCTCCCGATGGGTCGAACGAGCAGCTCTAGCAGACGATGCGCTGCTCTCTCGCCTGCATTCCGCGGACGCCTGAAAGCGGACTGAGTGTGCTCCTGAACCGGCTATTTAGTAACATTTGTCGCCTAAGCTGCTCAGGAAACTTAAGACGACAGGGAGAGTAACTTGAACGAGCCTGGAGCATGTTTAACGTCGAAATAAAACGCTCGCGTTTCCGAAGCACCTCGTTCTCTTGAACAAGTTTTGCACAGCGGCGATCGTGGAGGGCATTTATTTTCTTCGCTGTGTGCATATTTTAAAATTCAGCGTAACTTGAAGTAGAGATGATATTTGGGTCAGCTGATAGTGCTTCCTTCCTTGCTCGCAAGAATAGCCAGGTTGTGAGCTTGCTGCAACTTTTGGAAGCGCCTATGCACATTGCCCGCTCTAATATGGCCCCGGGCATAATAAGCGCTATGACTTTCGTTACGTTTGTCAGTGTTCGGCAGTATTTCCACGGTTACACGGTCTTGTTAACCTAAGGTTATTTTGTTTATATAGTAATGCGCTAATAGCTTTACTTAGGAGAAAGATTTCCACTGCATGTGTGGATTATCAGCAACCTAGTACCTTCCATTAACTAGGAAATATAGCCTGCCTACCAGTGTCTATGAAGCGCCGATTTCAATTTTCATCTGTTCTTTAAAGAAATGCGTTTATTCCAAGTCCTCCCCCTTTTACTACCCCCACCGCCTCGATTCCCCACGCATTTTTGCGAGCCCCGCAGATATAAGGGTATCTCGCAATGTTAGTGCACTTGCAAATAAATTTGGGGTATTTTTACACCTACAGGCTCTAAAACAAGACTATAGCCAGAAAAGCTGAATTAGGGGGTTTTTATAGAGTTGTAGGAGACTGAAGCAACACTTGTTTAAAAATTGGCTTTTTTTGCAGGAATGTAGATCGAGCTTTTTCTTTGAAAGGCTTGTTGTGAGTACATATTCATGTCACATGTCCTATAGTAGGATAAAATTAAAAAAAAAAAGAGCAGCAGTTAGGAAATAACACTATTGTAAATAGCACCACTGTAGGTGCTATGGGATTTGAACTTAATAAAAGGGCGCCTACACCTGAAAAACATGCTGTGTAAAACGCCCCGATGCGTTATGCACAAAATTAATCATTAGCCCATATGGCTGTTTTACACAGACGGATCAAAGCAACTACATGGCAAGGGCCACTCTAAAACATTACTCTGGGCCTCTTGATTTACTTATGATTCAATGCTCAGCCAACACGCCAGCTGTTTATCACCGACAAACCTCGCGTCACAGTGAGATAAACAAACGCACTTTTATCGGAACGCCGAGATATTTGTGAGAAATGCAGGGCGCGCAAGGACGATGATTATAACCTACAAATGTACACTATAAAGAATGCCGAAGCAATAATAGCGTTGCTATAGAGCATGTGCACGAACAAAAGCAAGCCGGCCAGACGAAAGGGCTGCTTGAAGGTAAGCCTATGACCGTGTTCACATTTAATAAACATTACAAAATTACTTACTTCGCATAGCCGCGAGGGTTTTCAGTCGGCACAAGATCATTTCGCACGATTATATGGAGCTGCTGATATTATTGTCACTACAAGGAATGGTACAGAATTTTCTTTCGTCCGTCGCGCGGTTGCGACAACCGAAGGCACTGCAGCCCGGCAGACTAGCACGTCACGCTGTAAAAGTTGAATTCAAATATTTAATTACTGCGTCCACTCAAGCATCAGCTACACAGACACTCATGTAGCTTGCAACAGCAATGCTACAGAAGCGGGTGAAGTGCTTTCTGGTTACCAAAATCGTCCAACTCCAGGCTCGAACACACAGACATCCGTATATTCCTCGGGCACCGTTGGGCGAAGCGAAGTATATATATATATATATATATATATATATATATATATATATATATATATATATATATATATATATATATATGTGTGTGTGTGTGTGTGTGTGTGTGGGAACACTAAAGAATCTCTGATGAAATGAAAACATTCTATTAAAAAGCAACGCCGAGAAAGCAGCTCCATCTGTTGTGTTTCGCCTTCCCATCTTCCTTAAATATTAATAATTATAACAAAAAACACTCGTTCGTTATATGGTTTGATATTCGGCCTTCATTCATTTCAACTTTCCACCAGTGTCAGTAGCGCGGTCCCAAAACTCTTCCGGAAGGGCGTCCGGAAGAGTTTGCCTCCGGTCTTATACGATCGATATAATCCTCTGAAGGACACTTCTAATTGGACGAGGAGCGGGAGTGCAGCTTTGTTTGCTTGTTTACTGTGAACGGCCCATGAAACGTGCGTTAAGTGCCGAGTATGTAATAATGAAAATCTGTATAGAATGCCGTAGGGCGAGGTAACCTTCAAGATGGGAATTCAGCAGCACAGAATGAAGTTTCTGCTTAAATGATAAAGCCTGTTGAAATGTGCTCGATGTTCATTCAGTCAGTCATGCAGGGTCGCTTACGGCTCTAAAGTCGTTGTGCGAGTTCATCTGGAAATTAGTGACTGATAGTGGCTGTCAGCGAAATTCAATGTATACGGCAGACGCTGCAGAGTTAAATGCCAACGGCAGCGAAACTTCAAATTGGCTAAATGTGTTATGAAGCTACCTTGGCACTGCCGCAGGGTTAGCCTTTGCGTAGTTTTTTTTTTTTTGTTAACAGCCTTCAAACAGCACCTTAAGCACAAGACGTGTGCACCTGGTCGTTGTCGCTATGACGTAAGTGCCAGCACGCTGGCTTCGAGGTGTTTCAGCGCGCCACGGGCAGCCGTGAGCACCGCCTCATTTCGGAGGTGTAACGATGCGGCGTGTCGCTACATTGCTCCAATGCTAATCGCACCAACGTCGACATGCATCATGACATGGGTTATGCCGGATTTTTTTTTTTTTTACATTGCGCGGAAATATGACTGATGGTGCCGCACTTCATCCTGTTTCCTGTCCGCTGCACTTCTGCAGCTTCTTCCGCGTCACACACGCGCATAACAATATATTTTTGCGTCGACTTGCACGAAGAAGCCAACGTGACACGCATAGACCATGATTTCATAAACGCGAAGCTGCGCGAATGCGCAACACACTTGTACGGCGAACGTATTTATCTTTTCGCTGCGCATCTCAAACGAGCCTGGCTATGAAACTGCCACTTCCCACACGTACTTATGGAGCTTACGAATGCAGGTTTCAGACGCTGGGGGCAGTTCGCAAGCGGAGGATTGAACCTTGAGAGCAATACCGTTGTTCAGCTTTGGGCGGAAGCGTGCCGCACCCTTTCTGTCAATAATGCGTAAGAATACTTGCTTTCTTGTGTAATTACTTATTATCATGATTGACGAAGGAATCATGCAGTCATGTTCGCACGCTATATTGTTGCGAGTTTGTGCGTACTTCTTCAAGCGACTATTGAGAACCGTATATCATTAGGCCTTCCTATGGTATCCTCTGACCGCGCTCCTAACGAAAGTTTAGTCTGCGTTATACTCTTTCTGTCATAATTTCTTAATACGTATGAAAAAAAAAAGAAATCCTACGTTGCCGACACGCATGCCTTTGTATTGCGCGAAAATAAAAATGAACAGATTTGCTATCGCGCCGAAAGTCACCAAGCTGAACTTTCTTGGAGAACGGCAATGAGCGAAGTTTCAGCGCCAGCGCCGCAATTCCGCGCATTCTCCCCCGCGCTGACATTAATTGGTGGAAGGCGTGTCTCTGAATGCGATTATTATGGAAGCGAAGCAAACGTGTGCCAGCGACTGCGGGACACGGGGCACCCGGCGTCGCAGTTATCGATTCCGAATTGTCGAGCCGAAACAAGCCACTTTCAGCTTTGCGCGGTGCGCGTTTACCAACTGGAACAACAACAACAAAAAAAAATGTTCCGATGCTAAATGGGGCCAGCCGTTTCCTGGCTTTCGTACGCGTGGCAGCTGTGAAGTTACCTGACAGCGGAAAAACGCCCTCGAACACTTCCTTAACCAAGGCGCACTAAGCTTGTCACTTGACGAAACTTTTTTGTTCGCCCGTCCGTTAAAGCGACCGTTACCACGATTGAACGAAGACTCGGAATGGGTCGTAGCCTCTTTTGCGATAGAAAAAAAAAAGAAAAAAAAAGAAAACATAAAACTAAATCTACGAAACGTGGTGCTCGAAAATTATGCTCCTCTGAGTGGCAGTTGGAAGGTGCCAAAACTGCCCAAGCGAATAATAAGAAGCACGATACGCTTTGTCCAAGGGTTGAAAAGAAAAAAAAAGAAAAGGAAAAGGTCAGGAATATACACTGGTAATTTAGTTTGCGAGCGCTTCTTTTGTGGAATTAGTAGCAATACGAAGTTTGAAAGAGCGCTGGGAGTGGCGCTTCGCGCGCGCCGTTCTGCGCATGAGCGACAAGAAAACCTTGTTGAAGAACTTTGTACTGAGCGAGATGGATGGCATGGAGGAATCTATAGCAGCGGCGCCATAAAATACGGTTTGGAGAAAAACGGGAGCGCCACCCCGACGTAACCGTAACGAACCGAGCGATGAAGACGATGAACGCACAACTCGGTCTGTTTGATTTTCGGGCACGTTGTGCAGCAGCACATGACAAAAAAAGAAAAAGAAGTCTAATTGGAACGATCTTTGGCCACACCTGAGCCTGCACCTGAGAGACAAAGATGAGAGGCACAAACGCTTTGAAGATTTCCCATGATTTCAATTTGATTTGCATCCCCTGGGAATGTCAGATACTTTTCGGTATGTCCATCCGTATCTAACCTCTTTCACGCCACCTTGGGTCACTGGGTATTTGCCACTCGGTATATACACGAATTGGTCCATTGGGTACATGCCAGTGGGCAGGCAACCTTACGTGAGTAAACATTCTTTGCAAATTCCCTATAACAGGCGTGCGTGTCACTGCTTAGGTGCGCGGATAGACAAGCAGAACGAGAGGCAAGAAGCAAAGAAGTCGGCATCACAAACTTGAAAATGTCAGCTACAAGGAAGTGACACAGTCGGCATCAAAAGCAGCCGACTGTGGAGTAAAGCCAACCACGACGTATATTGAGCTTGCAGCGTCGAGCCCGAGAGGACTGAAGATGTCGGTAACAGAAAATCGAAGCAGTTGGCTGCACAGAAGTAAGGAATTCGGCAGTACGGCGTGTCGCTACATTACTTCAATGTTAATCACTTTAACGTCGACATTCAGGGTGAGATGGTTTTTGCAGGAATTCCTTTTTTTTTCGTATTTTGATTGAGCTTAACTGTCCCTTCAACCAATGAGCGCCGGCCACCCAGCGACACGCCCACAACTCGCGCTGTCGTCTATACGATCAATTTACTCGGTACTATAGTATACACTATACGGTTAATGAGCAGTACACTTGTCTTCATATTCTCGTGTTTAAATACTTTCTTTTGTCAAATCCCTGGAGCCTGATCGATTGCATTGACTACATTTGCATTGATTTCTGTGGCATATCTGCTTCGGTTCACCATGCATTCGGTTTGTGACCAGAGTCACGGAATGAAGGAAGTTCGTGAACAAAGCTACCACTCCATTTATCTATAAGTGCACAGCTTTCTTTCTCTCACTCGGTTCTGTCGTTCCTTGCGCAATTTATTGGGCGGCAGGTGACGATGAACAAAAGGAGGTGGAGAGGAGGGGGAGGGGGGGACTCAGCCTTGTTACTTATAGGTAGGCTTGATTCAGAAGCATTAGCCTCGCCTGGTGACCTTGTAGGGTGGAATGGCGCTTCGCAGATTGCAGGGTTAATTTCCTCCGAACCTGAACATTCAGCGTTGGTGGTATAGCAAAGCCATTTCAGTATTGGCCTCCCTAAGACGACGGCTTCGTCCCGCTCGTGGTAAGATGGCCGTGCGGGGCACTTACCGACATGTCTTTGCAACACAAGGCCCGCGTATACGTAGCTATGAGGCTCTTTCTTGCCGACATTGCGCAACGCGAGTTGCAGAGACGCTCTGTGAAACCGGAGCCGTGGTTCTTTGTTGAGATCCGTGTTCCGAGAGCTCAAAAGGGGCAGGTGCACGTAGGATTCACGAACCAAGAGCTTTTGGCACCTCGGCCTCGCATTTCGTAGAGGCAGATAGATGCGACCAATGTTACATTACTGCTACTAAGAGACCGCCTCAGCTACGTGTTGTCACGTGCGTGTGCCCGCTTTGTCTTTCTGCCCTTTCTTCTTTTTTTTTCTTCACTCTTCTTTCCTATCCCCTTCACTCCAACGCAGAGTAGCCAACAGTGCTCGACGGTGGTTAACCGGCTCTTATTTTCTACCCCTATCTCTCTCTTCTTCCCTATGCGCCCGAAAACTCGCCCGCATTGCGATAAAGTTCTGTCTCACATCCTTTAGGACGAGTTCCGTCATCACCTTTGGGCGTCGACGAATACGAACCGGGTACCCGTCGTTCGTTGCGAAAGCCTTACACGTTGCGTTAACGTTACGCAGTGAACGTGGCTCGCGCAGGACTCACTCATCGCAAAAGAATCCCACCTTCTCTCTTTCCTCCTTTCCTTCGGTTGGCATGACTTGACCCGGAAACCACGCCGTGCTGGCTTTTGGCGGCGCGACAGCCGTTTTATTTCCGGCCTGTTTATTCAACCCCGGCTAGTCTGCCGCGGTGCTTGCGCCCATGGAGCGCACGGGGCAACCATGGCGCTGCGGCGCGGGTTCGAGAGAAAAAATTCCAGCCTCTCAAACGGCCTAAAGCAAAAAAAAAAAAAGAAAAGAAAATGAAAACAAAGGAAGCTGCAAGAACGGAGCAGGGACGTCTCCGTGTGTCAGGAAACCATCCTGTCGCTTTAATCTCTTTAACTTGTTTGCCCTTTGCGTTGTTTTATCTCGGCTGAAATGTTTCTTTTTCCGCGCTCAACGTAGCGTCTCTGGGAATTTAGAGTGTCCCGCATTTTTTTTTTGTTTTCCCCTACGGCCGAGTTCGGCCTCAAATGTTAAATATAGAGTGAGCAGAAAAGTAAAGGATACTACGCTAAGGGTGGGCAGAGACCGCGGACGTCACCCACGTCTTCAACGAAGCATCCTGGCTACTATGGCAGCATCCGGCAGGCATCGATGCCTTAAATATAGCGCGCAGCGCAGCGGTTACTTCTCTCCGTTCGTTTTCTCTGTGACGTCACTCGGTGCGAGTGCAATAATTGGTTGCCCCAAATGCGCTCTTAACTCCTTTCCCTCTATCTTGCGTACGTCAGCGCAACGTCACCCCTCTCTCGCCCCCCCCCCCCCCCCCCACTTTCGTCATCCGGCATCCAGAACGAAGAGCGCCAGCGGGCAGTTCCACTTTTGCGCACGACACGCAGCGTGGGCTTCAAGTGCGGTGTGTGTGTCGTTTGCGGTGTGACTCGCGCCGTTGTCTGTGCGGGTGAGGGAGAGGAGTGTGAAGAGGAGTGTCTTCCGACTGGGATTCGTACACTTACCGGAGATTGCGGACCCGCGTGGAACACTGGGATGCCGACGACTCTGAACGTCGACTCGCCTCGCCTCCCTCTGCACACTGCCCCATCGGATATATATCTATATATCTATATATAAATTCTGGCGGCGTCATCGCGGTGCCGTGTGTATGTGCGTTCCGCCGTCTGAGCTGGGCCTACACCGCCGTCTAGCTTCCCCACACCTCACTCCTATCTCCAAATGTTGCGTTTCGTTTAAGCTTTCTCTTTGGGAGCTCGCTCGACGAAGCCTCGCGCTTCCCCTCGCATGTCGCTGCTACAGGGAGTGTTCCCACGCCACAAGCTGTCGAAATATGCCGCCGTTGCGTCTGGCGCTACGTACCCCCGACGTTGCATCAAGAATCGGACAGTATAGTTTTCAGGCTGTGTCTCTGCAGCGGGCCCGTGCGGGCAATGCTATTTTGGCACTCCGGATGATAGAAAGCCCTGGCCTGTTTGTTCAGAAAGCGCTGCTCGTTTTGCCTACGTTATCCTTCGTATACTGATCCAAAAGGGCGCTCAGGGAGCGTGGCGACCTTAAGTCGCCCTTGGCAGCGCCGTGTCCGTCGTACTTTATTTTGAGCGTGTGTTTTGAAAGGCACATTTTTGCACCTTCTCATTTACACTATAATAGTCACAAGCGAGCACAGACGAATAAAGGTCTCTCCCGATCGCTTGCAAGCTGCAGCAACCAAATTAACCAGCCTTTCCGACTTGACTGTCCCTGTGTTGCACCTCTATACTCGACAAAGCGACAGTTCTCTCTGAAAAGAAAAAAAAAAAAATCTCGAAGTCGCTGATTTTGAAAAATGCCTGTGCTGGTAGTAATCAAGGTGCTGGAAATAGGTCATGACAATCATGTTTTAGACACTACTTATTACCTGCGTTGTATATGCAAACTTACTAAATGAATCTCATTTGGTTCCAGTAGTATCGGTAATGCTTACTTCTCGCTGGTATCTAATTTTTCTATAGAAATTAATGACCTTGCTATTTGTGGCAGTTGGTGCATCCGTGTTGACTTATACGTCTTGGTCTTTATTCACAAAAGCTTCTTTTTACGCAAGAATCATTCGCCAGAAAAAAAGGACTTTTCTCCGATCCTAACGCTGGACATAATACTAGCGAACGCGACAGAACAATGGCAAGAAATTGCTCTTGATCTGATCGCGAATATCAAGTCGCGGTTATTCTATAATGCATTCCCTCTTCTTTTTCTCACGCTTGACGTTAACGTAATAGCTATGTCCTTTGTGTAGATCCTTCTCACTATTACTTTTGGCGTGTTACATTTGCAGCAGGCTCTTGCTTTTCGCGAGTCGCTTCAGGTTGCATAGGCGTGCGTCGTTTTACTGAGTGGCGTGGCGTTCACGGAGCAAGCCTCGAATGGAACGAAAATGACCCCTCCGAAGGGCTGGTGGGAGCAGAAACGTACGTTCAGGAAATTGTTAAATGCCTGATACGTAGCGTCGATGGGTATAGTTTCTATTACGGGATCAACCTTATTGTGCGACATAGTGAGGTACACAGATGCTGATAAAAAGGATGCGCCCTGAGTCCATAGGCGCAGGCAAAAAAAAAAAAAGGAAGAAACTCGTCACCCGTGGGAGGCAGGTAAAGTTAGATAAAAAAATGAGTTAAAAAACCTTTTCTTTTTTCCGACTTCCCGTATTTCCACCGATTCGGGTGTAGGGCTGTTGCTACAGACAGTGTTACCCTGGCAGTTAGTGCCGGCAATTTCTCCGCCTGATGGCTCGGTCGCAGTCGGCGTCTGCGCACAGTCACGCGGAGATTTCCTGCCACCGAAGTGTCGCGTCGTCCGCATTGCTCGTCCTTCGCACCGCCGGAGCTGCTCGCACTCCTCGAAATACCATGGAAACAAGGCAACTGCACGGTATTCTATTACTTGTGCTACTTGGCGAGTGCTTCAACTTTCACAGCGCCCCGAAGTAACTTTGCCATTTGCACCAGTCGCGCTTGGAGGATGCTGTCGAAATTCTATTTATGGCAAGGAGTGTTCATATGCGCTTGTGAACAAGACACCTAAGACCTTCAAAATCAGAGAGCAAGTAAAGCACGACGAGCACTGCAGAAGGAATATTCTTCGCAAATTTCTTTTTATCTCGACGAGGCCTGCTTGCTTTAAGGCGCAGCGTAGTGTATTACAAACAAAAAACTATGGGTGCAACACAGGGCACTAGCGGTTTTCCTGACAACGCAGGCCACTAGTGTGTTGGTCCGTCATTTTAGCCCTACTCAGTTTCGCAGCCTCGTCTACATTGTCAGTGTGATTCGACAGGCATGACGAATCTTATCTGCCTGCATTGATCACTGCAGCTTTCTTTGCTAGGCCTGCCAGCTTCCATGTGCGCGGGGTCTTCTCTCAGCACTAAGGGTCTCTCAGTATTGAGCGATTAGTTTACATCAAAAATCATCGTCGGTGGTTCCTGCACACCTGTTTTTGTTCTTTTTCGCTTCAGCTTACGTAGCTCCCTTGAAGCTGGTCTGCATGTTAGCGACGATAATAATGGAAAAGGTAACGAGAACGATGCAACAATTCACAATTGCTAATGTTGTCATTTCAACCTGTCTATTCCAATGTGGTGAAAATTGTCTGAACGTAATCTTAGTCAGGCGCGACAAGGTTTATTGTCCACTTCAGTTATTAATTTTGTTTGAAGCGTAAAAATGGACGCAAGTGTAAGAAACACAGTAGACAGGGCGCTGATCTTCCACTTTGGCTTTAATCGCAGCACTATTTTTATTTCTCAACATGTCTCAACAGAACTAAGCGGTGCCTGCGACATGGAACATCTCGTCAGACACGTTTGGGATATATATATATATATATATATATATATATTATATATATATATATATATATATATATATATATATATATATATATATATATATATATATATATATATATATATATATATATATATATATATATATATATATAAGAAGGGCCTTGCTAAATATGTCCTGGGGAAAACGGCAGGAGAAGATGAAATCATAATGCAAGGAACAACGCTAGTTGGTGGACATTTCGGAGTGTATTGCGCTTAGTATTGTACTGACGGAAGAACTTGAACGAACATAAACGAACAAGAAATGGACGTGCATTGCACATGTACGCCCATTTCTTGTTCTTTCATGTTTGTTCTTCAAGTTCTTCTGTCAGTACAATACTAAGTGCAATACGTTCACGAGTGGAATAATAGACGATCTAATCAAAGATGGGGGGATAATATGCTTCGAAAGCTTGCTGCCCTTTACACGCAATGCCTTACGATTGCGAGTGCACGAGAGAGCTGGAAGAATGCCAACGTTATACTCATCCATGAGAAGGGAGACGTTAATCAATTAAAGAAATATAGACCCATTAGCTTGCTTTGAATATTGTATACAATATTCACCAAGATAATTTCCAATAGAATCAGCGCAACGATTGACTTTAATAAAGCAAGAGAACAGGCTGACTTGAGCAAATGATATTCTACAGTGGATCACATCCATGTCATCACTCGGGTAATTGAGAAATCTGCGGAGTACAGTCAGACTATCTATAAGGCTTTCGTAGATTATGAAAAGACATTTGATTCAGTAGAGACACCAGCAGTCATGGAGGCATTGCGCAGTCACGGAGTAAAGGTGGCAAATGTGAATATCTTGAAAAATATGTACAAAAATTCCACCGCTACCTTCATTCTCGGCAAGTAGAAAATTATCTATGAGGAAAGGGGTCAGGCAAGGAGGAAGACAATCTCCAATACTATTGCATGCTTAGAAGAAGTATTCATGCGATTATACTGGGATAACTTAGGAGTGAGGATCGAATATCTCAGCAGCATTCGGTTTGCAGGTGACGGTGTCCTGTTCATAAACGCTGGAGGATAATTACAAGTGTTTGAGAACCTTATCCGAGAAAAGGCAACTGTGCGGTTTAAGGTTAATATGTAGAAGACAAAGGTAATGTTCAATAGCCTGGCAAGGAAGCAATAATTCAGGATCGTCAGTCAGTATCTTGAGTCTGTACAGGAGTATGGTTATCTAGGCCGATTATTCTCAGGGAATCTTGACGATGATAAGAAAATTCACAGAAGCGTAAAATGGTTTGGAGTGCATACGTCAGGCACTACAAAATCCTGACTTGCAGCTTACCACTGTCGGGGAAACGAAAAGTATAGTGTCACGTGGTCGTGACGTCAAAGAACACCGTAACAATACTGTGAAAGGCAAAACTAGGTTTTGTTGGGCGAACCTGTGCCCACAAAACAGGCTACAATTAAAGCACAACGAGAGCGGCGAACACAGTCGGAGATCGTCGAAAATCTGCTCAAGGGGTCAAGCGCGTCGGCTTTTATACATCAATCGTCGAACGTTCCAGACTAATCGTTGGGACCCGCGTGCCTTCCACAAAGTTCTACACCATTCGCGTCAGGTGATGAAATCATATGACATAAGATTCGGCGACAACAGACAGCGGATAGAAGCATCGATAACTTTCCAGAAAATTCGGATACATGCAGGCGTGTCCCGCGCTGTGCGATAACATTTGTTAGGCGGCGAAACGTGGTCGCCCGATAAAGATAAGTACACGTGTCGATAGAATCATTGCGTTCTATCGGTGCTGTCAAATGAGGCAGGAACTTAGAGATTAACAAACGGACTCGAGAACAAGTTAAGGACAGTGCAAAGTTCGATGCAACGAAAAATGTTATGCGTAACGCTATGGTGCAAAAGAGGGGTTTGGATCAGAAAGCAAACGGAGATATCTGATATTTTAGTTGACATTAAGAGAAAGGAACGGAGCTGGGCAAGCCATGTAATGCGTAGGGTAGATAACCGGTGGGCCATTAGAGTTACAGAACGGGTGCCAAGGGAAGGGAAGCGCAGTCGAGGACGGCAGAAAGTTAGGTCGGGTGACTAAATTTGGAAATTTTCAAACGCAAGTAGGAATCCACTAGCACAAGACAGGGGGTAATTGGAGATCGCTGGGAGAGGCCTTCCTCCTGCAGTGAACATCTTTAAATATAGGCTGCTGCTGCTGCTGATAATGTAATCACAGCTTAAGGTCCTTCTCGGTTTGAGAGGAAAAAGAAAGCAAAGAGAGGTAGCGAGGTTAAACAGACGAGCGCCTGGTTTACTACCCTAAACTGGGCGAAGGGAAAGGGAGATTAGAAAGAGGAAAAGAGGGAACGAGTTCAAGCCTTCTGAGCTCCAACATAACCTAGTCATGCAGTGACACCGATTTGGGTGCCGCCAGCCACATATCCGAGGTGTTGACGGTAAAGAGAAGGCTGAGGACATTACCGGAGCGGCGTGTCCTTTATTCCCGTCTGCTCAGTGAAACTGCGCCTGGGCTCCTGCTCTGTCTGGCGGGTCCCGTACACAGCGGCGCCGTATAAATAAACCTTGGCTCCTGTTCGCGGCCTGTGCGCCGTGGCCCGCGTTTCTTCGGCGCCCGCTTGCACTTGGAACGGGCTTCAATGTCTCAGTGACCGCCGGATGCTGCACAAAGGGGCCGGGAGCTGACATGGCAGCCGCGGTTTAACTTCATGCCAGTTTGCGTGTCTGCACCGTTAGCGCTCGGCGCGATTGCCGAACGCTTCTTTTTGACCGCGCGTTCGCGATGCCAGGTCGCGCCGAAAATAGGCTTTTCAGTTTAGCAGAACATGTATCTATAGTAAATCTCGCTGGCCAGTGCACAGTGAGAGACGTGGATTGTGCGTGGTGCGTGCCCCTTGATATCTTCAAGCCGTCGGGACACTCCTTTCTGCCTCTTGATACCCCTCTCCCCGGTGTAGCCAACCAGGTGCATAGCTGGCCAACCTTTTCGACTATTCAGACGCTCTCTCTCTCTCTGTCTTTCTCTCTGAAAAAGACAGATTAATATACACGCTCTCTTCGGTTCTGGTGAATGCACATTGAGGTGCAAGGAAGTGTGAAATCTAGCTAATAAATCAATTTTGAACGGTGCCGTTCGCAGTCCACTCTGTTGAGGTGCATGTCTTATTATAGCGGTTACACACATCCTCTGAACGGGAACGTGGCGGGGCGCGCGCACAACGCGATATGTCGCCACCGAAGAGCGGTTCGCGACCCTCGTTCCGCTGCAAAGCCTGCTAGAGTATAAGGTAATGGCGCTTTGACTTGGCTTCTTTCGGGATTTGAAGCCATGCGCAGCCGAGTTCACCACGTGCTGGTGGCTTCCTCGTGAAAAAAGAAAGAGAAAAGAAAAACCTCCGCTCATTGAAAGCCTGAAACCAACGCAGGGGCCACATTCTTGATCGCCAAGTTTCGGGGATACCCTCGCTTCGTACAACGTCCAGTACGACGCCTCACTGGACTCACGAACATTAGCGATGCACCCGAGGGTTACAGTCTCGAAATGGTTCGACATTAGTTCCACTAAGTGGAATATCTTAATGAGAAGCATTGTTTGCCTCATTCTTGGCACTTTGCCGTCTCCTGCCTAGACATGATTTGCTAAAAAAAACAACAGTGCGTGACCGACGGTGGAATCGAAGCTCTGCCGTGGATTACAGCAACTCGGTGCTCTTTATAACTACCGGGCCACAATCGCTCTCGCTCGCATAAATCTCTCGTTCCCATGGCAGACGGCTCTTTGAAACAGTCGGCCGCGTGCTTTGTGCGCCACGTTCTTGCGTTGTGGCCGCTCGTGCTCTGAGGTGCCGTGGTAAACTGCACTAACTTCGGGACAGGCCCACTTTCCCCAGCACTTTCCCGCAGCAGTTTACGTTACTTAGAGACTTTGCTACGTTGTACCAACTTCTTGGCCGCCCAAGGTAGTCATGTTTTCAAATGGCGCTCACTTCAGCGAGACGGCCCGTCACAATAGTACATGCAATATTTTGTCGAGCCTCCACACTGCTGAAATGAGGGTGCTCCTTTTCATTCCATTGCATATTATGCGCACAGAGTTTTGCTAGTCACTGGATGGGGGAGATCGTCGAGAGGCCTAGACAGGGAGGGGGTGGGAGACCTAAGGCCTGCACCCCGGTCTACGCGACGGGTCGCTTGGCTTCCCTTGGCAGGAACCCTAGGTGTCAGGCGTGGTGGTGCAGCATACGACAGAAGAACAAATACAACAGATGTCAAACGAGAAAAAAATGTAACGCAGCCACCTTAAAAAGAAATTTGGCACAACGGGGTTTGAACCCACGAGCGCAAATTTGCGAGGCTGACCCTTTTCCGCGTCGCCGTAAGACCAGACGTAACAGTTCGCTCTTACAGAAGTTCTGGATCGGCTGCTGTTACCCGTAAATGTGGTGTTACGGCTATAGTGAATGGCCCCCTTACTACAGTAACATTCCTTAAAATTTATTTCATCATCATCATCAGCCTGGTTGCGCCCCCTGCAGGGCAAAGGCCTCTCCCATGCTTCTCCAACAACCCCGGTCATGTACAAACCCCGGTCATGTACTTTATTTGTAATTCTTCAATACTTCATGTAATTTATTTGCCAAAGTATAAATAGAATCATCGTTGGAACATACCCCGCATTACATATAGCCGTAGGTACGTGCGATTGAATAACACGTGTTTGCTGATAACGTCAGAGTCCCTGTTAAGGTGCGTTTATAGTCCGACCTAATCTGCACGCGGGCGAGCGTCACTCGACGCAGGGCGCGTCGGAACGCATTGACCACGTCCGGTTACGTTGGCTGCGACAGTGCGACGAACCATGGGTCGAACTATAGACGCTATCGTTCTCGCCAACGTGACGTAACGTGTGCGCGCTCTCACGGTACGTCAGACTATATTTATCCCTTTAATATCGCCTTCGCTCGTCCACTACCCATGTAAACCCAACGATCCTCATGTCGTAAGCTACAACCGGCGTAGATATATGCCTGTGTTGCCATACGATCGTCTTCGACATGGTTGTCTTCGTGCTGCTGTCGTCGCACACACGTACGCTCGCGACCTGCACGCACAACTGCTCAACTCACACATACACGTTGGTTCATCTTGCAGCGGTTTGCGGAACCCTCGAACAATGCTGTATATCCAGGTACCCGAAAAATCCTTCGCGAAACGTCGATTTCCAGAGTGCGTGGGATCTGCGCAATTTATACAGAAAATCTTCCGCTGACTCATTGTAACTTATGTTGAACGAGATTAAGCATGATATACGGAATGGAGAAAATAACGCGATTTGAGTTTACATATGGTGCGCCAGTCATGTAGCCCATGTACTTATCCGCTGGCTTGGCCGCTCTCTGCAATGCCTGTCTTTGCGAGGAGACGCTGGAACACATTCTATGCGACTTTCCTGAACATAATGTTCAGAGACAGTCCATGGAGTCCGTTCTAGCGCATCTTGACAATAGACCATTGTCAGTTGCAACCATTTTCACATATCGCCGACAGAAGGCATCGCAGCTGAAGGCGACGAAGGGACTACTTCGGTTTATGAAGAAGACGGGCTTGGACAAGCGGCTGTGACAGTGATGTCACGTACCGCGCAAGAGTGACAGACTGTAACCAACGATGTGTGTGCGGTGTTATGTGCCCTCTATCTCTTCTCCCCATCTTTCATCCCCCCCCATCCCGCTCCCACGTGTAGGGTAGCAAACCGGTTAGGCCTTCCTTCTCCACTTTTTCCTTCCTTGGCCGTTCAAAAGCGCGCTGAAAGTGATGTCACCTTCCGGAGAAAGAGGGAAAGACAGGAATGTTAGCCAGTCTAAATACCGGCTGGCTGCCCTGTGCTGCGGAAAGAGAATGAAAAGTGATGGAAGGAGAGAAGGGATAAAATAGAGGAAGGCGCGCACCCAAACGCGCTACAACTCCGATACTTGGTCATGCAGTCCATATGTCCTCACGTTGCGGAGCAACGCATTAGTACTGTCTGTGTTGAACAGGGTCTGGACAGGTGTCCGAGTGTTCTCTCCTGCGTCGGAAGTGCTCAACTGAGAACGCGGCATCCTGAGATATCTGCAGGGTTTGAGCGCGTGGACTGTTGTGCGGAGCTGGCATTAACGGACGCTAGACTAAAACGGTCTATACCATGAGCAGACCGTAAACTTGGACGATGCGTGGTTGTATCGGTGTCAGTTAGCCAAAGGCGCCTGCTGAAGCAACAGGAAGCAGCGACGCCATAGCCAGAAGCTGAAGATGAAATAAAGAGGGGCCGTTATTTCTGCACGCTCAAGAATAGAAGCACACCGATTGGGTACACGTGGCGACCGTCTGTGGCGGTGTTCTGCGGCCGCTGCGCACAAAGTCTCTGAATCGAATGATGGCCGCGGCGGTAATGTTTCACTAAGGTTCGGAGGAAAGAAACATCTGGACGCTTTTCCTGCGTTGGTTCCTTTTCTTTTATGCAAGGAATCCCAAGCATTGTTCCTGGATCATCAAAGCGCCCCTAAAACACACTAAACCGGAAGACGAGCGAACAGTTTTCTCTCTCCACTTCACTACCATCCCCTCGGCCGCGCTCGGACCACTTCGCCACGTACTTTTTTTATAAAAGGCCACATGGATATACGCCAGTATTCTGAAAGTCACGTCGGCGCTGTTTCTCTTCTAAACAGGCAACCAACTTCCGCTTATTAGGACTTCGCACATTTCGGCTACGTGCGGCTGCCGTGGGACGCGTAGTGACAGATAGGCCGCGCGAGGTCAAATCAGTAGGGTGCGCTCGACAGGCAAGCGAGGTGACGGGGAGTAGGGGCCCTGCGACCGCAATGCAAAGGCGTGCCTGTAGACGGATTGAAGCTGGTCTCCCACGTGGCATAAGGACTAATCGACAGCTGCTACCCGGGTGACGTCACGGGCGCGACTATGTTGCGGTAACGACGAGTGGAGGATGATCGGGGAAAGCCTGTAAAGTAGCAATAGACCATATATATATGTATATATATATATATATATATATATATACATATATATATATATATATACATATATACATATATATATATATATATATATATATATATATATATATATATATATATATATATATATGTGTATATATACACACGACGTAATGCTGACAAATTTCTCTCTATGCCCTGCTGAATCACCACCGTTTCTTTAAATTATCAAACGTTTAGTTGCGTTTAGTTATCAGACGTCTATTTGCTTAGTGGTCTCTTTGCACTTTAAGCACGTTGGCCACCTAACCAACCTGTGCAGCTCCCACACGTTAAACCTCGACGGTGAATATAAGACGAAGCTTTCTGTTCCGTCGGCGGCCAACTATTAGGTATACTAGATTTAACCTCTTACCTTGCAGGATGTCTTTCCAAATACACATACTTGTACCTGCGTATCTTGATCGATTAGTATCTTATCGTATCGTATTCAATAAAATCAGACGTGTGCCACTATTAGCGGATAAGCCTTGTTTAGTATTGAAATCTGGGCGAACGCGATACGAGGAAATGAATGACGTCTCTGCACACATTGCAGTGACAAAAGCAATTGTCTGCCTTGCTTTAGGAGATGCGTTGATATTTAGAGCGTGAGCAATCACATATTGGCCATGCGTATCGACTAGGAATACAACGTTCCAAGCTTAAGCAATGGCCCAAAGATATGGGAAATATAGTGTGTGATTACAAATGCGATCAGATGGTAGTACAGTGATCAGATATATTTCAGTGCACAAACCCTTACGTTAACAAGCATGCTTTTCTTGTTCGGCACATGGCAAGAGGTTCGAGTGTGCGTCTCACTTTACAATTCATAACCACGCTCCTCTAGAAGTGTTCTTAGTGGAACGTGTACTGCATAATATCGTTGTCTCCAACACGGCAGAAGCACATTGACCTGCTTGCCCACGTATTCTCAAACAATCTGCGACTAGAATCTTTCCCTATACTCCACTGAGTGGAGCCCCTCGACTAAGACTTCTCGAGAAGTGCAGTGAACTGCCAATTAGGCGAAGTGATCATTTCTGTCGAGGGACGGAGTTGCCACCCACTTTCTTGAGTCGATGTGGAGTGTTGAAAGCAGGAGCGTTCCAGAATACTGGGGTCTAGTCCACTTTTTCATCCTTTCTTTAGGTATTATAGGTGCCTGTCTGCGTTCAACTCATATTTGTTTTCTACAGCACCGCCGCTGGCCCCGCTTGGACGCGGGGACGGCTATACCCGAACCTACCGGGGATTGCCTGTTTTCTACAGCTTTATCAGTGAGTGTCTGGCCGTGCTCATTTACATATAAAAACCTTTAATCCTTACCGCCCACACCCTTGTCCTTTCATCCATATGGCCAATACGAAGAGAGAGAGAAAAAAAAGGCGAAGAGCAGACAGGAAGGTCAGCCAGTGTAAGTACCGGCTGGTTACCCTGTGCAAGGGAAAAGGGTGAACGATATAAAAACAAATAAAACAATCAAGTCAGAAAAATTCCATCAATTACGCGATGCTTCGCGCTACAACTTTCAGAATCGATCGCACAATTCAAAGGCCCTTAAGAACTTGAGCAGAGCACTTAAATCCTTGAGTGCTGAAACCTGTCTGGACCAGTGTCCTAAAACTTTTTCCTCTGTCAACGCATGATTGCCGAGCCTATCGAGCGTGGTCGCGAGCACTTTTCTTGCCACCTTGAAATGGAGAAAGTCACAGAGGAGGTGTGTGATCGTCTCTTCGCAGCTACAGTTGTCGCAAGCAGGGCTTTAGCCATTCCAATGCGCAAGGAGTAGGCGCTCGTGAATGCCACGCTAAGCCACAGGCGGCCAATACGAGGAGCTTATTGTATCCGAACAGAAAAAAAGTAAACATGTTAAGCAGGCCAGTAATCCTGAGGAAATATCATGTAGCAAGAGAGAGAGAGAGAGAGAGCCAGAGAAAAGGGGAAAGGCAGGGAGGTTAGCCAGAGGGGAAGATCCGGTTTGCTACCCTACGCTGGGGAAAGAGGGGAGGGGGAGGTAAAGTGATAACAAAGTAGAGATAAACAAAAACTTTAAAAAGGGCAAGTCCAGCTGGCCAGGTCGCTGGTCATATTGTATTAGGTCCTCTGGTTACAATATTTGTCGGGCACTAAAACAAACGGGATGGATACATGATGCGCGCAATGATGCATTCGCGATGTCCTTCACGATCCGCTTAAGAATACGTCGCTTAGAGCCTGGACATCATTAATGTTCGTTTGTGCTCGCAGAATTCTCACAGTGGGTTCATGGGTCGCAATTCTATAGATCAACGATAACTTTACTCTATAGCGGCGGTTCTTGACAACTGTAGGCCCCTGGACCTCGTAATAGATCATTAAAAAGTCCGACTGAGTACACTTTGTATATCTGAATAAGTAAGCACAGCACGCAAATCAGACTACATGCTCAATATCTTAAGGGCTTTTTATATGGCACACTACGTTATGATGACGTGAAGAAATCAGCGAACTTCAATGGTTCCTCCGGCTCTGAAATAATTTTCTGCGACAGCTGCAGGCTCTCACAGCGAACTCCGCCATCTTGTAAAAAGTAACTTCTTTGCAATAAGCTCAACAGAGTCTTCGCCCGGCACGATACCGATTGCTCACTGTGGCCTTCGAAATTTGCGCACGAAAGCCCGCTAAAACTCTCTGAGACATTGTGATGCACGAAACTCCGCACAAATTGCCGAGCGTGATTATTATTATTGTCGTTATTTGATTATTTCGGAGCGCAGCTCTTAAGGCTTAATCACACCGGCGACTTGACGAGGTCGCGCGACCCATTTGTGACTGGTGACTAAAGAGCGACTGAACGCGACCGATGCTCACACCGGCAAACCCGGGCGAGAGCGACCTGCAAGTAGCAAGCCCGGGCGAGAGCGACCTGCAAGTAGCAAGCCCGGGCGAGAGCGACCTGCCAGTCGCAATCCCGGAGATTATCGTTCTCGGCGAGAACTCTGGGGATCTACGCAGTTCGCGCGCATTTCGCTGGTTTCGCAGTCAAGCAACAGCCGTGGATTTTGATTCGAACGAAGAGGAAGACGTCGCCGCTGTGCTGATGTGCTGTGCCGTGCGTGATGTCAGCTGTGACAGCGCGGAAGCTTCCGAAGAAAAAGCGACGCTAGTGGGTGCGCCCGTGCCCCGGTTCGCCATAAGTGGCCGGCCAGACAAGCCGCCTCCTGCTCGAACTCCGCGCGTGTGACGAAGAGTAACGTGGAGAGCAAGTTGTAATTTCTGGTTCGCGTTGCGTGTGAATCGGTGCATAATTTTTTACCTTTTTTTACTGCTGTTTATCTTGCTGCGACTGCTACCGCGTACACTCGACACGTTGCTGGAACTGATGCACCTTAGCATCGCGAGGCAAGACACCAATAACATTGCTGTAGTCTACCATGGTGGCGGGAACTACGTATTTGGTGCGACGCACGAGGACGCCGGATGAAAACACAGGCTAACTCAACTTTCGGCGCGCCACTGATTGGTTTAGCACTTTTCCGGCCACGGTCGCGCCATGAGCGCCGAGCGACTGGCCCAGAATAGTCGCTTTTCGAGAAAAGCAACCATTTGCGACCATTTTGGTCGCGCGACCGCTGTCAGTCGCGGGTATGAATGCGCCCGTTCCTGTGGCGAGAGTCGGCGTCCCTCGGCGTCCTCGACGTAACCGAGCGAAAGTGGACAGTGAGGGATCAAAGAGGGAACGCGGAGCGCAGGGGGGAGTGCAAGACGGCGAAAACAAAGAGAGCGCGAGGACGAAAGCGGAGAAGGAGGGTGCAGCAGAACCATGAGAGGGAAAGCGGAGGGTATGGCGAAAGCGTGAGGAAAGGCGTATAGCTCCTCTCAGAACGGGCTCTGCCGCGACGATGGCTAGATATTGGCAGCGAGGAGTTACGGAGTCGCCATCTGTCGGAAGCGCCTCCCTTGCGTAGTATGAGGGATCACGCGGCGCGCTCCTTATAGGTTTCGCTTACGGCGCTCATTAAGAACACCACGCGGCAGCCCTCCTGCACATTTATGTAGATACTCTCAAAATGAGGGAAGTTTTTGACTGTCGATATAGTAATCTTGGGCAAACTGAAAGCACAGAATCGTTTACAGACGCTATCTCTTTGCCGAATACGTACAGTGAACGGCACTGCGCGCGGTCGCCGCGATGGAGTCTCCCGAACCGGCTTCTTACGCGAAAGGTAGCCAAACGCTGAGAATGAACTATGTGAAATATGTTCTTATAGTGGGCTGTCTGTATAACCAAATGGGGCATAACAGAATAGAGCCTCGATCCAGCGATCGCACGGTTTCGCAGCGACCGACTGCACGTCTGCATGCATGTCCGCGCACAATGTTTTGCTTTCGCTGTGAGCGCGTTTTCTCACCGTGCCGTAAGCTTTAGGCCGCAGCGTATGAGCATTTGACAGTACACTAGGAACCATTGTTGTGTGGACGCTATCAGAACTGTTCAAAAATAACTTCGTTAAAGAGACTTGGACGCCATAGCTACGGCGACTGTGATGTACCGTCGCGACGATTCAATCTTTTTTTGTCTTCTAAATTCTTGGACGTTTCAATATTATTTCTCAAGTTGCGTCGCATTGTATGTATTGGTCGTTTCAGCGTGCGATTTCCCTCTGCTTGTCTTTCGTTATCCAGTGCACTAATTCATAACACAAACATGACCATATGCCGCGCCTTTTTTTAATGTGCGGCTTACCGCTTCCTTTCCGTTCCAGTGAACTTGCCAGTATCTAGCATCAACAAGTTCATAGACCAAACCGTCATGACATTAGCCGGGCAGCGGGCGCGGGCGAGCGCCTCAGTGCGCGTTTTCTGCTACTCACCGAACATCGCGCAGTCCCGGCGCCGTAGCAGAAATGTTCCTCGCGTCTGTGCTTGCTGCATACCCGAGTTGTAGCCGATGACAGTCTGCCGTTTCTAAGTTCCGCCAGACAAGATTCACGCAGCTCCTTGCCCTGCGTCTACGTGTGAATAAGACTGACACAGGGCTCCGTCGCGTACGTCCGGCGCTGCGGCACCGAGCAGTAGCCTACCATGCTACACGCCTCCAAAGGCAGCCACTACCTATTATAGTACTTCCAAAAGTTGTCATGCAGACACCCAAGGCGGTAAAGCCTCATCACTTAATCAGAACCGCGAAACAGGTGGGACTTTAAACTTTCGTTTTCACCTCGCTTCGACGCTTCCGAAGCAGCCGACGCGGTCGCTGTGTCTACGTGGTCCCCCATGCCACGTCACGCCGACGGTGGCGCCAGCTTTTTCAGTGGTGGAGCTCGCCGCCAATAGCACCAGAGTAGCGCGCGTCGTCTGCATGGAAACAAAGCGCTGCGTGAGCGGAGGTGTGTCCGCGGCGGCGGTTTTGAATCGCGTGCACCTGTCACCCACGCACTGCCTCTTGCGAGCTCCCGATTATCGAGGCAGTCGTGCGGGCCACACGAGAGTGATTGTCCACGCCTACAAATACATCGCGAAATGAAAACGCGTATAAAGCTGCGCTAAAATTTCGCATTAGAGAGTGGTAATTTTTTATAACCCTCGCAGTTTTCCCAGTACAAATATTGCAAAGCTCAGCATTATGTTGCTCGGACGGACGGATGGAAAAACTTTAATGATGTTGCTCGGTGATTAGCACGTGCGACTGACAGTTGCACATGGTCGCAGGGACATCCCCTGCAGTGGTAGCAGGCAACGCTTTCTTCCATTTGCGGAGTTCAAATGTACGCTCCAGAAACGGCTCTTTCTAACAGACTCAAATCTCGAAGGCTATGCTTTCGCATATTTTAACGTCATAGCCGCCATGTTTTAGACACCATATTGCGATAGCAATTATGCAGATAGCTGAGGCGCATTTACGAGGGCGTGCTGTCCCGCTATCGATGGCGCATGCGCAGCTCGCGCGCGGAATGCGAGAGAACGCCCAGAGGCAGCTGAGTGCGTTTGGCTGCAATAAACGACAACTTCAAGTGGACGCACCGTTAATGCTTAGATCAATCGGTTGGGTGGCGTAGGTATTAGAACGTGCTGCCTTGCGCTGCTGGCGGGATGTTGTGCGAACGTACACGATAAGCACCACTTTGTGCTTATGACTAACTTTGCGTACGCACTGGTCTCAGAGGAAAGCGCAGCAAACGCCAAGGTAATGTAGTGTAACGCTTCACTGGGCGCATACTAACGGCGACGGTCTTCTGTCGGTCCCATCTCGTGCACCGCGAAGGTGCAATGACTCCAACAGCACTGGCGGTGCTCCTCTCTGCGCCAGCGTTGTGACACGCTCGGTATATGGCCGCCAGGGTGCTGTTCCTTCTGCACGGCAACAGTGCGGCGTCATGCAAGCTAAGCAGTCGCACTTGCGTATAGTGAAAACACATGTCTAATATTACCATTGCTTTCAATACTTTGCCCCCCCCCCCCGCCCCCCTTCGGCTGATACTGTCAATTTTTAAAGCGAAGCTTTCTTTGCCTATACCCTCCCGGGCTCGGCGTGGCCGTTGCAACTACTGCTGGCTGCTACCTGCTGACTCCGTCCCTATCACTGCGAATACATTTCTGGTTATATATATTCCGGTGTAACGAAAAAAAAAACGATTTCCTAGCTAATATTTAAACACGTAATCTCGCATAATAGGCGTTTCTAAGCGCGCAGACTTCTTACTATTCACTATTACTATAAATATTCTTCCCTCGACAAGCATCGTACCTGCACATGGCCTTCGTCCTCGTGACATTGCAGCGCAGGCGTCTCGCACTTTGTATCCGCCTGATTTAGCGCATGCACACGCTTCGGATGCGGGACTGTCATTCTCCTTGGCCTGCAATGTACGACACTCGACGAATGTTTGTGCCCCAGTGGTTGTTCGTCTCGACGCGATTAGGCTCCATCACACGCTGATGATTTAAAAAAAAAAGTAACTAACTTTGGTTCACGTTTGTAGCTGATGATTTCTGTCGTCAAATAACAAGAGCTCAGGCGCCATTTCTTCTATTTTAACATTCTTTAGTAGCGTGACCTGTATACTGTGTATGTTCTGTTTTATTCTTTGAGATTTGTCATCTTGCTCTTTCTTTCCGCTCTCCTCCCCATCTTCATATCGTCCATTTCTATGGTTCTATCTCCTCCTTTCTGAAGAGTAGGCAGGCGTTGTGATCCTTCCGGTGGCAGTTGTCATGCTTAATAATAATAATAATAATAATAATAATAATAATAATAATAATAATAATAATAATAATAATAATAATAATAATAATAATTGCTTGTGAGCATAGCCGGTGAGGGGTGTAGTGTGCAAACGTAATCAATGCATGAGGTTACACCTTGGATTGAATGAAAGTAAACATCACTCTTGTACGTATCGCCGTTTGTTGCATAGAATTTATTCAAGCGCTTCACTCCATGTTCGCTAGACGTAGATTCGAACGTGTGCGTTCGATACGCATACTTTTATTCCTTCTTCATATAGTGAGAGTTTTGCTGAAAAGCAAGAAGGCGATTAGGACACGGTGACGACGATGACTTAACACCATGCAGAAATGGGAGCAAATCGCAAACTTCGTTTCGGGCTCTCAACTGCTGTCGCTGTAAAGTGGCCCGGGACCGAACCCGCAACCTTGATCTCAGCAGCGCAACCCGATAGTTAGTGAACCACCGCGGGGGTCGGTTAAGACTTACGTTATCGTATAAACAGTCAGAGCCGCCAGCTTCATTGAGCCTTGTTCAGAGCTGTGTTGTTCAGCCGTATTCCTTGTTGCTGTTTTTTGTGAATTAAGGTGGGGAGCGCAGCTTTTGGGGGATACCAACCGATCATCGCAAATTATTCGCCAAGCGCATCGTTCGCTCTTTCGGTGTGCAGGTCTTTAATAAACATGGGTATAGCCTGGCTATCTGCGGGACAACTTGAACAATTCCAGGCACGGCTGGTAGTTCGGCGGAGCACTGTTTAAGAAGCCAGCGGCGTATCGCTCAATCTACTATCGACATGAGAAGCTTACGGAGCGCAGATACCGCGAGAAAACTCCATTTCTCTTTTTGCACGTCAAAGTTCAACACCGCGCTATGACTATGAAGCGATGTAGCTACATGCTCAGGGTACACGTGTGCTTTAAACTTTCGGCGCCTTCAAGTTGCGTCGGAATGCCCGGCTGCAGACCAATATATGGCCAGCTCTTTTTTACATATATGTAAATCGGAGAATACGTACTAAGGTCCTTTGCCGGTGGCATGCATATAGATGAGCTAAAGGAAGAAAAAGAAGAAACACACACACACAGAACAGCCTACACATTCACTAAATGCCTTTCTAACTTTTTCACTCTTGATTGGATGGTTTTCTGCTATGTGGACAGAAATGTGCGTGCGCGCGCGCTCTTGTGTTTTCGTTTGGGTGGTGTTTTCGTCGGCGTCGTGGACCTGTGAGTAAAAAAAAAAAAAAACATATCTGTGCAGTTGTCCAACAAAGTAAAAATCAAAAGTAAAGTAAAAAAAAATTCTGTGCAGTTGTTGAACAAACAAGACGAAAAAGGACTGATTCAGCGATGATGCTTTGGCTCGTGCGCATCTCGGCATACAAGTTGTATTTCGTATCGTGTGCCACAAGCCGCGGTCACGCTGTTTGCGAGCTTCAATTCGGTATTTCGAAACCGAACGAACCAAACTCTCACACGCAGAAGCAGTCGCGTACGCGTCGTATATGCCCTCAGAGAAAATGGATCTATAGGCGCAGGCATTTACGGTTACACGTACTCGCCAATATAATACAGCGGAGTTGCATGAACGGACGGTGAAAACAAACATTACGTGGGGCGTGAATCTCATTGACTTCTTTATTTCTTTTATCTCTACCTGAAGTTGTTAGTTGAAAGGTGGCATGTCCACCCTGAAATAAAGAAAGAATACAATTCTTGCCTTGTTCTACTTTCACGTTTGAGCTGCAGCGCCGATGATGTCGTTGGGGCGACACTTATTTTGCCTGTTTGTTATCGTTTCCTTTCTGATTCGGCTTAGTTTTGATAATGGCAGTACTTAACAGAATATCCACGTTAATTTCTTCATTATTAACGGATTAATTGCAATCTTTTAGCGACTTGAAGCTATCTAACATTGGCTGGACGTTCCCAGAATCTAAGAGTTGACAACGTGCTGTAGCTCCGGCACAACAACATGGGGTTGCTACCCCTCTTTTGAGTCCGCACAGTTGATGTTCTATACCAAGCTTCCGCTTCTGCTAAACAAGACGTATTGGATTTCGGAAATGTAGTCTAAGGCTATAACTTAGCTAAATGCGTTCCAGTCAGTCCTTTCGAAACTTGACTAATTTAAGTGGCAAATTTCACGAAGCTTTGCATTCCTTAATTTAAAGTTCGAATAACAGCGCAACGACAGGGCAGGAGCATTCCTAACATCTGCTTTCGCTATTATTGTCGCTGTCTCTTACAAATAGCTGTGCCAATAGAGACCCGTATCCGTACTAAAAGTGTAAGCAGGAAACATTATGAATGCGGACGTCAAAGCAGCGATGAAAGAACACATGGCAATACCGATTGAACTCCTGACATTAGACTCCAGTGGCGACACTCAGTCGAAGGTTCCAATGAGATAACTTGCGCGCAACTGAGGAACCAGCCCAGATGTTCCATTAAAAAAAAAGAAGAAAGAAAAGAAAAAAAATTCAGTATTATCGCGGATGAAAACATACCGGAAGTGCGTCCGGTGTGCAGCTGATTGCAGCTTTTCAATCGTTCTGACTATGCGACGCGCTGACCGGTGTTGACTGAGCTGACCGAAACAACGCAGCGAAGTCTTCGAGATAGGGAGCCCTGTTGGTCTACGTAATTTCAGAGTTTGTTCGCTGGCAAACGAGGTCTTCGGTGGCACCCTGCGTGTGGTGCACTGTGCGAGTGGCGAGGACAGCGAGTGGGCCTTAGCAAACAGAACTCACTCAATATCGGCTGCAAGCGCAGTTTAGCGCAGTGATTGCGTGGTTTCACTGCATGGGCGCTTGCTTAGTACGTGTAGCCGCGGCGCAATGGTGACACTGAACGAAAGCGATGCAAATGAGCCGCATTTAACATGCAAATGACCCGTGCGAAAATGCCTCCCATTCCAAGTTTCGAGACACGAGAAAGTTTCCGAAGAGCCGGTGGGTGGTGGCGCCGCGGCGCGAGCGGCCTGCAGTTCGCTCGTATTTATGTCTCTGCGTTCTTCTCACGTATTCATGGTGTCTTCTTTCGAGACGGAAAAATGCTTTGAATACGTCACTGTGCCGCGGCTACAAGTTAACAGAGACTACTTGCGGGCGTAGAACGCGGCAATTCACTGGAAGAAAAACACTTCGGTTGCGAGGGTATGTTGGAGATTGGACCAGAGTCTAAAACGTGACAAAGAAAGCCTAATGAAAGAGATACGGTTGGAAGTGAACCTACTTCCGATCCGCGTAGCCGGATGGTCGCAGCAGGGGATCATTTGCAATTGTTCTAGCTTACCCAGTGTCTGCTGTAAGGTCGGCAGTTTAGAAGGACTTTCGAAGCCTATTCTAATGGCCCTCACGGGGACCTACCACACTACGATGGTTTACCGCTGGGAATATATAGGACAGCACGTGTCCCATTGTCGACGCGTTCCCTCTAAAGGCGGGGTGAGTCTCTGGGTTGCAAGTTTATTGACTGTGAGTTCTCTGGAGCTCTGTACCTGTTGCATTGCACGGTCGATGTTATTTATCAAGTTGGCTTTACACTGCGCATTGCAACCCATCAAATGCGAACATTTCTTGGCGAACATTTGCCATTTTGGTAGTATCTATCTGGCCACCTACGTCTTGGTGCTTTCATGGTCGTTTCGTTAACTCGGTAGATACCGAAATTGGCATAAGTATGACAAGAGTGTATGACCAATATGAATGACAGGTCATGAGTTGAGTGTCATGACATGCCTGTCATGCAGGTCATGAGGCAGCCGCCTACGTCTTGGTGCTGTCATGGTTGTTTCGTTAACTTGGTAGGCTTCGCACACACTGCTCTGCATAACATCGATTCCCACAGGACGTGGTGTCTGGCGACATTTTTGTACACGTCACCTGCTTCCGTTTAAGATCTCCGTAATGGCAGGCAGCCTATCACTTTGCTATGTTTCTGCTTGTGTGCAAACGTCGCACCGACGGGGCAGAGAAAGCGCCGAGAGCAGGACGGATGGATGGACGAATAACTTTCTATGTATCCGTCGGCGCGCGCAATTAGTGCGCAGCGGGCCGCTCCCACATCGGGAGAGAGAGGCCATGCCCCTCCACCTCGTCACGGGCCCGATGGACAGCGCAGAGCAGGAGAAATCGTGAAATGATATGAGATTGGGCTAACGTGCAGTTTGATCTATTCGATATAGTCCACCCATGTCCTTCAGCGTTGCTGAGTGATAGAGGAACCGAATGACCAGTGAAACCCCTTTTACGTTCCTAAACGATATGCCAGTAGGCACCAATTTTTATAGCACTCTACAATGTCCGCTGGATCACCGGATTCAAAATTTCGTATGCAAATCGAATAGTCTTTGCTATGCTGTTCTTCAGCGATTCGATGCTTCACTATTAAAAGTTGTTGAATATTCGGTTTGGTTCGAATATAAGGGGTAACAACACATGTTACACTGTACAGGGGAGCGTCCAGATGGAAGTGGTGAATATGTCGAATGATTCTGCTGCATGAGAGCCGTGGTTGCAGCTGAGACACACTAGTCCTTGAATCAATATATTGAGTAGCTAAGTCTACTAATTAATTTCCAGTGATTCGATCAATCGAAACACATTGCCTCTGGTCAGCGTACAAATTATTTTTCATATTAAGAGGAAGCGTTGGCTCGGGTACAACTCTGTTACCGCCTGTTAAACGACACGTAATACGCAGGAATGCTTTTATGAAACATCCCTTGGGCCATTTTCAATGGAACTGCTGCAATTGAGAGATAATGGTAAATTCTAATGATAGTAGGAAGCACAATATTCATTTAAGGCTTATGCTATTATTACAAAAATTGCCCAAAAATTGGTAACACCGTAAATTGATAACTCTGTATCAAAAGCAGATGTTACAGGGCTCTCTGTAAACTTATCCGTTAGAGCATCTAAAGCAGGCAAATTTGATATATAAATTTACATCTTAGGTGAATTTGGTACATTGCTTACAAGGAGTTATGCAAAAGTTTCACTCACGCGTTAGTGGTATACTTTAGATCGGTGTAAAATACATCAGCTTGCCCGCTGTAGATGTTTTATTAGGTGCAGCTTATACAGCTGCGATATCGTTCTCTATTACTGAGTTAAAGAGTTGTAAACTGCATAGTTCAGTTTCCTGAAATTTTCCACTTAATTTTTAACAATTTTCATGAAAACATTTACAACCCAAATCAAAAATGCGCGTTCAGCAATCACTAGATTTTAAATCCTTCTTTTATACGCCAAGAATTTCTGAAATTCGAGGCTGCGTTTGCAGAGAAAAGTGATTTATCCATTCCCATGTATTGAGATAGGATGCCCCGAGCCAAAATTTTCTCTTGAAGCAAAACACGTTAAGAGTTGGTCAATCTCACAATGTTTGCATCACTCCAAAACGGTCGGTGGTGATGTCGTGTTGCACTTTGCTGCTTGGTCGTTTTGTGACGTGCTCTTCGTGTGTTTCACTACTGTCATTTTAATGGTGCACACGGCAGACATCGGTTGCTTTTCGACTCTTTCTCATTGACGAGCTCCGTAGTTGACTCGGAAGACCGGATGTAAATGACATTACAGGTATGAAATAAATGAAAAAAAATTATTTTGCATTCTTTAAGAAACTTGCTCAATACTTTTTTTCTGTATCACTTTGTCTAGATATGAGAAAATACTTGGTGGTTCATACGATATGACAAAGTCATTTTATCGGCTATTCGCGTTCGATTCTATTCGTAAATTTTGCTTTCCGAAATCTCCTTGCTATGACCAAAGGGGACACCATGCGTCGGTTTATTCATCCTGGGCGCTTCCTTCCCCTCAGTTCGAACTTTTCATGATGCGGTTGCCTTTTACTTCTCAATTACATGCGAATTTATGTGACTGACATAACTCTTATCGAATTTACTTTTGTGACCAAAGAACAAAAACGCTCCCATCGCACCATTATGCTTAGCAGTAAAGTGTTTTAAACCTGATCAAGGTATGCAATGGGCCGCGCGGGAACTCCCGTGTTAAACTTAACTAAAAAGAAAAAAAAACAGCAAGAAAAGAAAATAGCGTGCAATGGCCATTAGAGACCGGTCGACCCAAGAGCACATTTTACTACTTCGCCCTCCCATTATCAAAATTCAGAGTCCTAAGCACTGCGCAGTAAGAGAAAGAAATTAACGTGCATAAGTGAACGTAAAAAAAAAAAAGAGAACGGAGGGGACACGTTGGTCAGCGCGCAGCGTAAAATCCGCATTATCTCCCTTTCCCCGCAGTATCATTAGACGTTGAACTCGACGTCCGTTAACGTGACTTACACTAATGGCACAATTTTTATTTTCAATTTCTTTTTTTGCTGTGGTAATGTTTTTTTCTTTTTTATATAGATTCTCTCCCCGTGCAGTGCCCTTTAATACGGCCCACATTTAAGAGCCTGCCGTGGAAGATAGAGCGAATCAGTGGAAGAAGTTTCGAAAGATATTACCGTGATACTTTCTCGCACATAGATTGATCAAGGGGTGATGGAGAAACCTAGTGCGCCAGACTTATTTCTAGCGTGATGGAGAAGTCAGTAGACAGCCCGCACAGCGCACGGGAGAGACCCTTATAGGAAATGTCGCTCATCCATAGCACACTGGTTGCTACCCTTTTTTTGCCGATGAACGTAGAAATCTTGTTTTCATTTCGCTTGGTTATTTTTCTCGCATCGTTGCTCATGGTTCCCTTAATTTTTGCGTAAAGGAGCATGTCAAGTGCATCAGCGATGCGGAACAAAATCACGTTATGTGGTGCGGTACTATAGGTAAAACTGAATTTGATATTAGGATTACTAACATTATAGCGGACGGCCTGCATGCAAGCGCTTGGAGACGCACGTATTTTCGAACAATCTATTTAACGTTCCGTAATGAACCTTTAGCCAGTAATACTTTACGGCGCGTGTTGTACTTGAGATAGGGGCAGTCATTGTTTCTGGGAAAACCTATCTACTGCGCATCCTCGGAATGCAATGCTTAGCGGTCCACCAGAATGCATCGTCGTGCCGCGAGTAAACGGTACGGGTCACTGGCTTTAGGGCAACCGTCACTGAATGAAACGTGCATGGGACGTCAATGTTGCGTGCGGCAACAATAGATGAAGTTATATGAATGGAGTGCTTGTCGTAGAACAGCCTTTTTACCTAAAGGTGACAGAGTCAGGTACTCGGGCCACGATTTTGGTATTCCAGGTATCTCGTAAAAAAACATCGCCGGACGGCTTATAGTTTCTTCAGTTCCAAGCTAATGCTTTGCATAATCATTATGTCTGGCAAATTTTGTGGCTTCTGTGGTCGCGGATAACATGTTCGCGAAGAAGAGAAATAAAATGAAAATTTGAACATAATGTTTGCTTGATTTTTATCAAAAATAGCTTTATAGGCCTGAGCTGAAGAGTGAGGTATAAATAAAACATTTGTAACTGCTTTTTGGTTGTCTTCATTCTTCTGAAAAGCTCTGCATTGTGCGACAGGTTCCAAGGCTCGTACATACCGCAGACATTTGTGAACTCAGACGGCGCTGATTGTGGCATTCTATTGGTCTTCACTTTGCCTCCGCCAAATTGCGTAATGCGGCGAAAAGTATCCTGCCGATCGTCATCAAGAGTGTCGGACAATGCAGTGGCGGCCACTCAGGAAATGTGAATGAACGAGAGACGTTCTGAAAAGGCAATCTTCTATGTAAATGCACACGCGCAGGCACAGGCATGAAAAAGGAAGAAATCGGAATAAATTCTGCAGTAATCGCTAGGTGGAGCAAGTCTTATTGTAAAGGAAAAAAATGTCATTTAACAAGCAGAGCTGTAAAGTATATATTATATTCACATGGTGTCCCAGCTAGCTTTAGCCAGAGCTTAAATATATGCTAATGCCGGGCAGCTGGACAAAACCCATGTAATGCTTGCCGTCGCATAGAGATACTCAATTTATGTTTTTTCAGCCTAATTAGATAAATAACCTTATATAGTCAACTTCTCAAATATTATGGTTAGATGGAAAGTGTCAATGAGAAAATTGTAGAGTAGCCCGAAAAATTCCCGATACAGCTTTTTTGTCACCCAATACGTGCTACACAAAACTCTCTTTCCGAGCGCGAAAGAAGCCCACGAGTACACGTAAAGTGCAGGTCAGTCGCGCGGCTGGGGGCGCCTGTCTCCTCCTCACTGCATACGTTAGCCCAGCCAATCAGAACTTCAGCAACTGACGAAGTGGACACATCCACTAGGTAGACAGACACCTGCACAATACTCACCTCCCACTCGCTCAGATGTGCGGTAAATCTGTCTTTCTTTTGCGGATCACCATTGGTGTAATCACCACGGCTCGTCTGACGAGGAGCAGAATATTTAGACTCGCTGAAGATATTTGGCAGTGATAAGTCTCAAGAGAGCGCGGGCCAGGTCCGTTCATTTGACCGATCACTAAATTCGCTTTATGTATCCTGGCTTGCGGAGAGTAGCGTGCAAATCGTTTTGTGGCGTTTGCGTGCACTTGTATAAGCGGTGCGGCAAGATGAATCTATTGAAGAGCCACGCCCGTGTCTCGCTCACAAGCTATCGCGGGTGATCGAAGTCAAAGGAACGTTACGAACATATACATGACAGGTATCTGCACATCTGGTTTCGAGACAACACGTTGCTTTGAACATCGCGGCTCCTAAAACGGTAATGCATTAGGGAAGCGGCTTATGTTGATGTTTGCGAACGTCGGATATGGGTCCTTGCGATCCTGTAGCTGTATTTTGACTGTTGCGGAGGAGATTACGACCAGTTCTTTTCATCATGCGTATACACGTCTACATAACAAAATGTTCATGAGCACGATAGACAAAAAGAAAAATGGGTTGATCACTCTTTCATAGGAGTCGGTAGAACACGAAAGTGAAACGCGTATTTGCAGGAGCTGTTGCATGTTTACCGTACCTGAAGAATTAAGCGGCAAGTATCCACCAGCGGCACCCTACCGCTGCACAGGGACCCTCGACAATTGTCACACAAGCTAAAGTTGCCGAACGACTCGCGTCTGGGAAACGTCCCCCCGGAGACACTGCAC
The DNA here is from genome assembly GCF_050947875.1 of Dermacentor variabilis. Taxonomy (NCBI): domain Eukaryota; kingdom Metazoa; phylum Arthropoda; class Arachnida; order Ixodida; family Ixodidae; genus Dermacentor; species Dermacentor variabilis. The sequence continues at coordinate 106,602,434 of NC_134573.1, forward strand.
TTCGTGCGCCGCAGCACTGCTCAAACCCGCCATAATCCGCGGGCGTTCGTGAACCGTACACGCGAAACCAAACGGGTTGTCAGTAAATCGCTTCGTGAACTCGCAGCGAAAGGCGCGCGATTTTCGCGTCGGCCACCGTGTTGCAGGTTTTCCTGGCGAGAGGCGTCCTGCTGTCGAGTCGCTTCGGCGAATCATTTCGGTCCGGCTCCGTAGTGTCTTGGGGCAGCCATAGAGTTGCGACGTGCTCAGCTTCGGGAATGCGAGTGGCACAGCTCGCAGCGTGTGTCGCGAACGCGTTCTGCTTCTCTTCGGACCAAGCGATTTCTGGCGTCCTGGTTCACGCTGGCGTGCCTCTCGCCGGACCCAAGCGAGTTTCGCCCGTCTAGGTCGTGGCCGTTCTGCGCCGCTGCTGCTGATGGGTGCTGCTGCTGCTTTGTTGTCGAATAGTTCGTACCCGCAACAGCGCTCACATAAGAGATCACCTCGTGTGTAGCCCTATTTGTGTTGCCCGTATACAGATGGGCCCATTGCACACTTTGTTTTATGCGGAATTACGCTCTGGAGCACATAACGATACTTTAATATCACACTGCAACAAGTGCACGCCATCAAGCACGTAAGACCTTTAATGAAGCAAATATTTTGATGACTCATTTCCCAGAATTCGGGTTTTCTGCTCAGTCGGTTTGTCGCGCTATGGAGTGGGTCGACCTCGTGTGAGCCGAGTGTTAGGGTTCTCAGGGTCTCGCCATCTTGCCTAGCAAACATGTAATCTCTATGTTACAAAATTCTGCACGGAAGGTCATGTGTAGGATTTAATTAATTGTTTCACGAAAACTTCGTTTCACATATATTTCCATGCCTGCGTTCGATCTGCATGGTTTTTATTTTCTTATATTTTCTAGGCTTCCTACCACCTTCACTGCAACGCCTGTCTGGAAAACATGCATAGATATATATACTCTGCGCTCGAGCAGACGCAGCTGCTTCTGCCAAAATTCTCGCTAAAATAACTCCCGACAAGTCTGCGCAAGAATATGGAATGGCTAGCTTTATATTGTGTTGGTTTTCTTATAAGCGGCGTGTCACGGTGTTTTCCCTTTATTTCTTTTTGTATTTTTACTTATTTCTGTTATTTTAACGGACGTGATGTCATTTTATGAATAAAAAATGAAAGAAAGTGCTTTAGTCATCTAAAGTGAGGACGGTCGCGCCTTTTCACGTAAAGTTTATAATACGAAAAATATTTTAAAGTGAGAGGTTATCGTAGTAATATTTACTCCGGCCAGCTCCCGTGTGCCATAATGCACAATCCAGGTGCCGGATTTCAACTAATACGGTCATTTTCCTATACCATCAGTTCGTAACTTGCATTCTGCAAAAGAATCAGCAGGACTGGCGCGTTTTCATGCTTGTATCCTATGCATTCCTTCCTCGTTGGATATATATTTTCAAAGTACAGTCCACGTCAGAAATCTGCGGACAGCGTTATCTAAGAAAAAAGTCGTAGATTTCCGTTGCCTATTCACGCAGCTTAGTATTCATTTTTCCTGCCCGTGCTGGTATCTCCGAACAGCATAGTTGCGAATGCTTTTACTGACTTGGTACAAACGGCTTGGATTATTGGGCAAGGGTCTTATACGCGTTATATAATGATGGATAATAATGATTACATAATGAGTATATAATTATAATCTTTTTGTGATACACTGAAAAATTCATTAATGTTAGGATGGCTTCGTTCTGTGAAAAACATCACATCTTTACCGACGACCAATTTGGCTTCACGAAATGACGCTCTACGGAAATCGCATTTTTAACTCAAAAAGTGTTTATATTTAACGCATATGAACACAGGTTATTAACACTAGGAGTGTTCATAGACTTCTCCAAGGCATTCCATCGTATTAACCATGAAATACTAATTGGAAAGCCTGAAACCTATGGCTTTAGAAGTACATTTTTAAGTGTAATAAGGAGCTATCTGGAGCACCGATGCCAAGTGGCTGTAATAGGAAACCATACACCGAAGCTTAAATTGGTGACAAGTGGGTGCCTCAGGGGAGCATTCTTGGGCCGCTGCTATTTAACATCTATAGCAAAGACATAACAGACATTGTTTCAGGGGGCCAAACATATTATTTATGTCGACGATATGATATTATTATTGAGGTCTGCTAATTGTGGTGAACTTGTAACTTGCGCAAATTCAGCATTAAATTGTATCGAGCAAACGAATTAGCTATTAACAAGAACAAAACGAAAGCCTTCTATTTCTACCTAACAATTCCAGGGCTGATATTACTGACCACATATGTATTGAAAACTTGTCTGTGGATGAACATTTATCGTGGAATAAACATTTCGACATGCTCCGCGGTTAACTTGCAGGCGTCGTGGGGCCCCTATGCAAAGGCACGCTCTTCTCTGCACGCTTCCGTCAAATTATTATTCTATACCTCTCCATTTTTATGACACCTACAATGCTGTCACCTTGTCTGGCGAAACAGTACAGGGTCAAACATACCTAAAATTTCTCTGCTAGAGAAAAATGCTGTGCGTGCTATTAGCAATTCAGCCTATGACGCACATAGTGCACAAAACACCTTCTTAAGAAACTGCAATTCTGTCCCGTTAACTTACTCTTCACTGAATCACTATTTCAGCGGTACCTTACAGAAAAAAGCGAGGAAGTGAATCCAGTGAACGCCTATCCAAGTTATCCAAAAGCATAAAGAAATACAGCACTCGTCATAATGCGACCTACTTCATACTCGGCTAACGCACAAACTATTGAACGCAACTGCTTTTTATTCATTGCCGTCCTTGTGAAACTCACCTAGGTTTCTAATTACTTAATTCGTTCCTTATGCTTCCACAACAATGGTGATTGTCCCTGTATTAAACGGCGTGAATTATACTTTTTCATTGCGCATTTTTAGATTCCTCTCTTGCCATTGTATAATGATGCCTAACACTGTCCGATTGCTGTTGCTAATTCTTGCTTTCCTTTATTTTATCATAAATTTGGAAAGGGGCTCTGAAAGCCGAATTGATTAGGCTTTTTGTATGTGCCACCTAAATCATGTATGGATGTGAAATAAATTTTGATTTGATTTGATTTGCATGCACTTTACTAAGCTTCACTGCTGTACGCAGGCGTATTGCAGTGAGATTATCTAGCGGCCGAAAATAAAAGTCATACCAAGAAACGGAAGCAAATAGGAGAGCACTCGAGATTACAATGGGGCAGTAGGGGAATCGAAGCTGGAAACAGGGTAGTACGAGGTTTGGGACCACCATCGGACCAATATCGGACCACCAGTCATATTGATCCCTGGCGCGATGAGGTCTCTGCAAGTCCGCAACCCACCGACCAGTCCAGGTTCAGACTTTGAGGTCCCTGTTGCCTCTACTGTGTTCCGGAGGTGCCACGAAAGTATACGAAATAATGACGCGTTCTTTACAGTGACTACTTGTGCAAATTCTCAATTCCCTGCCGCATTACGCAAGCGAAGCCATTATGAAACGCATAGAGAACCCTTACCCGAAGTTGTGCATCATCTCAGATCCGATGGTTTGACAACTTATGACGCCCACTTTACCTAAATTTTATTCATCGTTAAATAGCTCACTGTCCAGCTCATTCGTGCGAAAAGGAAAACCAAGCTGGGCTTTCCGCTGCAACTCGTTCTGTAAATTATGGATAGACTGCAGAGTTCAGTGTGTTCTAGGCGGACTTTCTCTCTCTCTCTCTCTCTCTCTCTCTCTCTCTCTCTCTATATATATATATATATATATATATATATATATATATATATATATATATTGCTGATGCAGCGGAGGTTCTTTTTCTATATTATTGCTCCAGTCCGTATAATCACGCGATCCCAGAAAGGTATTGCGTTGTTCCGCTTTTCCGTGAGAAGCGCACAGCTGTGCTGCTTGATACAGCACAACACTCAGATGTCTCTCATAAATTTCCATACACCTGACACTCCTGATCTCTGATCGGTAGGCCGCAACGACAGTTCTTTCGCCGTGATACGTCTTTACAGGCGACACCTTACAGCATGAGGTTGGGAGACAACGGGAAAAAGAAGAAGGAAGAGAAAAAAAAACAGAGAGCAGTCTTGTTCGAGAGCCCTGGCGCCAAATACAACAAATTTCCTTCTCGGTGGTGCAGCACAATGCAGATTCAGCTGTTGCGTCCCAAGAAGAAGGGAATAGGGGGCCATCTTTGTTTACAACCACAGCACCGCGCTTGAAATTGTTTGTGTCGCCGCCTCGCAGTGTCGGCTCTCTTCTCTAAGGTGCCCAGAGAAACCAAGTGTAAGGCTATATAGGACAACAAAAGATGCGCACGACGGAGGCGCCTCGTCCGTTTACCTCCATCGTGAACGAAAAAAGACATCTTACAGGATATGTGGGACGGCAGGGGTGGGGGGTTGGGGGGGGGGGGGGGACGTCGGAGAAGGGCGAGGTGGGCGGGAGTAACGGAGGGTGCGTTGGCTGCGGCGGGATTGTTGTCCTGAGCACCGAGCGACGCGTCTCTGAGGCCCCCCTTTCGCCTGCGTGTGTCGCGTTACCCTTGAATCCCTTGCGGGTTCTCTTTGATGCCTTGTTTCGTGGCGGTATCCGACGGTGGCACGCGGGGCTATTTTCGAGGCGGCCGTTTTCCTTGCCTTTGGCCCTAACTGCGCACTCACGCGACGTGCGTACGCTGCCTCCCCGGCTTGCTCTTTCGCGAGGCTGTGTTGAGCCGCACACGCGCGTTGCGTTCACTCGAAAGTTATCGTCATTTTTTTTTTGTTAATAACCTCTCCTCTTTCTTTCTTTCCTTTTCTCTGGGTCAATGTAAGCATAACCAATTTGTCAAAGGTTACAAATTTGCATCCACGTCAATGTTGCACCCTGCTGTACGCCACAGGTGACGCAGGCTTCTTGAATCGATTCATGAAAATAGCTTTTTCCTGTTTCGTCCGCTCCCTACGTAATGTAAACATGTTGAGCAAAATGGAATTGAATATTTCAGAGCCCACCTCGTCTCTCCGAGCTTTTCAGCTTTCTTTAGTGTATACGTGTGTACACCACAAGGTCGCGGTCCAACCAACGAAAATCGAAAACTGTCAGAATATTCCTGCGACGGGGAAAAAAAAAACAAATACAGGTATAAATTATAAAGTATATCAGCGCAGTGGTCCGTGGGGATGGTGGTCGCCTCGCGGCTCGCTTGCTTTGGAACGACGTTGCTGCGACCGCGCACAACTGGCACCGACTCGCCCTCACACGCGAGGTGGCATGGCGCCACAGTAAACAGCGCACCGCGATCAATCCCCGTGGCGTTGTCGTGGAGATGAACGCAGGTAAATGACGTTGCAGGTGACTGCCCCGGATATGTGTTGAACTATGATTTCGCCAACACTAGTTCAAATTATGCGCCTTCGTGTTACACGTTTGTGCGAGAGGGGGAGCATCGGTCATCTTAGTGTCTTCTGTACGAAACGAAACTGTCTTGGCCCTGCAGAGCCACAGACGCGCGCGCACGCACGCACGCAAGCACAGAAGCATAATTACACTTACAGGCAAAAGGATACTTAAACCCGTTGCATGATTACTGGTGGTCGCGCCTTCTGCTTCCTCGAACGTATTTTAATTACATTAAGCAAACGCTGTACCGTGCCTCGCTAACTGCCAACAAAATAGGCAAGACAATTTTTGTCACTAACATTGTGAGCCGAGAGTGGAGCACACTGCGGCGCCGTGGCCTCCTCGTTAGCAATGTCACCGCAATGGCCTGGCTCTTTGCCTTCCACCAGCAAGCAGCCCCTCTTGCTTCGCGACCAGGCAAAAGATAGACACCACACCCTCCCGAAGTGGAGGTAACAAGGGACCGTTGTCTAATGGTCGTTTTCGGAGGCTTTCCAACACAGCAAACGAACAAGGCCTGCACACATGGGAGTGGGCCTCGTTCGTACGTGCTCCGATCGACGCTGTCCCTTGAGCTTCTGGTTATTGATGGCGCGTTGCTGACGCGTAACGAATGTCCCAAGCGTAAACAACGTCTTATTGCTCTAATAGCCAAATGCACTTGATCATTCCTGGAAGGGGTAATGCCTCGCCGTGGTGATGGCCGTTGTAATAATTCCACATTTTCGCGATGCTGTCCTTGACTAAAGGCCTACTTTGCCGGAAGCAGAAAAACTGGAGCGAAGTGTCAAACATCGAGCATACTTACCCTGCGGTGTTCGACATTTTGCACGAGCCAAATTGGTAATCGTCGCATTCCCGCGAATTCGTGTGGAACATAGTTGCGCCAAGGCTAGAATGTGTACGCGAGCCGTCATAAAATGTGGGTTTTGTTCTTTTCGATTCATTCTCTTTTCTTCTTTTGTGCTATGGAAATATGCGTTTAATAAGTGTCGGTATCGTAGGTATGTAATATGAATAGAATTCGTTGTTCAGTTCAGCGTGCTAGAGGTGTGACCATGTACTTGCATCAGCAGTTTCTGCAGCGTCAGTAGAGAGGTTCATGCTACACCTTTCTCACACGTGCAGAGTGGAACTATGTGGCGAAATGTATTTGAAAGCTTACGAAAGACGCTGAGCTGCCCATGACCTAGCAATAGTACAGCATCACGTTGCATAAGTCATGCGTCTGCAGAGTCGTCAACAGCGCGGTACATATTTTGAGGCATGATTGGGATCAGAGGCGGTGAATAGGTGTAACGGAAGGTTGAATTCATAGTAAAGTATGAGAACTATCGCGTTATTGTTTGAGAATTGCTACACATTCAGTAGCAGTTCTCAAATGTAAACTCTAACTAAAATAACGCTGTCCGTAAGAGAATAAATAAATAAATAAATGTATCAGAAGCTCGTACAGCGATAGAGAGAGAGAGAGAGAGAGAGAGAGAGAGACCGTGACTGCTAAGTGGATAACTGTAATGCAGCACGAGTGTATAATGTGAGGATCATTAACCGTATAGACAGGTGCCGGTAAAAAAAAAAGAAAAAGAACGAAAGGAGGAGGGTTAGGCGAAATATATTTAGTTGCGAACAGAAGTTAGGCGTTATATTTTTGCCCCTGTATGGGGGCCACATTTACAAGTGCCGTAAGCAAGCTCTAGATGATGATGTCAGGTAAAGGCAAAAACAAAGAGCGATTGAAATATTGATATGACTAGCGTGGAAATCTGCCAGCTGTAGGATTCTTTGCGAAGGTAAAGAATTCGTGTCGGCTCCAATGTTTGCGAGGTAGCTATTGGAACATCTTTTCGCAGCTTTCTACTACTGGCGCATCGGATAGGATTCAAGGTGTCGAACTCAAAAATCAACGCAAAGACGCAGGGTGGTATAACAGAAGGTACGACAAAAGCGACACGGGCGTCTCGTGCGTTTGCTGCCTCTGTCTTTCGTTTGTGCACCAATTTGCCTGTTCGACATATGAAGGATAAGCTTGACCCCTCATGAACCTCCGTGCATCACTTATCCCGCGCCACTCACAGATGCCCAGTTCGGGGCAAAGTAAGGCGCATTGCGCAAGTACTCGGCAGAGCTTCACACACCGTCAAAAAAAAAAAAAAACGGGGATGGGGGGGGGGGGGACATGAGTGTGTGGGGGCTGGCGACCTTGCCGGTTGGGCGTGCGTAGACCTGGCATCGTGCGCACAGGTCAGTGTGCCGAATTCCTGACCGGAAAGGCTTGCCCGCTAGACGCATGCACCGGACGTTGCTCTCCCCGGTTAAGCGAGGGTTTTGCAACCTCAACACAGCATCGCTCGCGAACGCAAGATTTGCGCAAAAAAGAAAGGAAGCTAGAAAAAAAAAAGAAATGAATGCAGCGAGTTTGAAGAAAAAGCTACGTCACGCCCCCGGCACGAATATCGCGAAAGCGAAAACTCCGGGCCCGTGGAAGCCGCGGAAAGGAGGGGGGTGCCCTTGGCAATCCCATAAAAGGTGGATGAAAGCCTAGAAGATGCTGTTTGTCGTTTTTTCCTGCAGTTTTTGAGAGAGCGCGCTTTCCCTCCTCGAAGCGGCCTCCGCCTCGTATTTTTCTTGCTTCCCCTTCCTCCTCTCTCAGAGCCGCGCCTTCGCTCTCTCCTCTTTTTCCTTCCCCTCTCTCCCACCCTTCTCCACGTTCTCTCTCGGCACGCGGTTCCATCTTCAGAGTGCTGCTCCCTCAAGGACCGTCCAGGAGGAGCCCGCACCCGGAGCGCTTTTGCGCACGGCACGACGCTTAGCCGCGGGCTATTTCGGCACTCGGCGGCAACCCCGCGACCTGGTGTGCCGAACCGAGCGACGCGCGCACCGCATCTGCGAGGGAGACAGAACGGACTAACTAAACAGCCTGGAGAAAAAAAAAAAGATGAATAACATTATCGGTTCAAAATAAAAGCGACTGCTAAACCAGAACAGGCTATGCGCACGCGAACACCTGCTTCCGTAAGGGTGAATGCGAGCCTGAGCCCACTGCTGCTCGTACTTTTATTTCACCGTTTTTCTGCATTCTTCCAATCCTTCACAATCTTGTTCGCTCTTTGACTGAATTTAGGGACAAGAGAAGCGAAAACGGGATGTAAAACTTCAATTACTGCCGTGAAACGAAGGTGGCTTTTTTTTTTCCCGTGTTCGTCACAGTCTCAAACAATGTCGGACTTCATGAGTGTGTCTTCTCAAGCATGTACTCACTGGGGGCTCGTTAAAGTCTGATGTTGTGCGAGCAGCTTCTGTTGCGTAATCGTTTGGCATACATATTGCATCAGCAAAAAGGAGTACGAATAAAATCAGCAGAGTGTATATAAATATCTACTTCGAGGGAAAAATCGGCAGACCCCTGCAACGAATAGGTCACTACCAAGAAAAAGTCGCGCAGTTGCTGCTGAAATAAATCTTACATGCAGTTGTTTTCTTATTCCTTTCTCTTGGAATATTTTTTTGTAGCCAAGTGATACACGTGGGCAGTAACTTTCACATATCACCTTAGAAAAAAAAAAAAATACGCCATGACGAAGTCCACTTCTATTTTTTCGGCTATGGCAGAAGTTTACCTGGAAAATATTGAGTGGTGGTGTTTCATGTGACTTTACGTATACTTGAGTCCGCGTGCTGATCCGGTTTTTAAGTAGATCTGTATTTGAATGGAAGCTGCCGATCAGATTGAACTCTCGCACCTGTATCGTCCGTTATCATCACCGGAGTTATTTACTTTCCTAACCTTATCTACCCCGCTACCCAGTGCAGGGTAGCCCTCTCCCCACGTATTTAGTAGCCAACTAAAACTCTGTGTAACCGCTTTCCTTTCCAGCGCTTGTTTGTTACATTTGCTTTGTGTCTTGTTTGTTGTGCTCGCTGCAGTTTCGTAATGAATAGCTACCAACTCGCCAAACTTTCAGTACCTTTAAAATTCCTTTCCTTCCCCCTTCTCTCTTACTCTGAGCTGGCCATAGCAATATGGGTCAGGCTGACCTGAGTTTTTTTTTTTTTTTTGCAAATAATTGTTCTTCTTTCTGTGGAGAAGGCGAGCTACTATGCAAACTGCGCTATGATTATCAGGAACGGAATTGCTCTTTATATGGATGTCAGTTTTTGATGAATAAGTACCTCGAGAGGCATTTTTTTATCATTTGCGGTAATATCTATGCAAAGGCGATTATAGATATGGCGTACAGCTGAAGGAAAAGTACTAAGGAATTGTGGCCGGTATTTAAATCTAAGCCCTGGCAGTGACACAGTTTCTGTAAATCCTGACAGAAACTGTACTAAAATGCATACAAAGTTCACTGATGGCCGCCAACATATCGCGTTGCACGAGACATGCATCTACCCGATGTTTTAACAATATAGCTTTGCAAAGTTGTCATTTGCCGAAGGGAGTTCACTGATATTCAGCCGGCTCCTGCGTGGTGCTTTAGCGAAAGGAAGTCCGTAGTGAAGTTGGGATTTGGTCAGTGAAGCTCTGACCCATATCAGAAATTGCAGGGAGCGACTACGTGAGTGTTTGTAATGCACTAGCCCATAAGATGCTACGATAGGCTCGTCATTTTCGTTATTCAGTTTGTTCGCATAAACCTCTACAAGAAACCGGGATGGTTTTTGGTTTATTTACCGGGGTGGTTTTTGCTCTTGCAAGTTGAGCTCTGCGGGTCTTTAGCTCTGCATTAATCCGCCCACGCGTGGTGGAATGTCTTAGCCCTACCCGTGATGCAAGATGCACAGAAACGCTGTTTCGTTAGCTCCATGGCGGACAGCCAGCAAAGAGGAACGGGTCTCGCTCTCCGCACGCTCTCTTGCCTTGACTCGAAGCACACTACCACCACGATCTCGGCGTGCCAGAAAAGAGCGCGAGTACCTAAGCGGGATCTGGAGGCATCGGGCTAGCCCGATGTTTGAGCCGATCCGCTCGAGTAGGATTGATGTAAACAAACTCACTTTCAACTTGTAGCCCGCCTTATATCGCGGGACAGGGCTGATTAAGGGAAAAAAAATCGCTGTGCTCGTTCGCACGGTTGCGTCACCGACGCCGATGCCGCTCGACGCTCGAACGAGCGCCTAAGAGCTGTGCTGTAACATGTGCACAAACCATCGAAGATTTTCAAGGAAAGTGAAGCATATACTGGGGGGGGGAGGGGGGGGGAGGGGGTATTATACCCTAGGTGCGCTTGTCAGTCTTTCTTTTTTTTTTTCCTTGACTATACCTGAAGCGTTGTCGTTTCGTACAGCTGTTGCGCGACTGCAACTCGCCGTCCAGCACAGGCATGAGATCAAGACATGCGGCTGTGCAATAACTCTGTCGCAAACACGCGTCTCGCTTTTGACGTGTATAGTGGTGTTACAGGACACAACGCCGATCGCGTCCGTCAGGCTTCCGTTGACCTGGGTCAATGCTGAAGCTGGTCCACTGGGTAAACTTGGCCGATGCTGTAGGCGCGGCAATGTCACGTTGAATCTCAAGACGCTAGGTTGCACGAGGAAATAGATGGTTGAATTGTTCAGTTTTGCATGCAGAATCCACGATCTGATTATAAGGCACGGTGTAATGAATTGACTGCGTATTAATTTTAACCACCTGAGGTTGTTTTATGCGCACCTAAATTTAAGTAGAGGAGCGCTTTTACACTTCGCTCTCGTCATAATGCGGCCGCCGTGGCCGGCATTGAACCGGTGATGTCGATCTCAGCCTCTCAACGCCTAGGAGGGAAAGAGATAAGTAGAAAGCAGGGAGGTTAACCAGAATAACGTCCGGTTGGCTACCCTACGCCGGAAGAATGGGAAAGGGGGAAAGCAAAGATAACAGGGAGAGAGAGAGGAGGGAAGGAAAAAAGGAAATTGCGGTGAGTTCGCTGACGCGTGTGGTATTACAGAAATTCTATTAATAGTCGCAGATGGTAGCACAAGCCCGTCGTCCTTAAGAAGCACAAAAGCACCTTCGCCGCTTTATGGGCCGACGGGCGATGGGGGCGGTGTTCCAGCAGCACCTGCACAGAAAGCGGCCGATTGTCCAGTTTTTGGAAAGCTTTGGCAAGTTCTTGTCTCTCAAGGGTGTATCGTGGACAGTGGCACAGCAGGTGGTCGATGTTTTCTTCGGTGCCACAGACTTCGCACGCTGTACTGTCAGTCACTCTAATTAATGTAGAGTGTGCCTAACTCCTAACCAAAGGCGACAGAGAAGCGTAGCTTCACGTCGAGGAAGTCCGAGTGGAGGTCGAAGTTGCAGGGAGGGGTTTAGTCGATGCAGTCGTGTAAGTCGTAAGTTTGGCGAGTTCTACTCGGTCAGTGTGAAACTGCGTGCCAGGTGTCGAAGCTGCCTTGCGGCGTCTGTCCTAGAAAGCGGAATTGGAACGCTGGGCTCTTCTCGGTGTGCTGTGCGAGCAGCGTTATCGGCGGAATCATTGCCACTGATACCACAATGGCCAGGTACCCATTGAAAAACGACCTCGTGACCTTTTTGTTGGACGTGATGGTAAAGTTTCGCGATTTCGTATGTCAATTGGTCTTGGCATCCGTATCGGAGAACTGACTCCGGGCACTGTAATGCCTGTTTGGAATCGCAGAACACAGCCCATTTTCTAGGTCTTTCAGAATCAATGAATTCCAGTGCTCGGAAGCAGGGACGTTAGTTCTGCCGCCATTGAGGTTGTGACATGCGATGTCTTGAACCGCAGTGTCATTCCTCGCGTTGGTATAACCACGGCACCACCAGAACTGCACGACGTAGTCGATCCATCGGTATAGATGTGCACGTGATTGCTGGACTTTTCATGCAAAAGAAGTAAGCCCTGCTGTTTTAGAGCAGGGGCCGGTAGATCTGTCTTCTTCTGTAGCCCTGGAATCATTATATGTACTTGTGGATGGCTCAAACACCACGGAGGAAACGCTGGCTTAGCGGCAGGTGCGTACCCTGAAGTAAACGACGCACGATGTGCACTGACAATACCGCTAAATGTCGAGCAGGGCCTTGCAGCAGTGAGGCTCGTCAAGTGGTGGGAAGGGGTCCTAGCATAATGCCTGAGATGCATAAGCATTGTCTCAATGGTAACGTGCGTCGTGATTGGGTAATCCTGCGCAAAGGCAATGGTTTCAGCCGTTGATGCACTGCGTGGTAAGCCAAGACATACCTTAAGGGCTTGGGCTCGAATACTCTGAATCGTACGCAGGTTACTCTTGCAGGTGTTGGATATTGCAGGCAGGCTGTATCGGAGGAATCCAACGAACAACGCCATGTACAGCTGTAGCATAGCGTGTATAGATTACTCCCCAACTTTTTCCTGCAAGTAACCTGAACAGGTGACAGATAGCAGTCAGCCGCTTTTTCACGTAATTCACGTGTAGAGTCCAAGATAAGTCTCTGTCAATTATGACTCCCAAGAATCTGTGACTTCTGCTGTATGGTATTAGTTGCCCGTTAATAGATACGCAGTAAGCAGACATTGGCTTCCTCGCGAATGCCACCATTGCGCATTTCCCGCCTGAAATTTCAAGTCCTTGTTCACCAAGGTAGCAAGGAAGGAAGGAAGGAAAAAGTAGAGAAGGAAAGGCAGGGAGGTTAACCAGTTTAGCGTAACCGGCTTGCTACCCTACACATGGGAGAGGGATGGGTGCGATGAAAGATGGGGAAGGGGGAGAGAGAGAGAGAGAGCACATAGCACAGCACACAAACATCGTCCGGTAGAGTCTATCAATCCGGCATTGTACGTGATAACACTGTCAGAGCCGCTTGTCCAATCCCGTCTCTTTCAAAAACTGAAGTAGTCCCTTTGTCGCCTTCACCTGCGATGTCTTCTGTCGGCGGCATGTGAAAATCGTGTCGAGGGACAATGGTCTAGTGTCAAGGTGCGCGACAACGGATGCCAGGGACTGTCGCTGAACATTGTATTCAGGACAGTCGCACAGAATGTGTTGCAGCGTCTCCTCGCAAAGACAGGCATTGCAGAGAGCGTTGTCGGCCATTCCAATGCGGAATGAGTAAGATTTCGTGAAAGCCACCCCTAACCATAAGCGATAAAGCAGAGTCGCCTCGCTTCGGCGGAGTCCAGTTGGCATATAGAGATGCATCAAAGAGGGCAGGTGGTATTGACGGTTGCTCTGGTTGGTCTGGCTGTTTGGTGTGCACCATGAAGAGAGCGTCATCTCCTGTGCAAGCACTCGAAGTCTGCTAGCTGCGTCGGATCGTGAAAGCGGTATGGCCTCTTCTTGTGCGTCTTCAAGAGCTGCCCGAGCTGCATTATCGGCGTCTTCGTTTCCAGTGACGCCGCAGTGACTTGGCAGCCACTGAAACGTCACGTGGTGTCCTTTCTCCTGTGATGTATGGAGTAGGCATCTAATATCGAATCAAAATGCCATTGTGGCTGCCTTCTGTAGCCGAGCGCGAAGCTGAAGTCTGTCACACCTGATGCTCAAATGTAGATGTCGTCCGCAGAGATGGAAAGTGGTATGGTGCTTGGCATGTTGTCAACTAATCCACAGAGGGTGAGATTGAAAAGAGTCGGGCTAAGCACTCCGCCTTGAGGGACTTCTCGGCTACCGTAATGCTCGGTTGTCGGGCCATTTTCTGTATGCACGTAGAATGGTCTTCTCTGTAAGTAGCTGCACACCCACATATATATTTTACCACCAAGTCGGACGGCTTCTAACGTGCTAAGGATGGCTTCAAGGGTGACATTATCATAAGCCCCTTTAACGTCTAGAAACAGAGCAGCAGATAGTCGCTTACAGGCCTTTTGGTGTTGAACAAATGTTATCAAGTCAACAACGTTTTCTCTTGACGAACGGCCACGTCTGAATCCGGCCATAGTATCTGGGTAGATTTCATAGTACTCTAAGTACGATTCCAGACGTGTTAAAATCATTCATCCCGTTGTTTTTCCGACACAGCTGGCAAGTGCGATCGCACGGTATGAGGAAATGTCCAAAGGCGACTTGCCAGCTTTGAGAAGTGGAATGAGGCGAGTTGACTTCCATTCTTGCGGAACCGTACCCGTCTGCCAGGAGTCGTTGTACAGGAGCAAGAGTGCCTTCCGAGCTTGGTCTCCTAGGTTACACGGGGCACGGTATGTAATGCCGTCAGGTCCTGGCGCTGAAGAACGCCTGCACAAAGCCAGCGCAACTTCTAGTTCTTCCATAGAAAAAGGGCATCCGAGAGTCCTCTACCGAGAGTCGTCTCGGTCAGAGGGAGTCGTCTACGTACCCTCGTTACCTGCTCAGTAAAGCTTATTCGTTAAACCTTAATCAAGGTTGTCGTCGAGAATGTTTAAGAATAAACGCAACTCGGTCCACATATATCAGCACAGCCGAATGAAGTTTTCTTTCAAGGAGGCGCCGGGGAGTCCTTTCGTAGCGATTCAGCTATTTTTTATGGGCCCAATTTTGAAGGACGAATTCCCGTTATTTATTCGTTTTTGCAGCCAGCTTCTCAAAAAATGCTTAGACGCTCCTTAAGTTTCGGTACGTTTCGTGGACCTATTCGGAAACATACCGCTGTCTATTGTTTTGTGATGAATTAATTATGAGGTTTTACGTGCCATAACAATGATATCGTTATGAGGCACGCCGTAGCGGGGGACTGCTGAGATTTCGAATGCCTGGGTTCGATCCCGCGACCTCCTGCTCCGCAGCCCAACACCATAGCCACTAAGCAACCACGGCGGGTATATGTTGTGTTGTGATCCCTGCACCAAATGTTAACTCTCGAAGGCTCGCGTTTGACGTCGTCGTCGAGTGTCCTTTTCCTGGAATATACTACGTTAGGTCTCAGCGTTATACCGGCTTTCTGTTAAGCAGGGTTGATGCATTTAAGACAGTTTCGCCTTTCGGAAGAATTTGATCTTCAGTTACCTACAACCATGTGCGATACGCTTTGCTAAATGCTGCCAACGTGCTTTGTAAGATAAAGCGCCGCATTCTTGGCCTGCTTTAAGGTTGGGCGAGTCTGCTGCTTTTGCTGTCGGTCGATGACTCGATCGATATATATATATATATATATATATATATATATATATATATATATATATATATATATATATATATATATATATATGTGTGATGTGTGTGTGGGTTTGTGTGTTTACGAAGGCTGTACGCGGTGATATGCGATTGTGATACCAGTAAACGGGCTTGTATAACTCCTGTATGCAGACCGACAATCTGCCGTGCCTGTAAGCGCAACTTCGTTCTGCGTAATAAATAAGAAAATAAGATACATTCCTACTCAAAACCTGAAAACATAATCTCGAATCACAGCGACATTCAAAAGCACAAGCATTAAAAAAAAAGCAAGAGCAAAAGCATTAGAGTAGCGCACTACATTCAACGGTTTCTTTGACTTACTTCATTTTATTTGATTGAGCCGTTTGGTAGGCACCACTCGCTGTTTGCCCGTTATTAGCCAATCCTCCGGAACGGATAGCTGCCACTGTGACACAAGAGTTGTATATTCCTTAAGTGTTGCTTTATAGGAGTACTTTTCTGTGCGCACACCTGCTATTGCCACTCTTGCTTCGACAAGCATCTTACATCACCTTCGTCCTTGTAATAATGTTGCTTAGACCTATCACAGTATGCATCCACCTGGTTTGGCATTTGCATCTCGGTATAGCTTGTGAAGTACGTAAACAAAAAAAAAATGGTGTGAAAATAAAGTTGTTACTTTCGTGGTGGGTAAGCAAAACATCGCGCGCGATTGCATGTTGCACAGAACGAAAGTAAACACAGTTGTGCGCATCGGCGTTAGTTGTAGCGCATTTAATCAGCCTCTTCAGTAAAGCTTCGCGTCACATACCTTGTAACAAGTGTTTTTTGCTTATGCATGATCTTTCGTAGCGTCGAGGAGTCTGAATACTCTACTATTTTTGTACTACAGGAGTGTAAAACTGGAAGCGTTCCAGATAGCGCAAACTGAAAAAAAGAAGAAAGAGAGAAAACGTGCGAGAATGGCTAAGAGAAGTTGTGTCACATTTTTCATTTTCACATGGAGCCATTTGTGTTGTCGTGGAAAGTACAGCTACTTGCATCCTCTAAGGCCTCTTTTCTTAAACATTTTCGAAACGCAGTGCTATGCAAGTTTTTGTCATTTGACACAAGGCTGCCATTGTTTCTTTTTGTGTTTGTTGTAGCTGTTTCTGTTGTAAAGCGGTAATGAGCGGACGTGGCGAAGCGGGGCAGATAAATCAAGCTCGTCGAGATGTCAGCAACACCTTTGTCAGCTGGACACTACTATGGCTTTCTCATTCTGATTTGCTGTCAAATAAAAAGTACGAAAAGAGCCACTAGAGTAGCATAGCCATTTTACTTACGCAGGATCCTGGCTGTTTGACTTTTATTCGGTGAGCTCGCCGGTCTCCAGCTCTTTCCTAATTTCACGTGCCAAAACTGTGACACACTCCCTCGCACGGCGAAATGTGTGCCGTAAAATTCGCTTTCTTTATTTATTTATTTACTTCTTTCTTTCTATATGAAGGTGAAGGAACAACTTGCACCACAGAATTAATTCGTAATGGCAATTACTTGCTGCAGAAGACGGCTGGGCGTGTGAGGATGAGTGCTGTGAAGCGTTCAAGGAAAAAGTGCAGCTGGCAGATGGTTTCCGACTTACTGTCAGCAAAAATTGTATCTGCTGTTCCGGCTGCTTTCCTGTTCACCAGAGCTCTAGCCAATTAGTACACTAAGTACGTTTTTTTCAAGTGGGGAAGATTGTTTCATTGCAGATTCTTCAGCAATTAGTGCAAGTTATAATCTCAAGTAGGATGTGAAATAGAATTGTACCGGGTAACGCTGGTTTTCCTTTTTTATAGTTCTGGTGTCTTATATCGATCACTTGTGCCGTTAGGGTTCAGAATAAGATGACAATACGTTGGTAGCGTTAAGAGAAAAATATGAGAAAAAAGGAAAAAGTGGAAAGCCAAGCGGGGACTATAGCTTTCCGTTTTTCTATACGTTCTGTGCATTTCTTGATGTTGACAGTTAAGCGAGTAGTTAAATGTCTTTATTAATAACTGAATCAAGCAAAAAAAGAACAAAATTAGACAGGAAGAAAATACATCTACGCATGGCTTCTTGTCTAGGCAATTTATTCGTATATAGGGTGGTTAACCTCCGTGTTTTTCCTTCACAGGACCTTCTCCTCGTTTCCCTCTTTTTATAGACGGTTGCTGCTTATAAAACCAAAGATGCTGAAAGCGGGAAGTCAACATTTATTGAAATATTTTACTCAGTGTTGGGCCTTTAACGTCCTCATTAATTTTTATGTTGCTCTCATGCGCTGTAGCGACGTGCCCAATGTACTGAAAATGGTAGTAGAACAGCTTATAACAAAGTTAATGTTTACGAACGAATTTTTACAGAGGAGACCAGTCAAGCTTGAATAATGTAATATTTTAGACTTCCGCTGAAATTTGGTGGCATGCCTCGCATGCGATAAAATGGTGAAGAAATGCAGAAATTCAGAAGGAGTATCAGTTGTAGTGTCAAGCTTGAAAAAGAAAATTCTTTAATTTGAAACACGAGTATGCGTGCGTCTCTAGTACGTCGAGTAAAAGAAATTCGCTATAGTCCTGTAAAAGAATCTAGGATGTCTTTAATAAGCACAGCCAAAACTGACGATATTCTATGTCTACAAATCCTGCCCTATGGCTTCAACTGCATGTTTATAATATTTGTATACTACAGTTGTTCGCAGTGCTCGTTTCATCGCAATGGATGAGACTACGTTTACGTGAGCGGGCTCTGAGGGATGTTCTTAAATTTAGCAATGACTTTGCATAATGAACCGCGAAGTACAACTCTCGTCGTCGCACAGACGATGCGAAATACGTCTCATTGATGAGCTGTACATAGAGCAGGCATAGCGCGCAACAAGATGGTCCTCCTGACGCTTTCTACTTGAAATAGGAGACGGCGATGAGGCTTCCAAGAAATAGTGTCCTTTCAGAGAAGCACTCGTGCAAAATAAATCGGACGGATTATCAAGCAAGCAAGTCATATAAGAAAGTTAAGTCGATGTGAATGGCGGCATTTCTTACTTCTAGAACCTTCCACAGTAGCAGGCGAGCGCATCCCTAGCTTGAACAACCGAAAAAAGCATTTATTTTAAAAGCCCTCATTCCACCCGTCATTCGCACAAAATACGCGTCCACAATCCCCAGTTTTCCCTAACATGCCGTGTTCCTCCCGGCTTTTCTCTCCTGCACTTTATCTCACCGGCCCACGGGATCATGAATGCACGATCGCCACTGTTCAAACCTGGATAGAAGTTCAGTGGAAATTTTCGCACCAAGAAATCCCCGCACATGCTCCTTTTTTCAACGCACGGGAGGACGATGCGTGTTGTCGGACGCTGTAGTGCAGCCCGACTTCATCGGACAGGAGGCATTAACCCCTTCGCAGGTGCTGTCCTCATCTCGTCAGCAGATAACAGGTCGTCAATCTCCAGCATTGGCGCCCCGAAAAGATACGACCTCGTGCTGGACGACACCCCAAGATTCTCGCGCGCACGAAGCAAGCAAAAACAAGCACGCCGTGATCGACTCTCGTGGGTCGACCCCTTCCTTGCACACGCGGCATGAGCCGCATCACTCGTCATCTCGGAGCGACCGCCAAATCTCTTCCAGAGGCTTGAGCCAGACCGAGGCTAGCTGGGCTCTCGTTCCATTTTTTTTTCGTTGCTTTCGCGTTTCTCTCGCGTCGACCCTCCGCCCCTCTCCACTCCGCCCCCACTCGCTCGTCGCCCTCACTCCACTCTCGGGTGGGGTTGTAGCTCGGGTGGGTTGTTGCCCTCCGCCTCCGCACCATCATCGTAAACCGAACCCCGACCCTCTTTCCAGCGCCGGGACGTTCTGCCCCCAACGGAGATGAGATCGCCGGCACCCGCGCGGTTTTTCCTCCTCCCCCGCCCCCTTTGCACGCGCTCGCGCTCTTGCACTTGCCCCGAGGTCCGTGTGCAAAACGCGAAGATTCCGGGCCCAGCCCCGGTCGTCTCGGTGTTCACAAGGCGGCCGTCCCTTAAACCGCCACACAGCACAGCCGACCGCACCGCCAGCCCCCGTGATTTGCAATCAGTTTCGAACGAACCCCCCGCGCTACCCTGCAGTGCAGCTTTGCTTAGCCCAGCCACAACTGATCGCTGCTGCTTGATCCCTATTATTTTTGTGCGTGAAAGTTTACGCGGACACCGTCAAGATGTCTGAGGAAGTGGAGACCGTCAAGCGGACCATCAAGAAGACCAAGAAGAAGACAAGGATCATGGTGGACGTAGACACCGACGAGAACCAGTACAACCAGGCGCCCAACGATGAGGTAAATTTTTGAGGATTACCATTGCTGAATCAGGTCTGATATCGGCGTTCGGCGAACCCCTGACCACGGTCCATGGCTTCTATAACTTCGTTCAAAAACCGTCCTTCCTTCTCCATCAAGTTGGAATTACATTCCGTACCAATGAACGTAAAAGCGTACCTAGTGTAGAGTTAATTACCATCGAAACCTCATCAGAACTTCAGGGACAATCTCTCGCACGTACGCTGTCGCCGATGCTGCCATCGTTCGCCTGTCATCAGAGCGGTCTCGCTGTCTCCAGAAAAGCTGGCCACTGTCTGCTTCGTTATATGTTTTGGAAAAACGAGCAATCCCTCTTTCCGGTCGGGTAATTCGAAGTAACGATGTCCCTCTCGGTGGCCACGTCAGGGCAACCAATCCCCATTCTTAACCTTGGTACGGCGCACTTCTTGTTTCGGTAGACTACTTGGATGGGTGCCATTATGTTCTATTCCTGGCACCTTTCATTGCCTTTGGTTCTCTTGGTCGATAACTTGACTTCATAGCCGAACGATTTATGTTGTCTGGACAAGAGCTTTATCCCTCGAAAACGACGAAAGTTGCTCCTGATTGCGCATCATCGACTAGACGACCTTTCACAGGGAGCACGAATGTCATTAGACGGCGTGGCCTCGTAATCGATCCTTGTAGTATAGGAGATAAATCGCCTGTCTATGCAATAGTCCCACGTTTCTTAATTTTTTATTTTCTTTGAGACCCTGCTTTATTCTATTCACTTATACATGTAAAAGGCTATACCATAGTATACTGGGCATAAGTGTTCACGTAGCGCAATGTAGATTAATGAATGTTCCTGGAAATATGCGACAGCCCTAGCTCTTCTCAGGGCTAACCGTGTTCTTTATCAGTTTACTGGTGACAGAGGGTTTGCACGTGTAGTTGCGTTGTTAATGATGCTCGAACACCTTTGCAGATGAAGCCGATGACGCTGTTCTCTCTTTTACATAAAAAAGTAGCTCTTGTGAATGGATTTACTGGTGGTCGATTTGGTTATCAATGCAACAAACAGCTTGTGTTCTGTCGTTCAAACTGTAACGCATGCCATTTCTTCTTATCTTTCTTTATGGTTTCTGGAAATCACACCGACTTAGGCAGCAGTGTAGCTCACCACATTTGCTTCTGCAGCACTCCGATGCGTTTCTTCGCTTGTTCGTTTGTCCCAGCTGCGAGTAGCAAGAACGTTGCGTGAAATTGATTAGCCAAAGAAAAACATTGGGTTGGAAAGTATCAGTGATGGCTAACTTCCACGGCAAGCTCCGGGAAATAGTCAACGGCAACAGCACGCGCGCAATAATGGAGCAGCAGAGCAAAACGGGTGTTTCCCTGTCCTGCCTGCAAGAGAAATATCCAAAAGCTTTTCGACACAAACAGCGGCTAGGGTTACATAACGGACAAGAGCGGATGGACCCAAATGGTGCCTCGGGACGTCTATTCTGGGCAGTGCAGGGAGCCGCCGACGGTTTCGTCGGGACTTGAAGCGCCGCCAGATTTGAGCTGCCTGCGATGGCGTCACACAGGCCCGCGCGCGTTTTAGTTTCTGGTCCTATTGCCGAGCGCAGGAAGTACGCGAAGTGTCAGGCGTCGTTTTTGCAGACGAAAGCGAACGAACGCGCCTAGGCTTATGTAAGGGACAGCGAGTGCTCGGTCGCAGGCGTATTTAGACAAGTAAAATGCAGATGAAAAACGCGGACACATGTTTGCACAATCTGCTGCTTTTGCTGAGCTGTTTGCCAAACCTAAATAGAGAGAGAGAGAGGGAGAGGCGGGGGGAAAGAGAAAGAAAGAGAGAGCATACTTGGCGTTCTAAACAGAGTGGCTCGAGAAAACCGCTAATGTTAGAGCACATTACAGTTAGCGATGTCAATATATAGGAAGCACTCCATTTTAAGGGATGGTCGTTACAGATGTTGTCATTTTATACAATGACAATATTTATAGCATTTATAACACTTACAACATTTACAACATTTCTAACATTTACAACATTCATAACATTTATGGAGCTACAGCGCTCTTCGTTTCCATCGACAGTGGTTGAAATCAGCAGCGTTTATTCAGGAGGGGCAGAACTGAGATCCTGTGACGCGCCTACACAACATAATAGAGGTGACCTAACATGCTTGCCTAGGCACGCTGGAAAGAAGCGCAAGAAATGAGGGAGAAAGAGGGACGAAAGGGCAGAGTGCTGCATGTAGGGCTCTGTCCTTTCGCTCTTTTTTCCCCATCACTTTTTGCGCTACCTTCCATCGTGTCTACGCACCAACCAGCCCAGCAAAGCTCGACCACACTCTTGCGAAGGTTTAGTGGGTGTGAATAGCGGCACAGCACAAAGCTGCATTCAGTGGGTCGCAAAGCCCGAGTATACGCCGGTGGAATAGCTCCTCCTGCAGGGACTGTTTAGCTGAAGGGGAAGAGG
The DNA here is from genome assembly GCF_050947875.1 of Dermacentor variabilis. NCBI lineage: Eukaryota > Metazoa > Arthropoda > Arachnida > Ixodida > Ixodidae > Dermacentor > Dermacentor variabilis. The sequence goes on from NC_134573.1 coordinate 106,624,677, forward strand.
TTCAGCTTGGATACAGCATTGGCACAGCCCTTGTGCGGAAAAAGCTCTGAATTGTAAGGGGATTTTTTTTTACGTTTGTGTAAACAATAGCGGCTTTGCTAAATCATATTATTTCTTTGCGTGGCCCACAAGGCTAGATGGACCCCTTGATTTATGGCCCTCAAAGACAGGTAGATTAAAGAAGGGAGTGGCTGAAACTTGACAACGAAACAGAAAGAAGCAGTGAGTGACAATAATGAAGTTGCTGCCCGTTACGCAATGTTAGTTAACGCATTTCAGAAGCACTGATTATTATTAACGCAGATACACTGTACCATTGCAGGCAGCGACTAAGTAAAAAGAAATTGCAACGGTTATAAAAATGCAGGTTACCTATAGAATTGTTCATTACGAAAAGCGTGCTTACCACTAATTGCAACAACTTCGGTGGGAAGCTGGTTGCATACCTGAGCTGTGTCCGCACGTCATGAAGAAATTCCTACGTTATGCCATAGCCGATGTGTTGTGACGTACTTTGCTGCCGCGGAATCAAATACTCGCGTAGAACAGGGTGATGGTGGAACCTATGGAACAAAGTCAAATGGAATGTTTTGCGGGGAGTTGCTAACAATGATAAAGCGAGGTCAGCTTTCCCAGTTGTTGCGCTCTCAGTTCGATGACACTTAGAGAAGATAAGGCGAACGGCATTATTCTGAACGAGATAGGTATGTAGGACACACCTTTTCTATCCATTTACAATGCTAAGAACAAGCGGTCACCACGGGAGAATTGTCGGTATCGTTTAGATATGCAATATGTGAAGCAAGCATAATTAAAGGTACAACTCGAAACATGATTGAATTGTGAAAACAAGCTCCTCGCGGTATCGATCTGTCCGGACTGTTTTAAGCACCCCACATACAACAGTGCAGCAATGGTGCAACGTACGCAGACCGCCGGGAGAAGGCCACCGTGAGGGATAAGATAACCTGACCTATATAACTGAGGCTGGTCCTGTTTCGTCCCTCCCATTAGCATCCAATATGAGGCATATTTGCAGTCCACAGCGTAGACACGTCGCTTATTTTGACGTAGCTTGGTCGAAAACGGTTGACAAGGGGTTGTGAAGTTGTAAGGCACATACGCAAATAATTCTCATGTTTCACGGTCAACGGTGCTGGAACGCCTCGCTGAAGTGCCATGCACGAGCCATGTCTAATCGTCAGAATTGACCTGGCGTAAGCTGATTGCATATCTGTTTTGTATCGAAACTGTAACACCTAAACACAGTTCCACATAAAGGAAATGAGGACAACGTGTTCGCCTGTATTTTTCCCCTGTATTTGTACAAGAGAAATACAACGAAATGTTGAGTCAAATCTTAAGTAATGTAGTAAATTACTAATTGGTTTGCTGAGCTATTCAAAACTAAAAAAACTAGCTCATATTTATAACGCTAATATAGGCTATATTCTAAGTTTCCCGTGCTCAAATTAGAACTTTCATAATTCAGTAAAATTTCTTTTTCCCTCTCTCATCTTACAAACTCCGCCTTTAGCACGTATGATGCCTTTTACATCACTGAGTTAGCATCACCGATGTATGCTTTATTTTTGCATTCACCGCAAATCCAGGAATATGTAGCAAGGCGGTGCTGAGAAGGCTCGTGTAAGATCACCGCTTCAATCAAAAGTGACAGCATATCTATGCGAAAGCGAGTAGTCATGCGAACGAACACTGGTTTTTTTGTATGCTGTCCAAACTCTTGCTACCGACTTCGCACACCAGTTTTGCTTAGATCGCTTGGATGATTCCTTACCTGAATACTTGCACGCCACTATTATATGCTATAATGTTTGTAACTATGTAGACTCCATGTCACACGATAGCTGCTCCTTGATGCGAAGTGTTGTATATTTGCAAAATCTTTAATTTCACTCTGTGACTCTGGGAAAGCATTCCTAAACAAGAAAGCAAATTTAATTGCAAAGTGTAGCTTCTTTCTTAGGACACCTCGCGGATGATAAAAGAACAAAAATAAGTGTCCTTACATGTTATTTCCAGTTGACCCCATAATAACGTTTTAGATATTTGGTTCTGTGTTTCGCCAACTATCAATTTATAATTGAGGGTAAATATCTTCTGCACCTATTAGTATGCTGTAGTATTTTTCTGAATTGTCGGAAAGCGACCTATGCGATTGGTGTTTAGAAACCAGGGTGTTATCCTCATTAACAAGAGTGGGCGTGCTACTCTTTTAATGATGCACTGTGTGCAACGACGCGGACGGGATGGAGCCCCTGATATGGACTTGCTAGCGCTACTGTGTTGAAAGTATGCTACTGTAGTCAGCATGTGAGAAGAATAAGGTTTGCTGGCACGTGCGCCAAAGCAGTTGGTTCTCCCGGAATGATATGGGATATATCACGCATTCTGCTCATGTTACCACGAGAGACTGAATTGATGAAGTTATGGTGAAATAGGTTGATGCAAGAATGGGCGCTCAGGGGAACCATTACCGGCCCTGTTTCCCACGATAAAGCCACCCTTAGCATTTTATTATGATAATGATACCCGTAGCCATTATAAGATGCCTAAATGGTTTTGTTATATTTCCATGTCGAAAACTTGAAGGACGTTTAAGCTTCGCCTTTAGGAGTGGAACGTGACAGCGTTCGAAGATCCCCGGCTGCTTCTCACGCTTCCCGGCAACTGCAGCTTGCGTAACCGTAACGTTTACCGGAAAACGCTGGCGGCGAATGCTATGCTCAAAGACGAGCTTTCGCGTAGAAACACGGCCTCTCGTGTGGGCCGATCCCGGATGTAGTGCACAGCCATGCCAAAGGAATTGCATCATCTTCAGGTTTCTGTTAATGTTTCGCGCTTCTAATATTTAAGTCTGAGAAGATTTAACATAAAAGACATGCGCTGTCGGTGTTTTGTTTCATGACATTTGTTTGGGGGCTCATTCTCAAAATTCCCAGGAATAACTTTGTCAGGAAGTTGAGACAACGTATGTGCAACTTTAGTCATCGAATGTTGTGGCAATATAACCCGCATACACAACATGTCATGTAGCAAGGCGTGGCATCACATATGCCTAAATATATACGAAATTTTTCGCTCACGGACAACTCCGCCGACGCCGGCGCCGAAGGCGACACCGGATTTTCTGCGACACTGGGCCCTTAACGCTATCGCGCTAATAAAAACAAAAATACATGCGTTACTAACAGTGAAAAACAAACTGGACCACGAATTTTGGGTCTTGGAATCGAAATTAGAAGCTTTAGTTCGCTTTTTTTTTCTGCTTGGACGTAACTTACATATAAGTGGCCCCCTTTTGGCCACAAACTAATGGCGTCGTGGTTGCGGCGTCGACACGGTATTTATGCGTGGTGTTACACCTCAGCAATAAGAGGTTTTTCTGCTGAAAGGCCGGCAAAAAATATTTTCGAACGCATTATACAGCCACGCGAAATATTATCTGGAATCTTTCGTACTTACTTTATGAGTGCCAAATTTTCTTTCAGGTGTTATTGAGCGGGTATCACTTGCTCGGCGATAGCACTAAAGTTTCCGCTGTCGTTTCACTCCCGCTTTGTTTAAGATGTCTTATTGGCAATTGAGTAGAGCGCGAATCAGAACTGGGTGACTGTAAGAACACTCGTTTGCTTTAGTTTAGGTGCACGGTAAAGAGCCTCAGGTGGCCCAAATGAATCCTAAACCCCCCCCCCCCCCCCCGCCTCCCTCTCCCGTTTTTTTCCCTCACCTATGACGTCCCTGATAGCACACAGCGTAATTTGGGGACGCTAAGCGCCGTTAACGCAGATTAAGAAGTTTGCAGGGACAACATGGCCACAATTAATACATGACCGGGGTAGTTGAAGAAGTATGGGAAAGGCCTTTGCCCTGCAGTTGGCATAACCAGGCTGATGTTGATGATGATGAGGAGGAAGCGCCACGAGTTAATCGATGACCTTGCAGTCTCATAGATAGCTAATATACGCCTGTGTCTGCTTGAATAAAAGCAAGAAAAAATAAAAAAGGCAGGTTCTTTCACAACGAATGTTTTGTAATAAGACTGGCAAGCGCTCGATTGCCCGCTTGGATTACACGATTAAACGGCCGAGCTTGCGCCTGCAAGTCTTAAAGTAGCTTAAGCCAATAAGTGGGAGCATTAATTTTTTTTCTGTTGTATAATCGTGCCTTAAAAAGATATCGAAGGCTGTAGCTTAATAGGATCAGGCCGAAATGTCCGGCGAGATTTGAGCGAATTAAAATGAGCCAAGTCCACAGTTTTTGATCTTCAAGGTATAGTATAGATCGATGCGTGATGATGCGGTGTCATTTATTTTGGACCCATTAATTTTAAAGAAAGGAAATGCGGGACAAGCATGTTTTTGGGGGGAGTGGGGAACACGGACGTCTAAGTAATTTCGTGTGAGACTAAGTGCACTGAAGTCCTGCGCTGAGTTTGCACAAGCTCACTGGTCTGGCGTCGGACTCCACTTGCTATGTAGGATTTAGCAAATCGGTTCTGCGGAAGCCCGCGAAGTGGAGGAAGGCTCACTAAGGAAGAAACTGACATCAATCCAAGTGCTTCTTTGCGACTTCGTGTACAGTCGGATGGATGATAATTTTCTCCTTTCACGCGTTGTAGGATATCTGTACATTACACTTACTCCATAACCAGATTTGCACGTTTTGATGTTAACAGTCCATATCGTCGGTTTCCTGATCCTTTTAAGGAAACAGCGTAATTCTGGGTCGGTGTATACGCTTGCTAAACATGCTGTTTCTGGCGCAAAGTATGTAACATTAAAAAAAAACGGAGACAGGTATGAGAGAGGAGCGCCAGCTACCAACTGTTTACTAACGGCCAAAGGTATAAAACAAGGTACACTTCACTCTACTGCGCATGCTTGGAAGCCTTCCCTGTTTCGCGTCTTTGACTGTGAATAAATAGTTGGTAGCTGTCGTGCCTGCACTTCTTACCTGCCTCCCCTTTTCTTTCATATTCTGTTCTTTTCAACAGAAATAACATGTGTAGCAAATATGTAGCAGTTAAGGAAGAGCAATTGGTACGCGTTGATAACCCAGAAGAACTTGCAGCTGACCTTCGCCATCCTTCTTGGAAAACTGCTTCAGAGCGCGAGAAGACAAACTGGCATGCACGCACGCTTTCTCTCTCTCTCTCACACACACACACACACACACACACACACACACACACACACACACACGCACGCACGCACGCACGCACGCTAGAAAAGAATCCATTTTTTGCACGTAGCCTCTATACAAAAGGGAGTTCTTTTTCTTTCGAGTGTTTCTGTGTGTGAGTGCATGCGAGCGTGCGTACATGTGGGAGTGTGAGGGTGTTTCTTACGCTCCGAAGCTGCTACCAAAATGATAAAAGATTTCTGGTAGACGGTATACTATTGTTGGAAATTGATGATAGCAGCTTCTGTATTCCTTTCCGTGCCCATAACATTTCAAATTGCCGTGACCTGACGTCGTATTCTATGCATTTAGTGTACGACAGCTCACTTCGCATTCTAGTGCGTCGTCTATGACATCTGTTGAGATTTCAATTTATTGTGTGCGAGCTGACTTTCCGGCTGATGTGTCGTGAGTTGTCTCTTCCACATTTATCCAAGGTCACTTATGTTCATATTTTCTTTTATGGAATTTGTGCGGTGAAGTGTTTTATTGAATTCACGTCATCCGGTCGTCTTACTTTTCCGTTGGTACCTTCCCGTCTATTAAAGTTCCGGCTTGTTATGTCCTCTGCTGTATATACCTGTTTCATGAGAAAACTAGTAACCGGCACCGCCTAAAGGCGCCGACATCTCCTAAATAACACACACACACACACACACACACACACACACACACACACACACACACACACACACACACACACACACACATATATATATATATATATATATATATATATATATATATATATATATATATATATATATATATATATATATATATATATATATATAGCGAGAAAGATACTCGTCGCCTGCAAGAAATGTGCCCACAAAAAGAGAGAGGTGAATGACATCTGACCGAGTGCCTCTGTTTTTCCCGCATCGCAGCTCGTGTTTTCCGGCGAGTACACCAAGGCCATGAACAAGGACTGGCACTCGAGCCACTTCTGCTGCTGGCAGTGCGACGACTCGCTCACCGGCCAGCGGTACGTGCTGCGCGATGAGCACCCGTACTGCGTCCGCTGCTACGAGCAGGTGTTCGCAAACTCGTGCGAGGAGTGCTCCAAGGCCATCGGCATCGACTCCAAGGTGCGTTGCTATATGGTTCTCGTTGCTGGGGCGCCTCATTTGGTCGGTCGAAACAGAGTTTAATACGAAGCGAGTGACGTACTAAACCAACAGACTAAAGCACAGTGCAGTACACCAGTAAACGCCTTTCGGGTTTCTAGAAAGGTCCAGTTGAAAGTTATTTTATTGGTCTTATATATTGATATTGGTCATAGCGGAGGGCTCCAGAATAATGCAGAACGTGTACAGTTTTCGGCGGATGACCGTCCTTTCTTTTTCCTTCATCCATGGGCTGCGTTTTTACACTGAAGCTATTATAGTGCGACTAGAAACGCTTAAAAACATTGTAAGCTTGTTTTCGCGGTTTTGCAGAAAGGAAACAAGGAAACTAGGCCGTGTTTCGGAAGTTTGAAGTGTTTACTTAAGTTACTCATATGCTTTGAAAATAACTACTGAATACTCGTTTTCTCCAAATTTTAATGCGTTGTGCAAGGGGCGTAGGTGATTTTCTCGCAGTCCTTGGTAAACTATGCGAAGCACGTTGTGCATATTTCGTTCAAGTAGGGATCATGGTACCGGTGAAACGATGTTTAATCTGCGCAGGTTACATCCCTCTTATCCGTAATGTTTTCCAGAGTCCTTAATGCGCTGTATATCACACAAAGTTTCAATTCTGTGGATATGGGGGCAGGTTTGGTGCAACATCTGGCGAAATTTTAACGTTTCTGGCTTAATTACATTAACTTCAAATAATTACTGAACCCTGGATTTGGCTCTTTTTTCTCATGTTTTACGAGGATCGTAGTTGGTTTCCCCGGAACCCTCGGTGAACTATACGAGGCACATTGTTTATGTTTGACGAAAATAAGTGGAATATTGTGCCTGGTTCATATATGACAAGCAGCAGCGCTAACTACACCAGGCTGAAGGAAAAGATTACAACACAAGCGCTGACTTCAGGTTTATTCGACAACGGCATGGATATAGAAACAAACGCACACCATGGGTGTGTACGCGAAGTTCAAAGTGTGTAGGTTAGCTGCTGTGTTTGCAATAAATTACGCATTCAAGCGACCCGGAGCGTATTAGTGTGTTTCAGGAGTGGGGTAAAATTTAGTGCGTTTGCTGGCATAATCACAAATGTCGCCGAGATCAAACTCAGCGAAGACGGGGGTATTACGCTAGCAAATCAGTATGCGGATGTTAATGCGCATGGGTCAAAAACAGTCTGTGTAAAATATTACTTTAGCAAGTTCTGGAAAGCGCTGAATGGCCATTTCCCGCTGTATCCCCGTGCGAAGGGGAAACTCTATGTTAGATCAAGTTTTTATTTAGTGAAAACATTGGGCACGTTAGTGCTTATATGTAGGAAAAGTTTAAAGTGTATGATTTAACTTCAACTCTTGCCAATGGATTAGATAAAAAAGCGCGCCGGATGGAGCATTATGAGTGTACTTAGCGAGGGGTGCAAAATCTAGACCGGCGTCCTGGCATAAATATCAATGCCACCAACATGAAACTTGGCAAAACGGGAGGTCTACTATGGCAAATCGGTATGTGAAGTTAAATGCTTGTAGATAAAATACCGTCTTTGCAAAAACGGTTAAGCAAGTGTTCGAAGGTATCATACGGTCGTTTTTAGCTACCTGTGTGTTGGAAATGTCCTATGGAAACTCTGTGTTACGCCAAGTTTACGTTTTGTGGCAATGGGAAGGTATGTTAAATGTAAGTTAAGTGTAGGTATGTTAAGTGTAAGTGTTAAGTGTAGAGAAACTTCAGGGTTTCTGGCTTAACCAAGACCGCTGTAAACAATTGCCGGACCCTCGTTTTTTTGCATTTTATATGTTATACGAGGTCCGTAGTACGTTTCTACTCCTCGGTGAATTTATCGAGTAACTTTTTCATGCTTGGAGAAAGTAAAGGCCATGTTATTTATCAATTAATGAAATAATTGGTGTATTAATTCATTTCATACTGTTATCATACACGCCAAAACAAGGGTTGCTATTTCTGGGCACAAGCAGAAATGACCAAAACGAAGCCGTGTAAGCAAAAAAAGTGCTTTTTCAGAATAATATTTGAAACAGTATCATATACCTGCAGAAAAAGATAATAGCAACCTAATGCAAACGAGCATGCCTGTAGGTTCATGCAGAACAAAGTTACTACAACAAAGCATTTCGAAGGTCACCATGGATTCACTCAACGAATTTTACAACACTGCAATTAACATTAAAGCTCGGAATTTTGTTATAATATTATGCATGTCGACATAATTTGACGGTTTCTTCCAGGCATCCACAGTCCTTACAGGGACAAAAATTAAAGAAAAATTATTCTATGCATTTCGTGATGCCATGTGCTTGGCGGGCTTTGTACGTGACCTCTGATGTACCCAGTACAGCTCAGTGTTAAAAACCTTGTATATGTCCACTTTGGAATAGCCATGCAATATCTGTTCAAAAAAGTCTACTAATCTGCTTCCTGTGGTGTACAGTCGGATGATGTGCAGCCAATGTTTTGTTCAAAGCGTGTGAGTTCATCACGGCCTTTGTAATAAATTACGTATGCAAGCGTTGTGGATCGCTAGGAGCGCGTTTTACGAGCGGCGCAGGTTTCATCCCGTGGCGCTAGAAAACCACAAACACTGTTCTGGGAGAAGTATGAAAGCCACGGAGACGAAATTTAGCAAAATGAGAAGAAACCTACGGCGAATCTGTATGCGAAGTCAAATGCGCGTGTACCAAACACATTCCTTGCGAAACATTTCTTAGGAAAGTGCTCGAAAGCGCTATATGCGGGTCACAAATTCAAGTGTGGGGTTCAGCTTCAGGTCATTGAAATTCTTAATCTGACGGCCGAAGGCAACAGGGGGCTTCGCTTGGAAATTGGACTTTTGATTCCGCAAGGTTAAACAAGTCGGCTGCGGTTTCAACAACTCATTTCTATCTATCTATCTATCTATCTATCTATCTATCTATCTATCTATCTATCTATCTATCTATCTATCTATCTATCTATCTATCTATCTATCTATCTATCTATCTATCTATCTATCTATCTATCTATCTATCTATCTATCTATCTATCTATCTATCTATCTATCTATCTATCTATCTATCTATCTATCTATCTATCTATCTATCTATCTATCTATCTATCTATCTATCTATCTATCCTTCTATCTTCTATCTATCTAGCCTTCGAAGAAAAAAAGACACATGAAGCATTTTTGTTTCTACATATTCAGAGAAATTAGCCGCGCATCCACAGCGCCAAAGTTTGCGTTTTTTTGCGTTATTCGTCATTGGATCGCTCGTGACAACCCGTCTCCATTATCGGCGACGTGGGCCACTTCGCAACGAATGATAAGGAATGAGAAAAACAGGGGCAAAATAATTTTTAAAATATCACTGATGATTACGATACTCCCTCATGCGAAGTATGAGCGCAGGTCTATACGTGTTTTCATTTCGCGTGTCAATATCTTGTTTTATGATTATATAAGTACACGGTTTATATAAGAAAGAGGAGGCCGTGAGTAACGTGGCTTGGGTGGACATTGTCCGTCTTGTGCGGCGCATTGCGAACGGAGCGAAGTGTGGCGCAACTGCCTCGAGAGATCGCGAGAAGCAACGCGTGGGTGACGCATGGGCGCGATTCACAGCAGCTGCTACAAACAGGTCACCGTTCACGCAGCGCTTTGTTTCCATATATGGTATCGGTGCACGCGCATAGAGCATGCCTTGTCGGTGGCATCATCGTTGAAGAGACAACAGAAGAGACCCATCTCGTAGCAATCGTGGCTGCAGAGCTCGTCTTGCGCGGCACTACGCTTTTCTTCTGACGCTTTCGCCATACCCTCCTCCTCCACTTTTCGCTTCATGGTTTCAGTGCAGCCTCCTCCTCCGCTTTCCTCCTCTCGCTCTCTTCGATATCGCCAAAGGGGGGGGTGGCTGCTTATGGCGCGGCTGCGCGCACCCTATCTTGAAAGCGTTCTTCGGCGGGGACAGAGTGTGCCGAGTGCGGATAGCTTCGTGTGCGATGTGTTCTCGCCGCTTCGTTCGCATTGAAGAGCGTGGCGTCAAAGGCCAATTCGCTCGCTGCTGCTGCCGCGCTTTCTCACTCCAGCGTTTTGACAGCAAGTGTGGGCGGTGATCGAGTCAGATGTATTCATGTTCTCTTGTGCGCACGTGACCTTGTGCTTGGTAATTTAGTTATTAAGCGAATTGGTACCAATTTATACGGTCAATAAAACTACATTCCCTACTTCGTATAGCTGTGTATTAATTTGCTGTCGCAATCGATGCGTTTCCTTGGGGGTGAAGCTGCGACATCTTTTTTTTTTTTTGAAATCCGGAAAGCTGCACATGGCATGGTTGAGCACGACCGCGCGCGTCTTCTTTTGGAGGTAATCTGTGGTGGCTGGAAAGGTTGGCAACCCGAGATAGCTCATGGCTTCGTCAGCGCTGTGCTCTCGCGCCTGGTGCGCCTAGTTCACTTTGAAGCGAGAGGCGGCACAAAGGGCAATTTTCTCGCCGCTGTTGCAGCTCATCACGTCAGCGCCCTGATAGCGAGTTTATGCAGTCGTTGAGTGATATGCTTTCATGTTTGACTGCGTGCGAGGGACAACGTGCATCCTAATCTAGTTGGATCCCGCCCATGGCGGCCGCATTTCGATGGGGGTGAGATGCGAAAACAACCGTGTACTTAGATTTAGGTGCACGTTAAAGAACCCCAGGCGGTAGAAATTTCCGAAATTTATGGCGTTCCTCATAATCAGAAACTGATTTTGGCCCGTAAAACCCCATAATTTAATTTTTAATCCTGATCTAGTTAGTAAGCGAATGTTTACAGCAGTCTATACAGCCGATAAAAGAACTGTCCTGTATAATTCGTATATATGTCTAATAATTCGCTATCGTAAGGAATTATTCTCTTTTCGGACTAAACTTCGACTTTTTCGTTACAGTATACACATGTAAAAGGTGTGGAACTAAGTTAAATGTCGTTCCTTTACACTCTGGGTGCAAGGAAATGCCTTCAGCTAGCACAGATTTCGACATGGGGAGGGGGGGGGAGGCTTGCATAAAGAAAAAAATAGGCAGTTTCGTCCCTAGCTGAAGGCGTTTCAGGACGCTCGCCCAATGAGGAGCACCGCCAGCTGTGCCACAGGCGTCGCACTTCGATGGTGCACTAGATGAGACCAAACGAAACGGTGGCTTTGGTAACTTGCAGTTTGCTGTCCGTACCGCTCAGACCACTGCGTGCAGGCCACGGCATGGCACGCGCACAGCTGCTCAGCGTGAACTTTGATGTGTGTGTGCACAACGCTTATGCCAGCAGCGGAAGCCAGAGCGCTTATCCTCGCTCCGACGGATCCGATTGAGCGGAGCGCTACAGTGGATTCGCTTGACTTCGTCTCTTTGGCAGCCAAAACGCACTGTGCACCTCTGGAAACCTTCAAATCACGCATTCCGCGCATGCGTTTAAGGAACGAGCGTCCGGATGATTGCAATATAAGGAGCTTTAAAAAAAATCTTTTTAAAACCTCGTTGTTGCAATCACACTGAAAAAAGATCACGCTACAACAACTCTTGGAGTTGTCTAAGTATGCGTAACCATTGTGCCACTTGCTCATCGCCATGCAGCCCGGCGTTTTTGTCAATGTTATGAAACATGATACGATCAGTACAAAACTTATCAGCCCTAATCAATCGTTATCAAGCTTATCGGACTAGATTTGATCCTTATCAACCATTATCGGGTTTGATCCGACCTTTATCAACCCTTATCGGTCGGTATCAGACTTAACGCAATCCATCCGATCCTTATCAATTCTTACCTGACCTTATCAACCTTATTGGACATAATCCAACCCTTTTCAACTTCAATCGATCCTTATCAACCTTATAGGCTTTATCCGACCCTTATCAAGCGTTATCAGTGCTTATTAGCATTATCATAGTTGATCCGATCATTATAAGCCCCTTATCGCTCGTTATCACCTTATCTATCGGAGTCAAAATACTGTCAACCGTGATGAGACCCGTATAACCACTCATCACTCCTTATCATCCTTATCAAGTCACTGACTGCTTATGTCTGTGTTCTGCGACGTTAAGCGCGTGAGCGCTGAAAGATCGGTGGCATTTTGGTCGGTGAAGGAACGTCCCAACGGAAGGCGTATCCCGCGTCCGGATGCGACGTGTTTGGTACTAAATTTTCGCAAAATCGGAATTTTCCTGATGTCTACAATGCACGAAGTGGGGTTTACATGTGGCTCTAGAAATTGCTTTTTTTCCATCATTACCAAATATTTCAAGAAAGGCTTCAAAGAAACAATGTTTTATACATTATTTTCCTTTACAGTGATTCGTATCAAGTGATAGACATGTTGCCTCGTTAGGTAGGCATAGAAATGCTTACGCATTGAAAAAGGCACTCACCATCCCGGCCCTGCGGAAGTGAAGTTCTAGTGAAGCTGTGGGAAACCGCCAGTACAACTGCTGAGGGGGTATTCTTTTTAAATACGGAATAATTATATGGTCCATGAAGCGAAGAATCCGGCGTTAACATCCTATGGTACCAAAGCTCATTTGACCAAGTGGTGAAGTCGCGTTTGACATGACGACGAAACGTGATTACGACATCACTTCAAACGTCGCGTGATGACGCCATCATACGAAAGGTCTATTGATGACGTCATCACACGAAACATTGCTTGATGACGTCATCATGTCAAATGTTACGTTATGCGACAACGACGTCGTGACATAATAATGTTATGCGATGACCTCATCGCTAAGAGATAATGTCACCTGATGACGTCATGAGATGCCTTTTGGAGGAGCAGCATACTACTTCATGTGAAGCCATATGCGTGGTGGTGAAGAAACCACCATGTGAAGCAATCAATTTAAATGGAACATGTCACACGTACGGAACATTTGCGCCGCCAAGTGGAGCAGTATTGATGCGAACTCAGAGACGTGGGGATCTTTTCATAGAAACGTAGGCGGAAACTTCGCTTGCATACACGCGCTCACAGCATAAAATTCTAACTGGCCCTTGCGTAACGAGCTTATGGCGTAAGTTCCGAGCCGATGAGATCAGCCTAAGGATAAATCTACTTGCTTGCGCAAGAGAAATCTCATTTTCGTCAAGACGGTTTGCTAACTTCCCGAGCTTTTCTTTGCGCTGTATGTCCAAGTGTTGCTTTATAATGAACTGATCATATTTGAGCAGGTTTTTCTTTTTTCTCTCTGTAAGTACTTGGGAGAAGTATATCCGATTTCGGGGAGTCGTGCAAACTGTTTCCTTCGTTCTCGCGGAATCAAATTCCTAGGAACCAGCGATGTACGTGCTCCGCCGCATTTATTGAACTCATCCTTCAAATCATTCATTCAAATCAAATCCCCGAAAGCACGCATGTAACACAGCTTTCACTGGAACCCATCATGAAGCTATAGAGCGAGTGTTACGAAGCTGCTTTGCTTGCGTTTCGGTGCTGGCTGCGCTTCTCGTTAGGAACATTACCTCTTGAGGAAATGGCGCTTCCGGTATCAGCTATGCATAGTGCGCGTTCCGGTTTAACTTATTTCGAACGTGCGCGGAGTGCTTACACCTTTGACTTGGTGTCTTTGCCTATACGGGAGTCTTTATTGCTTCGACAGCAGTTGAATGCTTGGTGCTGGGTTTTCTTTGTTCATCCGTGCATTCCGTTACGCTGACGACAACCATCGTCGTTACCGTTACTCGGTCGTCGTCGACGATATTTTTGTCGCCGTCAGGCTGGCCTCTTCATGCCTAGCTTCACTCACCATCGCCTTAAAGTGTAGAAAAGTAGCATTTTCACCAAAACCGCTGCGACTGGGATCTACGTATCTAAGGGGCAATTACAGAGGAAAACAGTTATTTGCTTCGCGCAAATCTTGTGGATGGAACTGCATCATTTTGTGTGTGACATCCGCTGTAAACGAAGCGGCGGCCTCCGAAGTAGATAATTCCCATCTCGGGCCTCCAAAGCGACCCATAGAGGTTGAGAAACTTTTATTGTAGCAGCTAGTGAATGTGTGCGGTTTTACCGTTCACGCAAAGCAGAAGACAATCTATCAAGCCAAACATAATTGTGATCTACGCTTTAAGGAAATTTTAATGTTGCAGTTAAATGAGTTCAGAGTCGAAGAAATCGCCGTGGTCTGTTTACCTTTATTCTTCAAAAAAAAAAAAAAAAAACATCACTGCCGGAGTATTTGTCCTCTGCTGGGAATAAGGGGATATATCAAATCGTTTCACCTTGCTGAGTTCGCTACATAATATCGCAGAGTTTATGCACAAGTGTTGTTTTGCAGGCAGATTTTTTGTTTTGTTTTTATGTCTATTTTCAACTTGAGCGAGCTTGCGCGGGCTTTTTAGTGAAGAGCAAAGATAGAAAGGCCGACGTTTTTATATTCACCATGCAGCTGAAATGGAGTAGCAAGTGCAGAGTAGAGCCCGTCTGTAGCCAATAGATGTTAGCCATCTGCTGAGACTGTGTTCAGACATAAATTCCACACGAGACAAGGTGCTTAGAGGTGGCATTATACATACAAACAAGCCCGGAGACTACGCGCAGTTATTTAAGGACCGTAAATTCGACAGAGAGCTAATGCAGCTTTTACACCCCCCCCTCCCCCCCCCACACACATCGTCATGCTATCCATGTCGTCATGCTCGCTTTCCCGACTGCCACATAGTCTAATAGGGATGCTCCCGAGTGAGCCTCGGTGATTTTGGCGTCACCGCTTTTGTCACACCGGGAAATTTTGTTATAGGAGGCGTTGGCTCTGCTCCGTCGAGGAGCGCTCGTGCGGAGAGCGAGGGTGACGTGGCGTCGCGGTGATGCCCTCTTCCCTCAAACAACACGTGTCGCGCTATCGCGGCAGCAGGTGTTCCCTTGCTCGCCCTGCTCCGTCAAGGCTCAGCTCGTGACATGGCGTTGCAGCCAATGGGAACTCCATCGAGGCGCGCTCGCGGCGTGGCATCACTGCCAATGGCAATGCGAATTTAGATGCGGCTTCACTGCTACAAACGAAGGACACCGGTTTTTCGTTCGATGAACCGTTTGACGCTTTCTCATCACTAACTTTTCAAGAAGCGTGCAGCTCGGTGAATCTATCCTAAGCACTTTCTGGGAGATTTCATGGAGGTCTTCTAGCACAGCTGGGGGCTTGAATGCTCCAAAGAGTGAGGCCGCGAGTTGTGCTCTTTTTACGAAACCATGTTGCCCGCGTATAGGAGATAGAATAGCAGCTTCGGTGCGCGACTTACCACCATATTATATTACGTATACGCTACCCTGGCGCAGTACAAATTGCGCAAAAGAATCCAGGTATTATTGTAGTTTTGTTGCCGACTGATATAGTATGACGAAGTTTATGGACAGTCGAGAAAAAAAAAACTAATCCCTCTAGTCTAAGATGACCATGTTGAAGCTTCCTATCCTAATCGCACACAGTTGCTACAGCATACTGCCGAATAGTTTCCGTAAGAATAGTTTCCATGGAAGCTTCAATAACAGGTTCGTATTTGCCATGGCGCATTGTGTCGTTCGGGGCACAGGGCGGGTTCCTGCGTTTTCGGTCTGACATACATATTGTTGTCGGGCGTGGCTCTCACCGCCCCCCTTTGATTCCGTGTCCTTGTCTTCGTCGCGCAGGACCTGTCCTACAAGGAGAAGCACTGGCACGAGGCGTGCTTCCTGTGCAGCAAGTGCCGAGTGTCGCTGGTGGACAAGCCGTTCGGCTCCAAGGCCGAGAAGGTCTACTGCGCCGCCTGCTACGACGCCGCATTCGCGACCCGCTGCGATGGCTGTGGCGAGATCTTCCGCGCCGGTGCGTATACTCACTGACCGAGCTGCTCCTAACCAAAATCAAATGGCAAAGTTGCAGGGGCATGGAAGAATGCTGCTTGCCCGTAGGTGTCTACTGTTGTTGCTCGTCACAGTGATCTGTTCTCATTAGGTGCATCGTGCTATAGTGTTATTTACGAGAATTACCAGGGGGAACTCTGGCACTGCGTTCGTTCAGCTACCGTAAGTATAATGGCTAGTGCACGGGTTTGCCTAATTTTCGCCCTTGTAGCTTCAAAAGTTCTTTTTACTTTATTTATTAGGCAAAATTGACAAATGCTCATAGCCTTCTAAACGCAGCAAGGCAATTGGTCTCTGCACGCGAGCGTAATCATTGCGAATTGTGACATTTATAACGCACTATGTTGTTGAATGTGATCAACTTGCGAAGCGACAAACCAAATGAAGTCAGAAGGACGAAGCTTAGACGAATGTATGCACTAACCATCATTTCTGTGGGGATTTAACCATCGTACTTGCAGTTCCCCTCGAGACTATAGCGCCAGATTCCCGCTAGTAAATTTTGTGAGAAAACTTATGCCTTTGATGCCGCGAAAGTCCGCAAGCTAAAGCGTTCCCTTTCATACCGGACAAAAATGAAAGTGAAAGCAACAGTACAGCAGTGCTGCCAACTGTTGTCACTGGACTGTTCCAGCAGTGTACAACAGCGCCACGCGGGCTTCCTTTAAGCCTCTCTACCCGTAAGCTAGATCAGTGCCAACGATCATAGCGCGGCTGCATGGCTTTCTGCCTTGTGCGACTGCGGGCACTTCCTAAAAACATAGCGACAGACAGTGCACATTTTAAAGCTGAGTAGCGTGCGAGTTTTGCGAATGTACAGACGCGAACGACGAAAACATGATAATGTATTCGCCACGTGGAATCCGACACACTTTCCTGTGTGAAAAAGCTAGCGCGCTTCTGTAGACAGTTAAGAACATGTGAACCACGCGCTTACCCGTGCACATTTGGCTCATAACTAGACGTAAGCATCAGTATTGTTAGCGCGCCAAGGAGCTGCAGAGCGTGTATCAAGACGACCGGGCTCATATTGTTGCGTTTCATTCGGTCCAGATTGTATGCAAGAGTGCCCGCGTTAGCATCGTATGATTAAGACAATTATTAGCGCGCTATACTACGTAGGGTGTCCCAGCGAACTTTAGCCAACCAGTTCAACTTAAAATATTTAAGGAACACGGTGAGAGAAGCGATTAAGACTTACGGTGTTCGGTCGTCAGACCTCTGACGACCGAACACCGAGTACAGCGGGTTGTACAGCTCGGATAACGTTAGCTGGAACAGGTAGGTAGTATAGCAGAAACAATTTATCCTAGCCAATATTTAGCGCTATTGTTGTGACTATTATTGAACCATGAACCATGAGCGCGGGGTCCTGACCGGACCCCGCGCGCGTGTGTGGTCCGGTCACACACGCGCGCGGCGCGCGCGCACGTACACACACACACACACACACACACACACACACACACACACACACACACACACACACACACACACACACACACACACACACACACACACACACACACACACACACACACGCACACACACACGCACACGCACACACACACACAAAAGAACTTCCTGTTTCCACTCGTCCTAATCTATTCCAGGTCGCTGGCATCTCAAGTGTGGTGCCGCGTGCAAAACGATTCCGCTGGTTACACGGGTTAAGCTAGGCGCGGGGTCAGAAAAAGGCGTGGATACACAGTGCGCCTGTCAAAGTTGCTGCTCGTCTTTTTCTATCTCCCTGTGGCACATGGACGCTTTAGAGAAATTCGGGACATGTATACCCTGAACAAGACCGAAGTTCTGAAAAAGGTGGAGGCTTGAAGTGAATAACAGTGCTCGAACAAAGAATGGCGCTAGAGCCAACGTTTCGACAAGGCAACTTCTGCCGTTGGCTCCAGCAACATTCTTTGTTCGAGCACGTTATTCACTTGAGAACACGTGTGAGGCAGTAACAGCAGCTCTATTTTCATCAATATTCGGGATACATCTGTATTGTTTTTGTTTTTTCTTACGGGCACACAACTGGCAGAGCGCGCCGGCAGACGACCGAGTGCAAGAAGTTCTTGCAAGCTCAATGATGGCACAAGGGATACTATGCGAAGAACAATCGATATGCAAAGTTTCGTCAGCAGGCTTTCCTACACATTCAACTTGGCTTAACCCTGCCTCCCGCGTACCTAATGCCAAGCACCTCTACGTTGCTATTGAGAAACGTCGACAGAAAATCCTCGTGCCTACTGTAACTGTGCTTCTTCTTTTTTTTTCTGTTATGAGAATACCGGAAGGATATCGGCACGTGAATGAAAAAATGGGAGGGGGCACTGTTAAAGCAATGATGCGTTTTGAAACATGCATGGCGCGCATTGGAGAGTGGCAGGAATGGTGTCATCATCCTGCATGTTCACACCTTGATTACAGTCGCAGCCCGATGTACTCTGTCCTGGTCAGGTGTAACAAGGTGTGTGTAGGTTTTGTGAATCGTTTATTCTGCTGATGGAAAGGCGAAGTGCATGTATATCTCGCACTTTTGCGTCAAAGCGCATGCTGAGAGTTCCGGTACAAATTGTATTGTCTTCACGTGCCGGTATCATTCTGGTATTTTCAAAACAAAAATAAAAAAAACACAGTTGCGGTAGGTAGGACCATTTCATTTTTTTGTTGACGTTTGCCGCTAGCAACATGGAGGCGTTTTCGGTGGCGCGAAGAGATAGACCGATTTCCCTTTGTTGGGGTTCCGTTTCTACTATTTTTTCGATTGCATTACTTAGCTTGTGTAAAGACATTGATCCGTGTTTTCTTTCATTCTTTTTTTTTCTTTTTGAGAGCGACGGGACAGTTGAAATTCAGCCTCGCTTTGTTCAGCTGCCGATAGAAAACTAGGAACATGAAATTGTTCGTAGAAGTGGTCTGGGTAAAAAAGCATGAACAGAAAGTTAGGAGTGTTTTTCAAATGAAGGAAATATTGTATAAATACGTGGTTGGGCTAACAGTGCAAGGAAGACGAAGACGCTCCTTCTGCTGTGTTGCTTTGATGTTTTGTTTGTGAAGGCGGTTATACAGTACTTTTCGCCTTGAATAAATATTAGTTTGGCGTTATCGCGTTTCCTATTGGTGGCCTTCTTAACGCTGTTCGTCTTACTCGCGCAGCACCAAAAATAAAGACTAGATAGCTCCGATTCAATCTTGTCGGAAGTGAGAAACAGTATGCGGCCAAGGTTTTGCCTCAGTATGGCTTGGTGACCGAGCAACGACATCAATGACCGCGTAACGCCTTCTCCAATTATAAAGCTGCTACCCGACGACGACGACCCGGCAATCACTGTTTCGGCTCAGCTTCGATGGAAACGCCCTGTTCTCTCGTTCGTGCGTCGCCATTTTCTCCGTTTACACACAGCGCCGACCTGCACAGTTATCTATAGGGTGCGAACCTGTGTAGAATGTTCTGGAGATTGGCTGCTATTACAAATAGGACACGGCGCGAAGATTGGCACACAGACGATGAGTCGCTGAGCAAGTCATTGACCCCTTTCTCTGTTAGGCCGCTCTCTCTTTGTCTCCTCGCTGGTAATACATGTACATGGGCGTGGTCGACCTACCATTGCCCTGCAGCGTTGCGCAGAAAAAAAAAAAAAAGTCCAGTGGGATCAATGAGCTTTGCGCGAGTGAACAAACCGAGGAAAGGAAAGGTGAACGGGAACGAAAAAGAAAACGCACTGAAAGAAAAGGAGGGACTTTCGATTTTTTGTAGCACGTCGGGGTTATTAGGCAGACGACCTCCAGACGGGCGAGCGTCGGGTCGTCGCCGTGGAAACGAGACGTGGCAAGCGGGTTCCCATTTGGGGATGGAGGGAAGAGGAGAGAGCGAGAGTAAAGAAAAAATGAGGAGCTTTGTTTGTTTCTTGCCCGTGGGCAAGGAGAACGAGGCTATACGTACCGAAAGGGTGTGGTTCCACGCTTAGCGGTGGAGAAAAAGAAAGGGTGCGAGACTTGGTGGGTGCAACATACTATATAGAGAAGTGTCGTCGCGTCGCGTGCGTATTTTGCGGCGTGCCGGCGCGCTTTATAAAGCGCCAGAGCCTTCCGCCGCTTGTTCGGTGTCTGGTGGACGCATTAAGGTGGACATCGGGCGCACGTAAGGAACGCAGCCGGTGAAGCGGAGTTCGGCGTTTCGTGTCTGTCGCTCGCACCTTCCGTGGCATCAGTAAGCTGTAGAAAGACACTTTGAAGACGACCAGTTGTCACCCTCGTCGAGTTAGGTGCGGCCACTCCGTGGGTGCGGCAGACCTGTGCGGTGTACGCATCCTGGACAGCTGTCCGTTCCCAGCCCTCTCCTTCGGCGCGGCTCGCCACTGTTTGGATATTTTGTTCACGTGAACAATTTCCAAGTGTGTTTGGGTGACCCCCGCCACGCGATACTTAGCCGACCGGGCGCTGGCAGTGAACTTGCGTATCGACGGCTCACGTCGGTGACCGGACAAAGCGGGTCGTTCTGCGAGTCCGACTACGGCACCTCTCCTCCAGTTGGGCCTGCCTTCATGGGTCACGAAGCCGACGAGCCGCCAGAGTCGGATCAACCGAACGGTTAGTCGGATAGTCGCTACTTTGGTTCTCGATCCGTGCATTGGCCCGCCCTGGTGGCTCGTTGCCCATCGCGTTCCGATGCCGGGCGTGGGATGTCACGGGTTCGAGTTCCGACCTAGGCAAGCCGTGTTCCTACGACGGTGAAATGCCAGAAATGGCTGGCGTAATTGCGCTCAGCCGGACGTCTGCCATCGCAAAGTAATCGGAGCCACTCAGAAACCCTCAGCTTCACCCAAAGCAGCACACGAGCGTGCTTTGATGTTTAGTAGTACACGAGAAGGAAAGCTGCATAGGGGTGACATGCAAACAGTTGTGAGCGCGCACACGGGCTTGGTCTTAGCTGATGCCGAGAACCAGAACTAGCGCTGCCTAATTTTGTTTTATGACATCGCAATTAATATGACTTTCATGCGGCTCGCGCAAAGTAGACAAATAACTTTTATTTTTTTATTTAGGCATGGAAGTGTCAGAATATTTACAGGTTGCCTTACAGTTCCGTAATGAGCCGATTTTTAATTCTTTTTTCTTGCAGGCCGTAGAATGGTGCATTCAGCATGCGCAGCTTTCATGAAGGTACAACGCAGGTTTGCAACTATAGCTCAGGTCGGGAGACCCAGCTGATGTTCCTGGCTGGTCTCATAAAGACTCAGCAATCAGGCTGTCCGAAGGATGAACGTTTGTTGTGCAGGGCGAAGAAAGGAACAACAGCACGTATAAACATGCTCGCGATATGAAGTACGTTAGAGCTTAACTTCATAAATATATTTAGTTTGCCCTTTTTCGTCAGAAATGTAGGACAATTCAGTGGATCAACACTGCCTCTGCGAAGCTGCGACGGGCAGATGGCGTTAGAAAGACAATATGTTCAGGAAAAAAAGCATGTCACGTTACGAGGAAACTCTGGCAATTAATTTCACTTTGAATGCAACAGCTTTCTGCCGTGCGTGTTTGATTATGTTTCTGTCGCTTTTTCTCCTTGATTTGGCAATTAATTTCACTTTGAATGCAACAGCTTTCTGCCGTGCGTGTTTGATTATGTTTCTGTCGCTTTTTCTCCTCTGAATGTTAATGGGATCAGAAATTCAAGAATACGTTTCAGTACTGCAGAGCGCAAACGCATGCATAATCCACAGATGATGAATTTGCTATTGAATTATGTACGGATGGTTTTGATTGGATGCTTTTATTTACCAGCGTTTTAGTCGTCAAGAATGTCGCGAACTGATCGACAGGGCGCTATCTCGAGCAAGCTGTGTGTTCTAACCTACACCTGGAGTATAAGATCGTGTTTTCCGGGTCAAAAGCAAAACATTTACGCTCCTGCTATGTCCTCGCTGACATGATAAATCATTTGGGCTGCTGAAAAGAACAATTCTCTGACGAAAGCCTCGAAGCAAAGAAGAGCAGTGTCTATGGTGCTAATTCCGGATGGAACATGAGGGAGCGGGCATACCTTTTATGTCAACGTATTTCTTCTGAGAAGATAACTTCGCACCGTTATTTATGTAACCTCTTTTCGTTGATCTAGCGAACTCGCTTTATTCGCGGGTTCCGTGTATGAACGTTATTTGGCGACACTGAGTGTACCCCTTTCGTGGCCCAGTAATCATGTCTGTTCAAACAGAATTAAATTTCATTACCTTTCGCCTCTCTTCAAACTGAATACTGATGACAGCAGGACATAGTGGAAATTCTGTGTTCTTCAGTGATTGCGTTTCTTGAGAAATTTGTGGACCCCCCTTCCCCTGCTTCCTCCCCATGCCTCAGTCCACAAAAATATTTCCCTTCGGTCAAAATAGCCCATTTCATTGGCAGTGGTTTCGCCTAACTACTCACCTATACTACAATTTTTTGGCCTCAACTATTACTGTGAAAGGGAACAAAAGAAAATGTCTAAAGCATTAGCATTAGACACTGCAAGAAAAAAAAATACACGTGCACATAGGTGTATCCAGCACCTTTTTTTTACGACACCGTTCGCGCACATTGGCCAGTTTCGCAGCACTGGCCTAACGATAAGATATGCGGAACGCGTTTTAGACTTCACTATTTTTTTCGTCAGTGCTTGTGATTCTGTTGCGCTGTTGAGACAAACCTTCTTTCTTCGCTTCTTCCTCGCTCTCTGAGTTTTGTGTTTGGCTCGGCTGCAGGCACCAAGAAGATGGAGTACAAGGGCCACCAGTGGCACGAGAAGTGCTTCTGCTGCTGCGTGTGCAGCAACCCGATCGGCACCCGCAGCTTCATTCCGCGGGACAACGACATTTATTGCACCGGCTGCTACGAGGACAAGTTTGCCACAAGGTGCATCAAGTGTAACCAGGTACGTGGGTTCCGGTCCTCTGGCCCATTTGTGTGTTTCTCTTTCCTTGCTGTATTACTTTATTTGGGCGAGCGTTCCTCGTAATTCTCTATGTTAGCGAGTTTACCAACAATTTTCCGCATCGGTTACGTGTGTTTCTAGCCTTTTCATCGTCGGCGAATCCAGGGCAGAGAACTCTAATAAAAAATTTGCGCCCATTTCGTATATATGTTCAGTTTGGAAATTTGGCTTGATTCTGAAGATTTTGCAGCAAAAATGAAAAGATAAAGAGAAATATTGAGCAGTCCGACGCTCTGCTTTCTCCCCTCACGCGAGGGGGGCCGCGATATAGGCATGCGCAGTGACACCGCCCCGTTCACACCTCCAACTTGCTCAGGAGGACATTGTCTTTAACCGACAACGTCTTGAGGTGGAATCGCTTTAGAAGTTTATTTACATTGTTCTCCAATGGAAATCAAATAGGAAGGTAAACAATAAATAAAAAGAAAAGAAAAATCGGGCAGATATTATTGGACTGCAATAACCGTTGAGCAGAAAGTCAAACGATCGCTTTCTGGTATAGGCTTGCTGAGATATGCTGCTCAGGAAGGTGATCTGGTAGCTCTGTTGGTTAAAGTATGCGAAGTGTGCGTGTGCTGCGACCTTGCAGTTATTCAAGTAATTAAGCTGCACTAAACCTATTCGGAGGACGCGTACCGTGCACCACTATCGCGATCGGTCCACTACGTCACCACCTTTGATTGCACCATCTCCGGCATGAACTGGCTCATTCGGTAAAGAAAGAACTGATGAAAGCTTTGCTTAAAGAAATCTAAGAAAACGCTGTAGAGTAGGGTCAGAAAGAATCGCTCAAGCTTTAGGTGCTGCAGTGCACGGAATCTTTTTTTCGATGAATGTTAAATGGAACCGTCTAAGTGTTATTATAATGATGCTAGTGTGCTAAGTTTGGCCTTCACTTTGATGTGGCGTTTGAAACAGTTGTCACATTAAATGAATGAATCAATGTCGATTCACTATCCAAAAAGCTAGGGTGCCAATGCACAAAAATTGTCCAGTATCTACTGCTTGCATTCAGTCTACGATCCATAAGCTAGCTCTATGACGCTTCAGTGCTGTCATAGTTCACATTTGCTTACAAAAACTAGCGGTTTGAAGCAACAACATATTTATACCGGTATGTGTATCTTTACCAATTGAACATTAAATTCAAGGCTCTATGTGTCGAAACCACGATCTCATTATGAGACGCGTCCTAACGAAAGGCACCGGAAAAATTTTGACCACCTGGCATTCTTTACGTGCACCTAATCCACGGTAGACGGGCGTTCTTGCATTCGGCTCGCGTCGAACTGCGGTCGCCGCGGCCGGTATTTAATCCTGCGACCTGCTGATTAGCAGCGCAACGCCATAGCAGGCAAGCCACTGCGGTGGGTAGTATATAGTTTTAGAAAATGCAAATAGTACAAGTGATGCTAATCTTGGGGATATATTCTTCTGCCCTTTTGCACCCTGTTTTATAATGCTTAATGAGCCCTCAGTCTTAATTGATACTATTTCTCCTTTAGAATGCGTTTTCTAACCATCATCTTGTTGGCTCTGGTCCTAATGCAAATGACTATTTTACAGTTTGTACCATGAGCGATCAGCATGAAGCTTTCTGTTTGTTAATGATCCTTCGTGGTTTCTCATGATGTGCGAATGGGGTTCACTCTTTTGGAAACTACGTCTTTTCTAGCAATACTGCTGAGACCATTTATGTCACTCTATTGGTCTTCTACTTGCCGCGTTGCCTGAGTGTCTATGGCGTTTTGCTGCTGAGAACAAGGTCGAGGATTCGACTGCCGGCTGCGACGGCCTCATTTGGATGATGCCGGAATAAAAAAAAAAGAACTTGTTTGGAATTGCGTTTTCATACAGTAAGGTCACGAACTCTTGGCCCTTCTCTGAAACGTAAATATTCATGTTGTTGTACACAGATCATCACTAGCGGTGGAGTGACGTACCGCAACGAGCCATGGCATCGGGAGTGCTTCACTTGCACCAACTGCAGCGCCTCGTTAGCCGGCCAGCGATTCACGTCACGCGACGAGAAGCCATACTGCGCTGAGTGCTTCGGCGAGCTGTTTGCCAAGAGATGCACTGCTTGCTCCAAGCCTATCACTGGTGAGAAAGAAGCAGCCGGTCTGTTTGTCTGCGTTCTCCTTTTTATAATCTCACGGCAACTTCCAACTGTGCGTAACAATAATTGAAGCCCATTGTAGCCTAGTGATGGCTTTCCTACTCTCTCCGTCATGTACTAAATGTTTATTGTTATTCACACCTAGTCGTTAATGCTGTAGCATTAAAGGCGGACTTCAACTACTTTGTAGCTATCCGTTTGACAAAAGAATATGAGGAGCCATTGCCGAAGATATTTCAGCCTGAAAAATGTGGGCCGGTCACGAAGACAGGGCAGTCGAACTCAGCGTGTGACACCGCTAGCGGTTAAAAGGGAAGAATGCGAGAATCTGGCACGTAGCGCACGCGCCAGACGCTCCAAAGAGCGACTTTGGCATGATATAAGTATGCGTGTGATCGTCGCCTAAGGTTTAAGCATTGGGATGCTGCTGTCGAAGAGAGAGGCTCGATCGCACCATCGGGTCTGACATTTCTATACAGCGTTTATAGGCGGCCTCCATGTACTTTGGAGGTATCCAACAGAAAACTCGAGGTGTGCTGAGCTTACGCGAGCGCGTCACAGGGTGCGGGAGATTGGAAATTTGTAAGACCTACCAGGTATAGAAAGATTACTTTGATAAATGAGATTGTGCAATGTCGTCTCTGACGCCCGCGTGCAGAGCTGTCGAGGTGTTACATTCATCACAAGATCAGTACGCTATTAGAAAGCTAGCAGTGCGAAGTTCTGGCCTAGTTACTTTCTTAAATTTCCGCTGATTATGTTTACAATAATTCAGGTACGCTTGTTTTCCCTAACGCTGCTAGACGAGTTGGGTGGGTTTTCAAAGCACAGGTTTAATTACTGATATGTATTTGCACTTCATATATAAGGCCTTCATCAAGATTTAGCGCACTTCAGATGGCTGGTGACAAAAACGAAACAAATACAAAGAACAAACGCAATTAGCATATGCCAATGTGCAATAAAAAATAAACACTAAAGGTGATTGTTGAACAAATAGCTGTGTATATTATGCCGATGCACCATCTATAAGAAGCGTGGAAATGGGATTGGGGTATATGTCATCGTTCACACAATAACACGACAATGAACTAGAAGGCAAGCATAAAAGTGGTGAAGTAGTATGACCCGACAAAATTCATCACACGAGATTGTATATTCAGTAATGACTAATAAAGGGAGAAAAATAAATTATTAGCTTCAAACATATAGTTGGTCAATCTGGCATCTAGATAATTTTTTCAGGTTGTTTTTGTGGAAAAAAAGAGAGATGGTGTCATCATTTCATATACGAAAAAAAGAAACTGAAGAAACATTGCAAGTTGCTCGATATATGTGCTATGCCATTCCTACCTTTAGTTCAGTGAGCCTCTTCGCTAATGTGTTGGGTTGATTTTCTTGATGCATTTGTGTACATTGTCATTTTATAACCTTATTTATGTAGCTTCATACAACAACAAAAATTGAAATTGTAGACTTCAAATATGTCACGAAGCTCGGATCACAACTGTCGTGAGCAGTATTGGTCTCAGTGCTTGGTATCAGGGAAATGGCAACGAAACCATAATTTCACTTAAATACATCGGCTGTCAGATGACAGCGATACAGCCCTCATATTGTGCAAGCGTGTGAAGATGAGGGAGCTACCTTAGAGTGCACTGTACATGTTTTTCATGTAGTTGGATTAGTGTACTTATGATGTGCTCGAAAGGTAATACTATTACATTAAAGAAGAACATTTACTAGGCATGTGGAAGGATGACATTGCAGGTTTACAACTTGTAGGTGGCATTTACTTTGCAATTTAGTCTGCGATGTTTGTTGGGTTGCATACTGTAAACGACACACTTGTTACAGCAACACGAAATTTAACAAGAGGTCAAGGTAGAGAAACAAGAAATAGTACCTGCTACAAATTCTCAAAATATGTTTTTTGAAATGCTTGCACCTTCCAGTCTTCACTTTTTGTGCATGTTTGTTTGCAGCATGCCTTTTTGGGAAAACGAAGCTCGACAATGAATACCAAAACCGATATGTTGCTGTAATTAACGTGCGTGTTATATATAACATGTAGGCCCCCTGTTGTGTGATGCTGTAAAGTAGGAAGACTTTAGATAACTGTTTACAGATTACTAAGGGGCAATACTGACCTGCCAACCCGCAACTTGTAATCAGGAAGCACATGCAGAACATGCTAGCCATGAGTCGTGTGCGATGCTTCAGAACAAGTAAATGTCATTGCAGGAATCGGCGGAACGCGCTTCATCTCTTTCGAGGACCGCAACTGGCACAATGACTGCTTCATCTGCGCCATGTGCAACAACTCTTTGGTGGGCAAGGGCTTCATCACCGACGGACCTGAAATCTTGTGCCCCGAATGCGCTAGGCAGAAGCTGATGTAACTTCGAAATCAAATGCAACACCTAACGAAACAAAGTAACTCAAAGAACACGAAGCCTTTCATGCACTCGCTATGGTCCTAATTCAGCAAAGTTCGTCGTGGTCATACCAAACAACCGCAAGTAGCTTCTCTCAGAGAGAAACTTGAAAGCAGAAATCAACAAATAAAGTGTATTATATTCCACCTCGCTGAGTTTACTTACTGTACCTTCATTGTGAAATGAGGAGTGATCTAGTGCCTGCCTCTTCCTAATAGCACAGGTTTGAGCAGATGTTGCTTATGATGTTCTTTTATGTTGAGTGTAGTTTTCTTAAGATGGCTACTGGCATATTTGCAGTGTAAGGGAATGACAACAGAAACCATTCCACGACGAGCCTCGTTTATCAGTGCATATATCTGCTGTAACCACAAATGGCGTTCTATCTTTACATGATGTTGGAAGGGACATTCAAGCGCACCTGTGAGAACCTTTTTTTGTGATGCGTTGGCTGATGTTTCACCACAGAGAACTGAATTCTTTCTCTGGTGCTAAGCTTTGCCACGTGCTCAGGGATGCTGTCAACTTTTCATCTGATATAAACAGGCGTGGAAGCAAACTGACCACTTTATGCAACATTTTAATATGTAATTTCATGAGAAATGAGGTCATGGATAACAAGGTTGACAGCATCTGCTGACGCTGTTGGATTCTTCAAGGGAACTGCTGCTTTATTTCTATCCCTATGATGTCTGCTTCCCCAGTTGTTCTTTAGCGGGTTAATGAAGCTTGCTCTTTTCCCCCCTGATTTACTTTACAGGCAAGAAAGTTGCATGTTTTTGTATCTACAGGCAACAATAAAGGTTTTCCTAAATGCACCACTGCTCATCGCAAGTACTTAAACCATATATGCACTGTTAATGGTGCCATGCATTGGGAAGAAACACTTTCTTAGAATTTAGAAAATTTGAATACTTCAGTTTTCTTGTTTATGATTTGTAATATGGCAGTATGACATATCTTTATGTCAATTTAGCTTCGAAACACAGAAAGACACACCTGTGGAGGTAAGCAGATGAGAGGTCACAAACTTCTTATTTCTGACACTAATATAATTAGAAATTTATGGAGCCTAAAGCATGATACCCACACACTTTTCAGCTTATCGAGGATTCCTACATATGTCTAAAGTTGAAGCCTTTACTAAGTCACCAGCATGGCCTTTATGAAGAGAAAAGTTACCCGGCGCTGGCAGCCGTGCAACTTCCTCGACAATCCGATGCGTTCTTTGCCTGTACACGACAGGGAAAAGATGTTGAAGATCTTCAATCCAAGTCTAGCATACATGCACAACATGCATTTTGGTGCACCTAGCAACACAAACACAAGTAACGTATATGCACTTCACTACTGCTTAACGTGATAAAAGGCGCCTTGTGAAGTGTTGTGTGGCACATTACATACTTGTCATATTGCTTAGTGTTGCCCATTCAGCCAACTGTTGTATATACTGAGCAGAGTTTAATATAATATGTATCGCGGACTAACTGTGAAAATCCTATTGTGAATGCCGAGTGCTTTAACAGAATGTGTCTCTATGTATTGCATTGTATGCTGAGGTAATGCAATTGATTCTTATGCCAATTTTCTGTGTGACTCACTGTGATGACTGTTTGGCAGTGTTTGTCATTGCTTCATTAGTAACCTCACATTTTTCTTGGTATCCACTAATGCTTTTATGCACTTCATTTCAACATATGCTTGCTCATCACGGCAACAAACAGCAACATGCCGCTTCATGCACTATTGTATTGCAGATATGTGATACTACACTGCACTTCTTAACAGCTTGCAGTCACTATAGCATTTGGTTAGCCTCGCTCCCTCCCAAATAATCTTTTGTAGTAACATTATGTTTAGCTTCTACTGGAAAGCATAGGATATATGCTGCAATTATCACAGTTGGGATATAGTTTTACAAGAAGAAATGACAGCATGGAGAAAAGTTGTGAAGAACCGAAAGATATCTGAATAATCCCCAAATATTAACACTGTCCTCATTTTCTGTTAGCAAGATAAGTATACATGTTCATTTTGTAGCAGTACAATGCTTCTGCAGCATCATCAGATCAAGATCACTGGGGTTTCATACTTAATCTCTGCAATGAAACCTAGCATATTGCTTTGTTGTTTCTGTATATCTTTGCAGCAGCGTGTTGTCTAATGAACGCTTTGCCGTGGCAAGTACATCGAGTGGTTCTGCTTGCACAAGTAGAAAACGCTTGTACGATTTAAATGCGGGCGTTAATTGTGCATTGTTCTTTAGGGCTTGCTACGCTTGCAAACTGTGACTCACGCTTCTAAGTGCCAGTGCCTGAGTACGATATATTTTTTTGACGTTTTTGTGTGTACGTATCTGTGTTCTGTTTTCGTTACTAACAATGTATGTTGCACACTTGGAGAGAGGCTATGCTCTCTCCTAAATCGAATAAATTTCCACTCATGGCTCGCACGTGACCTTTATTTTATTAATGACACTGGTGATTGAAAGACAGAAGTAGTATTTTTTGCCAAGAAATATTTCTGTCATTTAAGTACACCATGCACAGGCACTCGTTACACCTGGAGCTTCATAACCATGAAGACTATTTCACATAGAGTGCCCTGCAGTGGCAATGGTAGATGTTAACTAGAAGGGGGACAAAGAACAGCGTACTCAGTTCCACATTTTTGACTTATGTGTATATGTAGTGCAAGAAATTCCAAAGTACTTGCAATGGTGATTTAGTGTCTAAGAAGACACGATGCTTGATGACAATGCTTCACGTTTGCAATTAAGCAAAGGTAGAGAAACTACTTACACAGGTCCTTATACCAAGGTGCGAAGCGTGACGTGCAAGGTCACTGATGTGTGA
Source organism: Dermacentor variabilis (assembly GCF_050947875.1). Classification (NCBI taxonomy): domain Eukaryota; kingdom Metazoa; phylum Arthropoda; class Arachnida; order Ixodida; family Ixodidae; genus Dermacentor; species Dermacentor variabilis. The sequence continues at coordinate 106,655,250 of NC_134573.1, forward strand.
GTGGCAAATTTAGATAATTCCGAGTGCAAGAGTACTATAAACCGGGTCGTTCTGCAGTGTTTCATAATTTCCGCGGCATAATACACAAACGTACAAGCGAAACACGACAACTATGACACAGAGGCTAAACAAGTTGTTAATATTTTGCGTTCTGATAAGCTGATTTATATTCACATACAACATCGCCAGTCATGCAGCGTGCAAGGTAGTGTGCGGCTAATAATGTGACCACTGTATCTACAAAATGGCCGGATGACTGGGAAATCTGGGAACATTACTTTGTAGGTGGTGGCTAGATCTCGACCCAAGAGAAATCTTACTGACATTATCACATCGACAAAAGAACCGACAGCTGGGCAAGCTGGCCTACATTTACCTTGTCTACCAGTCACCAACTTATGAGGCACGAACGTGTTCAACTATCTTTCTTTGTCTCGCGTCTGTTGGCGTTTGGCCACCATATCTGAGCGTCTTGCTATAATATTTTATTATCCATCAGTGACCTGAATGGATAATAACTCATCTAGTGGTGACGGTTACGTCACCTAGCTATGTCAGATCTTGAAGTTGCGGTGCCGAAATGTTGGGAGAGTATCTGTGTATCTCTAGTACGTGGTGTATTCATGTAATACAGAAAAAGCCAATGAATGTGCACTTTGCCCTTCCAAAAGTAGAACACTAAACCTCTAATACATAGAACTAAGCCTCCGCCAGGGATTATAACCATGTCAACTATCAGCCGAAGCAGTGCCGTGCTCATCTTATAATGAAAGTAATTAATATGGCTAGTGATAACACACATAGATATAAGCGAATCGCTGATCCTAGACTTCTGTGGTCCGGCTGCAGATGGAAACTGTACTTCGTTTAATGCTAACGCCAGCGTCATTACATGAAGGGGCCAGTTCGGCCATTTTAATTGCGATAGGAATTGTATGGATGCTCGACACGCGTTTTCACGTCACCGTCATAATATGGGCACCCGGTGCTGGCCAGATAGCGTTGCGGCTACTTCAGCTTGAAGGTCCTTGGATAAAACAAGTTATTCAGATTCCTTCAAGGTCAGCCGACACCAGCCGCTTGCGCTACGATGGAAACGAGACCATTTTCTGAACAGCAACAGACCAGCGCTTGTTCGATGCCTCACTTGAACTCTGTGCTCGCCTGAAACCGATAAACAAAGGATTGCTCAATCCACGTGGCATAGTGCGCACAATTGCCCAGACACAAGATGCGGGCTTCCATACTAGCCATGATGCGGCGTGCACAGTTCTACCGTGTATCTACGTAGAACGTGGAAACGCTTTCATCGACATAAGCGCTGGCTAGAGGGCGCCTTGAATGCGCAACGTTTCTTGCACGAAGTGATTCTCCCGCTATGTATACTTTGTTTCAGAAATCAGGCGCATCGTTGGGGAGGCTCGGGATAGTTGTTCGCACTTAGAAATAGTTCAAGCTTTTCTGACTAACTCAGACAATCATGTATGTTCCGTAGATTTTCATAGAACAAGTTTTAGACACTGCACGCAGCCTATAGATATATAGATTTGTCTAAACAACATTACAAATACGTACCACGGATAATCTAAGTACCATACACATCACGTTGCTGTAACGTTGTAAGGATATCCCAACTGGTCATACGTGACCTCTAATAGATGCTTACTTGAAGCATGCAGAGGTGGATATATCCACATCTAGTGGATATTTATTTCAGTTCACGCTAAGGAGCTGATATTACAGCTGTCATAGAAAATGTACTGTCAAAGACAAATTCAATTTAATGTTCGCACAACAGACGCTGTGCGGTAGAACGCTCAAACAGCAAGATCAGATACATTGCGCGCACACGTGAGTACAACGTCCGCGACGAGGAAGCTGAACGCATGCTCATTCTCCTGGGCCTCCCGCCTGGCAGACGGAGCATATTTAAAGCTAACGCAAGTTTAAGAGTAAAGTATATATGAAGATCGGCAGAGTAGATATATACACATTATATGCAAACATGATAGTTTCGAACTATGATTTCGACAAATGAAAACAAAAGCATAATTGTGTTGTAGGGAAGCTGAAAAAATAAAACGGCCAATAGGGCTGGGGCCAACTGTTCATGTGTAGTCAAAAAATTATTTTGTCCTGGTACAACAGGCAATAGATGTCATGTGATCGGCAACGCAACGCGATACCCACGGGATACCCTATTCCGGGAAAAAATTTTCCTGAGAATTTTCGGCAAGCTTTCACTATTTAACCTGAGCCTATAGTTCCACCTATTGTGCAAAACTTAGGTACTACATTCAATGTGAATGGCAATTCATGCAAAATAAAGCTCGGTGAATTTAACCTTATCAATAATCCTATCGCATAAAACTTTAACATCGAACTTTAATTACACCTCCCAATCGCTACGGCATTTTAAATAAATCACCAATGTTTGGAGCGCCCCGCTGGTACGATCGGTTGTTGGGAACTCGGCGCTGACGCCCGTGGTTGTACCTGGGTCGGAAGCCCCAAGGGTAGCGTTGGCCTGGCGGCCTGGGGTACAACTGGAAGCATCCGAAGGTCCCGGCAAAGCATGAGTCGACTGGTAACAACAAAACAACTTGTTTATTTTAACATTGCAAAGAGTTGGCGGTCAGGTTGACCGAAGTAGAGAGACGGGAGAGCACTTTACTCAACAGAAGAAATCGGAGCCCTCCTTTTGGCGTCCGGGGGCAGCTGTTTTTATACTCTCGCAGTTGAGGGCAAGAAGGAACCCCTCAATTGACGAGCACGTGATTGTACAATGGGCTAATGGTGACGCACACTGTCGTAGCGCCGCCGGTCGGGCACAAAGACTGGGATGAGAGGGTGATCCCTGCTTTCGCATCGCCTGGTTCGGGCACAATGACTGGAAGGAGAGGGTGCCCCTGCTGTCGCATCGCCTGGTTCAGGCACAATCACTGGAAGGAGAGGGTGATCCTTTGCGGTCGCATCGCCGCAGTCGCGCCTGGAAACACCTGGCGGGGAGCGTTGCGGCGACGACGATCGGGCCAAAATGTCTGCCGCCCCGCCGCAGTCGCGCCGGCAAAACCACGTGTCGCAGGCGAAACGCAACAGACCGCCCCGCCGGGGAAAGGAGATCCCGATGGACAGGGGACTGCATCCGCTGTCCGGAGGGATGTCGCTCGATGATGCTCATAACCGAAGTCGGGCGTCCCTCGACGTTTCTTGAGCGCAGCGCACAGAGAAGGCCTCGTTCTCTCGTTCAGGTTCGCACGGGACACTGCAAAGTGACTTCGGGAGAGTTCACAATTTTGTTCTCGTTCCCGGCAAGCGTTAGAACTACGCTGAAACTCAACCGCTCAGTCAGCAAGCACGGCACAACCCTCACTAAGCCCTGCCAGGCTCTTTCCCCTTTTTATACCACTGCCTAGTTCCTTACAGTAGTCTAGCATCACTCAGAACGCGTCCACAAATTGGAAAATTGCACTAGAAAGCATATCATCACTTTGAAACACTAAACAAAAGCAATATGTTAAAAAAAAATCCTGCCTCAGGAAGAAAAACATCAGTAACCAACAATTTTGAGGCTGATTCCTACGTTAGGGGCTTCGACTTAAGCCATCGGCGTTACCGTTGAGACTCCCCTTTTTGTAACGCACCTCAAAGGAATATTGTTGTAAAGCGAGGCTCCAGCGCAGGAGGCGGCCATTTTTGGGAGAGATGGTCTGCAGCCATTGGAGAGGGCAGTGATCCGTCTCAATGATAAACCTCGAGCCGGCTAGATAGCATGACAATTTCTGAACGGCCCACACGAGACACGCACACTCTTTCTCGGTGGCGCTATACGCCTGCTCACGACTGGTCAGCTCACGACTAGCATACAGGACGGGGTGTTCTACTTCTCCATTTTCCCGTTGGCACAGTACAACGCCCATGCCTCGCTCACTAGCATCGCACTGAACAATGAACCCTTTTGTATAGTCTGGCGATCGTAGCACAGGCTGGTTTGTTAGGGCACTCTTTAGGGCGCTAAAAGCTCTTTCCTTTGTCTCGTCCCAGACGACTGTTTGAGGCTCTGTCTTTCTTAGAGCATCCGTCAGGGGAGCCGCGATATCAGAGTACCTAGGGATGTACCTATGATAGTAGCCGGTGACACCCAAGAACGACCGAATATCGGTCTTTGTGCGCGGTTGCGGAAAGTCTCGCACAGCGGCCACTTTTATTTCAGAGGGGCGGCGACGACCCTGACCAATCACGTGACCGAGGTAGACAACCTCGGCCTGTGCTAACTGGCACTTAGGAGCCTTGACTGTCAAGCCCGCTTCGCGCAGGCGGGTTAGCACTGCCCGCAAGTGTGTCATATGCTCAGACCAGGATGCGGAGAATATCGCTACGTCGTCTAGATACGGTAAAGCGAATTCTTGCTGTCCCCGCAACACTTTATCCATGAGGCTTGAAAAACAGTATGGCGCGTTCTTCAAACCAAAACTCAACACTTTAGGACGGAATGTTCCCATTGGTGAAATGAACGCCGCATACCTACTAGCCTCTTCTGTAAGTGGAACCTGCCAATAACCCCTGGCAAGATCTAGGGTGGAAATAAACTGAGCGCTACTAACTTTCTCAAGGCGCTCCTCGATGTTAGGGATCGGATAAATTTGATCCTTAGTGATGGAATTAAGCCTGCGGTAGTCGACGCAAGGACGAGGTTCCTTGCCCGGTACCTCAACTAAAATCAAAGGGGAGGTATAATCACTCTCACCTGCCTCAATAACACCGAGCTGTAGCATTTTCTTTACCTCAGCCTCCATAATATCGCTCTGGCGGGGTGACACCCGATACGCCTTGGATCGTACTGGCTCTGGGGAGGTAAGTTCTATATCATGAGTAAGTACAGAAGTCCTACCAGGCCTCTCAGAGAACAGACCTTGAAACTCTTGTAATAGCTGGTGTAGTTCGGTTTTCTGCTCGGGCGACAGCGGTGCTTTACTGATAAGGTCACTAATGACTTGACCGGTGTCTTCCCTGTTCGCCACTGAGCCTAGTCCCGGAAGCTCGACCGGAAGCTCTTCAGGAACGTTTACCATCATGCACACCACTGCTTCCCTTTGTCTATAAGGTTTGAGCAGATTACAGTGGTAAACTTGCTGTGCTTTCCGCTTTCCTGGCAGACTTACCACGTAGTTAACGTCCGACAGTTTCTGAACAATTCGTGCTGGGCCCTCCCACTGCACGTCTAGTTTGTTGTTTAGCGATGTGCGCAATATCATGACCTCATCGCCCACCTCAAAACGACGGGCCCTGGCTGTCCGATCATAATAAACCTTGGCCCTCTGCTGGGCCTTTGTCACTGCTTCACCTGACAACTCCTGTGCCCTTCTTAAGCGTTCGAGGAGCTTAAGTACGTACTCCACCACGACTGGGTCGTCGCCCCTGCCTTCCCATGATTCTCGAAGCATGCGAAGCGGAGACCGAAGCGAGCGACCGTACACCAGTTCAGCTGGCGAAAACCCCGTAGCCGCATGCGGCGCGGTCCTTAATGCAAACATCACCCCAGGCAGACACAGCTCCCAGTCAGTTCGATGTTCAAAACACAACGCTCTCAACACGCGCTTCATGACGGAGTGGAGCTTCTCAACGGAATTCGACTGTGGGTGGTACACTGAGCTGTGTAGCAGCTTTATCCCACACCTTTCGAGAAAAGTTGTCGTCAAAGCGCTAGTAAACACTGTGCCCTGATCTGATTGGATTTCCGCAGGAAAACCAACTCGCGCAAATATGGACAGTAGTGCATTGACTATCTCAACTGAGCTGAGTTCTTTAAGCGGCACTGCTTCAGGGAACTTTGTCGCTGGGCAGATCACAGTCAAAATGTGTCTGTACCCCGTGGCTGTTACCGGCAGAGGTCCCACTGTATCAATAACGAGCCGTCTAAAAGGCTCCGTTATGATAGGTACCAATTTCAACGGCGCCCTTGATTTGTCCCCTGGTTTGCCCACCCGCTGACAGGTGTCACATGTCCTCACGAAATGGTCTGCGTCCCGAAAACACCCTGGCCAATAGTACTCTTGCAAGAGACGGTCCTTAGTTTTCTTAACTCCTAGGTGTCCGGACCACGAACCCCCGTGTGACAAGCGCAACAGATCCTGACGATAGCATTGAGGCACGATCAGCTGATCGAACTCCACTCCTCGGCGGTCTAGATACTTCCGGTACAGGACTCCACCTCTTTCCACAAAACGCGCAGTTTTCCTGGCGATACCTTCTTTGACATTGCAGCGTATGTTTTCTAGGCTACCATCCTTCTTTTGCTCGGCTATCAAAGCCGACCGGCTGACTTTTAGCAACCTATCAAGTCCGTCTGACGTAGGCGCGATGAGCAAATCTGTAGATAGCTCTTCTAACTTTCCCTTATCGGGCATTTCCTCTCCAGTATCTGGCGCCTTTAACGTTACAGACTCAAGTTTATTCAGTTCGGGCGTGCTCTGAATATCAGCTTGCTGCGCCTCTGACCCTTTTTCGTTGTTTGATAACGTCGGCCCCGCAACTACCGCCTTTGCAGCGAGCTCCCGAACCTTCGATCTGGTTAAGGCCTGAACACTAGCTTCACCAAACAAAAGCCCCTTCTCGCGCAGGAGGTGATCGGACCTGTTTGAAAATAGGTACGGGTACTGGGGTGGCAGCATAGATGACACTGCCGCCTCCGTCTCAAGCGCTCCGAAAGGTCCTTCAATAAGCACCTTTGCTACTGGCAGACACGCGCTATGAGCTTCCACGGCTTGCTTGATCCATGCGCACTCGCCCGTGAACATATGGGGTTCTACGTAAGACGGGTGAACTACATCCATCGTAGCTGCGGAATCGCGAAGCACTCGGCACTCTTTCCCGTTCACGAGGAGGTCTCGCATGTAAGGCTCGAGAAGCTTCATGTTCTCGTCAGTGCTGCCTATTGAAAAAAACACAACTTTTGGTGTTGTTTCCGGACACTGCGCCGAAAAGTGACCCGGCTTCTGGCACGTATAACAAACGCGCGCTTGCCTCATCTCGAACCGCTTTCTGCGTTCGGCTTCGGCTGCCGCCGTCTCCTTAGGTTCGGTCGCACTGCTTCCACTCGCATCCGCACTACGCGTGTTCCCCTTTGCTCTCATGGGTGTGAACTTCGGCCTCTCAAACTTCGAGCCAAATTCACCCTTTTGACCGTCCTTAGCTCCGCGAGCCCGACGCGTCACAAACTCCTCGGCTAGCTCAGCGGCTTTAGCCACCGTACAAACGTCTGGCCTATCCAAGACCCAGTATCGCACGTTCTCCGGTAACCGACTATAAAACTGTTCTAGACCGAAGCACTGCAGAACTTTATCGTGGTCACCAAACGCTTTCTCTTCTTTGAGCCACTCCTGCATGTTCGACATAAGCCTATACGCAAACTCTGTATATGACTCACTTCTGCCTTTCTCATTTTCCCGAAACTTCCGACGGAACGCTTCCGCAGACAGCCGGTACTTTTTTAGCAGACTTGATTTTACTTTGTCGAAATCCTCTGCCTCCTCTCTATCCAAGCGAGCGACTACGTCGGCCGCCTCGCCGGGTAACAAAGTGAGCAAGCGCTGTGGCCACGTTTCCCGAGAGAACCCCTGCTTCTCGCACGTTCGCTCAAAGTTAACCAGGAACAAACCAATGTCCTCTCCAAGCTTAAACGGCCGCATCAGGTCAGTCATTTTGAACAATACTCGTTCTCCTGCACCGTGTGCCTGACTTCCATTACGAGCGCGTTCCATCTCTACCTCGAGACGCTTCATTTCCAAAGCGTGTTCGCGCTCTTCTTTTTCTTTCTGCTCTTTAAGTTCGCGCTCCTGTTTCTCTTTTTGCTCTTTAAGTTCGCGCTCCTGTTTCTCTTTTTGCTCTTTAAGTTCGCGCTCCTGTCTTTTTGACCTCTCCTCAATAGTCTCAAGGCATTCCGACAGCTCGTCATCCTCAGCCTCTAACTCAAGAATAGCCTTTAGCAGTTCAGGTTTTCTGAGTTTGTCCGAGACATCCAGACCCAACTCTCTTGCAAGCTCCAACAATTTCGGTTTGCGCAACGACTTCAAATCCATGGCTGCTCTGAATGCTGCTTTCTCTACTGCCTACTATTGTCTTGCCGCAAACTAACCCGGCAGCAACGACAACCACAATTACCAGCTCTGTTTCTGACACTAACAAAAGCCTGGCAAAGCTCAGAAGAAGAAAGTCCCGCACTCACCAAACCTCGCAGGCAGGAATTCCGCGCAGTCGTTCCGCTGCAGGCAACCAGTCATCACACAGGGCTCGTTGCACTGCTCCCGGATCGTCGATGAGCTGCTCAGCATACAGTCAACTGCATCTCTTCGCTGCTGGCCTCCGTTGTCGCGATCTCACCGCTGGCAGACAGTTGTTTGAAGTCGGAGGCGATCTCACCGCTGCCAACCAGATGTTTGGATCGCACCGCTGGTACGATCGGTTGTTGGGAACTCGGCGCTGACGCCCGTGGTTGTACCTGGGTCGCAAGCCCCAAGGGTAGCGTTGGCCTGGCGGCCTGGGGTACAACTGGAAGCATCCGAAGGTCCCGGCAAAGCATGAGTCGACTGGTAACAACAAAACAACTTGTTTATTTTAACATTGCAAAGAGTTGGCGGTCAGGTTGACCGAAGTAGAGAGACGGGAGAGCACTTTACTCAACAGAAGAAATCGGAGCCCTCCTTTTGGCGTCCGGGGGCAGCTGTTTTTATACTCTCGCAGTTGAGGGCAAGAAGGAACCCCTCAATTGACGAGCACGTGATTGTACAATGGGCTAATGGTGACGCACACTGTCGTAGCGCCGCCGGTCGGGCACAAAGACTGGGATGAGAGGGTGATCCCTGCTTTCGCATCGCCTGGTTCGGGCACAATGACTGGAAGGAGAGGGTGCCCCTGCTGTCGCATCGCCTGGTTCAGGCACAATGACTGGAAGGAGAGGGTGATCCTTTGCGGTCGCATCGCCGCAGTCGCGCCTGGAAACACCTGGCGGGGAGCGTTGCGGCGACGACGATCGGGCCAAAATGTCTGCCGCCCCGCCGCAGTCGCGCCGGCAAAACCACGTGTCGCAGGCGAAACGCAACACCAAGAAAATTTCCACTGCAGCCGACCGATATGACGTAGCGGGCACATCTATGCGAAGTCAGTTGAATGATTAGATTCTGGGGTTCCGTGTGCCAAAACCATAATTTTATTGAGGCACGCCATAGTGAGGGACTCCAGATTAATTTTGACCACCTGGGGAATTTTAAAGTGCCCCCAATGCACAGGACGCGGAAGTTGTTGCATTTCGCCCCTATTTAAATACGTCTGCCGCGTCCGGGATTTGGGGCCCTATACCGTAAAACTATTCCAATATGTTTCTATTCCAATCTCCTGACGTCAAATTTGCGTAACCACCAACGCAAGCACCAGGCGGTCACCCGCAGGGTTGTCTGAACAGACCAATCAAACGCTCTCCTCGTTCATAGGAGGTCACTTTTGTTTGCTTGAAAAACGAATAACATTGCCTACACTGAGCGGCTTGTCGTATCTAATTGGCTGACAAGAGGCGAGGAGAACGCTCAAGTGGAGAGGGATTCGATGGGGCCGAGCCACTGCACTGAAAGTCGATAACCGGATGAAGAGGGTGGTGCCGGCGTCTACGATTGGTCGGCTTTCCCTTACTTAGCTTGCGGTGGCTGGTAGAAAATCGCGCCGGCATGCAACGGAAGCTCAAGAATGACCCTAAAACGGACCTCAGCAAAGAAGGGTTGGCAGAATGAGGGGGTAAACGTGCCGAAAGTGCTAGAAAACGCTGCACGGCCACGCAAGAAGTTTTATTATACGCAAATACACCCATGCTCTCCGGCAGGTGCGAGTAGCCAGCGTCTGAGCGATCGGCGGCAGCCATCTTCTATTCCTTTCGGAACGGGGCAGCCTGCGGCTATTCCGAAGAAAATTCAGTTTTGTTCGGCATATTAATGCATCTTTAACGCGTACACGTCACTTTGATGCGGAGAGTTCTTGCTGTTTTGTGACGTCGCGTGACAGGCAGGTGAAGTGGATGCAGCCCGAAAACTTTTTACCAATAGCCGAGGGCTAATGGCGAAAAGGGGTTGAATCAGAAATAACTGTTTTTCTTTTTTTCTGTCAAATCATGCATAATCAGTGTGTACACATCATATCAGATGGGGAGGTATCGCGGTTTTCGTGACGTCGCGTGACAGACAGGTGAAGTGGGGGTGGTCGAAAAAAGTTTTTGACCAATCGTGGAGGGCTGATAGCAGAATTGGAATAGAAAAGTTTGGAGTTGTTTTACGTTATAGCGCCCTTGATCTCGCGACATGGTGCTTAGCAACGTAACAACATAACCGCTAAGTCACCAGGGCGGTTACGACTTCTATATGTAATGTCCATAAAGAGTCTAATTCTAAAGTAGAAGGAACGTCAACCACACGTCGGGTACTTTATAGTAGCAAAATAATTGTTAGTAAGACGTCCTTTAGACGTTATACGTGGGTGAATGGATAATACCTGGATGTTGACAGGATGTTGGTGGTTTACTGGGAATAGTGCAAAACTGTTGTTTACGCAGTCTCAGTAATAAATGAAAACAGTTGCAATCCTTAAAAGCGAACTGTTGTATACGGCTGCTAGTGCCTTAGATTGATGTGTTTTTATGTGTTTTTCTTTTCGGGTTTCTTATTTGCAGACCATCGCGACAGCCTCAGGTGCATGCACGTGCGAGCGAACGCCGATGGCTTGCAGTAAAGCATAGACGGAACGCGCGGCGTGATAAATTTTTGTCACCAAACTTCTTGCGTAGCTTCCACAGCGTTGGACCTGATGTCTGAAACGGATTAACGACTGTGCCATCTGGCGCTGCTGTCATTATGGAAAGCTTGTGCATCCTATAAAAAAAATGGTGCACGAGTGGCGTGCACCCGGCGAGTTAGAATATACAAGGTCTGTTAGAAAACATCCGACCTTTGGTCAAAGAAAAAAAACTGGCACAACTGGAGCATTGGAAACCTAATCATCCTCAAAGTAGTCTCCTTGGGAGTATTAGTAGTAAGTGACCTTGAAGTGGGAAAAGAAAAGTGCAGTACCGTAACTGTCTCTCGCTTAGGAAGTCACCTCAACAGTACTGCACGGGGGAGGAGTAAGGGGAAGAAATAGCGTTCTGCCAGCGGTGCCACCATTCATGGAAGCATTCCAAGAAGGCCACTTTCGGAATGAAGTGTAGCTCAGCTGTCCTCCTCCATCTCCTCCATCTCGTGCGAAGATGCGAACATCGATCGCGTGTGTTCTCTTGCGCTCAGTGACCGCCGATTTATTGTTAGAATGATAGCAGAAGTACGTTGTTTGGAAGAGTCAATCGTTCACCGAATTTAGACAGAGCATTCGGAAATGAAGAAGATTCGCGCCAAGATAGTGCCGAAACTTCAACCTCCTGAGCAAAAGTTGCGACTAAAACAATGTTGCGTTCAGTGGAAAACTACAGACGAGAGTGACGATTTCCCAGTAAAGGTCTTCATCGGTAACAAAATCTGGATTTACGAATACGACATCAAGCTTGCCGCGCAGAGCAATGAGTGAATAAAAAGAAGAAAGAAAAAAGAAAGATGAGCGAAGGCCAAAAAAATTGAAAGCGCGGAATATAAAACTGAACTCAGGCCCGCTGATCGCGTTTTTTAGCTACTATGAAATTGTGCATTACAAGTTTATACCTGTCAATGTGCGGTTTGACGTTGAGGTCCCAAAACATCTGAGACCATGCGTGCCGCTTGCGTTCAAGGTTGTCGAAATAAATTGAGTGGATTTCGCACCGCTATAATGCCCCGGCGCACTCTTTAATCATAGTGCGTGAAATTCTGGTGAGCAATTCCATCAGTGCAAACCTACCCTATCGCCGGATTTAGCGCCCTGAAGCTTTTTGTTCCCTATATTCAATACAATGCTCCGGGGGAGGCATTTCAAAGAGGAGATGACAGTTAATAAAGAAACGACACCGCTACTAAACCGCTGAACAAAAGATTTCCAAGGTTGCTTCCAGCAGTTGTGGAAGAATAGGTGGAACCATAATTTGCAAATTAATGTCAAATTTAAAGGTGACCACATCAATGTAGTTAAATTTGGTCAACCCGTTTTTTAAAGCATACTGCAAAGCTTCTGGGACAGATCGCGCACACTATTCATCTTAAATACATTGGTAAAGTGCCTTGATAGTGCCTGCGATATGCTCATATGCATGACAGGCTCAAATCTCTATTGTGTGAGAGGGCAACGTAAACGTAGAGTTGTCAAAACTGAGACCAGTTGACAGATGAGTTGTGAAATTTTTTTTTAGCTGCAAAAAACTAATTTTATATCGAACGCACATGGTGAAATCTATGTGAAGCTAAGCTTCAGTTAAGCGGTTTTTATGAAGTTTTTATACGAATAACGACGATGCCAATTTTGGCTACGATGCGTACACTTCTGTTTACTTTCAACCTATGCAACCCGTAATGATTATGTTTCCCCACCACAAAGGTCACACCTTTAGAGCCATGCAATTTTCATACTTACGCGCTGCACTACTCACACGCTACGCCATAGTGAAAAATCACAAAATCAGACGGATGCGCACGAGACGTCTAGGCAGCGAGGACGAAGGGGACGTATGGTGCTTGTTGAGCAGGAGGAGGAGGGTTACTGTTGCTTGTGTCAGGTAGACCCATGGCCTTGAAAAGTTGCCGGCAGCCTTCTTTGTCCCAGCGCCACCAATCAAACGCGATAAGGTAACACATCCGGTAACAACAAGGTCCGATACCACAAATAACTTGACACGGAGCACAAGTACGTGGCTGCGCGACTGCTGACACGACTCGCGGTTCGCACCAGCTTCCCTCATCACGGAGCGACTCGGGGAGGAGTCGAAGCACCCGTCTCCTACACATCCAGCGTCCTCGTAAGGGAAAAATAGTTACGACAATTTTATGCACAGAGGAGTACGACACACAGCCTGATACATTTGGAGATTGTGTACCTCCTGTGTCGGATATTGCCACGTATGCGTTCTGGTGGATTGACCATGAATGGGTACACACCCAGTGGCCTATATCGATGGATAAATGAATGAAAATCAAGCAAACCAAATAATGGGTTCAATTTATTACACAGTCTTTTTAAGAGGTCGGTGTGCTTTAGACATAGCTATTAGTCGACTATATGTGTTCTTTTTTTATGGAGACACTTCTTTATTACGCAGAACCGAGGTGCGCTTACTCATACAACCTCTTCGGTTAGTGTGCACGTGTTGTGGCTTATATTCAGGGCGAATACAGCTTGCTTTCTTAAGGTGCACCGAATTTTCGAAGATGTCTTGATTGGTGAGTTGAGATCAATGTGGGGTTCGTTGGATCAGGTTAATCAACTATTTTCGTGTTGAAACTTATAGGACAACGAAGAAGGCGTCAAAATTACACTTGGAACAAAAAAGACGCACCAATTTAGCAAGGAGCCATCTACGGATCAGTAATAGTGCGCAATTAGCGAAAAAAGGCCGAAATGAAACCCAGATGTGCTCGTTCAATTTGCGCATGACTAAAGCCGCAACGGTGTGGCTTTACTGAAAGAAAAGGCAGGCCGATCCCAGAGATTGTGCACTCTAAAGAAATATGGGTTAATCTAAAAGGCAGTGCCGTCTAAAAAGAAAGAAATTCAAGGGAAGTAAAGGTTAGGTAACGTGCTCTATGCAAAAGTAAGATGGCGCTCAAGCAGGATGCGGTGGCATACGTGAAGCTGCGGTGACTTCACAGCGTTGAAAGCGAAGAAAGAATGACAAGGTGTTATGGGGGAGCCTCTCTTACCTCCCGAATAACAAACATCGAAAAGCATGGAACAACGAACGGCGTAATACACTAATAACAATACACACCAATGCGCCCCGGAGAATCTCGTCTTAGTGGCCTCTTTTTTTGAATTAGAGAAATAGCAATAAAGAGGACGTTACTGTTACAGATCCAGTATCGAGATTGGCCGATGGGCTCTTAACAAGGAGTAATCTGCGCAGTTAGGAGTGTAATTAACTAAGGTACGTTAATTAACCTGAATTAACGGGTAAGACCACCTCCCAGCCTGCCATTCTCGCAAGGAGGAGTTGGTGTTGCGGAGACTCCATGTGGAGGTGGAATTCACGCCATCGGTCACTCATGCCTGGCCACAACACCTGCGTGGACCATTTGGGGATACTTGCCCGTATTGCCGAACTCGAGCGTCCGTGTCTACAAACACCTGTTGTGGACATGCTCAGGCTTAAAACAGATACGACGGCGCTACCTGTCAACAGTGGGCCTTCACCCCACGAGACCACCAGACTATGATTCTTGGCTCTATGGGAACAACCGTCGAGCACTATTGATGCACATCGCGGAAACTGGCCTGCATTTGTATAGCTAATAGTTTATATATATATATATATATATATATATATATATATATATATATATATATATATATATATATATATATATATATATATATATATATATCTTACGTTGCTAAGGCAAATGAGTACCTTGGTGGCCGTCCTTAATATTTTCTTGTTGACTGAAGAGCTTTTCAGTAATGAAGCTCCCCCAATAACCACACGACCTTTCGACGATTCTTTGAAACTGAATCAAGAGCGGAAACAGAGTGCCTACGACGTCGATATCACCGTCCTGCATTTCGCCAGGCCTGCATCATCATCACTGGCACTGCCCCATTAGGAGGTGTCTTGTGAATCGCCTTCGTTGCCCTCTTTCCTTTGGCGGCAGCGCCAATGTCTAGCTACCGGCACCGCTCTAAACCTACACCATACTTTCGTCGAACATAACTCCTTCGCCGCAGCAAGTGTTCGGCGCCAGGCGTTCGCTGCTATACCAGCCGCAATGGCATTAGGCGGAAGATTTAGCTCGAGGATTCCTATATACATATTTAAGTTCAAGTAAAACTCCGAAGGTACTGACTACAGTGACGGGGAGCGGTACTTTAACATCAGCACTACAGTGACGTGGCCCGTCACATTAACGACAACGCTGTAGCGACGAGGCCGTCACTATAACGATGTCGGTATTGGGGGCGAGCGTATAATTTCATACAACTATGGGGGCGAAGACTTACGAAGTCGCCATCGGTTGGAAGCGCCTCACTTGCGTAGTCTGAGGGATAACGCGACGCGCTCCGCACAGGTTTGGCTATCGGCGCTAAATAAAGATACTACGTGGGAGCCTTCCTCGACATTTATGCAAAGTCCTCTCGAAATGACAGAAGTATTTTACCTTTAAAGCAATAATCTTGGACAAACAGAAGGCACAGAATGGTTTACGGACGTTATCTCTTTACCTAATACGTACGGTAAGCTGGGACACTGCGCGCAGTCGCCGCGATCGATTCCCCCGAACCGGTTGCTGGTGTGAAAGGTAGGTAATCGCTGATAGAAAACTATGTGAAATATGTTCTTACAGTGAGCTGTCTGTGTGACCAAATGGAGCAAAGCAGAATGAAGCTTCAATGCAGTGATCGCACAGGTTCGCAGTGACCGATTTGCACGTCTACATGCATGTCCGCGCACAATGTTTCGTTTTCGCCGCGAGCGCGTTTTGGCACCGTACCGTGAGCTTTATGCCGCAGTATATGAGCATTTGACAGTACACAAGAACCATTGTTACATGGACACTATCGGAGCTGTTCACAAATAATTTGGTTATATGTAGGCTTCAATACCTACTGCGACTTGTGATGTGCCGTCACGAGTGTTTTGTTTTTCTTCTAAAATCTTGAAAGCTTCAATGTAATTATTTCTCACGTTACATCGCACTGTATGTTTATCGGTCTTCTAAGCGAGCAATTACCGGCTGCTGCTTTTTCTTAATCCAGTAGAATATTCATTGTCAGGTGCTACACAAGCATGACATATGACATGCCTTTTTCTTTAATGTGCTCTTTACCGTTCCCTTTCCATTCTAGTGAACTTTCTTTCTCTCTTTCTTTATTATTATCATCATAGGTGTCACAGCGCCATCCCCTAGACTACCGCTATTGGGTGTTGGACCCAATAGCGGTAGGCTAGAGGATGGGTCCGGATATGCTAAATATAGTAGACATTCAGTACAAGCATAGGGGGATCAATATAGGGGATGAATGCAACACATTAGCACGTTCAAAATAGAAAAAAAAAATTTTACGGCGTGCATAGAAATTATCACCAGTTACATAAATTATCAAACCGCAAACAACGGAACGCCAAGCAAGAACGCAGGCACAGAACCAGTGGTTTATAGCTAATAAATAGTGCTTTGCCGAAATATTGTGTTTCCTATTTTGGAGGCTATGTTGTTCCATGCCGTAACTCCAGCACATTCAAGTAGTCTTTTGCCATATGCGATATGTACAGGAGGCAGGTTGCAATTTCCAGCGGCAGTACTTCTGGTATGATGATGAAAAAAAAAATGGATTCAGGGAAAGGATGATTACGTTTCACAACACTGTTTATGTAGCTACCTGTTTTATGCTCACGCATAAGAACGAATGGCAATATGTTTAGTTGAACAGTGGCCTGCTGGATGTATCGGTTCTCAAGTGCGTCATGATTCTTAATGCCGGCTTTTGTATAACCAAAAGGAGCATAACAGAGTGAAGCTTCAATGCAGCCGGGCCCCGTCACTGCAGTGCATATGTTAATGTGCCCGGCCCCGTAACTGTAGTCACTACCAACTCCAAAATGGTTTTATTACGCAAACGATAAACCTATTTGAACGAAATTTGATGCATTTGAAAGAGAAAATGAATTTCTACTGACGTTAACAAGCGGAATATTTGTATGTGATTTGGAATCCTTTTTTTTTACAGAAACTGCACAAAAATGGTAAGTTAAAGAAAATCGAAGCAGGACGTTTTCAAATCCGTAACTCTGCCCCAAGAACACATATAACAATTTCATAAACTGGATGCATTTGTTGGAACATCTCAAACGGACAAATTTAATAAATAAATTTGCAACCCACATGAAGTTGTTCCGATAGTTTTGAAGACGCATAATCAACCAATGAGCGGCGTACTTCAAAGCGGCGTACCGTACTTCTTTCCGATTTAGGTTTATTACTATAGACAAAGCTTATAGAATTGTATCGGTTTTCACTGCTGAGTTTAAGGGCTATAAACTCGTTAGCTTAGTTTTCTGAAATTTCGTATTTTTCAGGGATGTTCTTAAATATTGACGACACAAGTAAAAATGACTTCTAAATTTAGATTTTAGCATTTTGTACTAAATGCAACAAGCCTAATCAATATAGGGGCAGTGGTTGCCGAAAAAAAAAGCGATTTCTCCGTTCTCTTGTATTTAGAGAGAAACTCACGAGCTTCCTTCTAAAATTGTAAGCTGCTTGCTTTGTAAAAAAAAAAAGAAATAGCTGGCCGTACGCAAAGCGGTGGCTCGCGAGTACACACCATTGATGATGATGGCAACATGTCGAAAGACGGTGGGTAGTGAGGTTGCCGTCATAAGCGCTGTATTTGCGGGTCAGTCTCGCTTTTAAAGAGCATTCGAATGACATTTACTTTATTAAGGCATGTATATGTACACAGTGTATAATGACAGTGTAGTAATAAGGCAGAAGAAAACAACAAGAGTGTTCATTTAGCTGCACCAATTTAAAAAAAATTGCCTGTGGGAGATAGCGCCATTCAAGTCCTTGGCCTAAATTACTCGACCACGCGGCTATTATATCCCCGAGAAATCAAATTGCTGAATTCAGCAATTAACACATGGATGACAGTTACCTTATTAAATAACTACTTTATGGCACATAGTTGAAACTCCGAAATGCAGCTGTAGTGAATATGCAAGGCGTATCGATTTGGAACAAATTCTCGAAACTGCGCCAGGTTCGATGTGATAACGTTCAAAGCTTTTAATGAAATGCATCGGCGCTCCACTTAATTTTGTGCTTTAGTGCATAGAGCCGCGTTTTCTTTTTGTCTAAAAATGTAAGTGGAACAAAAGTGATTTTTTTTACCGCAAGTTTGGTGGCTCATATGTCGAAGCTGTTTCGAGAAGTTGTAGCGATCTAAAATTGCTTGATTCATTTTTTGTGTAATCTACTGTAGTTATTTTTAGTTGCCTGTTTTTGTAATCGCTCTCAAAAATCTGTACCGGTCAGAAATTGCTTGATTCCTTTTTGTACCATCTGTGTATATTCTTTTTTAGTTGCATGTGTTTGTGATCACTGAATTGTTGGATATTTTATCGCTAGGAAGTAGATGTGTACTAAATTTTGTAGCTGCTGATATATGCATATTGACTGCGGACCCATACTAGCCTTTCGCTGCGGGCCCAACAGTTATTTGTACAATTCATGTAACAATGATAAATAAATGAAATGAATAAAAAATGAATGAACCTCAAAATTCGTTATAAGTCGATCTGCATACTCATTAACTACAATTACTAGTTTGTAAGATGTGCCGTAAAACAACTAACTTGAAATTATTTAGCGTGATTATATTCATTCTTTAATTATGCGTGTTGATTTATCGCAGAAGTAGCGGCCACCTCCTCAAGCAATTGATATCAATCGTTAGTATTGTGCTATCTAGCACCGGCAATATTTAAAAATTTGCCGCAGCTAATTAAACAGCTTATATACATCAATGGACAAAGGAGTACATAGATTACATGCAGCGACTGGATACTGCTACGATGGTCCTCCAACAAAATGTGTACATAAATGTATAACCAGGGCATAGCAAATAAAACAAGGAAATGAAATCCGAAAGAAAACTGATGTGCGGTACGCCGCTTTGAAGTATGGCGCTCATTGGTTGATTATGCTTCTTCAAAACTATCGAACCAACTTCATGTGGATTGCAGATTTATATATTAAATTTGTCTGCTTGAGATGTTCCGACAAATGCACCCAGTTTATGAAATTGTTATGTGTGTTCTTGGGGCAGAGTTACGGATTTGAAAACTTCCTGCTTTGGTTTTCTTTAACTTACCATTTCTGTGTAGATTCTGTAAAAGAAAAACATCCCAAATCATAGATAAATATTGAAATTAAATACAGTTTAAATGATGCAGGGTACAAAAACGTATAAAAATATATTAACAATGCTGAAAAACAACACGGCTTTTTCTTTATAAGGCAGAAAGTAATCTTCCTCTTCCTAAAATGAGAAACGGGCCTATTGGCCTGTGCAATATCCACTAATCTAGGATAAGCACGTAATGCATATAGCGAGCAGGAGTTTTTTAATGAAAATACGTTTCTTCGCTCAGCTAGGCAACGTCGTGGGCGGGCTCCAAATGGCTCATTTGTTTAATAAACTACCTAGACTCAAACATTGAAACTTTAATTAACGCAATGTCGGTAATTACGCCCACAACGGCGCAATATATTCCCGATGTAGAGATCCGTATTCTGGAAGCTCGTATGGTGACAAGAACGCCATCATGATATGCAATGCTCTAATCTAAAAAATTTCGCGCAGCGAAAAAATTCACCGATGGTTACGTTACCCCCTAATGAGAAATGTGAGCGCTGCTCAATGCGTGTTTTCATTTCGCGATATATTGAGGCAAAAGCCAATCATACAAAATATGATCTGCGGGTCAAGCGTGCCAGCTTTTAAACATGACTCGTCGAAAGTTCTTGTGTATTCGCTGGTGCCGCGTAGCTTCCGGAAAGTCTGCACAATTCTCGTCGCACACAGAACAGGATTACAAGAGAGAGACAGAGAGAACAAGGGTAGGAAAGGCAGGGAGGTCAACCAGAACAGTATCCGGTTTGCTACCCTACACTGGGGGTGGGGGAAAGGGGAATATAAAGAGAAAGAAAGGGAGAGAGTAAGCACTGAATACGTGGGGGAGGGACACCATACACAAGGACACTTCAAGTAAGCCCGGGCACTTCAAGTACTGCACTAGTGCACGAATCGCTTTTCGAGCCAGTGACGGGTGTGGCCACGGTCCGAGTATCTTTGACTCGGTGAACGGTCTCGAGTCCAGTCGGCATAAAGTTGCCCGCATAGAGAGGCGTTGGACATAGTAGCGAGGGCAGGTACACAATAGGTGCTCGATGGTCTCCTCGCACCCACAGGAATTGCACATCGGGCTCTCGGCCATTTCCATACGGTAGGAGCAAGCGTTCGTGAACTCCACTGCCAGCCACAAGCGATACAAACAAGGTTGTTTCGCCGTGGGAAAGGCTAGATGGCAGTTGTAGCCGTAGCGTGGGGTCCAGTTTACGTAATTTGCAATTGAAGGCACTTGAAATCCAGAGATCTTGTGACTTCTTGCGAGTAAGTAGGTTGAAGTTCTCTGGCAGCGTCCGACCTCGCCAAAGGTGTTGGACGCGTCTTGGTATCTTCGTGGGCAAACCGGGCAGCCTTGTCAGCTAGGTCGTTGCCGACGATGCCACAGTGAGCAGGAATCCACTGAAATATAATGTGGCGTCCTCTTTCCAGAGCATGGTGGTGCAATTCCCTGATGTCAGATGTCATCTGCTCGTAAGTTCTGTGACGTAATGCAGATTGATGTTGTGAAGGGCTGCCTTAGAGACGCAAAATACGACCCATTTCTCTGTTGGCTCTTCGGTGATGTACATCATAGCGGCATAGAGAGCTGCAAGTTCTGCCGATGTACATGTAGTCATGTGCGACAATTTGAATTTAACTGTAACGTTCTTGTCTAGAACGGTGAATTCGACAGTTGAGCTGGTAGGTGAAGTCGAACCATCGGTATATACATGAATGTGGTCATGATACCTCTGGTGCAGTAATAGGAGCGTAAGTTGCTTCAGAGCCGGCACTGGATGATTGGACTTTTTGTAATTCCAGGAATAGTAAAATTCACTTGAGGCTGTTCCAGGCACCACAGGGGAGAGGAAAACTTCGCCGCCGGTGTAAAAGATGCCGGTATGCACTCTTGATGAGCGCTAATCACTCGTGAAAAGGTCGCTTGAGGTCTCTCGGCCGGTAGGGAGGCCAAATGATGGTCGGGGATCCTTGAAGATGGTGAATGTGCGCTCTGAGAGAGTCGACAGCTACATGTGTCTGGATTATATGGTCTCCCGCGATGGCGATTGTTGCTGCTGTTGAGGTGCACCGAGGCAGCCCTAAGCACGTGCGTAGGGCTTGACTTCGTATGCTCTCCAAGGCGCGAAAGTTCGTCTTGCATGCATTTGACAACACTAGTAGGCTGTAACGTAGGAGTCCGAGAAACAAAACCCTGTACAGCTGCAACATAGAATGGACTGGTGTACCCCAGTTTTTCCTGCAGAGAAATTTGAAGACCTGAGCAATGGCGACAAGCTTCTTCTGCAGATAGACGCAGTGGGGGCTCCACGAGAGGTTGCGGTCAATGATGATGCCCAGAAAGCGATGAGTCTTAACATAGGATACAGCTTGGCCATTGATGGTAACAGGATACAATGACATTTGTTTGCGCGTAAAACCAAGTAAAGCGCACTTTTCAGTAGACACACTGAGGCCTTGTTCTCGGAGATAAGACGCCGTCATGGTTGCCGCCCGCTGAAGCATGGCTCTTATCTGAGGGCGAGTCACCGCAGAGGCCCAGATGCAAATGTTGTCGGCGTATATTGAGACATGTACTGTCTGCGGTAGGTAATCCGCTAGTACTACCAGGACGAGGTTGAACAAAATAGGGCTCAACATTCCACCGTGCGGCACACCACGGCAGATGTTGTGGTCTGAAGTTGGGCCGTCTTCGGTCTATAAGAAAAAACGCCTCTCAGTCAAATAGTCCCGAATCCATTTATATATCCGGCCACCAACTCCAACAGCCTCAAGTGAGTTCAGTATGGCCTCATGGGAGACGTTGTCGTATGCTCCTTTTATATCTAGAAAAAGTGCCGCAGATAGGCGCTTGAGGCTTTTTTGATTTTGGAGCCATGTTACGGCGTCAATGACGTTGTCGATTTTCACTCGAAGAAGTAGATGCTGCATTGACGACCTGCAGGCGTTCTTCGTCACCAGGACCTGATGGCATCATGTATGCTGCCCTATGCCACCTTGGACATGACGCACGTGTTGAGCTGCTCAACTACTACAATGAGTCTTGGCAGAACGGCGCCGTTCGTAAACAATGGAAATCGAGCCGCTTGATCCACATTCTGAAGCCTGGAAAGTCTCCGCTTGAGATCTCATCATATCGTCCGATTGCGCTTTCGAGCTGCGTCGGCAAAGTGATGGAAAGAATTATTCTTGCTCGCTTGGAATGGTACCTATAGAACGATTCAACATCTATCCAGACGCCATGACAGGCCTTCATCGAGGTCACACGTCCATCAACAAGATTACAGAAACAATGGCAAACCATGACAATCGAAACAAGCGTGAACGAGACTAATACAAACAAACCAAACAAGTGCGAGTGAGAGCTGACGCGAGCATACGATAGTACGAAACGAGCGGTCTGGCTGAGATCAGTTACGAGTTCTCATCGAGTGGTTGAGCGGGTCCACATGATAGCAGTTTCCCGCGCGCACGTCATTGAAGGGGGCGCTCTCATTGGCCTCCGCCGTTGCGGCTCGCGTCTTCATATCGCTCTCCACGTTCGCTCGTTTATTTTTCGCTGTGCTTGTTCGCTCGGTTACGCCGCCGATGCCGTTGACGCTCGCCACAAGAACGGGCGCCTAATAGCTGCACAAAAAAAAGAAACACACGAAAAGGAAACAAAAGAGGAAAGGAAGAAAGCAGCCGGTATCCATGTTGTACATTTATACACAAATACGTACACAAATACGCCATAAATTGTACGAATCACTTGGTGCCGTCGTTGTCGTTGCTTTAACTCAAAGTACGTCAGGATATGAATGAAATGTATGCATGACCTGATATTGATAATATGACATGGCATAAATGACCTTGATTTAATGATATGTCAAGTGCATCATGTCATGAACGACAAGACATAAAAGAACACGTCATGTCATGACATCAGTAACATCACATGTTTGTCATGGCATATGTCATGATATTTTCGTGGTCGTTTCTAGATCATAACATATATAAGGCTATTAATGGGCCGACGGGCGATGGGGGCGGTGTTCCAGCAGCACCTGCACAGAAAGTGGCCGATTGTCCAGTTTTTGGAAAGCTTTGGCAAGTTCTTGTCTCTCTAGGGGATATCTTGGACAGTGGCACAGCAGGTGGTCGATGTTTTCTTCGGTGCCACAGACCTCGCATGCTAAACTGTCAGTCACTTCAATTAATGTAGAGTATGACTTTGTGAAGGCAACTCCTAATCAAAGGCGACAGAGAAGCGCAGCTTCACGTCGAGGAAGTCCGAGTGGAGCTCGGAGTTGCAGGGAGGGGTTTATTCGATGCAGTCGTGTAAGTCGTAAGTTTGGCGAGTTCCACTCGGTCACTGTGAGACTGCGTGCCAGGTGTCGAAGCTATCTTGCAGCGCCAGTCCTCGAAAGCGGAATTGGAACGCTGTGCTCTTCTTGATGTGCTGTGCGAGCAGCGTTATCGGCGGAAAAATTGCCACTGTTTCCACAGTGGCCAGGTACCCATTGAAAAACGACCTCGTGGCCTTTTTGTTGGACATCATGGTAAAGTTTCACGACTTCGTATGTCAATTGGTCATGACATCCGTGTCAGAGAACTGTCTACGTGCACTGTAATGCCGGTTTTGAATCACAGAACACAGCCCATTTTATAGGTCTTTGAGAATCAATGAATTCCAGTGCTCGACGCAGAGCCGTTAGTTCTGCCGCCGTTGAGGTCGTGACATGCAATGTCTTGAACCGCAGTGTCAATCTCCGCGTTGGTATAACCACGGCACCACCAGAACTGCATCACGTCGTCGATCCATCGGTATAGATGTGCGCGTGGTTGCTGTACTTTTCATGCAGAAGAAGTAAGCTCAGCTGTTTTAGAGCAGGGGCCGGTAGATGTACGTGTCTTCTTCTTTAGTACTGGAATCAGTATATGTACTTGTGGACGGTTCAAACACCACGGAGGAAACGCTGGCTTGGCCACCGTTGCGTACCCTGTAGTAAACGACGCACGATGTGCACTGACAATACCGCTATATGTCGAGCAGGGCCTTGCAACAGTGAGGCTCGCCAAGTGGTGGGAAGGGGTCCTAGCATAATGCCTGAGATGCATACGCATTGTCTCAACGGTAATGTGCGTCTTGATTGGGTAATCCTGTGCAAGGGCAATGGTTTCAGCCGTTGATGCACTGCGTGGTAAGCCAAGACATATCCTAAAGGCTTGGGCTTGAATACTCTCAATCGTACGCAGGTTAGTCTTGCAGGTGTTGGATATTGCAGGCAGGTCGTATCGCAGGAATCCAACGAACAACGCCATGTACAGTTATAACATAGCGCGTATAGATACTCCCCAACTTTTTCCTGCAAGGAACCTGAATAGGTGACAAATAGCAGTAAGCCGCTTTTTCACGTAATTGACCTGCGGAGTCCAATACAGGTCTCTGTCAATTACGACTCCCAAGAACCTGCGACTTCTGCTGTATGGTAGAAGTTGGCCGTTAATAGATACGCCATAACGAGACATTGGCTTCCTCGTGAATGCCACCATTGCGCACATTCCGCATGAAATTTCAAGTCCTTGTTCACGAAGGTAGCAAGATGTCGTTGTGGCTGCCTTCTGCAGCCGAGCGCGAAGCTGAAGTCGTATCAGACCTGATGCCCAAATGCAGATGTCGTCCGCATAGATGGAAAGTCGTACGTTGCTTGGCAGGTTGTAAACTAAGCAACTGAGGGTAAGAATGAAAAGAGTCGGGCTAAGCACTCCCCCTTGAGGGACTCCTCGGCTAGCCTAATGCTCGGATGTCGGGCTATTTTCTGTGGGCATGTAGAATGGTCTCCTCTGTAAGTAGTTGCACACCCACATATACATCTTACCACCGAGTCCGACGGCTTTGAACGTGCTAAGGATGACTTCATGGGTGACATTATCATAAGCTCCTTTAACGTCTAGAAACAGAGCAGCAGATAGTGTTTACAGGCCTTTTGGTGTTGCACAAATGTTATCAAGTCAACAACGCTGTTTGTTGACGAACGGCCCCGTCTGAATCCGGCCTTAGCATGTGGATAGATTTCATAGTACTCTAAGTACCAGTCCAGACGTGTTAAAATCATTCTTTCCATTGTTTTCCGACACAGCTGGCAAGTGCGATCGGACGGTATGAGGAAATGTCCAAAGGCGACTTGCCAGCTTTGAGAAGTGGAATGAGGCGAGTTGACTTCCACTCTTGCGGAACCGTACCCGTCTGCCAGGAGTCGTTGTACAGGAGCAAGAGTGCCTTCCGAGCTTGGTCTCTTAAGTTACACAGGGCACGGTATGTAATACCGTCAGGTCCTGGCGCTGAAGAACGCCTGCACAAAGCCAGCGCAGCTTCTAGTTCTTCCATAGAAAAAGGGCATTCCATGCGGGTATCACGTGAGAATAGTGGGTGATCGAGCATTCCCGTACCCGTTCTATCGGAATTTGCCTCGCCAGCAGTCTTTCTGCAGAAAGATTCAGCGACGTCAATATTTCTACATTGCAGATAAAGTGCCAGAGATTTAAATGGGTGGCGCTGACCAAAGGTTGTGCGAAGGCTACGAACAGTCCTCCATATAACCGACAAAGGTTTTCGCGGATCCAGGGACTCGCAAAAGGATGCCCATTGTCGCGAAGCCAGCTTGTTCATGTGACGCTGTATTTTCTTTTGTGTTCGTCTAGCCAATCTCAAATCATGATTGGATTTCGTGCGTCTATATCTTCGCTCCGCATGACGGCGAATTGTTCGGAGTTTTGCTAGTTCGATGTCGAAATCGGTGCGGGAAGAACTCCTCAAAAGCAAATGCGTGGTTGTTTGTATGGTATCCTTTATCGCGCCCTGTAGGTTATAAGAGGTGCCGTCACGACAACAGTCTTCCATTATTATTTTGTATTTAGGCCAATCAGTGCACTGGACGGCTCTGGAGAAGTTGGAGCTAGTCAAACCTTCGATATTCAAATAGGTTGGGATGGGGTCGCTACCCCGTGTTTCTGAATCGGAAAACCAGTGCACTCTTCTCGAAAGCGACCGTGAAACGAAGCTTAGGCCCAAGCAGGGGCTATACGCTGATCCACGCAGTTAAGTAGGGCTACCATCACTTGACAAGCAAAATTCGCGTTCAGAGGCAAAGGAAATCAGCGTTCTGTCTGTAGAGTTAACTTTGGAGCTTCCATATAGGTAATGGTGGGCGTTAAAGTCACCAGTGAGCACCCACGCTGTGATGTCAATGTCAAAATTCCCCGTAGGCGCTCACAATCTAGACGGCTTGCTGGAGATAAATAGGCTCCTAGAATTGTAAACGTGAGCGTTTTCTTCTTCACTGCTAAGCAAACGTATTGATTTGCTTCGTCAGGAGGCACTGGGTGATGTACATAAGTCAAGTCACGGCGTATACACACAACAACCTTGCTGCACTCTTCGTGGGTAGAGGACATAAAGCACTCGCACCCGGACAGTCTGATGGGAGATGAGAGGTTGGGCTCGCAAATCTCGATAATGGGGAACTGGTGCGTAATGACAAACTGTCCGTATGTCGGACAAAGTCGGACATGCGTGACTTAAGCCCTCCGGTGTTCCACTGAAAGGCAGATGCATTCTTGACTTCCTCTTGAAACGACGGCATCTCTCGGGCCCTAGCGCCGCAAGCACCGGACTCAAGGTGTCCAGCACCTGCAGTGCGCTCTGTGCCGATGGGGTTCTCATGCTGCTCACTAGAATGCGCATGGGGTCCATAAGTGACTTCAGCATCACTATGACTTGGCGATCCCCCGTCGTCGTTCCATCCGCGGGTTGTGAGGCCATTGAAGGCGGTGCAATTTGATGCGACTCCGAGGCAGGTTGTGCTCGCGGAAGTGTAGGCCACTCTTCAGAAGGTAAGAGTGTTGCCCCAGTCTTCGTTTTCGCAGTGTCTGTTTTTGTGGGCGTCGGCGTTGATACGGTAGCCGCTTTGCCGGAAGATGGTGTATATCTTTAAGGAAACGTGACTCTTCATGCTGCTCTTCGGTGCCGATGTCGTCGTCGCCTGAGAGTAGCGGCAGCGTCTTTGTGTGTTGAACGGTCCCGTACCATACGTTTGAGTACTGCTCGCTCCTTCCTCACCCGCGGGCAATCATTGGATGAGGCCTCATGAGTACCATGGCAGTTAGGACACTTTAACACAGTTGCGCGGCAGGCATCTGCTGAATGAGATTCGGCGCACCGTGGGAACATGAGGTTATTCCTACAGACACCTTTTACGTGTCCCATTTTGCAGCATTTGTAGCATTGCAGGGGCTTCGGTACGTATGGGCGGATTGGATGGCGGACGTGGCCAACTTTGACGTGTGAGGGAAGGCTGTCTCCATCAAACCACAGCTTCAGGCAACCAGTGTTGCCATGTCTTGTGATATGCGTGATAAGAGTGCCTTCTGTAGTTGGCTTTATTAATATAGGTAAGTCGTCGGTTGGTATAGAAATATCAACACCATAAATGACGCCAGTAGTCCTATTGTAGCCAGTAGGCATTATGGATCGCACTTGTACTTTGTCGATCTCCATTACGTGCCGCAGGCTACGGAGTAGAACATCTACTGCAAGGAAATTGTTCCGTGCGTTTATTCTCACGTCCTTTAGCTCATTTGGCGCGATTCCTTCAAGAAACGCAGAAAGGACTTGCCTGTTTAGGAGTCGCAGATTTGAAACTGGGTCCACAGGCATGAAGAGCATAGTGTGCGACCAGCGCTCTGGTGTTGTCTTCATGGTGGATACACTTGGTGACGATGACCTCCGTAGCAGTCTTCTTTTTGTGGTTCAGCTCATGAAAAGCGTGAAATCGTCGTCCGACGAGTCGACGCTGTCCGAGTACAACTCGGTTGCCTCGCTGTCCGTGTCACTTGACGCATTTCCACGTTTCCTGGACGCGACTCCACGTGATGGCTTGGCTCCAGGAAGGTTTTCGAAGGCTTCTTCGTCCATTGCCACAACACGGGAGCGGCAGCTCCCAGAGTTTGGAAAGAAACAAAGCGAGACAAAGGTACAAGCGTTCTATGATAGAAACACTTCCATAAGGCTATTAATGACATAACATACGTGTATGACCTGATATGAATCCCATGTGTTTCATAACATAAATGCCACGAATTGCATAACATGGTACTAATGACAAGAAACGTACGAGCGTGTCATTCCATGTCATTCATGTCATGTCATGCGCGCAAGTCTAGCCACACTTATCAGGATACATATCTAGTTAACGAAATCATCACGACCCGTCACCTTACGTCGTTCATGACGATCACGTCAAGACATGCATGTAATGTTCATGTGATGCACGTCATTTCATTCATGTCGTGAATATCCTGGCATATACCTTATTAGAAAACGAAGTTTACATCAGTGACAATCATGTCTTAATATGAATGTTATAGATGAGATCAAAATCGTCGATTGAATGACATGACATGCATTTCTTTAGCTAGATACATTCTCAATATGCGTGTCATGATATCCACGCGTGAGAATAACGACATGTCATGCAATGAATCTCCTCAAATGAGTGGCATGAATGACAAGGTCTGTATGTCAAGCCGTGACACGATTTCCACGAATGTTGTGACATGCATGACAAGAGAGATAAATTCGGGGCATGCACGCATGCAAGCACAACGTGGCATTACCATGTGAAGAACTTGTGCAGACCTAATGAAGCATGTTGTCTACTGACTTAGGCCGATCACTTTATGCTCGTGTTCGTGCTGCTGTAATGGTCGTTGCATCGTCATTCCAGCTTCGTAATCCAACTTTCGCCTTTGATTTTCGAGTGCCATTTGCGCTGGAGCCAGGCGGCACCCATAAGAAGGTGCCGGCATCTCGGCAGCTGAACGCCGGTTGCTAGTTGCATCCATTCAAACAGTGATTCAAAGTCAGGTTTTCCACGACCGTTTTTTCCGAACGCCGGACACCAACGCGCGGCCTCATCGTTTCTTCCAAAGCTCGCACAACACTTTCACGGCTCTTCTCGTCGTAGTATGTCCGCTTAATCAAACATCGAGGCGTGCTCTTTACTGGCGCACATAGTGTCCTAGTACGACAACGCTGCATCGTACTCCACTATGGCAGTGTCATCACGGCTCGGCCAAGTCGAGCAGCTGGACCACGCCACTCGTTCGAATGGGTATAAAGGGACCCGGCTTTCAGGTTGTGCTACAGTATCGGCGTCAAGTCGTCCGTTTGTCTCCTTCAAGTGATACCACATACTACCGTCAGTGATCATTTAGTTCTACGCGTTTCTTACCCATCTCGCACCTCGATACCGCTTGTTTAGGTCAATTCGATCGTTCGTAGTAATCACGCAATTGTCGTTACCATTGTCATCGTCTTACTCTTGCTGCTGTCATCACACATGCGCGCTCACGTTTATTCTAGTTCCCTGCACTCGAGTCACACACACAAATACTGGATTTACGCAAACCCATTGGTCAACCTGGTAACGCTCTGTGGAACCCTAAACAATGCTGCATAGGCGGCTGCCTGCAAAATGGTTTGCTTAACGACGGTTTCCACAGTGTGTGGGATCTCCACAATTTCTTTCTTGCCTATTTTATTCTCTTTTCATTCCTTATAATAATAATAATAATAATAATAATAATAATAATAATAATAATAATAATAATAATAATAATAATAATAATAATAATAATAATAATAATAATAATAATAATAATAATAATAATAATAATAATAATAATAATAATTACGTCATCCAATTGCACTGTATATAACCTCACATGGAAGAAACTCTTAAAAATCGCGACTTTGCAAAAGACGCGACTCATGTGCTTTACGGCGGTGAGGCAATCAGCCGACCGGCGCATGTTGCCACTTGGTCGCGCGTCGCAATAGCAGTCAGCGCCGCATCTTCCGCGGAGTAGCACCTTGGTATGAGATCATACAGATCAAGCACGTGGAGCTACCTGAAATGTTGTGCGAAGCAAACAAAGTTGCAAAGGACGAAGAAAATGCTTTCCTCCTGCGGAGAAGACACGCAAGATCTCATTGTGACACTCTTCAAACGCGACAGATCGAGAGGGGCAGTCAACGACATCAAGAAAGCTGCCCGTGTATACATGCGCCCAAAACCGTCGGCACTGCATGCACGGTTATTGTTTTTAACAAGTGGAACCAAGCTCAGCGCGAATGCGTCAACAATTACGGAACAGCGCGGTGAAAAAACTAGCTTAAGATTGTGGTTTTGGAGGCAAGGCGCTACCAATGGAGGAGGTGAGAGACCCTTTTCTCTTCGGTATCAGCAACTAAGCGGTACAGCAATGCCTACTGGCCGAAAGGAACCGAACGTTTGCCACAGGTTATGGCATGGCGGTGGAAGTGGGAGCAACTCAGTGGCAGAAACAAGAACTCAGGAGACAGAACCACAGCGACGCGTCAGCTCCGACACCAGTTCACGCACCTGACCACTGTAAAGGCAAGCGCTATCCAGAATCTTGCATGTTTCGTAGGATAGCATATCGCTGCGAGCGAAGAGGGCATATCGCAATATATTGTCGCTTTAAAAAGCGCCACAGTATAGTAAAAAGAAAATACCTTGTCGTGACCAGAATTCAAGAAAACATGCGGCAAAGCACGGCCAGGCTAGCCGACCATTTCATTATGTAGAAGAGCTCTATTTCCTCTCGGAAGTCCAGGAGCGTACGAAGTTCATGTTCATAGCGACTCTGCTGATACACGGAAAGGAAGTGAACATGGAAGTAGACTCCGGGCGATCGCATTCATTTGTCAGTGGAGAAACGCTTCGAGCCATTGAAACCAGCACAGGCAAATTTCCCTTTAGGGCATCGGAGCGCACCTCGTAGCTTGGTGGAAAGAACCACTTGAGATGCTAGGAAAGGCAATGGTAGGAGCGCGCTTCAAATACCACCGCGACGCATTGCTTTAGTGGCAGTGAAGAAGCAAAGAAGCAGCCTCCTTGATAGAAGGTGGTTCAGGGCTTTAGGAATTAATATTCGTGGAATACAGAAAGTGCACGATGGATCCCCAGGTCGCTCAGAACTTTCGCACTCTATTTGCCAATGGTCTGCTGAGCGGTATTCAAGAACCGGCGCCTGTAGACCTGAAATGCGGCGCAAGGCCTGTCTTTCTCAAGAGCTGAGCAGCAACCTTCGCTGTTCGAGACCATGGCTGCAGAGATGGAGTCTAGTAGAACAAGGAGTATGACAACGAGCAGTTTTCCACTTAAGCAATGCCCATTGTTGTGAGGATACGAAACGAATTCACACGCTTGTGCGTTGGTTACCGCAGCACAGTGAAAAAGCCCATTGAAGGTAGTGTCTATGCTTTGCCCATGGCAGATGAGATGCTTTCATCTTCAAGATGAAGCTAGTTTTTAGAGCGAGGCTCTTAATTGCCCGTTCCTGTGGCGGCGGCGTAGCCAAGTGAACGAGCACAACAGCGAAAGATGAAAGAGCGAACGCAGAGCGGCAGATGAAAGACGCGAGCCGTGAACGACAGACACAAATAAGAGCGGCCCTTTCAGTCACGTGTACGCGAGAACCTAGTCTCCTGCGGGCCTGCCCGACTGCTCGATGCGTACTCGTATGTGGTCTCACTCAGCTGGACCGCTCGTTGGCAACGTTTACATCAACCAAATGAGAGCGGATCGAGTCATAAATGGAGCTGACAGAACCTGACATGACCACGTTTGCACGAACTCGCTTCTCACGGTTATAGACAACGGTGTCACGCAGCGTCCAGGCGTGATATGAAGGAGTTCCAACAGGGCTTCTAGTAGAAGTTCTCAACAGCTCTATTTAATTGGTCTTAACGTTACATGGATGGCGATGCACTGCACAGTGCCTGTGTTTGTCTCTTTCCTGATAACATACCCGCCGCTGATACGTAAGAACGCGCACGTCTAAGCGGTCCCGCGCCAGTCTAGGCGCTTTGTTGCCCGACCCCTCCGCGTTTACATGCACGCTGTAAATGGGTCAGGCTGGTTCAGCCCTACTCGGCGCTCTCTGAACGCGACCTAATGAACATGCTGAATTGAGCCCGCCAGGCCAACGCGGCCCGCTTCTGTCAGGTTCACGTAAACGCCATGACTGTGAACACGATGAAGCGCCTGTATAAAGTGCGCAGAATACCATTCGTCATTTCTGTCGCGCCATGGTTCTTTCAACTGACAAATGACTCACTACTTCCATGCAGTCCTGGAGTGAAATCCTACCTCGGTCATATGCTGATATAGACAAGCATCCAAGAACAGCATAAAGAAAGAATAGAATATTCGTGATTGCGTCGTCATCATACAGTCGTCGTCATGGATTCCTAGTCATAGCATCGTCGTGGTGCCGTTGTGGTCGTCATGCCATCATCGTCATACATACATCGTTACCCGATTCTCGTCATACAGTCGTCGTCGCGCGAACTCTAGCCGTCGTCGTCATATAGTTGTGGTCACTTCAGCTTCATCGTGTGACTCTCGTCACGACGTGGTCACGCCATTTCCACCATACAGACATCGCCACGTCATTACACGCCATCGCAGTCATTCAGTCGTCGGCACGCTATTATTGTCTTACACTCGTCGTCATCGCATTTTCCTACCCGCCGTGGTGGCTTAGCGGCTATGGTGTCGGGCTACTAAGGAATAGGCCGTGGGATTAAATACCGGTCGCGGCGTTCCCGTTTCGATGGGGCGCAATGCAAAAATGACCGTGTACCTTGAATTGTAAACAACTTAAAGATCCCCAGGTGCTCAAAATTAATCTGGAGTGCCCCACTATTGGCGTGCCTGAATATCAGATCGTGCTTTCGGCAAGCGAAACCCCAGAGTTCAATAACGATGATGATGACAATGGTGTGGTGATGACTGTATGAAGATGATGATGTGTGCACCACGGCTTGACGGTGGTGATATGACGAGCATTCGATGACGAAGCTTTAGTGTCGACTATTTAGCGACCGCGATGACATCACGACAACGTTTTGACAATGAAGGCATAACTACAGCTCTATTACGATGACTCAATATTGACGATTGCACAAAAATGGCGGATTAATTACTCTTGAATGACTACAGCCCGATTGCGATAGAAGAATGAGGAATGACGTCGATGTAACGACAAAAGCTGTATGACAACGGTGGCATGATGACAATGGGGGGATGATTCTGTATTGATGACAATATTATCACGACGACCGTGTAACGACGATGGCAGGACGACAATGGATGGCTGTATGTGTGATGGCGAAGCGGCGACTGTATGACGACGGTATCATGACGATGGTACCGCAACTAATTAATGAATAATGACGACGCAATGACGATCGTAGCATGACAACGGTGGCATGATCGCGATTGTTTGACGCAGGCATGATGACGGTGGAATAACGAAGAAAGAATTACGACGATGGAATGACGATACTGGGATGACAATTCTGAAATCCTGAC
The DNA here is from genome assembly GCF_050947875.1 of Dermacentor variabilis. Lineage (NCBI taxonomy): Eukaryota > Metazoa > Arthropoda > Arachnida > Ixodida > Ixodidae > Dermacentor > Dermacentor variabilis. The sequence goes on from NC_134573.1 coordinate 106,688,753, forward strand.
GGTGGTATGACAACAATGACAGAATGATCACGATTGAATGATGACAGCATGATGACGCTGTCATAATTCACCATCATGACAATGTAATAACGATGGGAAGCTTTGAAGGGTTTATTTCAGGAATGGTGTACAGAGGCTAGGTAGATAATGCGTGCAAAGTGGCTGAAGTAAGCTAATAAACTTAATTGGGTTAAAATTAGTGTTCGCGTACTCGAGTTAGGTAGGAACCGTCACCACCAGCATATTAAACCCGCAGACATGCTCTGTATTTTTGCCTCCTTGAATGAGTGCACCTCCAGACAATAGTACGGGATGAAAAAAAGCTAATTTTCACTCGGGGTACCATTTTTACACAAGCAGCACTCGCTTCCCAGAGTAGCGCAGACCCGGCGATGAAATGGTTGCCCAGGAGGAGGTCATTGTGATAAGAAAAAGAAAACTTTATTTTTCGCTATGGTGACTACTGCGCCCTGACGTGGGTTTGACGCCCGCGAACCGAAGTTATCCGGGGGATCAGACACTCGGTGCCTAGCGTGGTAAGAAAATAATGGAAACTGAAACATAACATTGCAGAATACGAGCTGTGGTGTATTCAGCATGACATGGCTTATGGTCGTACCGATATTTTTCAGTACGACTTCGGAAGCGAGCAAAATAACTTTCGCATGCCAGTGGAAAATAGGGTTGCGAGACGACTGTTGGATTTTCTAGTTTTCATCGAACGCCGCACTCTGCCGGCTGCCCCGAACAGTCTGCGTACGGGAGCTTTGTGTCTGCGTGCCTGTGCAGCTGCCTTGTGAAGCTATGCAGCGCTTCACTACGAGACAAATGCGTCGCGGAAGCTCATTGCATAAAAAACCTTGATACATGGCTTAACATCGCCTCGGAACTTCATGTCAACCGCGGGTAAGTAGGATTTTGAATTCATCTTACTTGTGATGACTAGTGTCGAGGAAGACGTCCGTTGGCTTTGCAGGCTGGCAGCGCTGAAACATATTGACGATGCGGCCATTACTCTACATCAGTATACTAACCTGAAAAAAAAAAAGGACCATGATGCTTTGAAATAGACGAATAGTAAGTAGCGTTTGGATGTGCACTGAAAAGTATACGCTCGTGGTGGCTATTGCCAGCTTTGCCAGATAGCTCTCGTGGGTTCTTTATTAATATGGCGTTATGATGCTATCCACGAGGTTGCGAGTTTGGTCACCGGCCTCGGCGACCGTACGTCGACGGAGGCGACATGGAAAAACGCTCATGTACTTAGGTTTAAGGGCACGTTAAATAACCCGAGGTGGTACTACGGCGTTTGTCATAGTCCCAGATTTGCTTAGTGACGCTAAACCTCGTGCATCGATCAGAGCGTTGCCGGAGCTATTTCGGTCGCTTCTGTTAGGCCACCTAAAGGCTGAAAAAGTTCTTGCCCAAATTTTTGTCATTTCCTGCTATGTTATTGACTGTGTCGACGCGAACATAATGTAGCGATAAAAATTGACACCATGATAAGTCAGTGGAATAATACAGAAGGTTTCGAACTGTAACGCATGATGGTTAATGTATAGTGAGGAAAGCACTCTAAATATAAGTTAAGCTCAAAGTGCCGTGACTCGCGCAGTTTGAGCACACGCCTTAACATGTTGTGCTTGGTGAAGTCGCGTGGGGAAAGAAAAGGAAAAGACGTGTTGGAAATATAATAACCATTATGCGGTCTCTCTTGCCGACAAAAAAAAAAAGATATTTACAGTGCAAATCCAATCGAGCTTTGATCAGAGCGGGCAGACGTGACTCTACGAGCACCATGTGTTTTGTGTAAAGCAATATGCATGTCTATTTTCCCGGCTGCCTAATGAGGCGAAAACTCGAAACGAGAGCATGCTTGGCGGCATGAGGGTGTTCTTTCATCAGAGCGCCTGGCTGAAAGGGCGCAGTCTGGCGTACGTCAAATCTACCTGCCAATCATCTCAAGAAGATAGTGGGCGTTGGTACTATATATATATATATATATATATATATATATATATATATATATATATATATATATATATATATATATATATATATATATCACAGTTCCTTTATAAAGGTGCAGCTATTGATAGCATAGCACCATGTTATCATACACTATGTCTAAGACACGTACCTATAGTGGCCGTGTGAATTGAAGTAAAGCTAAGCTGAGTAAGTGAAAACGAGCTGTTGTGCTAGGGGTCTTCTGTTTCTGTTTGAATCCTGCCATCGGACAATTTCATTTACGTCTATTAATTAAAGGCAACGGCTTTCTTAGCGACATTACCGCCAATTTTTCGTGTCGGGTACTTTTCAAACCTTTTTCCTGGGTCGATTCCGGAGGCATTGCACAGTCGCACCAATAAGATTACATCATCTTCAGGTTAGAGCTCTGTTATTATTTCGCACTTTAATATTTAGGTCTGAGAAGATTGAAGATAAAAAGACATGTGCTGTCGGTGCTTTTTTTTTTGGTGACGTTTGTTCGTGGGGGGGGGGGGGCTGCCATTCACAAAATACTGAGGAATAAATTTGTCAAGAATGTAAGACCTCGTATGAACAAATTCAGTGATGGAATGGTGGGGTAATAAAACCCGCATAGACCACATAACATGACATGGCATCACATAAAGACTATATATATAGACTCGTGGTGGTTGCTACAATTGGGTGGATGTCTTATTTTCCCCTTAACTACCTCTCTCTACCTTGCAGATTTCCGCAGAGCTGTTACGTCAAACTCTTGCTTTGCTTAGAGTTGTTGACAAATTCGATTACGCCCTGCCATCTGCTAGCCGCCTGGTTAGCCCAGATGGTAGAGCGGCTGAGCCGGAAATGCGGTGGTCCCGGGTTCAAGTCCCAGACCAGGACGAATTTTTCTTCAACTACGAGGCTTTCCTTTCGAGCAACCCGTATGGGTTTCTTTTGTGGCGGTTGCTACGATTGCGTAGATGTCTCATTTTCCCCTTAATTACTTCTCGCCACCTTGCGGGTTTCCGCTGAGCTGTTACGTTAAAACTAAAGGTATTAATGAAAAAAAAGAATATTGTGGCTTGTGGTCAGGTTAGGTTAGCCTACTGTCTGGCCTAATAGCTGACACGCTTAAGACAAAAGCAATACATATCTGCTGGTGGGATCAGCCCTTAAGCGTCTTGCACAAGAACGGGATGCTCTAAAGATTAGGCCACAATAATCTCCTTGTGCACCATGAGGGACCAGCCCGTTACAAAAAAAAAAAAAGAAAGAAAGGAATCCGAGAACATGTTTTATCGATTGTTGGAGCCCGTTCTTTTGGGATATCATGCAGAGAAGCGCAAAAAAAATTTCGCTGAAACCTTAGGGTGCTAGCTAGCTACAGAGCAATACAATATGGCTCGCGGCATGTTCTTTCTCCTCGGCCTTAATGATAAGTGGAGAGACCTCCTGACTGTAAAAAATTGTGATGTAAATTTGTGACTAGTATGCTCATATTTTCATAAAATTCTGGGTAACGTACGTAAAGTGCTAAAGAAGCAAGATTATGACGGTGAACTGTTATTTATGGGTCCTCTTGTCAAAGTGACAGTTTTTTAAACAGAAGAGCAAGCTTGAAGCTCAGTGGTGGAGAAGGGAATATTACCTTCATATGGCTGCCGTTTTCATCTATTAGTTGTCGAATGTGTGGAAAAAAGAAAACAAAGAAATATTTGGCAACAATCGCACGAATAGTTCACCGGCCTCAATGCCAAATAGCTCTTTCAGACGACTGGCGCTGGGGCTCTTCGTTGCAAAAGCACATGTCGTCACGTCAGTTTTTATTTGTCCACAGACGCTGGAATGGAACAGTCGAAAAATAGACAACCTTGCCACTGTCCTGGGATACTGTTTCCCTCGGCGTTCACCTCTCCTCACAATTCTTCTCTCCACAAGAGAGAGAGAGAGAGAGAACAAGGAGAGGAAATTCAAGGTCAACGGCGCGAGCATCCGGTTTGCTACCTTACACTAGGTGTAAGAGAAAGGTGGGAATAGAAAGAGAATAAACACTCAGCATACGTGACGTAATAGTTCTGCGGAAACTCGCAAGGTGGAGGGAAGTAATTGATAAAGGGAAAATGAGACATCCACCCCAAACTAGCTAAGTGCTGCAATGGAAACCCCTACGGGTTCCTCGAAAGAAAAGCTTCGCAGCTGAAGAAAAATTTGTCCTGGTCAGGGACTCGAACCCGGGACCATCGCCTTTCCGGGGCAGCCGCTCTACCATCTCAGCTAACCACGCGGCTAGCAGATGGCAGGCGAAGTCGAATTTATCAACAACTCAGAAGCAAAGGCAAGAGTTTGACGTCCCGGGTTCGTGTCCCGGGTTGGAGTCCAGGACCAGTACGAATTTTCCTTCAACTGCGAAGCTTTTCTTTCGAGGAACCCGTACGGGTTTCTATTGTAGCACTTAGCTAAGTTTAGGTTGATGTTATTTATTACTCAGTGTACGTGTTCCTCCTTCGCTCGACAAACATCAAACATGGCCTTCGTCCTCACGACCTCAATCGGACGGCGTTTCATAGTGCGAATTGGTATGAACTGCTGTCAGCATTCGCGCACAGCTTGTGAATCGGTGAATGGGGCCTAGTCCTAAAACAAAAGCGTTGCATCATATTGAAGTTGTGAACCGTGCAGCGCATAAGCATAAATACTGCGTCATATTACGTGTTGTGTAAGATGAATATAAATACTATTGTGTGCAACGCGCTTAACCTTATACGACTTAATGAACTGATTCACGAAAGCTCGTTTCACAAATATTCCATGGTGTGCGTTGGTTCTGCATACTTTTTTGGTCAATAGAAGAGGCCCGTAACGATGCCAGGAAGGAACAAACTGCAATGTGCCCACTGCCTAGTACGAGGCAAGGGATGTATCGCATTGAAAAATATTTGATGGCTCACGCCAGCCATCTACAGCTTCAGCCAAGCGTTTTGAGCAGCTGCACCCGCTGCACTCCGCTAATTTGACGTTACCCGTGATGCCTAAATGTTTTCATCTTTGTGCCATAATAATATTAGTTTACAGTTACTTGTCTTGTATATAAGTGTGATACGTTCTCATCATTCTTATTATTTTCTATGCATTTTTTTCTCGTTTAGTGTTAGTTATTCTGGAGCTAGAATTTCAACAAATCCGGCTTTTCAGTAGCGAACATACCTATTTAGTAGTAGTTAAGAAACAACAAAAAGCTCCGCTCAAGTGCACGCATTCGCCTGTCCGGCGCTGCGCTTCTCGATGGCAACGCACTGAACGAAGTCCCTATGAATTTTAGTGCCCCAAAAAGCATCACTCGTGTTTATCAAATGACTGTTTTCTTGCAAAGCTATAGAACTGTCAGCCAGCATGGATGAAACAAAAAGATTAGGAGGCAGAGCGCCTGGCGTTTACAAGCCTGCACCCTCTGAAGCCATTCCCTCGTACTTTCTCGCTGACTGTTCAGCGTGATGCACAATGAGAATATTATTTAGCGGAGAATGAAAAAAAAGAAAGAGAAAATCGTGCACCGCGGCCACGCCTACGAAGCAGAGGAGCCCACGTGAATTGAATTGAATTGAATTTATTTCCATATTCAATGGGGGAAAGTCCGAACTAAAAAGTGAAAGTGAATTCACTTGACAAAGGTTCGGACCCCCTTTACAAGGCATACAGTAGGATAAACCAGTGACTAACATTTCAAACATAATATGAGCACAAGAAACGGTAAAAACAAAACAGCATACATTTCAATATCAAAATTTCAGGCACGGACTACTATTTCACATATTCTCTGTGGAAAAAAAACAGGCAAACAGACAGAAGAACTTTATTCATAGCAAGTGAGTTTGGACTCCTCTGGGTCCCTGGACCACCGCATGGTCCCGCACTACGTCGAGACGTTCATGCTCCTTTTGTTCATGACGTCGGCAGCCCGAGCCATCGCAGTAAGCTGCGATGTCGGGTCCGTAGACGAGAGCAGGACCTCCCAGTCCTCCCAGCTTGAGATGGCGGGCTGTCCCTGCGGGGGAGGATCGGCAGGGCAGCCAAAAAGGATGTGGGAGAGTGTGGCGTGAGGGTCTCCGCATCGGGAGCATGTAGGGGAGATGCCACAGTAGTGGGATAGCAGCTGAGGGGATGGGAGAGAGCGGGTCTGGAGGCGTCTCCAGAGGATCTGTTGGGAGTGGGTCAGGGAGGGGTGGGGAGGAGGGTAAGTCCGACGGTCCAAACGGGGTATTTGCGTGAGTTCCGCAAAGCTGTGCGCCCGCTCCCTCGAGAAACCCGGATCGAGGCTGTCCTGAGCCCGGCAAATTAAACCTCGGGCCAATTTATCGACAGCCTCGTTTCCGGAGTTCCCAGAGTGAGCCGGCACCCACCGGAGCTCTATCTTGCGTGGTAAATTCTGGGTGGGGATGTTCAACAAGTTCCAGGCAGGGTTGTGAATTCTGCCTCTGGCAAAGTTGGACAAAGCAGTCTTTGAATCGCTAAAGATGTATTCAGCATGCGAAAGGGCAACGGATGAGGCGATGGCGGTCTCCTCTGCTTCCTCAGGTGTAGAGCCCGAGGGAAGATGGTGAGTTAGGGGTCGGGGTAAGGTTGGGTTGTAAGCAACTGCTACAGCTTCATGCGTTGTACATGCGGCGTCTACCCAGATGGCTTTCTCGACTTGTCCGCAATACTTGTGGAGGGCATTTGCGCGAGCTAAGCGGCGAGAGATGTGATACTGGGGATGGACGTTTCGAGGAAGGGGTTTCACTACAAGGGGTGTATGAATGTGTCGAGGAATGACCATAAGGGTTGACTGATTAGCGGCTGTGTTGATGCGAAGGGAGGCGAGGATATGGCGGCCAGTGGCGCTCGCAGCAAGTCTCAAATACTGCGTCTGAACGTGCGCCTCAACTAGTTCACGAAGCGTGGTATGCATGCCTAGTGCAAGGAGTTTGGCTGTGCTAGTACTGCGAGGTAGGTTGAGGGCTGCCTTAGTTGCAAGGCAGATCATGGCCTTCACGTGCTCGGTTTCCGTGCAGTTCAGCTTGAGATATGGAGTGGCGTACAGAATGCGGCTAAGCGTAAAAGCATGTACAACTTTCATGTTGTCTGCTTCGTCTAAACTCTTGTGCAGGGAAGATACGCGGCGTAGAAGCTGCAACACTGATTGCGTGGAGGCCTTGAGTGTTCTAAGGGTATGGTCATTGCGTCCGGAATCCTACAGTTAGAGGCCAAGGATGCGCAGGGCGGGAGTGATGGGGATAGGGGATCCTTGTAAAGTGATTTGGATGGGTGAGTTAGCGGCAGATTTTGGTTTAATTGGAGGAGCGCAGACTTTGAGGGGGAGCACTCGAGTCCGATAGATGATACGTGAGCGGAGATCGTGTCGACTGCTAATTGTAGTTTCCTCAATTTCCCCGTCTGAGCCATGAGTGGTCCATGTGGTAATATCATCAGCGTACAGAGCATGTTCTAGGTGTGGGATGAGATTGAGCTTCTGGGCTAAGGGGATGAGAGCAAGGTTATATAGAAGGGGGGGAGAGGACCGCGCCTTTGGGGGTTCCAAACTCACTGAGTGCATAAGAGGGTGTGCTGAGCTGATCGTAGTTGTAGGTCTTAGGGCCTACCTATAGTTTCTGCAGATCCCGTAAGATGGCAGCGTGTCAGGTTCTGTCAAATGCCTTAATGAGGTCAACCGCCATGATGGCTTTAGTAAGATGGGGGATGGTATCATCAAGCACATCGTGCGTAATTTCAAGTAGGGCATCTTGTGCAGATAGATGCGCACGAAAGTCCACCATACTGTGGGGGAAAATGTAATTTTCTTTCATGCACATTGTCAGTCGAGCAAGGATTATGTGCTCAAAGGTCTTGCCGAGACAAGATGTAAGAGAAATGGGGCGGATGTTCTCGAGGCTGATGGGCTTGTGGGGTTTTGGGATAAATATAATTTTTCCATACTTCCAGGAGGCAGGGAGGGTACCTGCCTCCCAGCACTCGTTAAAGCAGGTAACGAGGTGAGATATGGAGACATCATCAAGATTTCGGATGGCAGCATTCGTAATTTGATCTTCCCTGGGTGTGGTATTGCGCAATTTCAATAGGGCTGCGCGAAATTCAGATTCTCTAATAGGAGCGTCAAGCTGTGGTTGGGGTGAGCCCGTGTACTCGGGATGTTTGCAAGGAGGACCTGGGCTGGTATAGGTGCATTTCACCTGCGCGAGGAAGGCGTCGGTGTCCTGCCGATGGTTGTGAGTGAGGTGGCGAAGGCTAGGACGCGTCTGAGTTTTAGATTGCGTGGGATCGAGCATGTGGCGTAACAGGTGCCAAGCGCGGGTTGTGGAGAGATTGCCTCGGAGGCCGTCACAAACCTGAGCCCAGTTAGCTTTGCAAGGAGTGGCACTATGGTGTTCTATTTGGGATTGAAGCTGGGTGAGTTTAAGTTTTAGTTTTCTGTTGTGCTTTTGAGTTCTCCACCTTCGCGTTATGTTCTCTTGAGCTTCAAGAAGGTTCAACGGGCGAGCTTACTGTCGATAACGTGGGTGTCTGGGGTAGTATCGAGCGTTTGGGTATGTTGGCGGATGTCTTTCTGTAACTGAGTAGTCCAGGTATCTAGGTCTAAGGGGCCCTGTGCTGGCTACGCTTGCCTAAATTTACGGAGCTGATCCCAATTAGTGTGCCTAGCGGCAAATTTGCGCTGAGGTCGGCGATAGTTCACCCCTATGCGAATCAGGTGGTGGTCGCTGCTTAGTGTGGCTTGCGTTCTTTCCCACTGTAGGTGAGCCAAGTTTCTACCAAGCGTGAGGTCTGGGCTAGTATCGGCAGTAACACTGTTACCAACCCGCGTAGGTAGGCTAAAATCATTAAAGATGGGCAGATGAAGTAATAGCGTATTATTGTATAAAACTGTGCCTCTGTGGTTGGTGCGTCGATAGCCCCAGTCCACGTGAGCGCAGTTAAAGTCACCGGCAACCAGTAGGGGGTTTGATCCGGCCATTTGGGTTACGGATTTGAGGAGCGGAGCAACTAGGTGAATCGGCTGTCGTGGGAGAAGATAGCAGTTAAGCATGAACAGGGGGAGATTGACCCGCCGTGGTTGCTCAGTGGCTATGGTGTTGGGCTGCTGAGCACGAGGTCGCGGGATCGAATCCCGGCCACGGCGGCCGCATTTCGATGGGGGCGATATGCGAAAACACCCGTGTGCTTAGATTTAGGTGCACGTTAAAGAACCCCAGGTGGTCGAAATTTCCGGAGTCCTCCACTACGGCGTGCCTCATAATCAGAAAGTGGTTTTGGCACGTAAAACTCCAAATAATATTATTACAGGGGGAGATTGCGCAGGGGTGTGGGGTGCCCACGTGAGTGCATGCGTGCGCACAGACGCCAACTGTGCGCCGTATCGCTTGCGTTTCACGTTGCACGATGCGGTGCTTACGGTATGATTCCCAACCTGCAGTTGGAGTGACATCCTTTTCTTTGTTGGCGGTTCTTCAAGCTTGTCACGTGGCGCTACCTCCTATTTGTCTTTTATTCGCATGCAAGAAAGCAACTTTTCCGTACTCATCAAAAACAGCACGCAAGCGTGAACGAGGTGCGCGCAATTAGCAAGCGTGCGCACAATGCTAATGCTGGCAGCGGCAAGCAGAACGTCGCCGCCTCTCCACTGCTGAGCTGAGTAGGCGGAACGTGTCTACGCGTACATACACTCGGTTGTGATGTTGTTTCGCAACCAAGCTGACCATGCGTCTTTCTTATCAGTGCTAGAAACGTCTCCCGAAAACGTGAAAGCCATGCGGTGCTCTCATGGAGGTGCTCTGCAGTGCCTAAGTGCATTAACTCCTAAAAGAGCGGCTCGTGAAAGCTGCTAAGCCGAGACAATTAATTCCTGTTCTCTGTTTGAATCAACAATTGAATTGCACTATCTGCGGTTATGTATGTTGTCCTCAAACGTAATTTTCGTGTTCATGTTGGTATGTTTTCTTTTCTCTTTTTGGTCATACTTGTGTGTTTCTTTTCACTTCCGATAGTTGCACAATATATTTTTTTTTGTTTTACGAGAACACGCGAGTATCGACCGTACCCGCCAAGGTGGCACACAGGTGGCGCCTGTGAAGTTGCGTAGCTGAAGACGAAGTCCCATGTTCTATTCCCGGCCAATGGGGATGCCTTTACCTTATACGAGTTTTTTCACCATGCCCTTTCTTTCCTGGCATGCGAAGTACACGTATGTGGTCTGTCTGTCTGTCTGTCTGTCTGTCTGTCTGTCTGTCTGTCTCTCTGTCTGTCTGTCTGTCTGTCTGTCTGTCTGTCTGTCTTTCTTTGTTTCTTTCTTTCTTTCTTTCTTTCTCTCTTCCTTTCTTTCATTTTCTTTCTTTCTTTCTTTCTTTCTTTCTTTCTTTCTTTCTTTCTTTGTTTCTTTCTTTCTCTCTTCCCTTCTTTCACTTTCTTTCTTTCTTTCTTTCTATCTTTCTTTCTATCTTTCTTTCTTTCTTTCTTGAGCCGTGCACAAGCGAAATGGCCGTTGCACTCCACAAAAACGTAATTCCGCCGCTGGCGCATTTACCGATTAAAATATCGTCCCGCATAAGTAATCACGCATAAATCAGCATAAGTAACTCATGCGAAGACTAGGCTTGCGTCTTCCGACTTCGGAAAGTGTATCAAAACGACTAGACAAGTAGACGAGGAGCTTAGCTCCTAGCACTCTTTACAACATACAGTGGAGTGCCACAACGAACGCGTCTACAATGAAATGACCTATATAACGAAGAAAAAATTCTGTGCAAGCTCTACTGTGAGCTGTGCGGTGCGCGACCTTCACAATAAAGTGGCCCGTAAAACGAATGGTTGTGGAGGCCCAAGCACTGCGTTATAAAGGCCTTCGACTGTATTTACCCGAGATGAATATTGAGTGCCTGCTACTAGGTCTGTCAGTACCGCCTCAGGAGAATGCTGAAACTATGAAAGCATTGCAGTCATTTCGATGTCTCCCCCCCTTCCCCCCCCCCCCCCCCCCCCCGGACGTCCATTCGAAGAGTGGCAGTAAGCTATAAAAGGAAACGCAGTGAAGCCAGCACTCCAGGAGCTTCCGGCAACGGCGTCTGGCTGAACGCACAGTTTCTCGTAAAGACGAGCAATCACCGGATTTATTACATGCTCAGCTTTTTATCAAGCTCGCCAGACAGCCACTTCGAAGGAAAGCGGGAAAGTGTCGAAGAGGGCTATTTCACAGCTCTTGATTCCGTTAGCAACAGGAAAGAAGCAGGGGGCAGTATTATAGGTAAATCCCCTTCGGTTGTGGAGGCCGTTTAACTTTAAGTGAACGTCGACTGGATAAAACGACTGAACCGGATTTGACGAATGATAACGCATACCCAATCAGTGATATTCTAACGCTTCACACTTCTAGAACGCATTGACGAGGAGAAAAAAGAACGACAAATAAATATGTGTATGGTTGTTAATATAGGTAAGCGAACAACCAAACGCTTCTAGAAAGAGCTGTTGGCGTATATCTTTTGCAGTATGTTTATTTAGGTACCGTTCGTTGTTTCGCCGGGTAATGATGTAGACAAAAGAGCCGTTAAGCAGTGCATCTAAAGTAGCAGTATAAGTAGACAGCAGCTGTCTTTAATAGAACCATTATAATACCCCTGTCACACTGAACGTAGATTAGGTGCACATTAAAGGACTCCAGATGGTCGACATTTCTGAAGTCCCCCACTACTGCGTGCCTCATAATGAGAAATTGGTTTTGGCATGTAAAACCTCATAATTCAATGTTTTATATGCATGTGATTTCAGTGAAGCTTCGCCCCATATTTATATTAAATAAATAGATTAGCTTTTCAGACATTCTACGCATAACTTGTTCTACTTTTCACACCAATATTTTTGCAGTGATCGCCTTTGACATCATGACGGAATCACAATAATTTTTCCTGTGTAGCACCACCACGTGTCAAGTGGCATTCGTTGAACCGAAAGTCATTCGAACCTGATGACATTGAAATGTCCAGTGTGACAGGGATATAACAGTGGCCGCCTGGCAACAAGCCTGCCTCACATCGAAGCCTTTGGATCGATGGTAGAAGTCCAGCCATGGAAACGCGTGACAAAGCCAAGTAAAGCCATTGTTTTGAAATGTGGGAGGATCTACCGGATAACCTTTGTCTCGGGACTTTATCAGCGCAAGAACTGGGATGATAGGGTTAAAAATAAAAAAAAGTAATTAATTTAGTTAGGGGGTTTTACGTGCCAAACCAGCCTTTCTGAGTCACCTTATCTCTGTTTACAAACTTTATATCAAAGTAACTGATTATGAGGGACGCCGTAGTGGAGGACTCCGGAAATTTGGACCATCTGGGATTCTTTAACGTGCACCTAAATCAAAGTACACGGGTGTATTCGCATTTCGTCCCCATCAAAATGAGGCCGCTGTGGCCGGGATTCGACCGCGGGACCTCGCGATTAGAAAAAAATAAAGAAAGTAAAATAAAAAAAATAAACAGACCATAATTAGGTAGTAATGATAAGATAGTTATAGATGCGCTCATCCATTGTTTGGGTAAACGCCCCTAGTGCTAAATCGAACATAAGTTCAACATTTATTCCATTTTCTTGGCAAGCAAAGCGGCCGATATTACGCCCATGTAGCTGCACTATGAATTAATGAATAACCTGCATGCCTTCATTCCAAGTTTTCTATTCAAACAAAACAACTTCTGTAAGTTTCGTTTTGTAATCTTGGGTTAAGTTTAAGAAGCCTAGTTGTACCTTCCCTCGAGGCCGTTACGGAGCTTTAGACTTAAAAATATTTGCCGTTTCATGATAACGTTTACATCTGCTCGGCATAAATATCACCGTTTCATGTCTTCCTGATTCAGTGACTCTCTTTCATGACCGAAATGAATTCTTTCGTTATGTTTTACATCTGTAAAATATGCATAAAAGATTAGCTTATATCTTTTTGTACACCGTTAATTATCTCCTTTGTACCCAGTATTCCTTTTCTGCTCCTAGTGGGCTGTCTGTGTTTTCACAAGCTAGTTTTACTCGCCGATAAATTATTCCTTTCTATTTGAATCCGTGACAATCGTGCACACTTCAGCGGAAACAATTACGCAGATCGGACGCACATATTGGAGACTAAGTGAAGCTTTCGTGAAGCGGTTAACGAAACACTAGAAATTTGTCCATTTCATGGATACGTCCCCAGCTTAAAGGAAACAGGTGCACATTGTGCTCTTGCGTATCCATGCTCGTAACACGACAACACTCGTATCGCCTTGTAACCAGCCGTGGTGGCGTAGTGGCTTTGGTGTTGTGCTGCAAAGGCCTAGGTCGCGAAGTAAAATCCCGTTCGCCGCGGCCACATTTAGAGGGGGCGACGAAATGCAAAAAAAAAAAAAAACCGCCCGTGTGCCGTGCAATGGGTGTGACATTTAACCCCAGGTGGTCAGAAATTAATCCGGAGTCCCCCGCTGCGGCGTGGCTCCTCATAATCGTATCGAGGTTTCAGCATGCACGCAAAACCCCAGAATTTAATTCTGATTATTGCCTTGTTTTCCTTTCTTCTTATCCATTTGAAATGTATCACCCGCGTGCTTGTGAATTCCCCGTTGTAGGCATGTGTCATTGCGTCTAAATCATCATCATCTTCAGAACACAGCGATCATCTCAAAGATAGTTTGCGTTGGAACGATAGCAATGTACGCGCGATTGCAGCCTAATGGTGAGGAAAGTACGCATACAAAGGTTTGCTGTGTTTTGAAGGAAGTGTGCTCCTGATGTCGTATATTCATTTGCGCTCAGAATGTTTAGGTAATATTTGTTTTATCACTAAGTAATTCTTTAGAAAACAAGTCCAGCAGCCTGAAGAATATAAGGCTAGTAAAAATGGCAGCGCCATCCAGCGTGCGACCCATTCGGTAAGAAAGCTGCAGCAACCACCCACGCACCCAGCAGTTTTGTTTAGGAATGTCCAGGAGAGTTCGCAAAGAAAGCTTCGGCTTGAGAACTCAGGTTCGTAGCATGGCAACTTCTCGAGTTTACTGTGAGTGTTATACGGCCACTTAAATGTTTATTTGATGTAATGTAATCCACATATGTGTCGATGTGTCATGAAAACGACCGAATAACTGGCTCAAAGTAAATGCGCAAGTTAACATGCTGACATTTCATATGAAAAAAGGAAAACCTATCAAACGCCAGTGCTGACGGTGCAGAGCGTGTCAAGCATGGTAGTCAAGCATGGTAGCGGCTTTAACAATGAAATATCCTGCAACACTCCTTGCTCTGAACTAAAATTGCGACACAGTGGGCGAAAGCAAAGTTTAATGTGCGCGCAGCTCAATGCACTTAAGTTTCCGTGTTGCCCACTCAGTGCTGAACTCACATAAACGAAGCGCGCGCACAAGGGTGCCCGCCGTGAAAGAAAGAATTCTGGGCGTCGCAGGCACGGCGAATCGGAAATAGAAAGACTGCAGAGGAGGCAATGTTGTTCCTGGGCTCAGCGAGCTTGCCACAAATCAAATCTATTACAACCGCCGGTTGAAAAATAAGATAGGGTGAACCGCATTTCCAAGAACAAACAGCAGAATAATGCCGTATTGCCGAGGGAAATATTTCACAGCGGAGAAATCTCAGAGGAGAAATAAAGAAAGTGCAGCGCTGTACATGTTGGAAGTAAAAAGGCGATAGCGACATTGCAAAGCGTTTCTAAGAGCTCCTAAGGAGCTTTTCAAGGAAAATGACAGCTGCCGGAGCCCCAGGAGGAATCGCCGAATTGGGGTGGAAGGCCTAACCTCCCTTTTTTTTCAAAGCTTCGCTCAACTCGGTTAGCTTTTTTATTTCTTACTTCATGTACCATCTGTGTCCCCTAAATTTGTGGCTTGAAACTTTTTTACACAGATATTTGCGTACGTTAGGGAAAATGTTGCGAAACTGGCGGCAGAAGCTAGAAAAATAACGCACCCAGGAATTCGCTATTCTGTGCTACCGAGAATCCTGGACACATAGGAGAAGCACCCAAAGGGTTTGATTGTGCCTCCTTTCTTCATCTGTGTCGAAAGAGAACCGGTCCGCGTGGCAGTGCTGGATACAGGCCTCCTTATCGCAAGCTTTCGTGTATATTCGAGTGCGTTCCGAAAGCCGATGTCCGTGCGTGTGACACACCGGCCCTTTGAAGTGAGGATTTCAAGAATTTCTTTCGGGAGAACCATCGCGAACTTGCGTAGTACAATCGACAAGAAACGTTTGAAGCATACCGGGTGCCTCGAAAAAGATTTAAAATGTAGCATTTTGGAAATGCACCTTGAAATCTAAACGAGACAAACGGTTACAGAAAGACGGAGACTTGAGTTGATCAACAGCGGGGGGGGGGGGGGGGGGGGGGGGGGGGAGGTAGCTGCTCTGACAAGGGAACTTGTCCTCGGCTCGTTGCCGAAACCACTAGTCGAAACCGTGTCTCCTCGCTGACGCTTCATTTGTTGCCCAACTCTTGGTCAATCCTGAAATCTAGTGATGCGGTGCCCCAGTGCGTGTTAGACGAACTCAGTGCACACCACTTCCCGCGGCCATTTGTTTTCCTGCACCATTCCCCCCTGCATGTTTTTCGTCTAGAATATTAAATTGACGCTACTCTTCCACGCTGCACGGCCGCATCACAAGGAAGATGAATTGCTGCGTGACTGGCGGCTCGAGGCACTTTGCAAGTATTTGCGGGCTTCTTTCAAAGCTTGGAGAAAACACTTTTACGTAATACGTATTGAGCAAGAGAAAGCTGTAACAGGAGTTTTTCATTTTACTCTAGAATTTTCTCATTGACATTTTTCATCGAATTAAAATATTTTATAAATCGATTAATTAATTATGACTAATTATGAAATTAGGCGGAATGCATAAAATAATCTGAATATCTCCAAGCGAAGGCAAGCAACATTACCTCGGTTCTGTCCAGCTGCATGGCATTTCTATATATTTAAATCCTGGTGCATGAAATTGGGACACCCTGTATATACTCGTCATGTTGCTCTGGGAGTACGTATTGTGCGGCACCGTTGTCATTATTGTGTTCGTGTGTCCATTCATATGTGTTGATTTATGGCGTTATGTAGTACCTTGTTACTTAGAGTTATTGTGCCGTAATGTCCCTGGTAAGTATTACGTATAGCAATGATTGATGCCTAATATATTAGCCCCAAGAACGAACTACAGGGGCGCTGCGAGTGCCGCTCGGGTGACGTCATGGCACGGAGTCGCGCCTGTCGTCTGCTATACCGTTCGGGCGGTGTCAAGGCGCTTTCTGCGGTCTTTTCGTTTGCTCGCCCTCGTTCTCTCTGCTTGTACACTTATGGTGGTCGTCTCAAATATATTTTCGCGACGTCTTCATTTGCGAAAATTTATTCAACGAGCTTATTTCTTAGACGACAATGCAGCTCTCAAAGGCAACGCTGCAGTGCCAGCCAAAGGAGCGCAGACAAGCCCATTGCGGGTTTTTCATGCGCGGATCCACAACCGCAAAAACATAGCTCATAAGAATCCAGTTATGATACCACACCTGCCGCGGTGCAACGAGTATGTCACAAATGCTGGTTATATATGACTTCTATAACAGTTACGTTGATTTTAATCCGCTAAAACAGGTTTGCTCACGACGAGGAGTTCATGGTATAATATCGAGCTCTTGTATTTCTTCAAAGAAGCCCTCGGCAGTAACACGAGCACTTAACTAATACTGCAGTTTAGATTCTACAAGCACCACTTGCTTCTTTAAGTGCTTCTCAACATTAGGCGGTTCTTCAAGTGTTTATTTTAAACGGCGACAATGTGAAGTAAAGCTAATGAAGGCTCACAGATATTTACAGAATACAAAAAGGAATGTACCATTACATATTCCCTTTTCTGTGCTACATGTTCAACTCACTTGAGAAATTTACTGGTGCTTGTTGCTTGAGGAATATGCATGGCGAATCTGTTTGGCGAACTGATACAGGCTGCTCGGCCTAAATTTTTTAGTGAAATATGCCTGTTGGACCGCACGGCTGCATCCAGAAAGAAGTCGAAGCGTCAACCATTAGTAGTATGGGACATATTGAATATATAATTCCCCTGTGGAGGGTCAAAAATCAAGTGAAAATATATGTAACGTTTGTGGTGTTTTCTTTATGAATGTTTGCGATTGGATTGGACGAAGCGAATAGTTCTTCGTTTGTATAATTAAAGGATGCTGGATCGAGACATGGTGAGACAGAAAGTGCTTGAATTTTCCTTTTCTAGGCAATGTAAGCTGCGCTGTGGTAGCTCGAAAATACTTTAGATGTTCCAATTAGCACTTAAAAAATGCTTTATGGTTTCAGTTCGAAGTTGCAGGGAAGTGATGGGTTTCGCGAACAAAGCGTGCCTCGCCATACCGACAGTCGGTTGCTACCGGTGCGTGATCAGGGGTGTGCCATATCGTCGATAAAGGCTACTGAGGGCGACTATGAAACATTTCATCGCTTGCAATTGATTGCCTCTCGATCCTAACAACGAAACTTTTCTCTCAGATGATTGCTACTATGGTATTTGTGAATTAACTACGTAAATACTCTACATGACGCGCCGTAGTGTTAGCAGCCATGAGCAATTAGTTTTTTGGAGGCCTGTTTCAGAGAGGGGTGAAAGTAGAAGCAAACTTTTTCATAAGGAATGCGTACCTAACTCTTTCTTCTACGCATTTATAAATGGCCATATTTGACTACAAGAACGCCCCAGAGTAATAAGAATCATCATGACAGCTTCGCTGGGCAGTGTCTAACACGGATAACATGCTGACGCCAATTATCAAGATTTTTCTTCCACGTAAAATGCAGTCTCTCATAGCTAAATACTAAGGGAATGTGAAGTGTTTATCGAAGCATCATGCACAACTTCGCGTGTTGAATTTGCAGACATTCCTTTTACGCAAAATTTATGGACAGACACGGCGCATATATCTATTGCAATGCCAGTAGACTCCTTCAACGCTACACAGCTTGCGAAATCCAGGCCGCAAATTTTATTGACTCACGCGCTTTAGGAGAAGGAAATGTCGTTCAGGCATGGCAGCAGAAATAAGCCGCCGTACCCTTCAATAAGTACGGCTCGAGCCACCCATACCCCAAGCATAGACGAAGGGAACGAGCGCGCGCGGCAGCCGAGCGAGACGAGCCTCCTTGCCGTGACGTCACTCGCGAGAGGGCGCCACTCCAAATTCTCGCCGCTAATAGCGAATGGATCGGGTTCCCTTTTTATTGCAATAGTGAATACATGGACACTCGAGGTGCATTTCTGCCGTCGCCGTGATGTTCCATGTGAATTCCAAGGGTGATAACATCGTCGCTGCGCGCCGTATGCTCTGTGTGCGAGCGAAAGCATGCGAGGGTGTGCTTACAATGGCGGCGTAATCTCGCGCGCGCAAGGAAGGAAAGCACGGAGGAAGCGCGCTGACTTCCGTCACGCGTGTGGCTTTGGGGAGGGGAGAGGGGTTTAGCTCCGACGGCTGCTGCGTATTGGCGGGATCGCGCGGGCCCAATACTTAAAGTGATCTGCGATGAGTATAGAGTCTAAGTGCGCCAGGGGTTTATAGCTTCGTACGCACTGTGTTCTCGCCGCTTAGCTCGCTTTGAAGCGAGAGGCAGCACGAAGGCCATTTCGCTCGCTGCTGCAGCAGTTAATTCTCGCGCCAGTGTTTTGGCAGCGAGTGTTCGCGCTCATCGAGTGAGGTGTGATTGTGGCTGCCTGTGAGCTCGTGACACCATATGCTCGTTAATTTATTGAGTAAGCGAATGTTTACGAGTTTACATGGTCGATAAAGCTACTATCCTTCGTATAGCTGTCTACACTCATTTCCTGTCGCAATCGATGCCTCACCTTTGAGGCAAAACTACGACATTCTTGTAATATGTATTGTTTTATCTTAATAAAGGGAGAATCAGACATCCACCCGTTCGTAGCAAGTGATACAAAGGTGGATCTACAAGCAAGTCCTTTGTAGCACTTGCTACGAACGGGTGGATGTCTGATTTTCCCTTTATTAATTACTTCTCTACACCTTGCGGGCTTCCGCAGAACTACTACGTCAGACACTTGTATTATCTTATGTTTTTACAATACCATCGACTCAATATGACAATGGAAGCGGGACTTATAGATAGAATAGGGTCTACTATATTTCTGGTATTTATATTTCACTTGCGTTAGTAATTACTCTACATAGACATCAATATCTCAGAAACATTTGCTGACTTGCAGTTTGCGCTCTTAGTATTACCTAATAGCTTCAGCAGGTAGTGAAAAGTATTAATTATACATTTACTACGTTCACTTACTCAAGAGGTATAGTGTTTTTTTTTGTGACTAGCAACATGTTAGCACTTCGTTGGGGAACATGATGACCTTTTTTTAAGTCCCTTAAGTAGCTTATTGGTCACTATGGCTTAAGAGCTATACACTTATGGAGTTTCTAATTACGCCTTCTCCATTCAGAACATCGCAGACAACTCTCGTCCTGTCACACATCCGTTAAAGAAGGACACTATGTTGCGTGGGGCCCCGCGCCAACACCTTTACTGCTCTTGTAAGTTTGCTAGCTACACACTACCAATAATGGGCAAGTCCCGACCCTCTGCTTCCGCCGTAGTTCGCACCGGTGCCAGTAGCCAAGGAATTGGTGCTGTCCTTCTAGAGGAACAGCCGAGCTAAGAACGCGTTATTGCTTCCGCCAACCGTCTTTCTGTCCGCCTCAAGACTCAAATTTTTGATTACCGGGTGTGAGTGCCTCTTATTGGTTTCGGCTATCACTAAACTCATGGCGTAGTTGTTTGGTTGCAAGTTTTCTTCAATAACAGATGACCACGTCCTCTGCTAGCTATCGCTCTGCTGGACCCTACCTGTCGACTTGGTCCTTGACTTTACGACTTCGTGAGTGTTTGTTTGTTGTCCTGTACAACTCTGGCAATTCCATCGAGACGCAAACTGCGTGTACGCAACCCGCTCGATGCTCGCAACAGCACAAATACTGATTTGGGCGTCGTCGTATTTTTCATCGTTGTCGTCGACGACAACGGCGCCGAGCTGCTACATCACGATTCTTCCCGCTTAATAATTACTCGTTCATAATATCTCTATTTCCATTTTTGCACTTGTTTGGTCGAGCTCCGCAATGATAATCTCTAATGCCGAAACGTGAGTCCTGATGGCCTGGAACTTTTCTGCGTCCTACGCCAGCAGCACATGTTATCGAGAAGCTCCTCAATAGTCCTACAGCAGCTATAATATACAATTATTCTGTAGCCTTCGCAGCAGTGGGTTGGCGGCCGGAAAGCCCCTTCCGGTTCCCATGTTTTATTAGCGGAGAATACCTATAAACAGAGCCTATTGTGCTGAAAAAACTGATTGTCTTTAGTTAGCTCGGCATGACATATGATCCTTTATACGTTTTCGCGTAAAAGCTCCGCGTTATGTTACCAATGTTTAGAATTTGTTATATGATAAACCCAGTTTCTGGCATGTATCTAGGCGTTTGCGTGGACCGACCCCTAACATAGTGAAGTCTGAAAAAAAAAGCAACCAGTAAAAAGAAAAAAAAAGCGTGATTTCGATAGTTATTGTACATGAATTCTGCCCGAATTAAATGAAAAGCTTTGCGGCTGGAGAAAAAGTGCCTAAAACTGCACAAATAATTATGGCTGTATCGCACTTCTAGGGAAGCTGCGTCGAATAGAAAACCGGACAGCTCCTTGCTCTGGGTTTAAGGTCCCACACATAAAAGTGTGACGGTCCCTATGCATTGATACGTGTGCCTAATTATTCTTTTCCCGGCGACTGCGTTTTACCTTCTGACAACCTAATGTTGTCGCTGAGCCCGAGACGCGCCGGTATTATTTGGAACTTACTCGAATGTTATCGTTGAGTCTATCCGTGGTGTGTGTTCTCACCAAGCTTTGTGTAATGAGATCGTAGGCGCGGCACGAATTGTGTAGTGCTTTCTGGAAAGCACACAGGCACCCCCGATCACGCTGGAACCTTAGACGTGTGGTGATATAAAAGTCGCATTTGATCCGCAGATCAAATTTTTGAAGATCGCCGACTGCGTTCACCGCTATCGTTGTGCTTGGAATGTCACTTGCTTTTAGAGGCACAAGCTCGCGCAACGAAGAGTTACTTTCGTCCTGCATTCGTTTGCTATTGCGTTCTTGACTGCACTAGAAATATATATATATATATATATATATATATATATATATATATATATATAGTCATATCATAAGAAGCCAACAAACACTGACACCAAGGACAACATAGGGGAAATTACTTGTGCCTAATACATGAAATAACGAAACGATAAAGTAATGGAAATTAAAGTGGATGAAAAAACAGCTTGCCGCAGGTGGGAACCGAACCCACAACCTTCGCATTTCGCGTGCGGTGCTCTACCAATTGAGCTACCGCGGCGTCGTTTTCCCATCCACTTTCTTGGGTATTTATGTGTCCTAGTAGAACCCTGGGAGTGTTAGCCACCGCCAGCACTCACAGACCTTGGCGCGGACGTGGAACGTCTTTTTTGCCGCAGGCGTCACGAGAACGTGATCTTTTTTAGGGTGAAGGGCAACTGGTCAATAAACCCACATATGCTACCTGAAGGCATCAATGTTGCCGGAATTGAGACCCTCGTTATGTAATGAACGAGAAGAAAGGGGGTTAACCGAGGGGCCCGATTTTTATTAGTCATATCATAAGAAGCCAACAAACACGGACACCAAGGACAACATAGGGGAAATTACTTGTGCCTAATACATGAAATAACGAAACGATAAAGTAATGGAAATTAAAGTGGATGAAAAAACAGCTTGCCGCAGGTGGAAACCGAACCCACAACCTTCGCATTTCGCGTGCGGTGCTCTACCAATTGAGCTACCGCGGCGCCGTTTACCCATCCACTTTCTTGGGTATTTATGTGTCCTAGTAAAACCCTGGGAGTGTTAGCCAGCGCCAGCGATTCGGCGCGCTCTGAATATGAATACTGTGTAGCAGTTTATGCCTTAATTAATTCATGCACTGTTCCCCCGCTAGTTTTCCATTCGATCTTTTAAAGGGAATAGCTTTCTTCGGCTCTTTCGCCCGTTGTACTGGTATGACGGTGCTACGACAGTGGTGGGACTTGTGGCAGGGAAGGCGAAGAAACCCGCTGAGGGAAATGGCGCATGCCGGCTAGCTACCGAGTTGCAAAGAAGGGGGGGGGGGCGCGTTGCAACATCGCGATATATAGTGTTTGTGACCTATTTTTTATGTTTTCCATGGGGTCATCCAGTTAACCCACGGCTCATCGTCCACTACACCTGCGAAAGAGGCTGTGATCGTTTCTCTGCTAAATTCTTAATGTCCTAGCAAGCACCATCACGTGAGTGACGTTACGAAATGGAAGAACAAGCAAGGTTACCGTCAAAACAAAGAGACGACGTCCTACCTCTGCGAGGTATCCATCAGTCGTGTTACCGAAACACTTTATTTTAATGTATACATAAATAACCTGTAAATCGCCTCTGGATGTATGGTATTTGCCTTTCCTTTTTATCGTGATACGTGCCACTGCTAATTATTCGGTTCTCTCAATCCTGTCTTTATGGAGACGTTCAGTGTTGAAGTGCCACCAGTCTCGAAAATCAGAAGATATGTCTGCGAACTCGTGTAATTTTGGACGCTGAAAATCTATTTGCACTTAGAAGCGGAATGCTACCACAACATGAAACTTTATTGCGTGAAGCGCTAAACGCATCTCACATGTTTTTGACGTGTTCTACCGCCGCTTGGCATCAGCTGGTCCAATTTTAACTGCCTGACGACTAGCCCCTGCGACTACCCTTTGGCGGCGTGGAGAAGTACAACATGTATTTTTTATGCTAAAGGTCACAAGTGAGAAGCTTTTTCCTGACTACTGCATTTTCAAGCTTGCAGTGCAGCCTGAAACTGACAAAAGGCTGCCAAGAGCCAGTAGGACTGTACTAGTCCGGGTGCAAACAAATGAGGAAGGTGCACTGAACTTGAAAACACAGTTTCTTCATCCTCAAAACAGGAATTGTCCTTTCTGGTGCAGCATTTGACCACTATCTCCCTCACGAACCCCGAAGCTAATGCAAGGCCGCCTGGCTTAAGTGGCTGCGTAGCGCCTACTTAAGGCGATGACCAGACTTGAGACACATGAAAGGGAGTTAATAATCTGTGGATCCGGACATGCTGCCACTGGCAACTGAACCTGGTAAACGTTAAATACACCAACCCTCACGACTTCAGCTGGCTTGGTAGGGCTCTTTGAGGAATTTTCAGGCACTGCCTAGGATACCATAGGGTTATGGAGGTTAGAACTATAGTGACGCTCACCCCGTGCTGACTAATGACCGCGCGCTTTGCTAAAAATGTCCTCCACGTAAGAGAGAACGCGAGGTAGGATGTTTAATTTATAAGGAGATAGAGGGCAACACTGATAAATCCGACAGCTATAAAGAAAGGGTAGCAATCATGGTAGTAAAGATAAGTAGAATATATGAAGTTAATACTAGCCATCAGCATCCAGTCATGATGATGGAGAAGTAGAACAGTTCTATGACAACATTCGGTTAGCAATGATAAATGTGGGGGATTAATACACTGTAGTCATGGGCGACTTCAATGCAAAAGTGGGGGAAAGCAGGCTGGAGAACAGGCAATTAGCCAATATTTCATCCAGTCTAGTACTAGGAGAGGAAAGAAGGTGGCACACTTATTAAAAAAAAGAGGTCGCCGTGGCTACTACGTAGTGTGGCACCATTTGCTACCTTAGTATATATTTGCAGTTGGCAACGATAATGTTAGTAACATAACTGACTAAACAAGGTAGTCACTGTTACTAATGGGTTTCAGCTACCGATTCAAAAGTACTCCCTATCCTATTGGCCGCAAATAAAGACGGGGACAGCGTAAGGAAACACGAAAACGACACGGGCGGTAACTTTCAACTAATTTATTCACGGCAACCCTTGGACATATTGTCACGTGGTGGTGACGTTGAAGAAAACAGTAGCAATACTGTGAAAGACAAAACTAACTTTTATTGGACGAACCTGTGCCCACAAAAATAGGCTACACTTATAGCACAACGATAGCGGCGAACACGGTCGGCGATCGACGAAAATCTGATCAGCGGGTCAAGCGCGTCAGCTTTTATAGATCAGTCATCGAATGTTCCAGATTAACCGCTGGCACCCGCATGTCTTCCACAAAGTTCTACACTATTCGCGTCGTGCATACATGCAATCAGATTACGCAAGTTGCGATGAAAGACAGTGGACGGAACCATCGATAACATTCCAGAAACTTCTTTTACATGCAGGCGCGTCCTGCGCTGTGCGATAAAATTTGTTAGGTTGCGAAACATGGTCGCTAGATAAAGACAAGTACACGTGTCAATATATAGACAAATAGAACATGCGCAGAACGCAGCGAACAAGAACAGTCCTCAGCCTAGCGGGGCGACCAATTATCAAAAATATCTATCTCCGATTGAAACAACCTAATGGAAGTGTCACTAACACAGTCTTGGCCTTTCTTTCTTATGTGATATGCTTCCATCAGTTCGCGTGCAGTCTGGTCGTGGCTTCTCCCCAGAATCTTTATCTCCTTAAAAAATGGTGCACAGGGGCAAGCATTGCAGTGGGCAGGCAAGTGCGCCAATTCATATTTCGTCAACTTTTGTTCATGTTGTCTGGCTCGATCATTGAGGTACAGCCCTGTCTGCCCTATGTAGGACTTGCGACACGCTAGGGGGATTACGTACACAACTCCTACATTGCGTTTTGCATACCGCTTGGCATGGCTCTTGCCACAGCCTTGCCTTCATGAACATGAACAAAAGTTAACGAAACATGAATTAGCGCACTTGCCTGCGCACTGCAATGCCTGCCCCTGAGTACCAGGTTTTAAGGAGATAAAGATTCTGGGGAGAAGCCAGGACCAGATGGCACGCGAGCTGATGGAGGCATGTTACATTAAAAAAAAAGGCCAACACCGTTGGTTGTTTCAATCGGAGATAGATCTTTTGATAATTGGTTGCTCGACTAGACTGATGAGTGTTATTGTTTGCTGCGTTCTGCGCATGTTCTATTTGTCTATATATGCCCACGGGTTGCCGTGGATAAACAAGTTGAATGTTACCACCCGTGTCGTTTTTGCGTTCTCTTCCACTTACACCGTCATTATTTGCGGTCAATATGATATGCAGTAAACACCAACTAGGCCAAACGGAAGTTCTTACGATTGAAAAGCAGTTAGCACCACCAGATACAAAGAGTCTCACATATGCTGCATATATCGTACCAACTGTGGCGTATTCCACCATGGGTCCGATATATGTGCTATACAATTGAAACTTTGAATCCGGTGATGCTAACTGCATTTGGGATGGAAAGCTGTAACCTATTAGTAACGGTGACTACTTTGTTAAGTAAGTAATGTTACTAATTCTATCATTAGCAACTGCAGTTATAATAAGGTAGCAAATGATGCGACGCAAGGTAGTAACTACTAAAGCATTTAAGAGTGTATAGTTCGCAGAATGGAGTCAGTTTAGAATAATGAATACCATTTTTACGCAAGCGCAGTAACAGGTTGCGGACCCAGAAAATTTGTAATGAGCAGAAAAACAGATTTTTTACTCTGTGCCGACCCAGCATTGTGCAGTTTCCAGAAGTATTAGGTAAAGGCCATGTTGGGACACATGTTAGGACAAATGTTGCTCTCAATTTGACGATAGAATGATCGAAATTAATCTGGAAGAAACAGGTCAACCTCGAAGCAGTCAAGGTAAAATCCCATGAAGTCAGGCGATGTTTGGGAAGAAATATGAAGCAAGGAAGAAGATGATGATAATAGCATAGAGATAATGAATTAGACATCAACTTTTCTTATTTGTGAGACCACAATTTAAGTTTGAGGTAAGGCACCGAGACAATAGGTGAACTTTCACAAATAACGAAGAATCTAATAAAAGAAAGGCAAAGCATGAAAGTGTAATTCAGCGAGCCGATGGAATTGACTGAATTATCCAAGACGTCTGCAGCATCACCTTCGTTTGCACGACAGCCACCACATCGCTGGCGGCCTCGATCTTGCCTAATAAATTCCAGGCCGACGGTACGCCCCGTGGGCCGTAGTCACGTCGTTCCTTACAGCGCTGACCCCTGAATTAGGGCTTCGGTCTTGCGACTCGCTGCATTGGCCATCTGACCGGATTCCCAATTAAACGCGCTGCGGCCACCTTTCGTTCTTTTTTTTTTTGCTGCTGTGCGTCGGAACATGGTGGACGCAGTCTGAAGCAGCCCTGGAGATGAACTACATTTGCATCGAGGCACTCGTTTGCAAGGTGCTTCTTCCTGTTATGCCGCTTGACCTCAAATTCCACCTGGGGCACCCATCGCCGCCCCCGCGCCTCTACGACGAGTTGCGAGTGGCCCTGTTGAACTTCTACTCCTCTACGTACCGGCCACTCCCGGAGATTGACCACTTTGCACACGACTTGCCTCCTCCCGGTGTTTTAGCACTTTCCATCTCACGGACAACCCCGATCGCCTCCGTTTCAACTACTTATTAACGCAAGCACCTTTCCTCGGCTGTCGACCCGTCGATCAGCAGGCCTGCTACTGCAATGTTTTCGGCCCCTGCCTATCACGCGCTGATTTCATTGCGAGAATCTGCGCATCCTGCTCCCGTCGAGGGTTCTGGTCCTCCTCGAGGACCTATTTGTAGCGCCGTCTTCATTTTCGTGACTGCGAGTTCTGTAACGCTGCATCATGATCATCGCCACACATCTCACGTGGCTGGTGTCACGAGCAACGGAGGAAGGCGGTCTAGCTCTCGGCCGCGATCTGAACGCCGCAACTGCTTGAGTACTTCGGTCTTCCCGAATAAATATGAGCATAATGGTAGGCACTGTCGGCCACCATTGCGCAAAGCGGAGTTGTTGGAGCTGGCGAAGGAGTTGAACCTTGATGCCCCTGACGCAATCCGAAAACCACAGTTGATTGAGGCTATTCTTGCTCTGAAGGCTAAGGATGATGAACCTACGGAATGTCTGGAGATCACTAGAGAGAGGGAGACTGCAAAAAGTCAGGCAGGAGAGCGTGAACAACGGAAACACAAAGAACGGGAAGAACGGGAACGTGAAGAACAGAAAGAGTGTGAGGGAAGTAAGCACGCACTTGAATCAAAGCGACTCCATCTTGAAATAGAACGCGCTCTATCAGCAGGGCAGGCTAGCGAAGGAAACAGTGCAAGAGAGCGCTCATCGTTAAAGATGACAGAGCTAATTCGGATTTTTAAGCTCGGAGAGGGCATTGGTTTCTTCTTGGTGACCTTCGAGCGGGCGTACGAGAAGCAAGGGTTCTGCCGCGGATCGTGGCCACACCATCTGCTCGCTGTTAGCGGGCGAGGCAGCGAACCTTATCGCTCGCTTAACCAGAGAGGAAGCTGAGGATTATGATAAGGCAAAGTCCAGTTTGCTGAGGAAGTATAGGCTGTCAGCGGAAGCGTTCCGGCGGAAGTTTCGCGAAATGGAAAGACTACGAAGGCGTCCTATGCGGAATTTGCATATAAGCTTATGTCAAACATGGAGAAATGGCTCAAGAAACGAAAATAAGCCTATGGTGATCACGCAAAAGTTGAACAATTTCATAACCGGTTAACTGAGAACGTGAGGTACTGCCCTTACAAAAATGACTTTAGATTGTCAATAGAAAGTCTATAGACTTTTTATAGACGACCTTGTCTTTCTATAGATTTGGACTTTTGTTGATACAAAGTCTATAGACTGTCTATAAACGAGTCGATAAGGTTTCCATTTCTTTTTGTCTATTCGCAGTCTATAAACAGGCTATAGAAAAAAGTCGATATGGTGTTCGTTTCTTTTTTGCCTACTTTCCCACAACAGACCCCTATAGGCGACAGTCGATACAGTCTCTATTTATTTTTGTCTATTGTTTGTCTGTAGACTTTCTATAAACGAAAGTCGATAAGATTTCTATTTTTTTATCTATTTGAAGTCTATAGACGGTCTACAAAAAAAAGTCGATAAGGTGTTTGCTTCTTTTTTGTCTACTTCCCCTCTATAGACTACCTATAGACACAACTCGATACTGCCTCTATTTATTTTTCTCTATTATTTGTCTATAAACTGTCTAAAGACAAAAGTCGATAATATTTCTATTTCTTTTTGTCTATTGGCAGTCTATAGACGGTCTATAGAGAAGAGTCGATAAAGTGTTTGTTTCTTTTTCCCTACTTCCCCTCTATAGACTACCTATAGGCGAAAGTCGATACAGTCTATTTATTTGTGTGTAATATTTTTCTATAGATTTTTTATAGACGGAAGTCGATAAGATTTCTATTTTTCCTCTTCGCAGTTTATAGATGGCCTATAGAAAAAGTAAATATGATGTTTGTTTCTTCTTTGTCTACTTCTCCACAACATACACCTAGAGACGAAAGTTGAAACACCCTGTATTTATTTTTGTCTATTGCGTGTATATAGACTTTCTATAGACGAAAATCGATAAGTTTTTTATTTCCTTTTGTCTGTTTGCCGTTTATAGACAGTCTACAGAAAAAGTCGATAAAGTGTTTGTTTCTTTTTTGTCTGCTGCACCTCTATAGACTACCTATAGACAAAAGTCGACACAGTCTCTATTTATTGTTGTTCATTCTTCGTCCTTAGATTGCCTACAGACGAGAGTTGATAAGGTGTATTCTTCTTCTCTATTCCCACTCTATGCACACACACACACACACACACACACACACACACACACACACACACACACACACACACACACACACACACACACACACACACACACACACACACACACACACACACACACACACACACACACACACACACACACACACACACACACGCACACACACGCACACGCACACACACACGTATTGCTGCGCGACCGGCCGCTCGAGTCACATTGCGTGTAATCGCGGGCTTCTTCACGCTGGGAGACACACTTCTGTGGAGCATTGGACAGAAAACTGTATCGGGAGTTTCTAATGTTGCTTTACAATTTTGTCATTGAGAACTTTCATCTGATTAATATAACTGAGAAATTAATTAACACTAATTACCTAACCAGGGGAATTCAAAAAGATAATCTCAGTGTCTCCAAGCGATGGCAAACAACATTACCTTGGTTCTCTCCAGCTACGTAGCATTTGTATATCATAAAATCTGGCTCAAATTAAGTGAAACACACCGTACACTTCTTTGCAATTCGAATTATTTTGCACGGTTTCCTATATCAACGCTGGTGAAGGCCACAGAGTTCACCAAAGGTCATGGTAACTTCTGCGAACAGCCCGTATATCGACTGTGGTAAGGCGTGAGATGAAGTATAAAACAGCCGATACTGCAAAATTCTTATTGCTTCAGGTTTACAACGCGTCTATATAGATTGCCAATAGACAAACATCGTTAATCTGGGCCCAACCCGTGTACGATGTAGCCAAACGCAGGTACCGGTGGATAATGTGGAGCTGCGTTTGATATAAGCCACTGAAGTTGTATACTGCTGGGATTGCTGTAGAGCCTATTTGTAGACTTTAGTATACACATAGTGTATACCTCCGCATTTGTTAATCACATGATATGATCTACGCAGTCGCCCTCGGCATTTCCAAAACAGTCTTCACAGTTGTCATAGCATCACTTTTGCGGCAGTAGACTAAAGAAAGCAAAACGCCGATCCAATTGCGATAATAGATGTTATGAACGCCAACATCAGCTACAAGTGGATTCCAAACAGGCATCAAGCTATCAGCACAGAGACTCGTGATGTTTGTAGCTGACAACACGGGCTTTGTGAGTGTGCGCTGAACCGATGTCGCGCATGCGGTGTGCGCGTTGTGTGTCGTCCGATTCTCAGATACTTTTCACATTGTCTTCATATCTCGGCTGCTTCGCTAACATCGAGCGGTTTTTTGTTGACTGATATCCTGCACTGTAAACTCATTCTCATTCGCACTGTAATTTTCTCATTCGCTTAATATATGTGCGAAATTCTGTACTGATTGTTTTGACCTATCATCGGAATGGAAAATTAGCACTAACATACGTGCGGGCATCACATTTGGCGGTACGCTGGAAGAAATGCTACAAATGCACTGTATTACACACCATCGCTGGCGATAATGCAAGTGCCTTAAGGGCCCTGTTACTGCTTTTACAAGCAGCGCATTCATCCATGTGTGCGTTCCAGTCTCATACGATAGCCCACAGCGTTTGTAATACAACCTGCCAGTGCATTTCCTTCGTCCATGAAAAAAGATGAAAAATGTAAAACCAAAGCAACCCGTTCCGTTCCTGCGCGCATGGCCCGCAGAGAGAGAGAGAGAGAGAGAGAGACAAAAAAAAGAGAGAAAAAGGCGCTCACACTCCTCCGAGCGCGCATGCCCTGGCACGCGGAGCTCCTGCGCATGCGCCGCGGTGCGCCGTCTGTCCGTGACAATTTGAATTCTCAACGAGTGCACCAGGCACGTAAACGCATGTAGCGGTGTGCGATGTGTGCCTGAACGTTGGTGTCTCTGTATACGTGTCTTCATTGTGGCATATCACACGTCAACTACACTGAACGGTAAGCTTTAGCAAAGATGTTTTGCGTGAATAGCTCATGATTATGTGAGCGCATTCCGTAGCGCGAACTCGCTGCATGTAGCACACGCGACTGGGGTATAGTGTCGGTTTGTCGTTGACGTGATGTGATAATGCGCTCTTGTTCTGGCTTCTACTATACGCAATATTTTACGGCAAGCGATCGCTCCCGGTTGTTGACTTTATCGTCATAGTTGATGTGCGTAAAAAAGGAAGTACACCATGGTTTAACTTGATACTGAGCTGCCACTAAGCGGACTGTGTGTGTTGGGCAGCGCTGTGTGGTAGATCTCATTTCGTGGTGCTCGATCTGGCCGCGATGAATGCTGCCCCGCATGTGTAGTGAAATTCTCGTGACACATTTTACGTATATATTTCGAAATTGTGTTAGCATGAAGAATTTTCAAACAGAGACGTATAGTTGAATAACTGCTAGCGTACTCGGCTGAAAGGCCATGTTTGCGGGGCATGCATCAGCAGTGTGCGCGCTGCCGTTTCCGCATAGTTTAAAGGTAGCTGTATTTTTAAGGTTCCAGGCAACCAATCTAAATAATTTCGGGAAGTACCGCAAGCAAAACACGAGACGAAGGAAAATCTAGATTCACCCAATCTATTTATATGCAACCACAAATGCTTTTGGAGCATGAAACCTGCGATAAGCTCAGTCTCTCGCAGCTTCACAACTTAGCCGCAAAAAATTAGAAAAAACTACACATGGACGAACACGCAAGAGAACCTGGGCAGCGATCACTTCGTCATACGCACAGAAATACCGAACACGACGGCCCCACCCCGATCTTTCACCCTCACAGACTGGGATACCTTCCATAAGTTACCGAAGGAAGATATGAATACGCATGACTCCTTCGCGGAACTCCTCTCTGCGATAAAGGGCGACGTAACCAGAGCCACGAAAACCATACAGACGGAACTGGAAGTCCCAAGGGTTGACCCTCACCTCGCACACTTACTCGAGGCCAAGGCTTCGATACTTGCGCGATGGCGAAAGCAACGTCTCAACAGACACCTGCGCAAACGCATCGCGATCCTCAACCGAGACATAGACGAATACTGTACGGAGCTCACAAGACTCCAATGGCACGAACTCTGTTCGGCAGTAGAGGGCCGCATGCGGACAGGAGGTAAGTGGAACCTCCTGAAACGCATGTTAGACGACAGCCAAACGAAGGATAATCAAAGCCACGCGCTAGACCGACTTCTACACTCACATAAAGGGAAAGGGGGATCGGAAGAGTCCTTCTTGGAAGAAATTGCCAAACGGTACCTTCCGCTAGGCGTCGCTCACCCCAATGATTACCCGATCATAAAGTGCGAAACCACTCCCGCACTAGACGCTGCCTTCACGAAAGCAGAAGTCCGAGAGGCGCTACACAATCTAAACAGCAGGTCTGCTTCAGGACCCGACGGTGTAACCAACCGACTGTTGCGTAACTTAGACGACCAAGCCGTTACATTACTGACGAAAGACATCAACCACGTGTGGGAAACAGGAGAGGTATCAACGCAATGGCGCACTGCCACGGTCGTCCTCATCACAAAACCCGGTAAACCACTCAACCTCGACAATTTACGACCCATCTCTCTTACGTCATGCGTGGGTAAAGTAGCCGAGCACGTAATTCAAAACCGAGTGTCACGCTACATTGAAGAACACGAACTCCTCCCACACAGCATGGTAGGGTTTCGACCCCACCTATCCACCCAAGACGTCATGTTACTCCTAAAGAGACAAATCTTCGACGTTAAAACAAGAGACGTTCGAGGCATCCTCGCCCTCGATCTCACGAAAGCATTCGATACCGTCTCGCACCGCTTCGTACTGGAGTCTGTGGCAGGCCTCGGCCTCGGCCAGAGATTTCAGGAGTACGTACGCTCCTTCCTAAAAGACAGAGAAGCCCGACTGCGAGTCTCGCACCTTAAGTCGGACCCCTACACGCTGGGCTCCGTCGGAACACCACAAGGCTCAGTCATCTCTCCATTACTATTTAATATAGTGATGAAGGGACTTACAGACAAACTACGACACGTCCCAAACGTAAACTGCGCACTATACGCAGATGACATTACCATCTGGAGCCCGGGAGGCTCCCTGGGAGACATGGAGCAGGCATTACAGTCTGCCCTTGATGCCACGGAAGAGTACCTTCTAAACACAGGCATGAAACTATCCTCAAAGACATCGGAACTATTACTATTTCGCAAGTCTTGCCAAGGAGTGCGCCACCTAACACCTCTAGACGAACTTCCGCTCGCACTACACACAAGAGACGGACAGCAGATTCCGCGAGTCAACCACATACGCATTCTTGGGCTCCTCATCGAATCCACCGGATGCCACGGACACACGATCAAACACTTAACCGCCAAAACCGAAAACATGATCAGACTCATCCACAGAGTCTCGGGGCGCAGGAAGGGTCTCCGCGAAGATAACCTTCTGCGCGTATACCACGCGTTCCTTATGAGTCACATTAATTACGTCGCCTCTGCTCACAACTGGACGAAAATAGAAAAGACGAAGCTAAACACACTCATGCGCAAGAGCATCAAACAGGTCTTGGGAATTCCACAAAGAGCAAGTACAGCAAAGGTTGACCAGCTAGGCATGCACAACAACATCGACGAAGTGATCGAGGCTCAGACTATGGCGCAAATACTCCGCCTATCCTCGTCCAAAGCCGGTAGGCTAATCCTAAATGACGCCAATGTCTCCCCGTCTCCCTATCTCGAGCACGCGGTTACCCTACCGAGCGAAATTAGAGACAAATACAAAGTCTCACCGTTTCCCAGAAACGTCCACCCACAACACAACGTGGGTAGGCGCCGGGCCCGCGCCCGCGCGATTCTCGACCGCATCGACGCGGATCGTGAAGCCACCGCATTTGTGGACGCGGCCCAGTACGGCAGCACATCCACTTTCGCAATAGCGGTCGTGGACGGCAACGGAACGCTACGATCATCCGCATCGCTTAAAACGAGCACCAGCGCTAAAGCGGAACAAATAGCCGTAGCCATCGCCATGGCAGACCCCACATTTACTTATGTCTTCACGGACTCGCGTGCCGCAATTCGGGCCTACGAATGCGGCAACGTATCTAAAGAAGCAGCGCGTATACTACTAGCGAGCTCAAAAGAGAGCAAACGGTGCCTCTCCTGGTTCCCCTCTCACATGGGGAAAGACATTAACCCGCAAAAAGCTAACCTCAATGAAACGGCCCACGACCGTGCGCGAGAACTTGCCCGCCGCGACGGTCCCACGGCCTACGAGGGGCTGGACATTCAGTTTAATGACCCGCTGCTCACTTACCAAGAAATCACCTCCCACTATCGGAAAGGCAGAACCAAATTCCCGCTCCCACACGCCAAACTCGAACGCGCGCAGGCGGCCGCGTTTCGAATGCTACAAACGGACTCGTATCCGTCACGGAGCCTACTAAGTCACTATAACTCAGAAATCCCGGCAAATTGCCCAGACTGCCCCGAACATTATTGCTCACTCTCGCACATGCTATGGTAATGTACCGCGTTACCAAAGGGCCCTCTCTCCAGTGAGCCCGAATGGGAAGAAGCCCTCAAAAGCCCGGACCTCAAACTACAACTCAAGGCCGTCCAGAGGGCCCAAGAACTGGCGGAGCGTCACCACGTTCCCGTCCCGACTTGGGTGTCGCCTACGATTTCTGCCGGAGGAGTTCCCCGCGTGGGATCTCCAACAGATTGAAACTCCTCAGGACTTTAATAAAGTTCTTGACTGACTGACAGTCGCTCCGGGAAGCACCATTACCCGCTTCAAACGGAAGGCATTGTGTTTGACGGTAGTTCGAAGATTTGTTTTTTGTCTCTTTTATAAACAATTTAGCAGCACAAGTTATCTTTCGGGCCATATGAAAAGCCGTAAGCGCCTTTCGATGCTTCGGCATTATGGAGTTTACGTGCTGTTAATCACTAGGCAGCTGCTGGCGCAGATTTGCATTGTGCCAGTCGTGAAAGGTATGAAGCCCTTGTCGTGCGCAATAAGTGTTCCGGTATTCACTACTGTTGCATGTAGTGCCGTCGTCTTGGACGGACTGTATACTATAT
The DNA here is from genome assembly GCF_050947875.1 of Dermacentor variabilis. Classification (NCBI taxonomy): domain Eukaryota; kingdom Metazoa; phylum Arthropoda; class Arachnida; order Ixodida; family Ixodidae; genus Dermacentor; species Dermacentor variabilis. Next base: position 106,723,539 of record NC_134573.1, read on the forward strand.
GCGCTGTACAAAAGTAAGAAAGAGCCAGATTATCCACTTAGGGGTCTTTTCTTTGTAGATAACGCACAGATTATTCAAATAATTTAGCAGACATTGCACTTGTTCTACCCTTATCAACACACCTAAGAGACCGTAACATGTTTTAGTTGGTAAGTAACCTTATCAATAGGCCCCCGCTTGTGTGCTTTCTAGTGAAAGTGTGGCAAATGTATTCATCTCCAAGTATGAGAAAAGAAACATTGCAGACTGTTCGAAGCGGAAACAAAATGCAATTCTTAACATGATTGTTCAAAACTGCAGTCAGTATGCTGAGCATGTTCGTTCGCCACGGGCATATTGCATTAACACCTGAAAAATGCGCACAGTCCAGCTGGGTATCTTTGTTCCAAGAATTATTATTAAAGCAATACTTTGGGATTCTCGCATTTCTTTTATTTTTATAAGCACATTGTGTGTCACAAGAACCTGTCTTATCATACTGTAATATAACGAAACGTCATAATGGTAGTGATTCATATTGCTATGTAGTCTTTAGTCAGAGGTAAACAAAGTTAACTAGAGGCAAAAGTGATGAGAGCAAATTATATAGAAAACTACTATTGAACCGTAAAAATAACTGAATGAATAGTTTTCCCTCACCTTGTTGCATTTGCTTTACGTGTGTGTCTCTGTGTCCTTGTCTTCCGTGCTGTACTTGTGTGGCTATCAATTAAAAGCTTGCCCAAGCCCTTGTCAGCTTTATTAAACAAGGGGTTCAGGTCAGTTTTATTTAATACTGCATATCAAGTGACTGACGTGTTTTTCGTTTTATCTAAATATTATGGACTGACAGTACTTGGCAAGCATTAAACTGCAATATTTTTTTTTATTGCACTTTAGCTGCGGGCGTCATACATTGCCAGAAAATTTTCATGAAAACAGCCAGGGAAGGCTTGGAAAAATATCGGGAAATTTAAGAAGGCCACATAGGTATGCTGTCTTTTTATATGTCATACTAGGTTTCCAGAGAATCGCATTGTTATATATATTTTTAAAACGTTTCACCTCATAAAAAGTTGAGCAAAATTCGTTCCATTCATCGAAAAAAGAAAAAGAAAGTCAAGCATACTGACAAGGCATTTCTTGCTCAATTTCTTTTTTTTTTGCGTTAACTAAATGTCCTGAACCTGGAAACCCTAGAAAAAATTTTAATCTTTGAAAGCACATTAAATAGTTTACTCTGATAGAATTCATTCGAACTATAGCATCAGTTATGTTTCCTAGGAGGTGCATATCTGTCGTGCCATGACACAAAGGGCTCGCGTGGTATACCTAACTTGGAAACCTGTTGACATGCCCAAGAGGCCTTATTACCTGCAAGAAACTAAGTGACCATACGAATACAATCAATCCATCGGCCTTTTGTTGAAGTTATGGCCAATGACCCATTCATTTAAGAGCATAAGAAAGACATTTAAATGTGTATTAAACAAAAAAATTACAATATTTCGCATGATACTTTGAATACTCCAGTCACGTCTTCTGAGCATATCTCTCTGCACGGGCATATTTAACTACCAGCCAAAAAAAATGTACAGACAGTCCAACTGGGTAACTCTTAAGCAATGATTATAGAGATAATTTGGGATAAGTACAATAATGCATCATATATGAACTTGTCATAAAAGGGAGCTCACTGTTGCTGGCACGAGCAGCAGTTGTGACTGTTTAATTGTTCACCATACCATAATATAAAACATTGTATAATAGTACTGATTTGTATTGACAAGCATCCATTAGTCATAGCTAAACTGCATTATTTATTGACTCAGGTGGGTTGAGCGAATATATTAAGCTGCTTAATGAACACACAGAGAATACACTTGTTATTTTTGCCTCATATTGCTGCCTCTACTTATTTGCAGCTTGTTTCCGATGTGAAAGGGAAGCTGCAGGAAGCTGGATTGGATAACAGCACCCTGCGTACCCAAGTTTCTGGCATGCATGGCAGTCTGACCATGCTAAATGAAATTGTCGAGAACACGCGTACCCAGCAAGCTGAGCTATCGGCATCAAACAAGGCTCTGAAATCAGAAAATGAAGCCCTTAAAAAAAGGCTAGCCGAGATGGAACAACATCTGGAATCAACAATGTTGAGATCAAAGGAATAACATTTACAAAGGAGGAAGACTGCATTTCTATTGTAACTGCCATTGCCGATAAGGCGGCATGCTCTCTTGCTCCGGTCGAGATCGAGATAGCGCATCGTGTGCCCACTAAATCAGGTCATCAAAATATTATTGCCAAGTTTTGCTCCCGCGCTAAAAAAATGATTTCCTGGCAAAGGCTCGCAAGGCCAGGATGGATACCGGCAGTCTTGGTTTCTCTGGAGAGAACGCAGGGCCCATCTTCATTAACGAACACCTTACTCCTGACAACAAGAGGCTGTTTGCTCAGGCCTTAGCACTCAAGAAAGAAAAAGGATGGCGCTTCCTATGGACTAAGAATTGCCGTATTAACGCACGCAAGTCCGAAGACAGCCGAGTTCACCGCATTAACTGTGAAGCGGACCTTTCTGTTATCTCTTAACCTGAATCACGTGCATAATGTCAATCCGTCCCCAACAGACCTCTTATTTCATACTTCACACCGTCCGAACTAGATTCTTACCTTAAGCCTCCTTGCCGATCCCTCGTACATTTTAATGCACGCAGCTTACGAAAACATTTTGATGACATTTATCATTTCCTATCATCCAGTCAGCGCCACTTCTCGATCATATGTGTTAGTGAAACCTGGCTCAGCGAAGCCTATAACAACTTGTACTCTTTTTCATCTTATACCCCAGAATACTGTCACCGGAGTGACAGCTGTCATGGCGGCGCAGCTGTCTTCATTTCATCAGAGTTAGGATATTCCAGGCGTCGGGACTTAACAATTAATCAAGTAAATTGCGAATCAGTGTGGATTGAGCTGAACGCATCATTTCTCGATATTGACGCCAAAAATTTAGTGGTTGGTTCTATTTATCGATCGCCGTCGTCATGCTTTAATGATTTTTGTTTAGAACTAAACCATGTTTTGCACACGCTATCGCTAGAATGTAAAAACATCATTATTATGGGTGACATCAATATTAATCTTTTAGATGTTCACAGTTCATCATACACTGCTTATACAGATACATTGAATGGACATGGCCTCGAATCACTTGTAACTGTACCTACTCGGCGGAATATAAATGGTCCGGATACACTAATTGACCATGCATTGTCGAATCTCATGGTTACTCCTGGATCTGGTGTCATTGAAGTTTCACTAACTGATCATTATCCAATATTCGTGCGTATAAATTCCAATATTAATATTCCAGATATGCATGTTAAAAGAAAAAATCTCGACAAAACTTCATTTCTTAGGAAAATCGCCGAAGTTAATTGGTACCCCGTTACGTCACAAAATAATCCAGAAATCACCTTCGAATTGTTTTGCAATATAATTTCTAACGCTACTTCCGAATCAACCACAATAACCACGAATAAGAAAAGGTTCGCTTTTCCTTGTTGTCCGTGGATGACTGATAATCTTCTCAAATGCGTGCGCAGAAAAGATAATCTTTATAAAAAAACAAAAAAGAAGCCATTTAATTTGACCCGGCTCACTCGTTACAAGTGCTACTCGAATATTTTGAGCCAGCTTCTTAAAAACGCTAAAAAAGAGTATTACGAAAAGGAAATTGACCGTGCTGGCAACGATTCTAAAAAACAGTGGAAAATTATCAATGAATTTTTAAATAGAACATCGCCAAATCCCGCCATAACTGCTATTCAAGTTGGGGAACAAACCCTTAATAATCCTTCAGCCATTGCTAACGCCTTTGTCGATTCTTTTTGCCCCGACCAGCCACGTCTCTCAGTTCACTTCGACAAGGCTTATCATCGTTTGCCACACAGTTTTTTTCTCGGTCCAGTTTCCCCAGAAGAAGTGCGCATGACCATTCTGAGCTTAAAGAACACTGGAGCTGGTTTAGATAACTTCAAGTCATCTCATGTAAAACTTATAGCTCATCTTATCAGTGACACACTCTCACACATAATAAATCTAATATTCAAAACTGGCGTCTTTCCTAGCTGCTTAAAAATCGCCAAAGTTATTCCTGTTTTCAAAAAAGGTAGCAAGAACTCGTTATTAAACTACCGCCCTATATCTATTTTATCATTCTTCAGCAAGATAATTGAAAAGTTATTCGTAGTACGTTTAACTAGCTATTTCACAAAGTTCAGTATTTTGTCCTCTTATCAATTTGGCTTTCGATCTGGTTATTCAACTGAATTAGCGCTCATTACTTTAACCGATCATCTTAAAACAGCCATTCACACAGGTAAATTGGCTGGTGCCTTGTTTATTGATTTTTCTAAAGCATTCGATTCATTAAATCATGACATACTTTTTTCTAAACTAAACGCTGTTGGCGTGTGTGGTCCAGCACTTTCCCTAATTCGCAGTTATTTACATGATCGAAAACATATCGTCTCTATTTCTGATACACATTCGCGTGCCAAACTAACTAACATAGGGGTTCCACAAGGCTCAATACTAGGACCAATTTTATTCCTCGTGTACATCAATGACCTTCCAGAATACATTACACATTCCAGTTGTATTTTATACGCTGACGACACAACAATTTATTCTTCTAACACTTCCTTGGAATCGCTAATATCTCACCTTATTGCCGACGTGGTTAGAATCGTTAATTGGTGCCGAGATAATATGCTCAGTATTAACGCTACTAAATCGAAATTTGTAATTTTTTCATCCGCGCAAAAAAGTGTACAGGAGAAGCCATGCATTAACATTGGTCCGACTTCGCTTCAGGCTGTTGACCATGCAACATTTCTAGGAGTTGAACTGGACAGTCATTTGAAATTTACAAATCACATATCCTTATTAACGCGTAAAGCAGCATATGGTATCAGAATACTAATAAAAGTCCGCCCCTATTTTCCTATACGTATATTAATTTCACTCTACTACGCATTTATTCACAGCCACATCTCTTACTGCATTTCTTCTAGGGGTACCCCTGCAACACACACAAAACCAAGCTTTGAGAATAATAAGTTACAGCCATTTTTCATGTAGTGCTCTGCCATTACTCCGCACATATAATATTTTGTCCGTAGTGGATTTAAATAAATGTTGTCTTAGTGTCGTGACGTATAAATTTTGTCGAGGAGAATTACCAATTTCGTTGATATCAAAAGACCAAACCCCCCATTTCACTGGCACTCGATTTTCATACCATAATAACTACCTCCTACCGAAACCAAGGACTAACTACGGCAAACTTACTGCGAACTTTTCGGCAACATCTATATGGAATTCACTACCTCCCTCCATTAAATCATCTCCTTCCATTCATTTATTTAAGAGGAAAATTCGTCACCACTTCTTGGGAAAGTGATTGTGTTGTATATTTTTTTTACGCTTCTGTATGTCGAATAATACTCCTTGGATCTGCTTTTCGTGTTTATACTTTGTTGTTATTACTATGACTCGACTTTGTTAATACTTTCTGTTCCTAGGATTGCTACTGCTGTTGTTAACCCCTTTAAGTAAACTTTTTCTATGTATTTTTTGTTGGAGGTCCCTCCTCAGTCTTTGACTATGGGACCTCCTAGAGTTACTTCTGTAAAAAATTTCAAACGCTCAATAAACTGAAACTGAAACTGAAACTGAAACCTGCATCTACATTGGGTCTAATGACACAAAGGTCAACGCCAGCCAGGCGACCATGCTTGCCAAGGGGAAGTAGTGCAAATATTTAGTCTGCTTCCATAATAGAATAAGACATGCATTTTAAGGAATTCATCTATTATTTCGCGCAATAAAAACAGTTAATTCATTGCTGGTGCATTTGTTTTATTTTTTGCACTGCATGATTCAGCACTAAATTCTTTCTGTTTATGCAACATATATGAAAGTACAGCTGGTTCAGGAGCATTGTTAATCTACTAACGGTAATGCATAAATGCAGATTAAAAGCAGCAGCTGTACATGCATAAATGCATTCAAAATTTTTGCTACCGCATGTAAACAAAAATGTAAACTAACTTTTCTATAAAATGCTTGTGTCTATAGCCTGTCTATAGATTAATAAAAATTCATGTTTGTTGACAAATGTCTGCAGAGTGTCATAGAAAAAAGTGTATAGGATTATAAAGTTCTGTTTTTGTACACTGAAGTCTACAGAATGTCTATGCACTATCTATAGACATTTGTCTATAGACATTCCACAGACTGATGTTGTCCGCGATGGTGTATTTTTGCTGATTCCAAGTGGTTGGAAGGCATACTTTCTTGGAAAAAAATGGCCGCCCGTCGATGAGAGGGAACTCGAGCGGCTCTAGAGACTAGGAAAAGCTTAAGTCACGCGTCGTCACAAAAACCGTGAAAGCTCCCCATCTGATATGACGTGTACACATGTCATATCATTCGATTATGCATGATTTGAACTAAGAAAAGAAAAATAGTTATTTCTGATTCGACCCCTTTTCGCCATCAGCCCTCGGCTATTGGTCAAAAGTTGTCGGGCTGCACCCACTTCACGTGCCTGTCACGCGACGTCCCAAAACCGCAAAAACTCACCGCGTCAAAGTGACGTGTGCGCGTTAAAGATGCATCAGTATGCCGAACAAAACTGAATTTTCTTCTCAATAGCCGGAGGCTGCCCCGTTCCGAAAGCAATAAAAGATGGCTGCCTCCGATCGCACCGGCACTAGCGACTCACACCTGCCGGCGAGCATTGGCTTATTTGCGTCTAATAAAAATTTTCTGAGGCTGTGTGACATTTTCGAGCACTTTTGGCACATTTACGACCTCGTTCTGCTAACTCTCCTTTGCTAAGGATCCGTTTCAGCGTCAGCTGAAACGGATACTTAGCAAAGGAGAGTTCCATCGAATTCCTCTCCCCTTAAGCGTGCTCCCCGCCTCTTGTCAGCCAATTAGATAAGACAAGCCGCTCAGCATAGGCAATGTTATTTGTTTTTCAAGCAAAAGAAGGCGACGTCCTATACGAGCAAGGAGAGCGTTTGATTGGTCTGTTCAGACAACCGGCGGGTGACTGCCACATGCTTTCGTTGGCCGTTACGCAAATTTGACGTCAGGAGATTGGAATAAAAACATATTGGAATAGTTTTACGTTAAAGGGCCCCATAATTGAGGAGAATGTGCGGGAGGTTTCAGATTTATTATCAGAATACTTGCGATGCATTGCACAAAAATGCATAAGTGAAGAAGGAGGCCTCAAAGTCGTGAGACTGAGCCAGCCCTCCTTTAACAGCTTACATAGGTGAATGAAATCGTGGTGAACCATGGTGAACGCAAAAAAATAAATTGAACAATATATAGATGTAAATTCTAAATAAACATACATGACAATTCAAAACACGGAAATGCATTTATCATTATCAATATGAAATTGTTATGAGTTTCAAATATTAATAGAAAATATGAACGCAAGTTATTTTGAAATAATACGACGCATATATTCATTGTACTTGCAGGCAAGGAGTTCCAAAATAATACTGGTGGAAAACTTGTAATAGACATGCTGTGATTGATCCTTGGTCTAGGTAAGAGGAATTTATTTAATATTGCCAAGTGGGTCGATGGACCATTAGAAAACGGATTTGGGTGCAGTAAAAGAAACGGAAGCTTCCCATTCATAAATTTATGAATCAGAACGCCGAGAAAATATCTACTGTTTCGTTTTCATACAGATAGTGTACCATGTGTGAAGAGCATAGACGATATATCGAACATGAAATTGCTGAAGGTTATTTATTATTCTTACTGCTTGATTTTTAAGGTGCTGAACAGCGGGTAAATGAGCAATGTGTGCGTTTACTCGTGGTGGACATGATGTAGATAATATTGCTATAGAAGAAAACATAGTAAAGTGAAAATAGTACGTTGAAGGGAAAGAAAGGGCGAACCTAACAACATTTTAATAGCACAAACAGCTGTCCGCATAAGCAACGCAACATGTGAATTAAACTTCAAATGTCCGTTCAGTTGAATCCCCAGGAACATAGCACTGGAGGTGTTATTTTCTAGAGGGACAAAGTGATTGTTAGGAATAATTCAGTAAGCTGACGAAAAGATAACAAGGTAGCATTTACTAGCCCTTACAATCAAATTATTGTTGCTGAACCAATCAACAACATTAATCATGTCGTCATTAACTTATCATAGCGGAAAATTCGCATGTTCATTAGCAGTCAGAAAATTGGTGTCATCCGCATACAGTTTATAGGTAGAATGCACAAGAAATTGCGGGACATAAATAATATAAATTGCAAATGAAAGCGGGCTCACTATGGACCACTAACGAACGCAAATATTGATGGTTCAAGGTTCGAATAGCTGTCAAGCACATATGGCATTTGTTCTCGGTGAGGCAAGTAACTACGAAGTATTTTTATTGGGGCCCCGTTTATATCAGTAGAGTCGACTATTTGAAATAGAATGTCGTACAAAATGGAGTTAGACTTTTGAAACATAAAGAAATAGGTCCCCAATGGCATTACCGGTGGTAGTGGCAGTTTTAATTTTGTCTGTTAATGATATTGAAGTTAATTCAGTTGTGTAACTGAGTCTAACACGAAATTTATTGTTAAAAAGAATGTCGGACGTGTCCAGATAACTTCTTAATCGTCCTGCAAGAAGCTGTTGAAAGAAGGCATTCTTGAAAAACGAAAAGAAATATTGTTGCTGGGCGGTAATTAGAGAGCAATCACTTGTCGCCTTTAAAAACCGCAATAATTTAGTTTTTTCCAGCCCCGCTGGGAAGAAACCAATTTGGAACATATAATTGAAGACGTGACAGAATACATCGCAGAGTGAATCCGCTATCAATTTTGCGTTGTCAGCATGACACTTACTACCCAGCGTGGGTGCTTAGGGACTTTGGCGTTGCGCTGCTAAGCACATAGTCGTTGGAGTAAATCCCGGCCGCGGCGGCCGCGTTTCGATGGGGAGAACATGCAATAACACCCGTGTACTTAGATTTCGGTGCACGTTAAGGTAACCCTGGTGGTAAAAATTAATCGGGAGTCCCCCACTATTGCGTGCATCGTAATGAGATCGTGGTTTTGGCACGTAAAACACCATAATTTTAGCATAACACTTATTGAGGACACTGCTTGTATTTTTCATGCTATTGCTGAGTGTGTAATAAATTGGCCCCCATGTGAAGCCGCATAAATAACGAAAATGTGAACTAAAATGCAGGTCCGTGTAGCCGATGGATGCTGTCGACGGTGTGGATCGATGCAGAATCTGTCATTACAAGTATTCGCTTTGTCAAACGGGTTTCCGAATAGGTTTTCTGATTAAATCGAAGTTATCTCTGCGTGCGCGCTGGATCTTCTAAACTGGAAATAGGGCAAAGCAGTGGGATTTGAAGATGCGAGCAGAAGTTTGATTAGGGTTAATACTTCTACAGGAGTACCGCTCTTGCAAAACCGACCTCCTTCCGTATAGTGACTAATTGTTCTAGTGGTGGATGCTGCATTATCCACGTGGCGACGTGGATTCTGTATCCCGGATGATCAAGCCGCAACGTATGTACCTAACCTAGAATTTGTGTCGTCGATCTCCTCCTGCCCAAATTCTCTACAAGGCATTAATTATGCAGTCAGTCGCAGGCCGCTCGGTGTCAATAGAGTAGTACTTGCGGATTCAAGCACAAGTCTAATTACTGTTCCTAAGCCCTTCAGGGCAGTTGTCTTGTTCATGTTTTTATTAGTACTGTGAATTCCATCCATCACAACCACCGCTGCTACAGCTTTTCGCTTATCATACCTTTCTAATCTACCTATTTATCGATATATCTTACCTACTATGATACAGCTAGCGGGGCTTCGCAGTCCAATCTTGCAATCTCACTCGCTCCGTATATATGGGGGGGGGGCGGCACCGTGGTCAATGGTGGCAGGTGCAAACTGGCCGAGTTTCTTCAGGTCATTTCTCGACACAGCGTGTCGAAGGCGGAAGTGTCAAAATCGAGCATGCCTGTGATTTCCGCAAAAAATGCCCCACTTGTAAGCTTTACGACTCTGATGAGCGCTGGTTTGAATTTGATAGATTATACCTCCTATCGCTGAGTGACTTATCTCAAACGCTACCACTCCTGTTGGGATCGACAAGCGTATTGCCGAGCTATGCTTCCCGGTGCGCCGAACATAGGGCGAAATTTAGCTCCGATTGCGTCATGCGTGGCGCGATAACAAGACCATCTGTGCGCTCTACTTATGTGTTATCGCGTAACGGGTCTTCTCCTCTATACAATGGTACCAAACTAAGGCGCATGGCTCAAACGGTTGCAAAGATATGCGCAATAATGCTATAACACGTTTTCAATGCACACGGTTTCAGTAAGCGACCCGCCATCCCATTTTAAAGACGTGGAACGTCAAAATATATATTCTTTCAGGAATTTTCTAATACACTTTGCGCTGTTAGAATGACAAATTTACGGTCCGATCTTCTGTTATTGTTTCGCACTTTTGATATTTGTCTGAGAAGGTTTTACATAAAAGGCATGCGCTGTCGGTGTTTTGTTTTATGGCATTTGTTTACCGGCTGCAATTCTCAACATTCTGAGGAATAACTTTGTAAATAACGTCAGCCAAGAGATAAGGAAGTTTATTGACAGAATAACAACCTCAGTGCCGTATAGAAGATGCGTGGTTCTAAACGATTTTTTCGGACGCTGGCGCCGACGCCAACGCCTGCACCGGATTTTCTGACAAGGCCCTTCATGCTATCGCGCTAATAGCACACATAAAGCGAACGCAGTTCATCCTTATGCGCAGCTCTCAGATACAACACTAATATGTGATTTTGAAAACGTTTGCAAAAATTGTAGCCAATTCCCTTAATATATAAATTTATATATAAACATTATCCGCTTTATACCCTTTAGCACGTGCAGTATACCAAACAACAATATTGTTTTTGTTGCAGAGTTACAAATTTGTAAACTTCGTGCTTCTATTTTTTAAGCTTATCCATATTGGGCAAATGTGTAACAAATTCTAGGTTCTAAAATAAAATTTTGTTTCCCACAGTGACTAGAGATTTCCTCTCATCTGCACTAAATTTTATTCAAATCTGTCCACATGTTGCCTCATAAAATACCTTCTGCGTTTTACATGTATTTCAATAAGCGTCATGAGAGCTGATCCCGGCTTCGCAGGGGCATCTGCGTCAGCAGGCGTTTGGTGTGTACATCTGGCGTTTGCAGCTGGCGTTTGCCAGCTGGCGTTTGCAGGCCCTGCTTTTCAGGCCCTGAGGCGTCCCCTTGTTGGACTCCATGGTGGGTGGCTGGCGTTGCTGCCGAAAACTACACGTACACATATGGCTACTTCCCTCCCTCCACTACCTGATCGCCCTCAGAAAAGAAGGCGCACCGATGAAGTCTTCCAATTTCTTGGCCGCCAAAAAGAATCCTTCCCGCGTTTCCATGTCATCCATTCTGCAAAACCAGATAAACCAGTAAGAACTATCTCACCCTTCCTTGTTTCGAAGTCACTGACTGAGGCCTTTGGTCCTGGATATAAGGCGTCGAGGATGTCAAGCGGTGATCTCCTCTTGGAGCTCCGCGATCAAAAACAATATGAAAAATTGTCAACATTAGTGTCATTTGGGGAAACCCAAATAATTATAACCCCGCACCGCACGATGAACACCAACCGTGGTGTTGTCTCTGACGATGACTTGATGGAGCTCACTGAGGCTGAACTCTTGGAGGGCTTCAGTGAGCAGTATGTTATCAATGTTAAACGAATTAAGATGAGGAGAGATGGAAAACAGATCAAGACGAAACACCTGATACTCATTTTCGGCTCAAGTGTCCTTCCCGAGTCCATCGAGGCTGGTTATATCAAACTTCGTGTTCGGCTATACGTTCCAAATCCTCTGAGATGCTCTAAGTGCCAACGTTTCGGCCACAGCTCACAGAACTGTCGAGGCCGGCTGACTTGTGCCAAGTGCAGTGACAATGAACATTCCTCCGAAACGTGCCAGAACACTCCACATTGTGTCAACTGTGATGGCGAGCATGCCGCATACTCGCGCGCCTGCCCGTCCTGGAAAAGAGAAAAAGAGATTGTGACAATCAAAGTCAAAGAAACCATATCTTTCAAGGAGGCACGTAGGCGGCTGTCATACCTGTCTAAGAGCAGCTTTGCCGATGTGGCGCGTAAGGGGGCAGCGTCACAACGGCCTCCGGCGGCTGTCCGACCCACAGGCAATTACGCCATTTGCCCCCGCGGCGGTTGCAGCTAGCGCTGCTCCGTCAACACAGCAAGGGGGACCATCGACCTCGAAGGTGGGCGCAGCCGAGGCTGCCCCAACCTCCCCGGCCCCTTACAGCGCTGGCAACAGCCGGCGCAGCCAAATCCCGCAGGGTGCCCCATCGACCTTCGGGCTTGTGGGCGCAGGTGTCTTGCCCACCAAGGCAGGACTCTCCCTTGAAACTTCTCGCTCGCAAAAGCACGTGTCCGGCGCCTCACAAGAGGCAATGGGCACTACACCTGTCCTCAAGGCGCACCAAACGCCTAAGGAGTGGCGAGGCTCCCTCGAACGCTCCAGAAAGACAGAACCCCCGTTACAGGGCCTCGAAAGAGCTCTGTAACCTAAGGCATCACCTCCGTTTCCATACCCACAGCACTTACTTACTTTCAATATGGATACACAAATTATTCAATGGAACGTTAGAGGTCTTCTTAGGAACCTTGATGACGTGCAAGAGCTTATCCAAAAACACAATCCAAAAGTGCTGTGTCTACAGGAAACACACTTAAAACCACAACACACAAACTTTCTCCGACCGTATGTCAAGTTCCGCAAAGAACGCGATGATGCTGTCGTATCATTAGGCGGTGTTGCCATTTTTATTCATAAAAGTATTTCCTGTCAGCGTTTACAGCTACAAACACCCCTTGAAGCAGTGGCGGTTCGTGCTGTTCTCCTAAACAAACTTATCACTGTGTGCTCGCTATACATACCCCCACATTACAAATTAGCTAAACACGAATTTCAGTCCTTCATAGATGCATTGCCAGAACCTTATATTGTTCTTGGCAATTTCAATGCACACAACTACCTGTGGGGCGACCCTCGTATAGATGCGCGAGGACGACTTGTCGAACAATTCCTTTTCTCTTCTGGTGCGTGCATTCTGAATAAGAAAGAACCCACATATTACTGTGTTGCCAACAAAACCTTTTCTTCAATAGATCTCAGTATAGTTTCCCCGTCTATACTGGCCGAACTCGAATGGGAAGTTGCGAGCAATGCTTACGGGAGCGACCACTTGCCCATACTGATAAGAACACCTAAAGAAAACGAATATCTACCACAGGCTCCTAAGTGGAAGATTGATACAGCTGACTGGGAGAAATTCGGAACTCTCAGTAGTATTTCATGGGATGACATGTCCTCGTTAGGAATTGATGCGGCTGTGGAATATTTTACAGCCTTCATATTAAATGCCGCAACTAAATGTATATCACAAGTAAATGGACTGGCATGCAAACGGTGCGTCCCGTGGTGGAACGACGATTGTAGGATCCCTCGTAAGAAACAAAGAAAAGCGTGGGGGTTGCTACGCGCCTCCCCCACTGCGGATAATCTTATCAATATTAAAAAAGTAAGATCCCAAGGCAGGCGAACCCGCCGACAGGCCAGAAGAGAGAGTTGGCAGAAGTTTTTATCCGGTATCAACTCCTATACAGATGAGGCCAAAGCCTGGAACAGGGTTAATAGAATTAGAGGGCGGCAAACATATTCACTGCCTCTGGTAAACACACAGGGCGATACACTGCAAGACCAGGCAGACTCACTTGGGGAGTATGTTGAGAACGTGTCAAGCTCAACAAATTATTCGCAATCCTTCCTGAAATATAAACAAATAGAAGAGTGCAAGCCAGTCATCAGAAAATGTCGACAGAATGAGCCTTACAACCGTCCTTTTAGTATTGCCGAACTGAGAGCTGCCTTGAGCGCATGCGGGAGCTCCGCACCGGGATCTGATCGAGTCATGTATGAAAAGCTTTAAAGCTTACACAATGATACGCAAGTTGCACTATTCACACTTTTCAACACCATCTGGGATGCAGGGTACCTTCCAATCGTGTGGAAGGAAGCCATTGTAGTCCCTGTTTTGAAACAAGGCAAAGACCCTTCCTCGGTGGCAAGTTACCACCCGATAGCCCTCACAAGTTGCATTTGTAAGGTGTTCGAAAAAATGATAAATCGGCGACTCATTCATTTCCTTGAACAGAGCAAAATGCTTGATCCTTATCAGTGCGGCTTCCGAGAAGGGCGCTCTACAACTGACCATCTTGTACGTGTAGAAGCAAATATCCGGGACGCATTTGTACACAAACAGTTTTTGTTATCCATATTCCTCGATATGGAGAAGGCGTACGATACAACGTGGCGTTACGGAATTTTAAGAGACTTGTCAGAAATGGGCATCCATGGGAATATGCTAAACCTAATAGAAAGCTATCTGTCCGATCGTACCTTCCGGGTAAAAGTCGGCAATGAACTTTCACGTCCATTTACGCAAGCAACGGGTGTTCCCCAAGGAGGCGTGCTCAGCTGCACGCTCTTCATCGTGAAGATGAACACGCTTCGCGCTTCATTACCACCGGCCATCTTTTACTCTGTCTACGTGGACGACATTCAGATAGCTTTCAAATCCTGTAACCTCGCAGTGTGCGAGAGACATGTACAGCATGGCCTGAATAAAGTCTCAATGTGGGCAGACAAGAATGGATTTAAGATCAATCCTAACAAAATCTCTTGCGTTCTTTTTACAAGAAAGAGAGGAATGATCCCAGATCCTTGCTTAGAACTGGGTGGACAACAAATACCTGTAAACAAAGAGCACAAATTTCTAGGCGTTATACTTGACTACAGACTCACTTTCATCCCCCATATTAAACATCTTAAAGAAAAATGTCTAAAAACGATGAACATAATGGAACTTCTATCCCAGACTACATGCGGTAGTGACAGGAGTTGTTTATTGAAACTCTATAAAAGCCTCATTCGTTCACGACATGACTATGGTGCCGTGATTTATCACTCTGCCGCCCCGAGCGCGCTAAATATGCTAGACCCAGTCCACCATCTAGGAATCCGACTGGCCACTGGCACTTTCGGAACGAGTCCCATACAAAGCTTATATGCAGAATCGAATGAATGGTCACTTCATCTCCAGAGAACATACATCAGCCAAACATATTTTCTGAAAGTCCACTCTATTCCTCAACATCCGTGTTATACTACCGTTAACGAGATGACATATGCTACACTCTTTCATAATCGTCCCTCCGTAAGACAGCCTTTCTCGCTGCATGTTAGGGAGCTTAGTGAAGAAATGCATGTCCCACTCCTCGAGTTTAGCCTAATGCATCCAGCCAAGCTGCTACCTCCTTGGGAGTGGCAGCTGATACAATGCAATATATCTTTCATTCAAGTTACAAAGCACGCTCCAGAGATTGAAATCCAAATGCATTTCCGGGAACTCCAGTACAAACACTCCTGCACGTAGTTCTTTCTACACAGACGCATCGAAGTCACACGACGGGGTGTCCTATGCAGCTGTCGGTCCATCCTTCTCGGAATCCGATGTACTGCATCCGGCAACCAGTATCTTTACGGCTGAGGCCTACGCAATATTGTCAGCTGTGAAGCATATCAGGAAATCAAAACTCCAGAAATCAGTTATAGATACGGACTCCCTTAATGTTGTGAAGACCTTGATGTCATTCAGTAACTACAAAAACCCGGTAATTGATAAACTTTATTCCATGCTGTTTAAAGCGTATATAGGTAACCAGCATCATATGCTGGGTGCCAGGTCATAGGGGCATCGAAGGTAATGTTCTGGCGGACCAGATGGCCGCGTGAGTTGCATCGCATCCTGTTAATCCCGCCGCTGCCGTCCCTGTCACAGATCTGAAGCCCTTCTTACGGAGAAAACTACGGAACCACTGGCAGCGCCTGTAGGATGCGGAAACAAATAATAAGCTCCACGTGCTAAAGCCACAGTTAGGATTCTGGCCCTCTGTAAGAAAATCACGCCGAACTGATGTCCTATTCTGTCGTCTCAGAATAGGACACACATTTGGCACCCATAATTTTCTACTCACCGGAAATGACCCTCCAGCCTGTGGTAGACGCGAGTACAGGCTTACCGTCCTCCACGTCCTCCTAGAATGCCGGAAAGCCGAAGCAGAGAGAAAGAAACATTTTCCTCTTGCACACCGTTACTACATTCCTCTTCACCCGGCTATGTTTCTTGGCAGAGAACCGCTTTTTAACATCAAGGCAGTCCTCATGTTCATAAATGATGTTGTTCTACATGTCATAAGCCCATTAAACTCGCAGAGCATCCTCGTTCCAGAGGAAGCCGCTGCGATAATTCTGTTACGTAGCACATGCCTCCAGACCCTTGTGTTTCAAGGGCTCTAAGGAGGCAGTAGTACCGTAGCCAATCTTATAACCTGATATAATTTTACAGATCGTATCATTCTTTTTAAATGCATCTTAATATTCATAGCGCACGTCATACTCCATCGCCATAGTTTACGTACTTCAGAGCGAGTGTTTTTTAAGGCCCATTTACAGCCACATCACTCCAACTTCATAGAACTCATTAAGTATACTGCGAACCCATTACCATTGACCCAGACGGTAAATTCTGTTTGCCCCCGAAGCTTACACGGAGCAAAACATCATTGCTACAAAGGATTCGGCTCGGCGTTGCTTTCACCCGTCGCTACGCACACCTCATCGGCCAATCGAACAGCCCTGATTGTGTACACTGCCAGATGCCCGAAATACTGCCAAACGTACTCTGCGACTGCCCAGCATATATGCTGGAGCGAAGGACGTTAGATAGTTTCCTAGCCAGCGTTGGCAGACAACTACTGTCGGAGGAAGCTATCCTCGCCCCATGGCCTGACACTGCCATTTCAATGCGCGCAACAAAAGTATTGTTGAAGTTCCTGCAGGACACCAAGCTTGACGAGCGGCTCTAGCGAGGCAACTGTCTCATGTACATAAGCACTCACCACTTCTCTTTTCATTATCATCCATCCCAATACTTTCACTCCCCTTCCCTCTTCCCCAGTGCAGAGTAGCAGACTAGAGCGCACTAGCTCAGGTCGACCTCTCTGTCTTTCCTATCAATAAATTCTATTCATTCATTACCATGGACATGGTGCTCTTGCGCCATTAAAAATCAAACATTCATTCATTCAGCTGATCCCGGCTAATATATTTGATCACAGCGCATAATAAATTGGCAGGGGCCGACATAGAAGACACCACAAAGCGCTTACTGCAACTGGTTTGTTGCAACGCAACGCGCTTGTACATGTATTATATTCGGCGCATAAGCGGGCGCCGAAAAAACAAAACCAAGGTGATACGTGAAGGCCTTCCTCGATAGCGGTGAAAAATATTGTGCGAATTAAAGCCACGTCAAACATAAAACAAAACATTTGGAAGATGCTTATGCTTCGCAGTGCAACGCGCTAACATTCAAATATGCCTGATTGCTTCTTGCGCTTCGGGGCGACTGCAGCTTATACGTAGCCATAGTGTTTATCGGGAAGCGCTGGCGGCGATATCTGTGCATGAAGGGCGAGCTTTTGGGGAGAAATGCGAGCTCTTGCGCGGGCCGATCTTCTGTTATTGTTTTGCTCTTCTGATATTTCAGTCTGAGAAGGATTTAACGCAGAAGGCATGCGCTGTCGGTGTTTCGTTTCATGGCATTTGTTTGTGGGCTGACGTTCTAAAGGTTCCGAGGAATAACGTGGTAAAGAACATAAGAGAAGGTACGAGCAAGTTTAATGCTAAAGATCAACTTTGATGCTCCATAGAATATGCGCCTTTTGGGATGACTTTCTTAAGGACGCGGACGCAGGCGCGGACGCCTACGCCGACACCAGATTTTCTGCGACTCGGGGCCTTTAACATTGTCTCCGTAAAACGAAAAATTTAAGGGTCAATTATTTATTGCCACTTGGATGAATATGAAAGTTCAGCACCGCACGATGCCTACGCTCTTTTAGTGTTCTCAAGTTTTATCAGCCTTAGATTTAATACTAAATGTCAAAGGTTCGACTCCCACCTATGGTCATGGGTACGAGTGCCCTTATTTACTCCATTTTGAATTAATGTGTCTTAATTAACTCCGACTTAATTAACACCAAAGGTCGAGAGTTTGTAGCCCCAATTAGCACCAAAGGTCGTGGGTTCAACTCCCACCAAAGCACGAGGGTTCGTAGTCTTTTTTACCACTGTGGGGCACGCCAACTCCGACAACTACGCCGGATTTACCGCGTCATGAGCCATAGAATACTTTCGCATTGGAAGCAAAGCTGCACTACGAATGCACTCTACCGACCGAGTCACCACGTGAACCGGCAGCCTTAAACCAATCGTTATTGGGTGATTATGCGAAAGAAAAGGGACTCCTTATCGCGGTTTGGCTTGCTCAACACCGAAGGCTTGTTGAGAAAGCCAAAGGGGCAAGCGGAATAGTTGGAGAGAACCAAGAACGTATGTTTGCCGAAAAATATATAACACTGCAAGAATTAGGAAATGACAGGCTGGGCCCTTGTTTTTATATCTTCTTACCTGGAACTCCAGTGTTCGTTCTGCGAGGCGGCACATTTATCTCGCATTATTATTAGATGGTATTGAAGGTCTGGTAGAATTGATGAAGATATGGTGCAAAGTAAGCCGTTTATTCGAGTAAAACCTCACGCAATACATTATGAAAAATCCAGCAGTTATATCAGCGAAAGATCATTGTCACTGCACCATCTCGAAGCGTACGATAAATACTACAAGAATATTTATGCGTAGTGTAACACGTTCGTTATGCGCAAGCATGGCATTACACGTTATGCCTATGCCAGCTGCTACAGAAGGCATGCTGGGTTCCAGCGATTTTTCGAAAGACCTGAAGAAGTGTCATATTCATTTATGTAGACATTACAGTGCGTCAAACGCAGATGGGAATAATAATGAATACATTAGAGATTTCGGTTATGCAGGATGAAAATGCCAATTTTCTTGGGATGGAGTTCGGAAGACAATTTTACTGCATTCTATTCTTGGGAGCAAGGAGCTAAAATGCGGTTTGTACGGCTGCCTGGGATACGGACCGAACTTGTGCTTGATGCGAGATGACAGGTAGCGATGTAGAGCTAATGATCGGGAGATTACTATCCGGCTAAACCACCACCAAGAGAGAAAGCAAAACCATCAGCTGCATTTCTTTTCTTTAAGAAATACGGAATTATGATCACCAAGTTAATATGACTCTTGAACCGTGAGTATTGCGAGTCTTTCGCTGGAAGCTTGGTTGCAGATGGTCCTTATTTTTCTTGATTCATTTTTCTTGATTTGGACGAGAAAAATTTAACAAATTATGCATGCACTGAATATATTATTAATATTTTTAGCCTTGAACTTTCTTAATGATTCCTGTTCTTACTAGGTCAAGATGTTCTTTAAGAAATACTTATGTTTTGTCCCCTCAGGCGAATCGGTTCGCGTATGGTTAGAATGTGGAACGGGATTTCCTTAATAAAATGCGTTTTAGTTCTGAACATGACAGTTTCATAAGGACGATTACACCATTTATTACTATTGTTTCTTGTGATTTCATAAGGATCAAAATCTATTTTTTAATAACCTGTAATTATGTAGCTCTGAAAATGTTTTATGGTAGGACTGCATTGCATCTCTATCGTGAACTTCTGATTAGTACATGCTAGTTGGAATGCTTGAGACATTAGATTAATGTGGTGAATATATTGTCCCTGGTTTTCACGACGGAATTGCATTTCGTGAACATGCCTGGGAAGAACAGTTTATAATGGTGTGCAGCCCTTTTTTATTAGGACACTAGTGCTTTGTGTTTTTGTCTGATGCATTCAGTTTTATTTTGCGTTAATATATGGTTTCTCTTACGGAATCCATTTTTCTGAACATGCTAGGGGAGCATAGATCATCATTTAGGCAGTTGTGTTTTTATCGGGATGGAATGTTATTGCCATTTGGAGGTAGTCACTGTTAGTTGTATTGGTGGTCAGACGAAATTACCAGGGGTCTACCATGCCTGGGATTTCAAATTAGCTACATTTTCACTTCATTTGGTCTTTTATTTATTTAGTGTCTTGTTTAATTTCTTTCATTCGTCTTTGGGCAATGGAAAGCTTGATAGGTAATGTTCACCGTTTTCTAGCAGGGCATTGATAAGTAGAATAATTTATTTCTAGAGTATGAAATCTTGAAAAAAGGAAGAATATTTTCAATTTACACAAATGGCTTGAAGTATATATCTGTTCTGTGGAAAATAAGATTGTATGCAATTAACATCCTAGATCAGTTTAAGGGCATATGCATTACCAGTAGGACACTTCCGACCAGAGTTACATTTCACTATTTGTATCTTGCTACAAATTTCTTCATCGATAATTTTGTTATTGGTAAGTTTATTTCAGTTCCGTAAGTTTTTCTGGTGAAGTCATCTGCTATCTCGTTTCTCGCTTTTCCTGAATTTCATTTCGTACGGGTTAAAGTAATATTGAGTATTGAGGAGATGTTTAGAATTTTATTTTTTGTTTTATTCTGTACGAATGGGTTAATATTTTGAGAATCTGTTCAGTCATTATAATGTGAATAGGCTATCCAATAACATTGAATAACCAATAGTAAGGTTAAAATGGGGATTATACATACAGACAGAGGCAGGTCCCATAGTCAACAGACTGTACAAATGAGTAAGATATGTAATTAGAAAGCAGCTGTATGCAAACACAAAGACTCTGTATTAAGCGAGTCACAACGTAACACTGTAAAATATTCTAATAATACAAAGCAATTCCTAATATAATAGCAAAAATGAAATGATTATATTGATTGCAAAAATTTACGAACATTTGTTTTGAATGTGCAAAAAAAAAAAGAGATAGTATCTTAATACTGCATGGTAATGAGTTCCAATGTAGTGTCGCCGAAAGATTGGTAGTATATTTGCCATAATTAGTTCTAGGTTTTGGTAATAAATTGCTGCTGGTAGAAGCGAATTGGGTAGACGCGGAATGGGGATACTGGCAATCAGTAATTATAGGGAATGGGAGCTTTCCGTTAACAGATTTATGAACAAGTATTCCAAGTGAGTATATTAGTTTCTGCTGTGATAAACTATTCTACGCTCCTAGTTTCAGCTTCAATATCACCTTAGTAGTGTGAGAGTGAGAGTACCTTTTCAGATTTAGTTATGTTTTCTTTATTAATAACTTTAAATGCTGCTCTGGTTCAAACCCTGTATTTTGAACCGTCTGTACATATGTCTTATAATATGCGATGATGGTGCTGTTCTGTAATCATTTGATATGTTTTCGGCTGCATGAACATGCCAGGTGTATATTTTTCGAGGGATATTTCATTTACGAGATGTTTTCCCACGCAAATTCAGCATTCCTTTCCTTTAAAATATATCAGAAACACCATTTTCTTTTTCTCTGATTAAGCTCATGTGAGGTACATTGCAAATACCACTAAGAGGATTGTTTTGAAGTGTGCTCTAACCTTTTACAAAATTTTATTAGGAATATTCACTGTGCGGATATTCATTTTCGGATGATATACCTGATTCCATTATACCAATTTAGTGATGCACAATTGATAATTTTTTTATCCTCTTGTATACATATTTGTCCTAAATGATTTGGCTTCATTAGCCAATGTACGCTAAATATTGCAGATATTTGAGAGGCAGCCTGGATAATTTAATTTTTAATTTCTTGGGATGTGGTACCAGAGTACGTCGTTTGTCGAAGATTATTCAGAATTTTTTTTAGTTCATATCTGTTTCGTATTATGTAAGGAGACATTCTTAGTACAGACAGTATAGTAGCCGGCTGAAAGAAACTGAATGAACAGCCGAGGCCCACAGGGAGGTAATTAATGAGCCCGCACATCATTCCGCCAGTGAACAGCAGTCCGAAAAAAATGCGCCTTTGCGTAACCGGGAGACTAAACTCCAGAACACTGTCCTGCAGCTGCTGCAATCGAGATGGTCAATGCGGATCGCCTCAAATAGAAGTTTTGCGTCTGACCGGGCGAGCTACACAAAGAGCGCAAGTCGACTTCCCTTGATAACGTAGACGTAGCCAAACCTGAAATGAGGCGTTGTGGAAATCGCTGTGTGGTCGCACAAATACCACGCCCCAGTCCCTAGGGGTAAAATGGCTGCCATGTGTCTGTAAAAACTTTCCAAGGGAGATTAACACGACTAAGACCGAGCTTCTATCACGCTATTCCAATGGGAATGAAACGAAAAAAAAATTCGGCAGAACTATCACACGAGGATTGTCGACGGTAATGCGTTAGCATTGAATCAATATAGCGACACAACGTATTGCCACCGTCGATACAGGTTACCTATGAAGCGTGTACTGCAGCCGGACTTCTCTATCGCGCTTCCCTAAATATACTCGGCGCTACATAGCGCCACGTCCGCTGAAGCGTGCGCGTGGCATCTGAAATGCATGGCGCGCCCTAAACGCGCCATGTGGCAACCGGGATCCTCTCTGGCGCTTCATTCAGGATACGCTGCGCCATCTAGTGGCACTGCCGAGAAGTCCACGAATTGCGTCGGAGACGAGCATGGCGCGCCGGTGGTTGCGAGCGCTGAGAATTCTTCACTCGATTGCTGCACACGCAGTGGCATATACTCATGAGCCAAGTTGGCGACAGTTTCATTGAATAGCGACACGGGCCGAGTGCATTCATGACGCAGCTCGCTAAAGCATTTGCGTGAAAGACGTTTATTGAGAAGCGGCACACAACCTTTGCACTTGTGGCGCAGCTTGCTAAATGTGTCGGTTTATGATTTATGTATTATTTGTATCGATGTAAACATATACACGCTTTTTTTTGTTTTAGAGCAAGCATGCTTTTTAGTAATGACCTGTTGCACATTGTTTAATTATTGTCCTTGATATGAATTACTCGAGGCGCTGGACGTTATTCACACGAGAAATATATATGCGTCATCAACTAGTTAACAAGAATCAATATTTTTCTCTTTCATTATTTACTTTATGGCACGTGTTGCAGTCTACGAATTGGAGCCAGTGAGTTTGCAAAGGCACATTCACTTAGTGAGAATTCGAAGGATCGCAAGGGTTTCGCGATGCACGCAGTGAGAGTGGCGATAAAAACGTACTATTGTTGCATTTACTTTCTTCCAACAAACTGCCTCTTTATGCATTGAAGCACGATATACCTGGCGCGCTCACGTTTTTCGCCGCACACTTTGGGAATGAATATCTCGTAACCGATGTTATATTGAACGTTCCTTCCAAGTGGATACGCCTTGAGAACTCACTAGCCTGAATTCCTAAATTGCAATGCGTGCCGTCCATAAATAATTATGAAGTTATTGCGTATTCTTGTTATTTATTGAATCATGCACTTCACTTTCTCGTGTGAGTAATGTCTGTTACCTTGAGCAATCAAATTCAATGAGTAGCATATTAACATCTACCACATGAGATTTTTAAAAATTCTGTTTGTTCTATAAAAAACACCTGTTTACGAAAATCATCAAGCGAGAAAGAGAAGCCGGCTACAAATTACATTTGTGTATTAATAAATTAAGTTAATGGAGAATACCTTAGTAACTTGCGATTCGCTGATGATATTGCCTTGCTTAGTAACTCAGGGGACCAATTGCAATACATGCTCACTGACCTGGAGAGGCAAAGCAGAAGAGTGGGTCTAAAAATTAATCTGCAGAAAACTAAAGTAATGCTTAACAGTCTCGGTAGAGAACAGCAGTTTACAATAGGCAGCGAGGCACTGGAAGTCGTAAGGGAATACATCTACTTAGGGCAGGTAGTGACGGCGGATCCGGATCATGAGACGGAAATAATCAGAAGAATAAGAATGGGCTGGGGTGCGTTTGGCAGGCATTCCCAAATCATGAACAGCAGGTTGCCATTATCCCTCAAGAGAAAAGTATATAATAGCTGTGTCTTACCAGTACTCACCTACGGGGCAGAAACCTGGAGGCTTACTAAAAGGGTTCTACTCAAATTGAGGACGACACAACGAGCTATGGAAAGAAGAATGATAGGTGTAACGTTAAGGGATAAGAAAAGAGCAGATTGGGTGAGGGAACAAACGCGAGATAATGACATCTTAGTTGAAATCAAGAAAAAGAAATGGGCATGGGCAGGACATGTAATGAGGAGGGAAGATAACCGATGGTCATTAAGGGTTACGAACTGGATCCCAAGGGAAGGGAAGCGTAGCAGGGGGCGGCAGAAAGTTAGGTGGGCGGATGAGATTAAGAAGTTTGCAGGGACGGCATGGCCACAATTAGTACATGACCGGGGTTGTTGGAGAAGTATGGGAGAGGCCTTTGCCCTGCAGTGGGCGTAACCAGGCTGATGATGATGATGATGATGATGATGATGATGATGATGATGAAATTAAAACACGTCAATATGCTGTTAACACAAGTGTTCATGTGGAAAAATAAGTGATGAAGCATTTTCCAATGACTCAGCGCAACCGTTCGTAGTAACATGGTGGGAAAGGTAGCTCCACTCTTTGGCTGTTCCTAAGAAAAGTTCGCAGTAAACATTTTACGGGCACGAGAAAGGTAAGTTTGAAGGGTATTAACAATGCGTTAAGATATGCGTGAACGCGCTGTGATATAAGGTGCGCGGTGCAGGGAAGAAGAAAACCTCGTAAAGCTACGGTAGGCTAGCAATACGAACAACTAAATGAAATGAACGATAAACCCGACTATAGGGGGGGGGGGGCGGTTAGGTATGTGAAGCTAACATCGCATGAATGCAACGAATGAAAGAATCTTACATGCGATTTGGAAATGATGATGCATAATTTATGTGGATTTGACATGCCAGATGCGTATGCCAGTTTACCACTTATCACTATCCCGTATGCCGAATGCGAAGTGTGTTATGAGGGTGTTTGTGTGTCGCAAATGACTTTAAAAAATCTAGTCTTCTTTGAGCGAGACGCGTTAGGGCTGTTCCTGTTTAGGACTGTCGCTGGCGCCAATGTTTTGATATAAACGGGGTAGAGTTGCTGCCCTAACGAAGGCAAGAGCCGTCGTAGACACGTTGGTTCTGGTGCCATTCCTTGTTCTACCACTGTTAAACACTAGAGATTATATCTTTGGATGGATATCAAGCCCAGTTTCAGCAGATTCTAGGTCATGTCAGAATTGAACCAAAAGAGATCGCAGACAGTACGGCGACTTTGGCACATGTGTTCAACATATTGAGCGCTGTTGAATATTGATTACGGAACGCTTGGGGGCTATTCACTTGGACCGCTACTAAGGCTAAGCAAATCCTTGTAGTTTGATAAAATGGCAAAGCCAGCACTGTTATTAAGCGTTGATAATGCAATTAGTACGAATGTATCAACATTCTTACAATATCTTTCAATAGTTCTTTTTATAATATTACACTCCAGGAAGACATTGCTGAATCCACTTTGACCTACTTCGACTTAACCTGCTTGCAAGGCCTTATAGACAATCTTGTGCCCAAATTTAGGGCATTAGGTGGCGTTGTTTGAATGAATAAACATAATGCGCTATCACTGCACCACTGTTATGCTTACAAGGGGACCCATTTAGCGATAAATATTACTGGAACGCTGGCATTCCAGACCTCCACGTCTCAAAGCGCATTTTAAGGACGACAGCTAGTTGAAAGGCGGTGTGGAGTTTCGCATTAGCAGTGCAGGCATTCACGTTCGCCGGGTTCTGCAAGTCGTCACTTATGATCCGTGATGCGAATAGCCACCTCAAATTTGCGAGACACTCTGAAGATGGCTTATATCCCAGTATTTCCAAGGTGAATTTCCAATGCAGTTCTTAATATCACAAGTGCCATTACCGGTATACAAGGACGAACGCGCAGTCTACTTACGAATGGACGATCCCTGAAGGTAGCTTATGCGACGGGGAAATTACGAGCTCGCTGAAAACAGCCTCAACTGGGCGGAAGGGCCCTCCTTTGGATAAGTGTTTTGACAGTGGCTTATGGAGTCTCTGTGTTCGGGTAACATATGCGGCTTACATTTTTCATGCACTGATGTGCGTAGGAAGTGTACAAGCAGTAAGTGACTTGTACAGCGTCGATTGATGCAAACAATATTGTGTACAGCAGGCAGCATATTTAGAGCTAGCAAATATAATTAGCCGAGAAGCCCGTTGCATACGAGTTACTCGCACTTACCATGATATATCGAAGCTGCGATTAAGATGCTGCAGGCAATATTAAGTGTTATATATGTTAGAACTTGCATGTAAGAACTAACATCGGCTCAGCTAGCAATCGCTTGAGTCAAGCAGACTTGTGCATTCCAAGTGTTTTGGTGTGAGCTTCGCAAATAACATTAGTCCCATGAAACATGCATAACCCTAACCGAAAACCGGGCCTTCTTGAGTTAACATTGTTAATTTTCGTGTTGGGCGTTTGACTGATTCGTGCCTTTATGTTTAATTGGAGACTATGTTACACTTTCTTCTGCTGCCAATCCGGCCTCTTCCATTTCTGTTGTTTCAACCTATTTCCAGTTCTTGCACTGTACAAGTACGCAATCACTAAAAGATCCACCAGTTCACGAATTTTCATGACTAAATGAAAGAATGAGTTATTATTATCCAGGAAAGAATAAGTGAACTACGGAGGGGGGTAGGAATGAAATTACGTTACTTTTGATAAATGGAACACTCTCGCGAGGGAAGCCATTACATGGGATTCGTTTTTCTTGATTCTGTGAGTTTTCGTTTTCCTTAATTACTTGAATATGGTACTTCTGTGAGTTAAATTAGTTAGTTCGCTGCAATTTCGGGGCCTCAGGCGCTTGTTTGCTAACAGTAATGTCTAAGATAGAACTGCAACAAAGAGTTAGAGAACAGAATGTGCAAAAAAAAGAAGAAAAGCTTGAGAGGCCTCTAGAGATTGATAGTCTTCTGCCTTTTACACCTGGTGGCTGTTTACAGAAGTTTGGCGCAGGAAAGACACGTGTGGGCTCTTACGATTCTCATCCCAACAATGCTTCTACGAGAGAGTTCTCTAATACCAAACTTAATGCCCTTTTACCGCTTTATGAACGGGCTGCGTGAAAAACAAGGTGATTCGTTCACACCACATCATATCAGGTGACCCTAGTATTTCGCACGATTGCCCTGCCTATCGACCTCAACGCAATTGAAGATTGGTGCTTAGGAGCACATGCCTTACAGGCTGTACAAGAAGCAGATAACTGGTTGTAAAGAAGATACTTATCACATAGAAATAATGGAAAGTACAGAATGCCTTTTTAGTACTTCGACAGGCATTCGGTCAATGAGGTTAGGTTGGTAGAGGCTCGCTGCCTGGTCGTCCTCTGATAATAATTTCTGATCATTTTTGAGCAAATCGGTCGCGTATAATGCCCAGCAGGCAGAAATACATCGGTTAAGAGTCTAGTGCCTAACGCCTACTGCTCTGTGGGTTGTGGAGCAAGGAAGACATTTGGAGGTATTGCAGTCATACGCCAATGGCTGCAGCATCGTATTTCACTTAGGGTCGAGCGGAACCCCTTCATCAAAGTTCACTATCTAGTCGTTCGCACAGGTGAAGAATCTGGCCTGGGTCATCGCTGACCAGAGCTAATGCATGAGGAGCGCCTTGTATATTGCACGAGCGGTGACCTCTCGCGGATGGAATGCAAGGCAAATTACAACATGTTAACTTGCGTTGCTGCCGTGGTAGGATGTGATCATAATGTTTTAGTGCGCGTTGCGTTGCACCGCGTAAAGGTCGGGAATGATCGTTAGCGACGGCCATAGGCCGGTTACGCGCGCACTGCACCGGAAGAGGACTAGATTACACGAGGGTAAATTAGACGAGGGTGCACCGGAGGAGTAGATTAGACGAGGGTAAATTGTTAAATGCACTGCGTCTTGCACTGCTGTTTGATGCCGATCGTCATGCCGTCCTGATAGAGAAAATTACGACTCGGCACCTGTTATATTCACGATAACAGCCGAGCAGCGTGACTTAGCTCCTGTAATGCGTGGGCAGTTTCTTTCATCAGCGCTTCATCCCGTTTTCCCTCCAACCACAAAAAAGAAAGAAAAAAGAAAAATGAAAAGAAAGTATATCGGAGGGGGGGGGGGGGGGTTCAGCATGTCGCTTTTACATCGGGAAATTTCCTCTTGCCTTTATGAACGTCTGGGAGACTACCCTTGTTCTCATAAGGCTAGGAGAATGGCGAGACATTTCCAAACCTGTCTATATATCCTTGTCGCCATATGGTGCAGGAATATTCGGAAAAAACGCTATGTGCAAGGTTTCACGAAAACTCCATTGTGTCACGCTTCGGATACATTTGGCGCTTCCGAAGATGTCAACGTGTCAAAAGGATAGAGTTTTTTTTAACATATCTATGCAACCAAGCCTTGTGTCGTACAGAAAAGCGAATACTGTAATTTGCTGGGCAGGACGCAGCATTTGTAAATAAAACGAATAAATGAGGTACCTCATGAATTTTGTTTGAGGGTTGCGACTTCTTCTGTCTGATACGGTGCTTGCTAAGAACAACTTCCAATGCGCAAAAACGCAATGCAGAGCCAATTTAAACAACAAGCAACATCTGCAGCTGTCGATAACCACTGTCACGTGTTTCCATGAGACGCACCCATGCCACTTTATTTTCTATGATGTCATAAGATACAAAAATATTGTGGGCATTTATAAGCTATTCTTTGTCGTGTGTACATGATGATCATCAGGTGGGGTTCATATGGAGTTCTTCTTCATTATCGCTTGTGGGACTTGCTCTTGAGTGTGATCCGTGCATTGGGCGTGGTCGGTTCGCCGCATCTTCGACTCGGAATAAACGTCGTGATAACTGCTGCGTCACATGTTGTGGAGTGTGCTCTTCGATCCTCCGTCCTCTGACTCCCCGCTCCGCTCAACCTCCTGAAGCTTTGATCGGGTCGCCGATTGTGCCAGCTGTCCGCCATCATGTCGCAGGACGAGCCAACAGGCACTTCTACTTTCACCATCTCGTACCTCAGCCTCTTCGTACTGCATTGTCAGTGGGCACCAGCGTGACCCCCTTCTGTTTGCTGGACTTCGCCGTGAAGACGTCAAGGATTGGCTGGACGACTACGACCGAGTGAGTTCGGCTAACCGTTGGGACGATGTATCCAAGCTACGGCACGTCGCCTTTTATCTGAAAGCAGTAGCGAAGACTTGGTTTTTCAACCATGAGGTTGATTTCATGAACTGGGGCGCTTTAAAACAGCAGCTCCGCCAAATCTTCGGCACACCGGCTGTTCGTTCCGCCCTCGCAAAAAAGACGCTCGACACTCGCAAGAAACAACTCGGAGGATCTTATACGTCGCACATCGAGGATGTGCTTGCTCTTTGTCGACGCGTGAACACGACCATGACCGAATCAGACAGGGTTCGCCACATCCTCAAAGACATTGATACTATTGGTTTCAGTGCTCTGGCCATCAAGAACCCCGCTACCGTCGCTGATATCGTCGCTACTTGCCAGCGCCTTGACGAACTCGAATCGGCATGGTCGCAGCCAGACAGCACTGCAAACACTACAGCCGACGACCCCACGTTACGAGCAATGATCCGCACAATAATTCGAGAAGAGCTACAGTATCTTGGTTTCACCGCGGGGCCTATGCTTCTGATGCCTCGGGTACCAATCTGCGAGACGTTTTCAAGGAGGAATTGGCGTCCATGGCTGGTGCAGCGTACACGGACCCTCTAACCCCTTGGGACCCACGAACGTACGCACAAGTAGCCGCAGTAACTCCAGTCATCGTTCCACCGATGTCTCCAACATCAACGCCGGCCCACATGGCTTCCATTACTACCAGTGCACCTATCCAAACCAGCTACCCGCAGTGGCGTCCTCCTCGTCTCATCTGCTACTACTGCGGCTATCGGGGCCACATAGCACGTTCTTGCCGCAAGCGCAAGCAAGACGAACGTTGCGGATATGAGGTATACGAACGGGATGACTTTTCACGCGCAGCTATTTTCCAACGTCTATGGAGCCTCCATGACCGACGCCATCCTTATGCTCCACCGCGCAGCCGCTCTCCATTGCCTACTGTAGCGACCGAGGCGGCTCCGACGTACCGTTCTGCGAGACGCCGCTCGCCGTCACCCCTTCGCCACTCTACGTCCCCACTTAGACCTCCTTCTCAATTCGCCGAGCGTCGTCCGTAAAACTGAATTATGCAGCTTTTGGAGGAAAAGCTGCATCGAACGACAGGACAGAAATTCCTCCATCGCGTCCGTGCAATATGACATTGCTTGTACTAGAAGGTGTACAAGTAGAAGCTTTGATAGACACTGGCACTAGTATTTCAGTTATTCACCATGAATTCTGTTCGCTACTCCGGAAAGTTACGACCCCCTATGATGAACCTACGCTACTCGCTGCTCAAGGGGCCGCCATTCCAACTACCGCCATGCGCACTGCTCGCATTTCCATCGATGAAATTCTGCATTACGTACAATTTGCAGTGCTGATTTACCCAGCATCTCATATTGGATGAGATTCTTTTTCTACGGCGTCCGCTTCCATCTTCTATGGGCAACGCGTTCTCCACATGACCGACACGACCTATTCACTTCATGCAGATGACGCACCACTTCACTTGCTTGCTGCAGAAGATACCGCGCTACCTCCTCGCCATCAAAGCATTGTTACTATCACGTCTGATGTCATTGACTGCGACGACGTGCTCGGATTACCATCTGCACACTGTCTCGCAAGAGGTATAGCCTTTGAATCAAGGCTGGTTCGGTTTCATCATTGCTGTGCACTTACCTACGCTACAAACCCGACATCAGAAAAGATTCTCATCCCCAAAGGCACTACATTGGCTTGCGCTAATAAATCGGATGACATCTCTGTTTCCTTTAAAGCAGCTTCCTCTGCAGTTCCTTGTATCGGACGGACCGCATCTCCTTCAGCTCTTGCAGCTGCTATCAGTTCCGACCTGACACCTTCGCAGCCACACCAGTTGCTTGCTTTGCTCCAAAAACGTGAAGCTTCGTTTGACACGCATTCAGCTTCGTTGGCAAAGGCTTCGATTACGACGCATCGGATAGCGACAGTTGGTACATCCATCGTGCTCCGTAGACCGTCTCGCGTATCGCTAGCCAAGAGGAAAGTCATTAACAAGAACGTCACCGACATGCTTCAACGGAACATAATACGCCCCTCTGCTAGCACTTGGTTATCCCCCGTTGTTTTGGTTCGTAAAATAGACTGCTCTGTTCGATTTTGTGTCGACTGCCGAGCACCTAACAAGATCACAAGCAAGGATGTAAAGCAAAGATGTATACTCTATGCCGTGAATAGACAATGCCTTGGATTCCCTGCAGGGTGCCGAGTACTTCTCCAGTTTCGATCAGCGTTCCGGCTACTGGCAGATACCTATGTCTGAGGACGATAAAGAGAAAATAGCGTTTTCAACACCAGATGGGCTCTACGAGTTTAATGTCATGCCATTTGGCCTCTGCAATGCGCCCGCAACGCTCGAGCGCATGATTGACATCGTTCTTCGTGGCCTGAAGTCGAAGACTTGCTTGTGCTATCTGGACTATATTGTTGTTTTCTCGTAAACCTTCTCTCAACACCTGCAACGACGTCTGGATGAAGTTCTCACTTACGTTGCCAACGCTGGACTTCAGCTAAACACCAATGTCATTTTGCGAGCAGGACGATCACGGTATTAGGCCCCATTGTGAGCAAAGACAGCATTCGTCCTGACCCTGACAAGGTTTCGGCAGTTCGGCACTTCCCTCATCGCGAAAAGATCGAATACTTGCGTAGTTTCTTAGGCCTCGCTTCCTATTTTCGCCGATTCTTACGAGGCTTCGCCTCAATAGCGTCACCTCTGCACAAATTAGTGGGCTCTAATGTTCCATTGTACGGTTTCCCGAATGTGAATCAGGGTTCGCCCATCTGAAGCGCGCTCTCACATCTGAACCAGTGAGTAGTTCGACATCTTGATGAAGCTGCTCCTACCGTCCTGCATACGGATGCTAGTGGTCGCGGCATTGGTGGCATTCTGCTACATCGAGACGACACTTTAGGTGAGAGGGTCGTCGCGTAAGCAAGTCGCGTTTTGACAAACTCCGAAAAGAATTACCCCATCACAGAGCAGGAATGCCTAGCTATCGTTTCGATCTTTACGGCCGCCATTTTACCATCGTTACAGACTATCATGGATTATGCTGGCTTTCCAACGCTGAAGAACTTGTCTGGACGAATTGGTCGGTGGATTCTTCGTCTGCAAGAATACGACTTTAGTATTACCTACAAGTGCGCAAAAAAAACCAGGATGCAGACGCGTTTTCTCGCTGTCCGCTTCCTACGACACCATGCAATGGACCTCCAACTACCATCCGTGACACGCTTTCGCATGATCCCTCTTCACATGCTTTCTTGTTGGCCACTGTCGACGATAGGCCTCCACACGACAACAGACTCTTCCAATCTCATCAACTTGCCGACTCTTACTGTCGTCGCATCATAAACCGCCTTTAAGGAGCTTCGCGCCTGCCTAACGCCCGCCTTCGTCGACAGCTGACGCAATTTAAGATTACAATCGCGACTTATACCGTCATGTCTATCACTCTGATGGTCAACGCTTGGTTCGTGTCCTGCCACGCTCTCTACGTGCTCATGCCCTGCAGGCTTCTCACGACGACATGACTGCTGGTCACCTTCGTTTCCAGAGAACCTATGACCGCATCAAAGGTCTCTTCTACTGGCCTGGCTTGTCCGCCAGTGTAGCGAGGTATGTCGCTTCCTGTGCCTTATGTCAGCGTCGAGATCTCCCTACATCAGCTCTAAGCGGACAACTGCAACCGGTTCCGTGTTCGTTGCAACCATGTGAAGTCGTTGGCATCTTCCTGTGACTCTCACCGGTAAACGATGGATTGTGACAGCCGTTGACCACTTGACACGCTACGCCGAAATAGCTTGTGTGAGTTCATCGTCAGCCTCTGAAGTTGCTGCATTCATACTTCAAGCCTTAATACTGCGTAACGATGCTCCTCACGTCCTCCTGAGCGACAGTGGAAAAGCATTCCTCTCGAAACTAGTAGACGAAGTACTCAGAGCGTCCGGAACCACCCACAAGACCACCTCTAGTTAACATCCGCATACCAACGGCCTAACAGAGTGATTTCGTCACACGCTGTCAGATATGCTAGCTATGTACATTGAACCGCATTACAGAAACTTGCACGCAACTTTGCCATTCATGACTTTTGCATATAATACCGCCCTTCAACGCACGACCGGTTACACGCCATTCTTCCTTGTCTATGGTCGTTCGCCCTCTTCCTGTCTTGACGTCTCTTTTTTCGCGTCAACTGTCAATCGATGTCCGTGCTCCTGCGAAGAATATGTGTCCCACATTCTGCGTTGTCACCAGCTTGCCCGCATCAACACCGTAGCACGGCAACAGGACCGCAAGCAGCATTACGACGCCTCTCATCGCGTCGTGCGTTTCCGCCCTAGCGAGGAAGTGCTACTCTGGACACCAGTTCGTACTCCTGGCTTGTGTGACTAGTTTCAGCTTCGGTTCATCTTAAAGTCTTGGAGCAGACCTCTCCGGTTAACTATCGCGTGACACCAGTTATTGTTCCAAATGACCGCGACTGCCGCGCTGCTGAGGTTGTCCAGGTTTCCCGTATGAAGCCTTCACGAGGTGTTCGCCGCCCCTTTGAATTGCGGCCAGGATGGCCGCTCTCGCGCGAGAGGACATTAGTGTGGGCATTTATAAGCTATTCTCTGTCACTTGTACAAGATCATCATCATGTGGGGTTCATATGGGGTTTTTCTTCATCGCTTGTGGGACTTGCTCTTGAGTGTGATCCGTGCTGTGGGCATGGTCGGTTCACCGCATCTTGGACGCGGAAGTAACGTCGTGATAACTGCTGCGTAACAATATATTTGTACACTACATTGTATACTGGGTGATCATTTTTAAGTTGTCCTGAATATAAAGAAATCATTATTGCTAAATGGGATAATTCTCGTCCCTTAGCTGAATTATCCGACAAGGCCGACCTTACTAGAACGAGAATCGAAACAAATATTCAAATCATTACAGTAATTTGTAAATTAAAACTTCATTATTATGAATAATTAAGGCACATATTACAATTCACGATTTGTAGCCGGTGAGTTTGCAAGATGCATAAATTTGAAGTAAACCTCTAGGGTAATACATGTTTCGAGACATTATTTCCCAAAGCATCGGACCAAATACCGACATGGGCGTTCCAGCTAATTTTGTGCCTCAATGCATAAAAGCATGTTTCTTAAAAATTCGAACATGCATGGAATTTATTGTGAATTCAATGGTGCATATAGACAAACTAGTGCCATTCTGCAAATTCATAAGTGGATCCGCCTTGCAAACTCACCGATTACAATTCGTAATTTGGAATATATGCCGTAAAGTAAATAATTTAGAAGTTAATTATTGAAGTTGGTAATTGGTTGAATATGGGCTCCGATTTCGCGGATAAGTAATGTATGATTGTCATAAACGTCCAGTTAAGGGGTAGAATTAAGTTGTCTGCAAAAAGTCATTTTTAAAAATTCTGGTAAATTTATGATCACTCCGCATATCTGAAGGTGCTGAATGCATGCTTTTTCTTTTTTTTAATACGCATGATGCCAAGAATTATGCAGATGCAAAGCACATCTTAGAAGTAACTTGAGTGAACCGGTTATTTAGATGTCCTACAACTAACGGCGATGAGTACAATGGTGTGTTCTTTCACCCTGTGGAACGCGTGATGTTGTGGAATATTTATGTTTATGTAGAGTTTCGGCGCGCATGTCCTAGACAAAACACGGGCCTCACGACACTCCACACTCTTCGACGCATATCAGTTAATTATTTACCATTATGAGAGTTAGAGAGGAAGAAAGTGTATGTAAGTGAAGTGCGGGAGGATGTGTTCCGAGTGAACTACTGATGAACACTTTGCAATGTGGTGACTGCGGTTTAAAGCATGCATCGAGGGTCTCAAAGAGGTACGAGGTAATTAATACTAACGCGCTACTCTCCAATTTACCCCAAATCGTGTTGAATTTATTTCTCGACCATTTCACGCCTAGCAACCGAACAACATGATTTGCAGATAGTTGAGGACAACAATGAACCACAATTTTTATGAGTTCCAGCAAAGATTGTCTTTTTAAAATCAAACTGTTTCGATGGTCCAGCCTGTTCAACTAAGCCTAACCACCAGGCGTATCTATAGAGTTTCATGGCGTACCTAAGGCACTTCGGGCAGATGGCGCGTTCTGCAGTAACGCTGCCCGCGTCTTCAGTGCCTTCGGCACAATTCAAAACTTTAGACGCTTCTTATAACTGCGCGAGAAAACGAGGACACAAGAAAGAAACGCATACCAGACCAAGAGCACACACTGCCAACTGTTTATTTTTCGAAAGCAAGTAACACGCATATATTTCACTCGGGTACCTATGCACGTGTCCGCATTTTCACTCTCCCATGTGCCGATAAACATAAAAACGTAAAAGTAGCAACATTGGATACACTGTTACCCAGCAGATAATCTTTGACGTTTTTATGTTTATCGGCACATGTGAGAGTGACAATGCGGACACGTGCACAGGTTTCCGAATGAAATATATGTATGTTGCTTGCTTTCCAAAAATAAACAGCTGGCAGTCTGCGTTCGTGGTGTGGTGTGTGTTTCTTTCTTGTGTCCTTGTTTTTTCGCACAGTTTTAAGAAATGTCTGAAGCTATGAACCAACAAGCCCGCCAGAACGTCCTACTAAAACAATCCAAAAGCAATCCACATTCATTGCCGGACGAATTACTAGCACGACATGAGCTAGAGAATTCTTAGATATCTGCCTTAATTTTAACCTCTCCCAGATGATAACTGAGCCAATGCGTGCAACTCATGGCTCGGTTAACATACTAGACCTCATACTAACCACTCATCCTGAAAGCATGTCCTCCATTAGCTACCTACGCCAAATAAGTGATGACAAAGTAACCCACGCTGTTTTCTCATTTTCATCTATAGTACGTCGTTCGGATCAGAAAACAATCCGCCTGTACGAAAAAGGGAACTATACTACGATAAACAACGAACTAGTCGCATTCTATCAATCATTTGAATTAGGTTTCGAAAATAGCTCAATACAAGAAAACTCGTTACTCTTCCAAAATAAGATGACTAACCTCGTTACGCAGTTTATACCAACTATCTTACTTCGCTCTAATCGCAATAAACCATGGTTCAGTAACGCACTAAAGAAACTGGAAAACAAAAAGAAACGTCTATTTCGCTCCGCTAAACTGAGGCCAAGCCCTAGCTCCTGGGAGAAATACAATGTATCTGAACCTACCTGATAGCTATCCGGCAACAAAAGCACTCATTTTTTCATTCAGACTTATCCTGCATGCTCAGCAATAACCACAATAAATTTTGGCAGGTTATCAATCCCCAGTCATCCCCGGGTGTCAGAATTTCGAAAGATGGTAAAATTTTACGTGATATTGACTGTGCCAAACTGTTTACTAAGGCATTTTTATCTGTGTTCACTACCGAACCATACGTGCCTCTTCCTGTTTTCCCGGTTGCTGTCATGGCTCCAATGCCGGATATTATTTTTTCACCAGATGGAATATCCGCACTAATTGATAATCATAAATTATCTTCATCAGCTGGTGTTGACAATATCACGTCAAAGCTTTTAAAAAAGACTAAGCGCTTCTCTGCCATGTATTTAACCCTGCTTTATTCCCAATCACTATCATCAGGCACGCTCCCTAACGAGTGGAAAAAGAGCAAGATCGTTCCAGTCTACAAATCAGGTAACCGTAATTCACCCTTAAATTATCGTCCAATATGCATAACTAGTATCCCTTGCTAAATAATGGAACACATCATATATCACACGTAATGAATTTCCTCGACAGTAATAACTTTTTTCATCTGTCGCAACACGGTTTCCATAAAGGGCGGTCATGTGACACTTAATTAGCTACATTTCTTCATGACTTACACCCATATCTCGATACTAACACTGTGACTGATATCATTTTTCTTGACTTTGCAAAGGTGTTTGATAAAGTAGCTCATCAACGCTTAACATTAAAACTTTCTCGCTTGAAGTTTCACCCCAATGTCCTAACATGGATAAAATAATTTCTTAGTAACCGATCACAGTCCCTCCGTTACCTCAGAATTTCGTCCCGTAACATCAGGCGTACCCCAAGGTTCTGTCTTAGGTCCCCTCCTTTTCCTAATATACATTAACGATCTTCCATTGCATGTTTCCTCTCAGATTCGTATGTTTGCTGATGATTGCGTTGTCATCGAAGTATTACTAATAGTAATAACTGTATTTATCTTCAAAATGACCTGAACAACATTACAGCCTGGTGTGATCAATGGTTAATGGTACTAAACAGCAATAAATGTAAATGTATGTCAATTTCGCGCAGTAGAAATCGGCATGACTTTATCTACACAATTAATGACATCCCAATCGACACTGTAAACTCTATTAAGTACCTAGGTATTACGATCACGCATGATTTAAACTGGTGCTCGCATATAACTAACATCATATCATCTGCTAACAAAAGCTTGGGATTTCTGAAACGCAACCTCCGCAATCCTCCTCAAACAGGTAAAACTACTAGCATATAAAACACTGGTCAGGCCAAAGCTCGAATACGCATGACCCATATGGCATCCTCACCAGATTTACCTCAGCATCGCATTAGAATCCATACAGAACCCCGCCGTAAGATACATTCACTCGACATACTCATACGATATCAGCATATCACCATCAAAAGTAGAGTCTGGATTGGACACACTAGCGCACCGTCGTCGTATCGCAAGCTTATCATTATTCCTTAATTTCTACACCAGCTCGCTTCGCCACGCACCTTACATTGTACCACCTTCACGCATATGGCTGCGCACAGGCCACCCACTAAATGTGGCTCGCCCTAGTGCGCGCACTGTCACCTGCTCGTCATCATTTTTTCAGCGTACAGCTAAAGACTGGAACGGCCTTCCTCACCACGTCGCTGCCATCCCCACCTCATCTGCCTTCGTGGAAGAAGTAACGAGTATTCTTTCTGTAAAATAACACAGTGGGCAACCTCCTGTATTTTTGTACCACCCACCCCATATGCAATACCCCGCAAGGGGTGGTTAAGGTAACGAAATGAAATGAAAGGAAGTGTCTCTGGAAGGATGAACGAACAATCAACGCAAGCAGACCGCAGCCAATTTAACGCCGACGAACCTTCCATCTGAGACGCCTGCCTCATCACTGACACGACCCGCCAAAACCCTGCATACAACCATTGGAAAGGCCTCTGTGTCCACAAAGCAACCTACGACGAACGAGCGGAAACGTAAAGGGTGTCCGTGCATGGCACAGTGAATGTGCAAAGACGTTCCAGCGACAACAACGCCGCGTCAGTGACCAACAACCCTGGGTGTGCCACTTCTTGCACGGAAGACGGAATGAAAGACGACAACGCATTAGTGGACAATCTCTCAGTGCCACTAGGTACCACTACCAAGCGAACTGGTCTGCGCGAAACTCCAATCATGGCGACGCGACCGGCTGGACCCCAATTCGTTCTGAACTGTTGAAAGCCACAACCAACCTCAACCGGAATCAATGTGCACGGGTTAACCCCGATGTGGAGGAAAGCGAGAACGCAGTAACGGATTCGAAGAAGAAATGATCTCTTCGACTGCAATGGCTTGCATATTACATAAGTATGAGATCTATTTCAAAAGTTGTTTGTAGCGCTGCCGAAGGTACGGGGCGTACGCAAGCAATATGCTTCCGCAGGGAAATATAAGCCCGGGTGTAACTATGGTATTACTAGCGGAATTATAGAGTTTTCTTTTTTGCTTGAAAGATGATAGGTTACAGCGATACGTGACATGTTAGGACGTCTGCAGAGGCATGTTGTATACCACGAAATACTGTGCCGGTTACCGACGGCAACCGTAGTAGTCCCACTAACTGTGATTACGTAGCAACGTGGCAGTGCCCATACAGCGCAAACCATGCTATTTGACCCGATTCCGCACTTCTTAGTGGCTCTCCGCCGTGTTAGCACGAAATAAGTGGTAAGATCGCTGATCGCTTAGCCTCATTTCACTGACGACTAAGCATTAGGCATGTTTTGTAGTAATTATTGAGATAAGATGTTTGTTTTGACGCTGCAAGGGCTACAGAGGTATCGCTGAGCCGTAAAGTGTTTATTTCAAGTTAGTAGATAGTTCTAAAGCTTTCGCAGTGGTGATGCGTCGACAGTGCGAAATGAAATTCATGCCCAATCGTTAACTGTATCGTTAATTTATTACTCCGCTTTGCAAACGCAAGCTTGCGACTTACATGCATACAAAAAAAAGTTTTGAGCTATCGCTCATGGTAATGAATCGAAATTTTGTTCTTAGAAAAACAAACTGAAGAGTACCAAAACTGAAAACAATTTACGGTGAACAAAGTCTAAAATATCAGATACCTAAACTTTTGAACGACAATAAACAACTTACCACAATAATTGAACGACACTCGTCAGTAGCTCCTTTAAAAGGTATTTCGACCGAGGCAGTGCTAATGTGTGCTCAATGCAATGTGTAATCAATGCATAAGCTTCTTGAGTGTTGTCTTTTAAGCATACCCTTTTCTTTTCCTTTGTTTCTTGCAACACGTCTATTTCTTGGCTCCTTTTTCCTGTGTTCCTCATGCGCAGCTGTGCCAGTGTGTCGCGAGATAAGAAGAGGATACTATCCTGTTATGAATTCTCTTTACTGTTTGTAAACTGTTTGTACTGTTTGTTTACTATTTGCTGCTTTCTATGTACACTTTTTTGTTGTTTTTTCTCTCTATGTGAGTAGAAATTGAAATGTGTACCTGATTTGTATGGCGCTGTTCCCTCCATGCACAATTTGTATGGGACCCTAGACATATTCAGGTGCAAGGAAGCACCTTTTGTCCAGGACCCTTTGGTTGCCTGTATAAGAAAACTAGAACAAATGAATAAATGAAAAAAAATAAGCTACAGGATGAACATGGCGAGCAAGCGCCAAACAGACACCGAGCAATCAACGCAGTGCGAGTGAATATCTATATATAAGGGCGTTCGCCCTTGCTACTCGTTAAAGTAGTGGCAAGGAACTGCTGAGAAAGCGTATATATGAAGCGAAGCCCCGCTGTCGCAATCGTGGAAACGCAGCTTATGGATAAAACGCCAAAACCATTGTTGCGTCAATCCACCAACCGTGGAGCACGCATCGACAGGCTGCCAAGCTGCCGCTGAACGGAATACGCGCCGTGGATGAACATATCTCGAGGGGCATTTGTACTTCCTATTGACTAAAGAGTCCTGCAGCTACAGTGTGGACCAGCTGCCACCTGTAGAGTACAGTACTGGTACAGCAGTGAAAATCGGGACATAGGAGTTTCTGGTGCTCCAGAGTAACGTGGGTAAATCGTTTTGTTTAGCCAGGACACGTACGCGATGGTATGAAAAAAGGAAAATAAACGCTTTCGAATGACATAGACGTATGCCTTGTTAACGGCCTAGATAAGCTACGTGATTAATTAGTGAGAATTAGTAGGTGGTCATTTGAGAACGTTCATTTGAACCTGTGTATTCAAAGCAGTGGTATCTCATAGAGCCTGAAAGAAACAAGCAGTTCAGAGAGGACTGCGTTTTGGGCCACCTAAAATGTGGAATACTTCAACTATACAGGAACATGCAAAATCAGTTCACATTCACGAAAGAGGAGAGTCATCATTTGTTTACACAGAAACAGATCCTGCATTAGTTAATACAGGAATAAACAAAAGAGGCTGGGGAGTAATCAGTTATGATGAGGCCATGCACCACATGCAACACATATACTTTGGTGTGCGAAGATGTGCTTTTAGGTGAGGGCATCCTCCGGTTTCTTTTTCCTCGCTTCTGCTCGCTACAAGAGAAACAGTGAGTAACCCCCTCTGCCAAATAATCATGGCAAGGCGAAGCAACAGTTACTGAGAGAATATGTTAACTTTAAAGTATTTAAGAGAAGTTTTCTGAATGCAAAGCTAGGGGAAAAGCTTCAACACAGTCTAATGCCGCATTCTGAATTAGGTCGCGTGACAGAGTCCAAAGATCGCCTTTGGAATTTCGCTATACGCTTAGCTTGCAAAAAAGAAAAAGAAACAAAGTAAGTTGGAGTGGTGTAATGTAACGAATTATTTTCGCCTCGATTTTATTGCCATCCTCGCCTACTGGCCGGCAACAACGCCTTGGGCGCCGGCGGCGGCGCCTGACAAAGCTCGAGCGCTGCAAAAAGGAAAGGTTGGAAGGCGATTCAAACTGCCCTTGAAGTCGATGCAAGACAAATTGTTCGCGAGATAGTTGAGGGTGCGATAGAAGTGGGGGGGGGGGGGGAGTCACTACGCACCTTACTATACTACTGGAGCGATGAGAGTAGGAGGAGCGCCAGACACTTAAATTTTCGGCGGGACTATTTTTGGGATCAGCCCCCATGTTGAATTATGATGACCCGTTGGATAACTGTAAATAATATTCGCTGTTTTACATACTGAAACTACGATAATATATATACATATATATATCTAACAAACAATGACAACAAGAACAGCACAGGGGAAATTATCTTTACTCCTTAGTTGAATTGAAATAAGAGAAAGAAATGGAAATGAAAGTGGATGAAAACACAAGTGGTCGCTGGTGAGATACGAACCCATGTTAACTCAAGAATTCACCTAGCCGTGACGCCTGCGGAAAGAAAGGTGTTCCACATCGCCGCCAACACCTACGAATGGTGGAGAGTTACTTAGGCTAGAAAGTGAATGAAAACAAAACCGCGCCGTGGTAGCTCAGTTGGTAAGAGCACCGCACGCGTAACACGACGACGTAGGTTCGCATCTCACCTTCATCCAGTTGTTGTATGCAGTTGTATCCCGCCTGCGGCTGTAGCAGAACTTGGGTAGATAGGCAGCGGTGGCTAGCAACCTGTGCGAAAACTGTATACACAGAAAAAGAAGCACTTCAGAGTTTTTAAAAATATTTATATAGATCACTGCTATTGTAGCTGTAAAGGTAAGTACAGAAATTTTTTATATAGTGGTGCCCCTTCGAATTCTTGCAACTGGCATGGTGTGCGAATTTTATTTTTACTTCAAGCTAAAAACAAAGAGAAAAACATATTGGGCTGCGCGAGAAGGCTTGTAGACTACTTCTAGAGCCAAAGAGCTCGACATTTCCACCTCCTAAAGTTGTGCTGAGCTGTTACGGATGTTACCGGTAAAACTTATTTAGGGAAGCTTTTCTTCGTTTATTGCCCTAATTTCTTAAATTTAACCAATGCAGTATGTCTTTTACTCCAATATATTTATGGTTGAAACATGCTCTATGGCCTTGTGTCTGCTGCGAGGATTAATATTACAGAGAGAGAGAAAAAAGACGGATACCTGTAATTCCTAGCAGGTTTACGCGCTAAGCATTGTCATTTGGTAAGCGCTGCTGCCTGGCAGGGTCAGTGTAAGCTTTACGGCCCGCAAGTTCCCTCCAGTCTCTCCCAGATTCACAATCCTGTCATGGTTATCCCCACGAAACTGCGGCAACATAAGGAAATTCGCAGAGGTGTCGCTTAGCAGCATATGTACTTTTTAATATAAGGTTTACTGACTGTTACCTGAAGCTTAGTTGTTCTTGGAGGTCGCTTTAAACCCACCGCGAGGAAATAGAGAGACGTTCCGAGTTCTGTGCGAATTTCTAGCCCTCTGGCTTTTCCTGTTCTCT
This sequence comes from Dermacentor variabilis, assembly GCF_050947875.1. Taxonomy (NCBI): domain Eukaryota; kingdom Metazoa; phylum Arthropoda; class Arachnida; order Ixodida; family Ixodidae; genus Dermacentor; species Dermacentor variabilis. Next base: position 106,766,592 of record NC_134573.1, read on the forward strand.
TTCTGTTTTCTATTACCCTCTCCAAGCGTAGGGCGGTCAACGAGAAGCTTCTTTTTTCTTAACATCCGTGACTTCTCCGTTTCGTTTACACTCAAACGGTGTATGGCTTGGACTCCGGGATTTATTCGTGGCGCAACGTCCACAGAAAACAGTGGCGGGTGATGCCGGCGGTCGTGCAGGGCACAACAATGGTTGCTACCCCCGCAAGGCAGAAGGTTTAAGCAGTGACTCGTCAATTTCTCATACCGCCGTAATTAAGCAAACATGCAATGGCTCATAGCCCCGTAAGGCAGAGGATGCAAGCACTCAGCAAAGTGAAGCGAACAGTGTATACATTTGATGTTGTACAGGTATAAAACTATTTACAATATATTTACAAAGAGCGAACATTCGCGGAGACGGAAGAGAGCTCAGCCAGGCTGTGTCCAGTTTTCCTCGTCTTGAGGATCGTCGTCATTCTCTTCTTCATCTCATCGTAAGATGACCCCCGGCAGAATAAGTCCTATTCCGGTGCGTCAAACAGGACCCTCAGGGAAGAGCGTGGTGAGGTTCTAGCCGTGCGACATGAACGAAAGAAGGTGAGTTGACACCATATTACATGGTAGAGCTGATAGAAACGATTTCATAGGTGACATCGGTCACTTGACGTAAGGCGCGTTAAAGGCTCTTGTACAAGGAAGCCGTTGTACCCAGAGCCCGATTAGTCGGGAAGGGGACCAAAGGAGCACAAGGGAACTTGATGAAAAGTGTTCGTCATTGTGCCGCTGATTGTAAACGCGCTTTTGATTTTCTTGTGATGCCAACAAACGAGCACGGGCAAGCTGCATCGCGTGTCAGCTTAGGCAATGGCATCGAAGGGATACTCGCTCCTCGAAGCGTTAGCTGAGCAAGTGAAGCGTCCAAGGGCGATGCAGGGTCGCGACCAAACAAAAGGTAGAACAGGGAATAACCAGCCCTTTCGTAGCGTGAAGAATTGTAAGCGAACGTGACATTAGGGTAGTGCAATGTCCCAGTCACGGTTGTTGGGTGAACCGTACTCAGCACGTCGGTGATGGCCCGGTTAAAACGCTCATTCAGGCGATTGGTCTGAGGATGGTACAACGTAGCGAGCTTGTGCTTGGTAGAGCAAGGCTGCCAAATGTCAACAATACCTTGGAAAAGGAAGGCACGACCATGGTCCATGAGCGGGTGTCGTGGAGCACCATGCACTAAAATGATGTCGCGGAGGAGAAAATCCGCGGCGCAACTTACATGGTTGGTCGGAAGCCCTCGGGTTATGGCGTAGCACGTCGCGCAATCCGTAGCCACACCGATTCATATGTCGCCGGACTTGGACTCGTGAAAAGGACCGAAAAGGTCTAAGCCCACTCGAAAGAAAGGCTCGTTTGTAATGTCGAGGGGTTGAAGATACCCGGAGGGAAGCGTGGCTTGTTTTTTTCCCATGCTGACAGGGCTTGCACGCGGCAACGTATCGCCGTACAGACCGAGCAAGGCCGGGCCAGTGGAAGTGACGGCGGACATGGTTGTAGCTGCGAGTGAGGCCAAGATGGGCTGCAATTGTTGCGTCTTGAAGCTCACGGAGAATGGCTGAGCGAAGGGGTCGAGGGTTGACACAGAGAGGGAAAGGACCGTCGACGTGAAAATTACGGCGGTACAAAACTCCGTTCTGGAGAACGAACCCCCGCAAAGATCGATTAGTAGGCGCAGTTTCAACTCGCTGAATGAGTGCCCGAAAATGGGCGTCACGGTGTTGCTCAGTGGCCATATCCAAAAATTGGAAGACGGAGAGGACACAGGTGGGAGCGTCCGTTTCGTCGTTGGCGTCGGTGCGCAGGCGCCCTGGTTTGTAGACCACCGAATACTTCTGCAGCTCCAAAGCCCATCGTCCGAGCTTCGCTGCGGGGTGTTTAAGGACCAAAGCCAACAGTTAGCGTGATGGCTGGTGACAATGCAAAAGTACCGGCCATATAGGTAATTTCACGACCACCCCCAGTTGAAAAAGACAATAGGAATTCTTGTCGCAACTACAGAAATTTCTTCCGCGACTACAGAAATTTCTGTTGTACGACAGAAGTTCCTGATGTTTCTGTAGTCGCGACAGACATTTCTGTCGTTACGACAGAAATTCGGATGTCGCAACAGAAACATTCTGTCGCGAATACCAAGAGTTCTGAAGTCGCAACAGAAACATTCTGTCGCGTCAACAAGAGTTCTGAAGTCGTTACAACAGCTTTCTATCGTGACAGCGATTCTGACGTTACGACAGAAATTCTGTCGTCCCAATAGAAAGATTCTGTCGTGACGACGAAGAGTTCTGAAGTCGCAACAAAAACGTTCTGTCGTGACAAGAATTCTCTAGTCACAACAACAGCTTTCTGTCGTGACAGCGACTGACTTTACGACAGCAATTCTGACGTCGCAATAGAAACACTCGGTCGCGACGGCCAAGAGTTCCGTAGTCGCAACAGAAACGTTCTGTCGCGACCACAAGAGTGTATGAAGTCGCAACAACAGCTTTTTATCGAAACAGCGATTCTGACGTCGCAACATGAACTCTCTGTCGGGACTACACAGAAATGTGCTACCTTTTGTCGCAGCGACATAAGTTCTGACGCCTCGACAGAAGCGCGTTCCGTCGCGACGCTTTAAAATTGTATGTCAGTTTCGTATTGGTGGTGTACACTGTACTTTTTTCTTGCACGCTATTCAATCATGCTTCTCTGAAGCCGGCAATGATGATAGCACCGACACTAATATTAAAGTCGACGTGGCCAATTGTTATAATTGTGCCTTACGACGAGGCACTAGCGATGCCATACTGGCCTCATAAAAATCATACCATCTGCGGGAATGGCTGCGTATCTGTTTTACTTTATTCAGTAAGATGTGGCACACAGGCCTGTGGACTTAAATGTGCCGTTACACTGACACATTGGTTAATTTCCCAGAAATATTGCATAAGCTTCTGCGAAGCGGAAAAGAAGTCTTGGGTTGTTCCTCAAAGTTGCGTGAAAAGCTGTTTCGCTCTGGTCTCATTCTGGTACAGCGCTGCGGTGAGAAACCAGTATGCTGTCAGAAAGAACACTCATCCGCGAATGTTTATGTAGCTATTTTGCATTGAACACACGAATTATGTGCACGCTCAAAAGTGTAAAGAACGAGAGACAGCTGTCGAAATTAGTAGTAACAACCCCAGCAGTCACCGTTGTCTATTTCTGAATTTCTTATTTAATATGGACATCGTACATCAATATTGATGTTCTAGCACTCCACGATGTACCTGTCGATGGCAACAACAGCTTTGCTCTTCTAGAGATGCGGCAGGGGGCGCGGTGGAGTGATAGCGGATCTTGGCTCTAAAGATGCAAATGTAAACATCAGCGCATCCTGCTATTGACATGGCCAAAATGTACGCTCGAAAGACATGGTTGGAGCGGTGCAGTGGTAAGGTGCCGGGCTCGGAATCGTGAGGTCGCAAGTTCGAGTCCTCGACGGGGACGTCTTTTTAAATTTTTTTCTTTATTGTACTAACAAATTTACATAGCCTTAAGGATGTTTCTGTCAACTTTTAATTAAATATTGATGAAGAACTACAGAACTTTCTACTACAGGACGTCACACTACAGACAACAGAACTACAGACGATAGAACTACAGGCAAGAGAACTACAGGCAACAGAACTTCAGAAACAACGTCCCAAAATACGACAGACTGAAATTTCCTGTTATTTTTCAACTGGGCCCCGACAAGAGCCAGACACTCCCTTTTGGTAATGGAGTAGTTTCGCTCCGAAGGAGACAAAAGGCGGCTGGCGTACGCAATAACCCGGCCATGAACAGGCTGAACTAGCGCGAAGACAGCACTGATTCCGCGGCCACTTGCATCGGTGCGCACCTGAGCAGGGGCTGGAACATTAAAGTGGGCGAGGACAGGTCGGGTGGTAAGTAAGGTCTTGAGATGAGAGAAAGCGACAGCTAGGGAGGAGCCCCATGATAAAGGCACACATTTCTTTACGAGGTCTGCGGGAGGCCGTGTTATGGTGGAAAAATCTTTACCAAAGCGGCGGAAGTAAGATCAATGCCCTACGAAGCTGCGGACATCTTTTGCTGAGTGCAGCGCAGGAACGTCTTTGACGGCCCGAATTTTTTCCAGGTCAGGTCGGATTCCAGAAAGGCCAACCAGATGTCCAAGTACAGTTATCTGATGATGAACAAATAGTATTCTTTTCTAGTTGAGCTGGAAGCTAGCTTCTTGTTCAAGAGCTAGCCTTTTTTTCAAGCTAGCCAATTTCAACACTAGCTGAGAGTCATTGAAGGGGTGCGCCGAACGTAGGTGAGAACGCTATAAGGTCATGCCGGTACCAAAGACCAGTCGTCCATTTTCCCAGTTTGTCAGACTCTCCGGTACCCCAGCGGGCCGATCCATACCTGGCAAGCTGGGACGTAACCCCACGGTAGTCAGTCTCGACGCTGTGAAGCTGCCCAACGACGTAAGATCCAAGATTTACATACACCGGATTCCGCGCAATATGCATCCCACCTACAACGAAGGACGAAGACGAGCCAGGGGTAAAGCTCTGTTCTCCAAGGCCCGCTTGAACAAGGACCGAACATGCTTCGTAGACGCTGCTTCGCACGTTCAAGAAGAGGCCTTCTCCTCAGTGGTCATCCACTGTGATTCTAAAATCCTTAGCTGCGCTACCATCCGCACTTCTAATTCCAGCGTTGCAGAGCAGGTTGCTATTGCTCTTGCATTGACGGACAGTGTGCGTGACACGATTTATTCAGACTCCAAGGCCGCTGTTAGGGCCTTTCAGATGGGAATGGTGGCTCCCCAGGCCCTACGTATCATCCAAAGTGCTAAAGACATGAAACATCACTCTTTGGCCTGGTTCCCTGCGCACCTTGGAACCATTGAGGGTGCCTCGATCAACCCCAACGAGGAGGCGCACTCGGCTGCACGAGGTTTGACTCACCGTGCGCTGGGTACCGCGTCCTCTCCTGGGCAACCCGAGCTCGTACAACGAAATTTGCAAACATAATTATCTGTCAAGAAGACTCCTGCCTTCGCCGCACTGCTCGCTGTGCAGGGCCCAGGCAGTCACTCTAAGAATTCTGCAAACAAGCACTTACCCGAGCCTCGCGGCGCTGCACACAATGTACCCCGAACGGTTTCCAAGCCCGGACTGCCCTCTGTGTGGTGATTATGCGGACTTCGAACATGTCCTGTGGGGTTGTGCCTCTGCCGGTCCCGCTTTCACCCAAGAGGAAATGATGAAGCTAATTAGGGCCCAGGATCAGACCTCTCAAATCCTGGCAGTCCAGAGGGCTCGCGGGAGGGCCGTCAGGTTTCACCTGATGGTCCCCGAGTGGGCCTAGCCAGGTGACATTGAGTTTCCTTACGTCTATAGTAGACCAAATAAACTTGTCTCACTCGTCCATTCAAAACCTTGAAGTAAACAGTCCATCATGCGCTCGAAGGTGACCGGAGCGTTATATAAGCCAAATGGCACAACCTTAAATGGATAAAGTCCAGCCAGTGTTAGAAAGGCTGTCTTTTTACGATCGAAATAATCCACAGTGATTTGGAAATACCAGAAACGAAGGTTGATGGATGAAAAGTACTGCGCACCGTAGAGACAAACAGGGGCGTCATCTATACGGGATAGTGGATCGACAACCTTCTTTGTGATGCAATTGAGGGGCCGATAGTCAACGCAGCATCGCCACGTGCCGCCTTTTTTTTCACTAACACGGCAGGAGATGCCCAGGGGCTTCTCGATGGCTCAACGATATCTTTTGCTAGCATATTGTCCACTTCTGCCTTGATTACTTGGCCCTCCAGCACTGAAAATCGGTGGGGTCGTCGATCACTTCGATGAGCATCTCCGGTGTGGATGCGGTGTTTGACAAGAGATGTTTGGCCCAAGGCTCGGTCATTTAGTTCAAAAATGTCTCTGAAAATACAATAGGTTACGGAAAGTTTTACCTTCGCCAGGCAAGAGGTCTGGGGCAATCATATTTGCAATGTATTCGTTAGAAAAACTGGCAGACTTGCAAGGCTCGCAGGAGTCGTCGACGGCAATAGCATTAACACAGTTATCTGGTAAAGCAACGCGTAGAACATGAAGCACAACATTCATTTAAATAAAGGCGAAGCCAAAAAAAAGCACCCTAAGCACATAATTGATGATAAGGCGCTCCTGATAACAATGGGAAGCAAGTAGCGCTCTCCACGTACCTGTAGGTTTCCAGGCAAATATCACTGTTGCACAAACTGCGGCACAATGGAACGTTGCGACGTGGGGAGTGGCATCCGCAGCTTTTCCTATATAATATAACCAGCCTAGCGACTCATTTTGATGTTGTTGCAGCATTGCTAGGGGCGGCTGGGTGCTGTCAAAATTACTATTTCTAGCATAGCTCTAAAATAGCATTACTACCATCACTCTAAAGCCATAAGGCATTGCATGCCACCTCAGCAGTAGTAATGGAGGTTTTAAACAGCTTCACTGGGCAGCCAATTTCGTAGTGCCGAGATTACGAGCAAATTTTTAAAGCGCAGCTTTCTTGGCCTATCTACCAAGATTTAGCGCTCATCATCGTTTACTTTTAGGATTTGTTTGTGGATATAGACAACTCCGGCCACTAGGTATATGTGCTGACTACTGTCTTGACGAATAGACAGCCTGAGCCACTGCGCATAGGTCCGAATAGGCAACTTGCTGCTGTAAGACTTAGCAGGCAACTTGGGTCTGGGTATGTGCCACTCGTCATGTGCCCGACAGACGCATGATGGCGACAGATGGCGACAAACGCACCACTTCGGCGTAGGATATATATGTAACTGGCTAGGTGTCAATCGGCCTGTGCAAGTCCTCAGTTACGCTCTTTGATGTCAGCTTAGTTCACTCCACAGGTATGTGCCAGAAGGTGTGTGCCGCTCTGCAATGTACATTTTTTACGCAAACTAGCTATGTGACAGTGAGAATGTGTCGCTCTTAGTGACGAAACAAATCCTTTAATTTTGACCAATGCTGAGCGGAATCGAACCTATGGCACAAACATTTCTCAATGACAGCAACCCGATGCTTTAGCAGGCTGCGCCACAAATGCACTGGTTGTGAGGCGATTTTCAATAACGTTTTGTCGAGCTGCGCCATGAGTGCACTGGGTATATGCCGGTGTGCAGTGAACTTTTCGCTAACTTGGGTCATTCATTATGTTCCATTGAGTGCGCGACAAGCGAAAGAGCAGTTCTAAGCGTTGGGAGGAACTGGTGCATTACGCTTCTCATCTCGGAAGCCACGCATGGGCTACTCATCAGTGCCACTAGATGGTGCAGTATTTCCAGAAAGAAGAGCAAGGGGAGCCAGTTTGCCGCATGAGGCGTCTCCCAGCGCTCGCACTTACCGGAGCGTCATGCATGTCAAAAGCCGCGCGCAAGCTGCGTGGCGGTGGCGCCAGAAGGCTCCGAGTGTTTTTAGGGAAGAGTTAGAGAAGTCCCGCTGCAGTACACGCCTTATACATAACATGTTTAGAGGGTGGCAGCTAGTTGTGTCACCAAATTGACTTAGTGCTAACGCATTACCGTCGACAGTCATCGTCGAGTGTGGTATGCCGCATTATTTTGGTGACATGGTGCTACTGCTATTGTCACCGTCATAACTTGTTTGGATGTTGTTTAACGAGGGTTTTAACATTAAACATTTCAACTAGTAAGCGGCATGCAGGAGACTGCAGTCAAACGGACAAAATACCCCGCATGTACCTAAAAAAATGAATTCGTTTCCTGCTTTAATAGTTGAACGACTTGATATAACTTAAACCAAGAGCGCATGATGAAGTGAGGTAACTACGGCTACATGTTCGGGGCACTTTGGTGTAAAGTAAAAGGTCACCGGTTTGTATCCCGTCCTCGGCAGGCACAAATGGTGCACGGTGCGGGAACATAAAAACATCAAGTGCAGGTTAGATAGCCTGAAGAAGTCATATTGCTCCTGTATTTAGATTTATGTGCTCGTTTAAGGTGAGCGGGCGAAATTACTCCGGAGCCTCGCACTTCGCGTTATCATAGCCCTTGTGTTGTTTTAGGAAGTGAAACCTAACAATATGACATATCTCTAAACACTATTCAGGCTTCCATCCCGTTAAGCAAGTACGAAAGACATTCCTTGGGATTGCTGATTTGGTTAACTTTCGCTTCTAGATGAAGAATCGCAAAAGACGCAGATTTCTGAATTTTTGCGCGTTACTGCACCGAAAAGATATCAAAGGAAAGAGTGCAGTAAAAGGAAGGAGTAAGGGTACGCATTCGCGGGTTCAGTGCTCGCTCTTGAATACTTAGATTTGGTGTATATACATAAAAGATGACAGCCAACTTGGTCAGTTATTCGTTTTGCTACCTCAAGCAATTAATTTCGCTTTATATACCTTATTTAATTCATTTTTTGTTATTATTTTTCGTAGTTGTTTTTTTTTTGTAACTGCCGAGGCTAATTAGGCACAAGAGCGGCTACAATGGAAGCGTTATACGGCTTCGAGGACAACATCAGCACCAATCACTGATATCGGTGAGCGGCAGGACGGCACCAAACGCTGTTGGTTAACTGCCATCGTGGCGGAGGGGCAACAGGGATGTGCAAGCGTCGTAAGGGCCGCCATTACCGCAGCATGGCTTCGGAACCGACTAGCCTGTGAACTAGCCAGGAGCCACCAGGGTCTCCTACATTTGACCCCCAACACTCGTCCTGGAAGCGACGAGGAAAGCTCAGAGCATGTCGGACGAAGCGAGCTGTGCGAAAAAGGCGAGAATGGAAGATCAGGTCGACCACGAGAATGAGAAAACATCAGCGCACTCCATTAGCAAAGAAGAAAAGATTTAATACGATGAGGCAGATTCTTTCTCTCTTGTGCATTATAAAAAAAAAAGAAGGTTTGAAGGAATTCCTGTGGTATTCCGACCAGTTGAAGCAATGAAAACATTTCGGAAAGTCAACCCAAATGTTATAGCCTCAGCAATCGTTGCGCTAGCAAAAAAAAGAAAAAAAAAAAAAAGGTAGGTTCTTTCTGAGTGAGCAGGGACGGACGTTTCTCAGTCACTGTGAGTTCACTCGCCTCAGCCAAGAGTTTGTTGTCTTGTGTGCAGGCGCCTGGAATACTAGTGAAGTCATTTATTGCGAGTCACGCATACGAAATGCTAGCAAAGTCAGAAACGTAGCTGTAGATTACACAGAAAAACAATTAACAAAATATTTAAGAGAGGCAGGAGTGACGTCGTCTAGACGGCAGACTATCTACATACGTCAGGAAGATGGCACCATGGAATCACGCCCTGTCAGAAGTGTAATTTTTCAATTTCGCTATGACCGACCAATCGCAGAGCGAGTGTACCATCGCTTCGCTAACCATACAGTCGAGGAATAACTGGGGCCAGACAGACGCTGCTACCACTGCCAGAGATTTGGTCATATAGCAAAAAACTGCTGAGGAACAAGGCGCTGCAAAATATGTGCAAAAACCACATTCACAATGACTGCAAGTCTATAAGACAACCTAAGTGCGCCAATTGCAACGGGGCCCACACTGCCTAATTTTCTGGATGCCCGCAGAACAAAACGGCCTCTCTTCAATTCCAATATGACATTATCTATGGTTGCAAACAACAGCGCAGTGCACCAGAACCAAACATAAATACGATGAAACTAGCGCAACCACCTCGACAGCAAGCGCCTAAGCATTAGGACACTTCTATGCAGTATGGAAAAGTCGCAAGGGGACCCCAAGATCGCGGGCAATGTTGTGGGACACCACCAAGCCAACATCAAGCTCGACAAGAAGTTCAGGAGGGATATCGTCACAAGAGCAACCACCTGGCTAGCATACTACAGTATACGAACACACCGCAACGATTAAGTGTAACGAAATAGATGAACTCCTCTGCGTCTATTGCTGAACTTGTCATACAAATGTTTCTTAATGCCTTAAAAGTCCTACTATTGTCGCGATTCCACAGGCTAATAACCTCCCAGAGGTCAAGGCGGTATTGTCGATGGAAGAAGTGATATTGAAAAACACTACATCAGTCACTGCATAGGCGGGCAAAAATAATTTCTATAAAAATCTGGCCATATTCCAGTTGAACGCGAATAGTCTTCAATCTATGTATGGGAATTTTAAATAACTGGTGGCTCAGTTCTTTCCATTGTTATGTATTATAGAGGCCGGTGTAGACAACGGTTTTAAACTGGCTAACTACGCTGTTTATACGTCCTCGATCTTAAGGACTAATCAAAGCGATGATCTCTGTTCGAGGAGACCTGCCGTCAGCGTTATTAAGCGCCGCAGCGTCAGACATCCCAGGATACGTAGCATGCGAAGTTTGGTTTGGAAGATTGAATAGCTATAGTCAGTGGTTATCTACAAGCCTCTACAAACATTTCAGTTTCCGCACATTGACGCGCCTCTTTTATAAATACACAAAAGATGTAATATTTTGTGGAGATTTCAATGCGCACCATGTCATGTGGGAAAGCGCCTACTGTGACCGTCAAGGAAATGACCTAGAAAAGGCAATTCAAAAGAGTGGTCTGTGTTTGTTTACTGCCGGCTCACTGACGTTCCTACGGGGTTTTAATTACTCCAGCTGCCTGGACGTCGAGCCCTGCTCAAACGATATTGCACATGGAGCAGCATGAAGAACAGACATTGAAACAAGGGGTAGTGATCAAACAACTTGGGAGGCATTTTGATATCATATTACAAGTCAAGCTGATGCGGCCCGTGATATAGACAGCCTAGTATGGCTTATGGAAGGCATTAAAACTTCGTTCAAAGTTTGTTAAGATTCCTGAAGGTTACGCTGGTGTCGACTCTGAATATGAAAGGTTCAGAGCTATACGCCGCAGAGCTGAAAATACCGACGCACAGGCCTTATTGAAGATTACCGAGAATCTCAATATATTTATGATCGTATGGGTCGGCAGGTAAAGTGCCTAGATACAAAGCACTGGTAGGAATTCTGCACTTCAGTTACTCCTCTTACACCTGAATCAAAGTGATGGAATGTTCTGTGCTTTTTGACTGAGTCAGTAACGCACCAACAACCATTCAGAGCTCTGATACCGGGAACGATCTGGAAACGAGTTCTGATAGCTTATTACACGCCCGAGTGCTTCAGTAAACCCACCTGAATACACAAACTCTGTCGAAGAAGTCAAAACATCGATCAATGTTTCTATGAATAGCCATCGTCATCACCCAGGTCAGCTGCTTTCATTAGGAGAATTAAAGGACGCACTTGTATCGTGCCGCCACAGGACAGCGGCTGGACCTGACATATGCTCATAAGAAAAACATGGGTCCGTGGCCACAAAAACTTCGTTAAATTTACTGAACAACGGAGGGACATCGAAATGAATCTGTCCTTCCTGGAAAATTGCATGAGTGATTCTGATACTAAAACCGGGTAAAACCCTTTTATCGCTAGATTCTTTCCAACCTGTCAGTCTGCCAAGTTGCATATATGTAAACTTTTGGAAAAGATGATAGAAGCTAGGCTTCAGTGGCGAACAAATGCACCAGCGGTCCACCCGAAAATATGGCCGGCTTCCGCAGCCGCCAGTGTATGATGGATGCTATTTTAGATCTTGTCACATACGTAGATCATGAGAGGAGCTGTGGAAAAATCACCATTGCAGTGTTTCTTGACGTAAAGCGTACATATGACACAGCCTGCCACACTCACGGACTACATAGGTTAACTTATTTGGAAATAGTTGGCCGCACACTGAGAAGAATTACGGACTTCTTAAAAGGCAGGAAAATGTTTATTGAAGCTGCTGATGGCAAAATCACAGAGCATGAAGTGAATTAAGGCGTTCTCCAAGGTAGTGTGCTCAGTCAATTTCTATCTAACTGCGTTATGGCTTAATTATCCCGCATCCTGCCTGCTACCTTGAAGCATTCGCTATGCAGACGACTTGTACATATGTGTATCTGAATCCAGTATTCAGCAAAAGCTGCAAGCTGGCCTAACACCAATGAATGAATGTTTGAAATGCATATGTATTAATATTTCACATGAGAAAACTGCTGTACTACCTTTTACAAGGTAGTGGCTCAAGAGATTCCAGCTCGTGCTAGACTCTCGATGTCTGCAACTTGTGCGACAGCATATGTTCTTGGCTGTTATCATAGGCAGATGGCTTTCATGGGCCCCCAAAATAAAAGTAATAAATAAGAAAGTCAACTCCCTAATCAACACTCTTCGTGTATTTGCTGGAGACAGATGGGGTAGTTCAGCCTTTTGCTTATTACGCACTCACTCGGCGATCATTAGACAAAGAATAGCATACTCTGCTTCTGTGTTGGATGGAATAACCTGTAATCAAGCCGAAATAATTCTAAGATTGCTGTCCAGAAGCCTTCGCTTATGTCTTGGCGTTCCGCGTGAATCTACCAGTCCTTTGGTAATTGCTTAGTCCCATCAACCAACTTTTCATGCACTGAGACTTACGGAAACTTGTCGTCACTTTTACGTTTGGCCACACAGCACGCTAATCATCCACTATGCCAAGACCTTCAGGATAGAACGGTTACACGCATACATGAAGATACACGGTGGTGAAAAAACTTAGTGCCTGCTTACTAAGGGCTCATTCACACCGGCGACTGACAGTGGTCGCGCGACCAAGTTGGTTGCAAAGCGACCAGTCGAAAGTGGTCGCAAACGGTTGCTTTTCTCGAAAAGCGACCATTTTGGGCCAGTCACTCTCTGCGCGATTTTTCAGTCGCGCGACCGTGGTCGCAAAACGGATAAACCAATCAGCGGCGCACCGGAAGTGATCTTTCATATGTCTACATCCGGCCTCCTCCCGCGTCGGGGCAAATTCCGCGTAGATTCCGAGAGTTCTCGCTGAGAACGATAATCTCCGGGATTGCGGCATGCGGGTCGCGCTCAGCCGGGCTTGCCAGTGTGAACATCAGTCGCCTTCGGTCGCTTTTTGATCGCGAGTCGCAAAAGGTCGCACGACCTCCTCAAGTCGCCGGTGTGAATGAGCCATAATACTGGCCTACTTGCGCAACTCATCCCCCAGAGCGACAAGCAATTCCAGGAATAGACCTTCCTGAAGTAGGTCGCAAATGTGATATGCCCGTAGTTGCGATAACGCAATTAACTTTATGCCATCTTTACGGTAAGTACGTCGACAGCATTCACGTGTTTACTGATGGATCGTGCTGCAAACGAAGCTCTACATCTGCGTCTTATATACCTGCACACCAAGATAAAAGAGATCAAAAGCTTTGCCAGTTTGCAAAGTCTATAACGGCAGAACTTTACGCAACACTTACGCTTTACGCTATACGCTGCTTTACGCCTCATACCTCAGCAGTCAGAACCACTAGGCTGTGTAATTATGAGTGACTCACAAGCCTCGTTGCCACGCTTAAATGAAATCAGCTCAAGAAAAGCTAACAGTACATTGACATATGAAATACAGAAGACATACGTCATAGCGAAAGATCTACGGCATGACATGACTTTCAAGTGGATTCCAAGTCACTGTGAAATGATAGGAAATATAGCAGCTGACCATATGGCACGTGCAGCACATCAAGAGAATGAATTATCACTACTTCCTCTAGTGGTGAGTAATGCGCGATGGCTGTTGAACAAAGTCTGTGGTAAATTGTTCAAGTCAACTTGGTTCATAATTAATGTGCAGACCTCTCAAATATATGATATAGATTCTGGAATAGAATTCAATACTCCGCTTAAAACTAGTCGATCTGTTGAAACAACGGTTCATAGGCTTCGGCTAGGCATTGCCCATACTAAAAGCTTCCTCTATAGGATAAGAAACACTGACATTGCTGGATGGTCATGTGAAGAGGCTGAAGAAGACATAGAACACCTTCTACACAGTAAAAATCATGATGCTCCCAGCAGAAACCTTTCGCAATAGCTACAGTGCTTGGATAGAGGGTCACTCTTCTTAGGACAACTATTAGGTCCATGGCCAACAGAAAAAAATTCAAACCATCGCTGCGCGCACCTTACAATTTTCGGAGGAATCCAAAATATCACAAAATACTGAGTCATAAAATAGTTATTGCTCTCAATGTTATTATTCAGAGGCACCCTAATTGTATGTTCAGTGTTTCTTCGCGTTCGTGCAGCATTTGTATTTGTTGTATTTAGAGTGCGGCATTCAAGTCCCCAACTTCTTCTGTGTGACCATCTTGGTTTTGTGAATATTTATGCTTTGTGAACTCATGTGTTGCGTGTGAACACTTCCGTGTTGAGTATTTACGCTGTGTGAACTCTTCTGTAGCGTGAACATTTATATATATTGGTGTGCTGAGACTTAGTACGTGAATGTTGGTTCATGTATTTATTAGTCCTGTTTTATGATTGTTGAGAACTCTGCGACGATAACTATCATGTAAGAGAAGAAAAGTAGCCGGCGCCACCCATAGGCACCAACCTTTTCTGAGATACATTAAAAAAGGTATATTATTATTATTATTATTATTATTATTATTATTATTATTATTATTATTATTATTATTATTATTATTATTAATATTATTATTATTATTATTATTATTATTATTATTATTATTATTATTATTATTATTATTATTATTATTATTATTATTGTTGTTGTTGTTGTTGTTGTTGCGGTTTTTGTTACTATTGCTGCTGTTACTGTTGCAATTTTATTGTTGCAAAGCTCAGACGCAGGCGCAAACAGACTTTAGGGTTGTTCCTCGGCACGCTAAATAAATGTGTGATTGATTCATGGATAGATTATTATTATTTAATGGAATGGCCCACTAGACTATGCGAGAAATATTCTGTAATATGTAGAAGTCATTGCTTTACACCCAAAACTAGTGTCAAAAGTGTTCCCGATGCATCACCTGAATATCTAGTCAAGCTACAAGAAAGCATGTCCCAATTCCAGTCAAACAAATTGTTGCTTGTGGGTGACCTGAACTTACCTGACGTCATTTGGGAGCGTTTGCAAGCACTTTCATGGAACAATAAACACTTAAACAGCATGCTTAACATAATGCTAACGCATGACCTAATTCAAGTCGTTCAGGAGCCAACACATGTGCAAGGACCTTGCCAATCTTTGCTTGATCTGGTATTTTTGCCCAGAATGTTAACTGAATATACCGTTGCAGTTGTAGAAGGTATATCTGATCATCTACTTGTCAGTATCGATAATTTGATTGTCTCTTCCACCCCATCTGAAAAACCTGTGAAGCGTTCCTTCAAGGATTACTCACGCGCAAATGATGCAGCCATAATAGAACATATGGAAACATGTCTCACCGACTTTAACGACAGTGATGTGACAGCACTCTGGCACCGTTTTAAAAACATGTGTAAGTTCTGTATTGATAAATTTGTGCCTGATAAATACAAACTAGTCCGCAAACGAACACCCTGGATGACACGTGATATTATCCACATGACCCGCAAGAAAAAAAGGTTAAAGAAAACACGATTACAACCTGATCGAGTTAAAGAAATGAAAGAAAACCTTGCGCGTGCAGTATGCACCTCGAAGGAACACTATTTCAATATAGTACTACCAAACTTTATTGTTGAGCAGCCCGAAAAGTTCTGGAATTACTTGAGCGAAAAAAAGAAGCCAGTAGGACAAATCTGCATCGATGGTTCAATCATTAGCGATCATACGAAAATTGCAACTCACTTGAGTTATTATTTTCATAGTGTATTTTCTAACTCTGGCATTAGTTCATCTAGAGACAAAACGTTTCACCCATCCGAAGCTAATTTTATTTCATACCCTGGCTTAGTTTCGATGCTAGTTAACTTAAAAACTAAATCTTCTTGCGGTCCTGACAACCTTCCGAACATTTTTTTTTGAAACGTTATGCTGAAACTATTGCAAGGTTCCTCCTTATTATATTTCATGCTTCATTGCTTGCTGGAAAATTACCGGATGACTGGAGGGTAGCCAGAGTTGCACCCGTATTCAAGAAGGGCGACAGTTCATTGTTAGAAAATTACCGGCCAATATCATTGACAACCTCATGTTGCAAACTAATTGAACATATCGTTGCCAATCAGATTAACGAATTTCTACATAAACATTCAATACTGTCTAATTTTCAACACGAATTTAGAAAAGGCTATTCAACAGTTACACAGCTTGCCACCATAATTCATTCACTCATCTCATGCCTCCATAAAAATGGTCAAATTGACGCTGTATTCTTGATTTTAGCAAAGCCTTTGATACAGTTCTACATCCCAAATTAATACTAAAACTTAGACATCTTGAGCTCCCTGAAATATTAATCGCATGGATAACAAACTACCTAACAAATCGCCGCCAGTTCGTGGAAATTAATAAGCAACAGTCTGGCTGTCTTCCGGTCACCTCGGGAGTTCCTCAAGGAAGTGTCCTAGGGCCACTGCTCTTTTTACTCTATATAAATATTACTACTTCAGTCCATCCCAGCGTGCAAATTAGGTTCTTTGCTGACGACTGTGTGCTTTTTAGGGAAATCACTTCAACCAACGATCAAACTGATTTAAATGCTTCTCTAGCTGGCATTACTGATTGGTGCGAAACATGGGGAATGCGGCTTAATGCTGAAAAGACGGTATTTCTTCGCTTCACTCGTCAGAGAGCTCCACTAACCTTTAGTTACACGTTAGGTTCGTTGCCCTTGCAGGAAGTAACAAAATATAACTATTTCGGCGTCACAATTACTAACAACTTATCATGGAATTTACACATTGATAATATCTGTTCCTCAGCCTTGCGTAAATTATATTTTTTTGCGAAATAAACTTAGAAATTCCCCACTTAACGTAAAACTGCTTGCTTATTATTCATTATTTGACCTAAACTTGAATATGCATATGTTGTTTGGGACCCGTTTACTAAACAAAATATTAAATGTCTCGAAAGGGTACAGAAAAAAGCCGTACGATTCATATATTCTAAATTCTCTCGCTATGATTCCCCCTCACAAATAATGCGTGATAATTGCATCGAAGTCCTTGAGAAGCGAAGGCAACAATTAAGAATTCGATTTCTTAGCATGCGAATTAATGGGGACTTATCAATTAATCTTGCATCGTATCTGTTCAGTACAACGTCTAGGCTTACTCGACACTATCATCCGAATTCACTAACACCTTATTTTGC
Organism: Dermacentor variabilis; assembly: GCF_050947875.1. Lineage (NCBI taxonomy): Eukaryota > Metazoa > Arthropoda > Arachnida > Ixodida > Ixodidae > Dermacentor > Dermacentor variabilis. Next base: position 106,783,795 of record NC_134573.1, read on the forward strand.
ACGGACGGATGTATTCAAGTTTTCTTTTTTTCCCCGAACTATAACAGACTGGCATAACTCGTTGTTGCCTGTTTCAATTGATTGACTCATTGTATTACTGTTGTGTCTTACCACTTTACTTGATTGAATAATGCATTGTATATTCTTGTGTTTAACCACCCTGCTTGGACCTGTTTTAGGTCTGCAGTATGAAATAAATAAATAAATAAATACGATACAGACACTGCAAGTAAAATTCAGTATAAAAACCGTTTTGAAATATATTACAAAAAGTGGGAAGTAATACACGATAATCTTCAAACATGAAAGGGAATGAAACAAGTTTTTATATATGTTTCATAACTTCGCTGATTTATACGATGTGCGAACCATGCAGCCAAATTCACCAGCTAATACGGGGTGCAACCGCAGGCGTACACACAAAACCCTCTTAAAAAAGAAAAAGCAGGTACGCGGGTCCCATGCACTGTGAAAATCGTTAAAGTGACGCTTTCATTGGTGTCTGCAAAGAACGCTCCCCTTTAGCGATTATTTAGTGCAAAGCATACCATTAAGTTGTAACGGGGAAACACTTCACGGATGGCACTAAACGTGTCGATACCGCACATGACGACAAAGAAGTGCCAATGAAGGAATGACGATGGTTTGATGACGACGGTATGATGAGGAAGGCGTGACGACGATGGAATGACGACATACAGAAGATCACGCATGAGTGACGACTATGGAATGTGGACAATGGAGCCACCCCGATGGCATACCAATCATGGCATGACCACTACGGCATGACACTGACTGTATGATAACTACAGCACGACGATGACGAATTGACGTTGACAGCATCGTATGGGCTGCATGCAGAGAGCGTCAGTGTGACGGCGTGGTGACGATCAAACAACGACGTCTGCCTACTAATAATGGCGTGACGACGGCACAATGGCGGCGACGAATTGATGGTAAAGGAATGACGATAATATTAAGACGACAGGATGATTTGCTCGAGGGCACGGGTTCGATCCCAACCACCGCAGCCGCATTTCGACGGGCACGATATTAGGCAACACTAATGTACTTAGATTTAAGTGCACGTTAACGAATTCCGCAGGGACAAAATTAATCTGGAGTTTGCCTTTACGGCGTGCCTCACAATCCGATTGTGGTTTTGCCACGAACATCCCTGTAATACAATCAATTTTTAATACTTCTGCCATGTTGCGATATGCAGTGTGAGGCAATGACAGTGCTAACCTTCTCGCAGGATATCAACAATGCATGGATGGATGGGAAAACTTTATTGTGAGTCTCGAGATACGCAATTATCTCACACAACAATAGCCTCAAGCCAGCACATCTCGCTCTGTGTTCTGTGTACTATGCAGAAAGCAGCACTGCTGCACGCAAAGTAACATGTACCATCAACTCACCCCTCTCGTGTGGCACTAAACGCTGAACACATAGTACATTCGCCGTCAACTTCATTGCAAATTATTGTAAATCAAAGCAAACAGCGCAGAAAACTTTTACTACATCGATTCCTACAGTGCGTGGGATCAGCATCATTTTTCAATGGAAACAGTTTGCTACCGACTGTAACCGCAATTTCGGCATCGTTTATTTCTCATCAAGGGTGCGGCAGCACCAGTGTGTCATCCGCTCCCAATATACGCCGCGTATTGGGCTCATTTTCTAAAACTTGCGTAACCGACGGCTGACTCCCACTGCTCCGCATGGTCTGGTACCCAGCCGCGCAGCTACGGCATCGCCATCACTCTGTGGTCGCAGGTTTTTCTCACACAATAAGAATACCCGAAAAACCTAAATTATACATCGAGCTACCGCATAGACGAATGAAAATGAAACCACGTGCACAGAAACCGCACAGAACGCACGTCATTTCGTAATCCGTCAGCGTTTCCACACTGCTGTGCGGTTCACTTGCGGTAAAATAAAATCTCATATATATATATATATATATATATATATATATATATATATATATATATATATATATAGAGAGAGAGAGAGAGAGAGAGAGAGAGAGAGAGATTTTTACCAGAAAAAGGTGAGCTAAAGATCTGTGTCTTGCCTTTGTTTCTATCTCAAATTTTCTTCGGTACCGAATGGGCAATATTTTGCGAGCTTGCTGCGGAAGGAGTACGGTAAGGTATTCCGTGTACGGTTTGACTTGCAATGCATAATTTAGGCTGTCATGGCAGGAATATGTTTCTTTTTTTCACGAAACCCCTAATTTTACCACGCACATTTACCACTGCAGGCACATCAGTCACTATGTTTCCCCAATTTTTAGTCATCTTTCATCTCGGTGGTCATTCGCAGTTACCCAAAAACAGTGAGTGAGTGAGTGAGTGAGTGAGTGAGTGAGTGAGTGAGTGAGTGAGTGAGTGAGTGAGTGAGTGCAAGAACTTTATTCGGTCCAGAGAAGACGCAGAAGAGACCTTGCGCCACCCGGCTAGTCCCACGTAGGGACCGCCAAGCCGAGCTTGACGGCCCGATCGCGGGCACTCTGGACGGCCAGGGATTGGTCATTGAGTTCGGGGCTGCCCAAGAGCGCAGCCCACCAATCCTCGCTTAAGGAGGAGCCGATGGCTTCACACTCCCACAGCACACATGATCAAATGTTCTACAGGCAGGGCAATCTGCACTGGGATACCTTTCAGGGTATATTGCATGAAGAACCGCAAGGTTAGGATACGCACGGGCTTGTAAAAGTCTAAGGGTCACCGCCCGCACCCTACATAAGGCAGGGTGCCGGAGGCCGAATAACCGTGTTGACAGATAGTAGTGAGTGGCGATCTCATTGAACGTGAACAAGGGTTCCCGAAGGGGCTGAGGGACTGCGGAGGAGGTGCCATCAGTGAGTCCTCGCATGGCCTCGTGCGCGCCCTTATTAGGGTTAGAGGGAGAGCCCTCAGTCGACCCCGAGTGAGCGGGAAACCATGTGAGAGAATGGGGAGAGGTACTTTTGGCGCTTTGGAGAATGCGGAGGGCCTGAGGGGAGACCATCCCGATTTGGTAGGCCTTAATGGGTGCCTTGGGATCACTATATATTGCCCCTCTTCGACCATCGAGCACAGCCAGCGTGATTGCAACCTGTCCGGCTACCACGGGCTTCCAATACCGTACCGTAGCGCAGCAAGTGAGCCTGGAATTGGAGTCGACGATGGAGGCGGCGAATGCCACTTGTTAGACATATGCCGCGGCGTCCACAAAGCTTGCCTCAATGTCGTTGTTGCGGACATGCTCGAGTAGAGCTCTTCATCTGACCAGACGTCTGCCGACGTTGTGTGTGGGGTGCGCATTGCGGGGAATGGGCGGGATGTGCAGTTGAGACCTGATGCCGCTGGGAATCCGCATGGCGTCGAGGCACTGGTCGACAGGAGGCCAGATAGTCTGAGCAGCTGTGAGCGCACTTGTGCCTCGATTATTTCTTCGATCTTGTTGTGGGCTCCGAGCTTGAACAGGTTTTCGGTGTGAGTGCTTACAGATAACCCGAGGACGAGCTTAAAGACATTTCTGATGAGGGAATTGAGCTTGTTCGTCTTTGCAACATGCCAATTATGCATGGCTACCGAGTACGTAAGGTGGCAGAGCACAAAAGCATGTATAATGCGGACGAGATTGTGTTCCTGAATTCCCCGGTGCCTGCTGGCGATCCTCCGTATGAGGCCGAGAGAATTATCCGTCATGGCGGTGATCTTTCTGAGTGTGGTTCCATTGGTACCCTTAGAACAATAGTATAAATTTTGCGACGTCCTTAAAACGCACTTATAAAGGCTTGTATAGCCCTTGCAGGAGTAGTTTCATGCAAACGCCGTGATAAACATATACACATTGTAAACCTTGCTCACACATCCACCATAACTTTAACCGTTACAAACGTGAGTAAGCTAGGAACAATTGAGCGCTCTCACTATAATTTTGATATCGCTGCCCTCTCGTGCTTCTTAACGAAGATTTCTTGTCCGGCAATGCACATTTCATTAGCAGGAGGGGACGAATAGTCCGTGCTCTTCCACGCATGTAATCAAAGTTGGCGGTATATGTGATCATAAATGGAGAACGTTTCCCGGTGCAAAGATAAAAAAAGAAAGAGAAAGGATCTCAATACAAATTTCAATCGTAATAAGTAGAGAAAATTCTTAAATTTATTCTTAACCGACTACAATTCCGTTGAAACGCAAAACACCGAGGCGCTTTGGACGTAAGAGTTTAATTCTGTAAACTTTTTTTATTCGAGAGACTCATTTGGTGATCAATAATGTAATGTATTAGTTCAGCTGTGTATTATACCTTTATGTATGCATAGCTCTGACTGTTCTCGCTGCTCACGCCTCTGTGAGGGCTATGAGGCTATTTATTTTTATTTATTTATTTCAAGTACTCTCAAGGCCAGATGGCGTTACAGATGGCGTCTGCGATAAGAGACAATGTGGCAGGCAGGTGGTTGCAGTCAAAGCTTATCCTAGGGATGAAGCAATCGCTAAACACATTCGTACTGGAGGCATGAATGTCTACTTTATACTTGCGATCTAACCTGGATGAAGTGTAGGTTGTTAGAAAAATGTACCCAACAGAACTAATGGTTGCGAGAGGCAGTGAAAACAGAGATAGAATGCTGTTTGCAGGGAAAAACAATATTATCCACTATACGCATAGCCACAGCCACGACGAACAAAACTGTACTGTGGCGGTAAGAGATACTTGCTGTTACAATAGAATAGAAGAAAAATGAGTACGTGCAAGCTGACATCGCTTCATCGGATGACGCACACACGCCGACTTCGAGTATTCACTAGCAGCCTTTAAGCTAAGGCTGTGCGTAATTCATTCCGAATGTAACGTCCCGCTAGCGCTTTCAGTTGAAGGCATTCTATCGCCGGCGCATAATATCTCACACAAGAAATGAAAACAACGCTTTCCTGCAATTACTTAGCACGTCGTTCGCTAACGAGAAGGAAAAGCCAGAAGGCGCTCAATGTGGTCGCGCCTATGAAGCGGCGTTTTGAAGGGTCTTAGAGGGTAGAAGAGTTAGAGACCTTGCAGAAAAAATTTTGCAATTCCGCGAAATTGCGAAGCTTTCGATGATGCAAATGTGCTTTAGCTGTACAATTTGCTTGGCTATTCGCGAGACTGTCGCACGCTAAGTATACGAAAGTATGTGCGATCAACGAGGCTCTATGAACTTAAATAAATGACGAGTGAAATCTATAGATTCTGTGCTGTCTCAACTGAAGCCTGCTCATTGAACGCCACCTACAGTAATTATAAGTTTAAAACAATGGCGCATATGCCCCATCTTTGGTATCCGTGATTCAAGAAGCATAGGAATCTTAGGCCTACATTTTCGGCCAGAACTGCATGCAGAAGTATTGGGAGCGTTTCGCTTGCCCAAGAAAGAACCGATAAATGTTTTGTTGCAATGCTCACCTGCTTGCGCGCGCTCCTGAATGTTAGCTGCGTTGCAGCGCCACAAAACTGAGAAATCATGAAGTTACCTTACATCGCCATAATTTGATCTGGTGTCTTCTGTTTTTTATGCTCCAGTGTTTGCAAACGATGAAATAGGTGAAGAAAAAAGAAAACACAGAAGTGTTGAATGGTGAGGTGCTTGTTATCTTTTTTTCCCTACCAGCATTAGGAAAATTTAAATTCTCGAACATGCAGCAGAGCGCTAATTCAGTCACTCAAACACCGGCGGTGTGCTGCTTGACGGGAAAAAGACAGCAGCGGTGAAAACTAGTTTTACAGTTATCCTCCGTATGAAAGACGTGACAAGAAAAGCAAGAAGTTTAGCGTGCGCTGACCTGGCAGTTCACCGTCCGCTGTCCCTGCCAAGACAACTTTAATGCACCGAGCAACAATTTATGGTCTAAGACGTGGCTTAGCGGAGAGGAGTGGTTGCTGCTGGGTTCCCGCACGTGAGCTGAAATAAAATAGTTTTTCATTAGGCCAAGGTGAAGTGAAACGATATGGGAGAGTCATGAGCGTCGGCAACGTTATTCGAGCAAAGGAATACCAGAACAAAAAACAACGAACTGCGCCAACAAGAAGTCATGATTGCTGAAAAGCCGTTAAATATGTAATTATCATCAAGGGGGGCGTTACGCGGCTTCGTAACGAGACTTTCCAACCAGGCAAGACCTGGTTGGAAAGTTGGAAAGACCTGGTTGGAAAGACCTGGTGGGAAACCTTGCAGGCAAGATGGAGTAGAGTACTGCTTCGCCTGAATAATGAGCACTGCTTTCCCTAAGTGCAATACTGTAGTAAGCAGTTTTTGCACAACATCCTCCCTGTATATGCACTTTTAGCCAGCAAAGATTGTGAAATCATACTTTCAGCTGTATTGACGAATATAGCTCACCTGCTTCACCTGAATAATGAGCACTGTTTTCTCTAAGTGCAATGCTGTAGTAAGTAGCTTTTGCACAACATCCTACCTGTATATGCACTTTTACCCAGCATAGATTGTGAAACCATGCTTTGAGCTGCCTTGACGAATATGAAAGGACGATGAGAAGGAAAAGAGAGCACATTGACGAGAGAAAGAATCACCGTCGCAGATGCATGCCAAACTGAGGAACTCGCTCATCAAAGGCAGCCAAGTTGTATAAGGCATGCAGTCCTTACACGATTATGAAGCCCTAGTGGTCTGTTTTGCCACTTCCTGAAGTCTACACGAAGGCTTTGCAAACGCTTCACTATTTCTGGCGCAAATAATAGCTATTGACCTGAGTCTTTTCTTACTTTGTTATATCCGACACAAGTTACCACAGGCCCCTGCTGTGCCGACGCTGGCGTTTAGCCGTGCGTTCTCGGCTAGGCACTGGACGAGAGTAACTCTGCAATTCTCCGTGTAAATGTCTTCAATCATCATCATCATCATCATCATCATCATCATCATCATCATCATCATCATCAGTATCTTTAACATCATTATCATAATCCTATTTTATGTCGGCTGCAGGACGAAGGCCTCTCTTTGCGATCTCCAATTACCCCTTTCCTGCGCAAACCCATTCCAACTAGCGCCCACGAATTTCCTGATTTCATCACCCCATCTAGTCTTCTGCCATCCTAGACTGCGCTTCCCTTCTCTTGGCGCCCATTCTGTAACCCTAATGGTCTCTAACCTACGCATTACATGACCTGCATAGCCCTACTCTTTCTCTTAATGTCAATTAGAATATGGGCTATATCCGTTTTCACTATGATACAAACCGCTCTCTCTCTCTCTCTGTATCTTAGCGTTATGCCTAGCATTCTTTGTTCCATCGCTCTTTGCGCGGTCCTTAACTTGTTCTCAAGCTTTGTAAGTCTCCATGTTTCTTCCCCATATGTCAGCACTAGTAAAATGCACTGACTTTAGACCTTCCTTTTTAATGATAATGGTAAGCTTCCACTAGGGAGCTTAAAATGTCTACCGTATGCGCTCCAACCCATTTTTTTTTGTGTACATTTCCTTCTCATGATCAGGGATCCCTGTGAGTAATTGACCTATGTAATCGTACTCCTTCACAGACTCTATAGGCTGGCTGGAGATTCTGGACTCTTGTTCCTTTGCGCGGCTATTCATCAATATCTTTGTCTTCTGCATATTAATCTTCAACCCCACTCTTACACTTTCTCTGTTAAGGTCCTCAATTATTTGTTGTAACTCGTGTCCGGTGTTGCTGAACCGGACAATGACATCTGTAAACTGAAGGTTGCTGAGATATTCACCGCTGATCCTCTTACTTCTAGCATTCCCAGTTTAATAGCTTGAATAAGTCTTCCAAGCACGCAGTGAATAGCAATGGAGAGATTGTGTCTCCTTGTCTGACCCCTTTCTTTATAGTTTGAGCGCAACACACCCCTGACTTTCAATTTCATCATCTCCACATATCATCATCCATTGTACATCTTCTTCATATGTATATATCATCACCAGCAGCACAGCTTGATCCTCGTGGTAGTAGCACGAGCTCGGCTGAAATAAAGCGGCTCCTTACAAGTGGTAGAGGTGCTTTTCGTTTCCCAAGGCCTCGCTCACGTTTGCACTGGAGCTCCGCTCGGGTTGATGCATCACACCATCGGCCATGCTCGCTTCAGCGAATACAGGCACGTCTGAGGCCGCTGCTCCACTACAACCTTCGCCTTCCGTCGTGACCATCAACAGCCGCCAGCGCAATACCCAAGTTTTCGCTGGTCTACGTGGAGATGGCGTAGAGGACTGGCTCCAGAACTACGTTCTCGCGAGCGACTTCCGTAAGTGGGACAGTTCACAAAAACTACGGAACGTCCCGTTCTACCTGTCCAATTTCTCGAAAACCTGGTTTTGGAACAATGAGCGGTTCCTTACAGTAGGTATCTTCCTACTTTTCTTGTGGAGAATTAAGGCAGCTGCGGAATCTCTGTAGATATTTTCCAAGATATTTAGATAAGCGGACTGTACTCCTTGATTACGTAATGTCTCTATGACTGCTGGTTCTCTACTGAATCAAATGTCTTTTGGTAATCTATGAAAGCCATATAGAGAGTCTGATTGTAGTCTGCGGATTTCTCGATTAGCTGGTTAATAACATGGATATGATCCATTGTAGAGTATCCCTTCCTGAAGGCAGCCTGTTTTCGTGGTTGACTAAAATCCAGTGTTGCCATTGGAAATTATTTTTGTGAATATTTACTTGATGCCGGGAGTAAGATAATGGGCCTATAATTTTTCGATTGTTTACTGCCTCCCTTTTTGTGGATTAGTATAATGTTTGCATTCCTACAGTTCTCTGGGACCTTTGAAATCAATAGACAGTTCGTATAAATCGCCGCTAGTTTTTCAAGTATTACATCTCCTAGATCTTTGATTAAATCGACTGGTAGTACATCTTCTCCTGTCGCTTTTCCCCGTTTCATGTCTTGCAAGGCCCTTGTAACCTCATCGCTAGTTATAGGAGGTCTCTGCAACCTGTTCATTGCTGCTTCGAATGGAGATATCGTGGCTCTTCTGGGTACTGCACAGGTCAGCATAGAATTCTTCCGCTGCTTTACTATACCTTCGAGAGTGCTGATGATATTAGCCTGCTTATCTTTCAGTGCATACATCTTGGTTTCATGCTGTGTCCAATGTTTACGGTTTCCTCAGGCTTTCTCACGTTATAATTTCGAATATCCCGTATTTTTTCCTTGTTGATCACTTTTTAAAGTTCCGCAAATTTGATGTTATCTCTTGAGTTGGACACTTCCACCCTTTGTCGTTTCTTTATTATGTTCTTTGCTACTTGGGAAAGCTTGCCTACTGGTTGCCTTGGTGCCTTGCCTTCTACTTTTATTGCTGCCTCTGAAGCCCACCCTAGTTACGGTTTCCTTCATTACCTCTATGCCATCTTCATCTCTCTGTTCTATGGCTGCATATTTGTTTGCAAGTGGCACGCTAAATAGGTTCGCTTTTACCCTTACTGCGTCTAGGTTGGCCTCTTACTTCTTCATAATTTTAATCTTTGTCTCTTCAAATTGAGATGAATCCTAGACCTCACTAAGCCATGATCACGGCACTTTACTCTGCCTAACACATCAACATCGTCCACTATGCTGGGATCGGCAGAAAGTATGAAATCTGTTTAATTTTTTCTTTCACCATTAGAGCTTTTAGAGGTACACTTTTTTTTGCTGCGCTTCCTGAAGAAAGGGTTCATTATTCGCAGCTTATTCCTTTCCGCAAATTCTACCAGCATCTTTCTTCTGGCTTTCCTAGAATCGACGCTGTAGTTGCCACCAGCCTGCTTTTGCCCCACTTTTGCTTTGAAGTCGCCCATTACTAACAGTACACTAAGTTTGCGCTTTTCTCATCGCCACTTACACATCCTAATAGAACTGTTCTATTTCTTCGTCATCGTGACTGGAGATTGGAGCGTATGCTTGTACTATCTTTATTCTATACCTTATATTTAGCATTACTACGACTACTGCTACCCTCTCATTAATGCTGTAGAAGTCATCAATGTTGCCCCATTGCCCTTATGGATTAGGGATCCTACCTCCTATTGCTTCTTATCTGGCAGACCTCCATAGCAGAGGACATGGATGGCCGTTAGTCAGCACTGTATAAACCTCACCAGTTCTTCTAATCTCACTAAGGCCAGTGATATTTTGAACGATGCCTCATAGTTCCTCAAAGAGCCCTGCTAAGCCAGCTTCACTCGACAGAGTGAGAGCTCATAAACATTAAAATTATGGAGTTTTACGAGCTAAAACTACGATCTGATTATGCGGCACGCCTTAATACTTCATAATCTACGATGCTGAGTGTACTTGGTCTATAGCCCGTGGCTTTGTTAGATTAAGCCGCGTCATCGTTTCTGGGTCTTATAAATAATGGTGCTAGACCACCTGATTGACGCCCCTCCTTAAAAACACGTTTCAATACGGCGACTATAGGTGAGCTGAAGGATTCGCAGCTGTTAAGCTAATGGGTCTTGTAATTTCTTTCAGTTTACGCTTTTTATGGCCTATTCTATCTTCTTTGCCATTATATCCGCTGAAAATCTGTCTTATGTTTCATCTGCATCTAATCTAGTTAGAGCGGCTAAAAGAAGGCCTTTGATGACCAAGATAATTGGGTATTCTACACTTGAACCACTATCTGTAATGTTCCTTGAAAGGATTATTTATTTGTTCTGTACCTTTAGATATTTTCCCTCTGTACTTAATCTCAGTTATTTCATTATTCCTCGCCTACTTCTTCCAGCTGCCTAATCACGCCTTATTGACATTTCATCAGCCAGAATCTTTCCATTCGTATTCGAACAATTGTGCCACGATAATTCCGCATGTCGACGGCGTTGATATTATTCTTTTCTCGCGATCATTCCTTCCTTGAAGGTGCTTGCCGTTACGGTTTAGGAGTGACTATCTTCTGCTGCGTTCTGTTGAAGATGTTTTCTCTTTGGTGCCCTACAAGATGAATTTCCACTGCCCACTGCACACAATTTAGAAATTTTTCATCATTTAGGAGCTCTAGCAAAAAAGAGTGTACGTGGTTTCCAAGTGAACAAAAACCGAAGTTTTTCAGTTACTGTGAGTTCACTCGCCTCAGCCAAGAGTTTTTTGTCCTGTGTGCAGGCGGCTGGCTTATAGTGAAGCCATTTTTTCCGCAGTCATACATACCAAATGTTGGAAAAATCAGAAATGTACCTGTAAACACACAGCAAAACAATTAAGAGTATACTTAAGTCAGTCAGGAGTGACATCAGCTAGACACCAGACCCGCTACATTCGTCAAGAAGATGGCACCTCGGAAATGCGCCTTGTGAGAAGTTTAATTTTCCTATTCCGCTATGATCGACCAATCCCAGTATGAGTGTATCTTGGTTTCACTAGCCAACCAGTCGAGGAATATCTGGGCCCAGCCAGACGCTGCTAAACTTACATAGATTTGGTCACTTAGCGAAAAGCTGCCGAGGAACAAGGCGCCGCAAAATATGCGCAGAAGATCACCATCACAAAGACTGCAAGTCTATGAGAAAAGCTAAGTGCGCGAATTGCAACGGGCCCCACACTGCATCATTTTCTCGATGCCTACAGAACAAAGTGGCGTCTTTTCAATACTACCACGACGTTATCGATGGCCGCACACAATAGCGCGGTTTAACGGAACCAAACATGACTATAATGAACCCAGCGCAACCACCTCGACCAAAAGTGCCCAAGGATCAGGACACTACTATGCAATATGCAAAAATCGCAAGGGGACCACAACACGAAGGGCAAAGCTTTGGGACATCACCAAGCCAACATCAAGCTCGACCAGAAGTTCAGGAGGGATCTCGTCAGAAGAGCAGCCACACGGCTGACATACGACAGAATACGAGCGCACCGCAACCAGTAGCGCAACCAGAGCAGCGCTCTGTTCTTTTATCTGGCCGGCTCGGCCTGTTTTTTTCCTTTCTATGTTGCGCTGTTGCCAGTTTTAGAATGCAATATGAACTCACCCAATCCTCAACCCTAGGAAAGAGAACACCTCTGCGTCTATTGCTGAACTTGTGTACCAATGTTGTTTTGTGTTTTAAAAGCCATACTTGCTGCGATTCCACAGGCTAATAACCTCCCGGACGTAAAGGTCGTATGGTCGATCGATCAAGTGATATTGAAAAACACTTCATCAGCCACTGCGCAGGCAGGACATGAATAATTGCTCTTGAAACATCGTCATACTTCAGTGGAACGCGAATAGTCTTTTCTCAAAATGTGCGTATTTTAGAAAAGCGGTGGCTCAGTTTCTCTTTCCAGTGTTATGTATTACAGAGGCTTGGGTACACAACACTTTCAGACTAGCTAACTACGTTGTTTATACGACCTCTCGACCAACAGGCCTTATCAGAGCGATGATCTGTGTTTGAAGAGACCTGCAACCAGCGTTATTAAGCGCCCAGCATCCCAGCATCCGTAGCATGTGAAGTTTGGTTTGGAAGATTAAATATCTATAGTTAGTTTTTGCCTACAAGCCTCTACAAATATTTCACTTTCCACATTGACGGGCCTCTCTCAGAAATAGATAAAAGATGTAATATTTTGCGCATATTTCAATCCGCCCCATGTCATTTTGGGAAGTGCCTACAGTGATCGTCGAGTAAATGACCCAGAAAAGCCAATTCAGAAGAGTGGTCTGTGTTTATTGAATGACGGCTCAGTGAAGTACCTACGGTTTTAATTACTCCAGCTGCCTGGACCTCACGCTTTGCTCAAACGATACTGTATGTGGAGCAAGGTGGAGGACAGACACTAAAACAAGAGGTAGCAATCATTTTACTATTCCTATACAGCATTCTAAAGTACAATTTTCCACTCACTGGCGCTCTGCAAAGTTACAAATATCAAGCATTTCGATATCACATTACAAGTCAAGCTGACCCGGTTAGTTACAAAAACAGTCTGTTATCGCTTATAGAAGACAAATTAAACCTTTATGCAAAGTTTAAGATTTCTAAAGGTTACGCTGGTGTATACTCTGAATACGAAAGGCTGAGAGCTATACGCCGCAGAGCTGAAAATACCGACGCACAGGCCTTATTGAAGGTTGCCGAGAATGCCAAAAGATGTATGATCGTATGGGTCGGCAGCTGGAGCCCCTAGTAACAAAGCGCTGGCAGGAAGTCTGCACCTCACTTACTCCCCTTATTCATGAATCAAAATTATGGAATGATCTGTGCTCTTTGAATGGGCAAGTAACACACAACAACTATTTAGAAATGTAGTTTTTGTCCAGGAAGTCCGAGAAACGACCGTTGCAAACGAGTTCTTTCAGCTAATTACGCGCCCCAGTGCAGCAGTAAACAAACCTGAATACAGTACCTCTGTAGAAGGAGTCAAAGCAACGATAAATTTTTCTATCAATAGCCATCATAATGACCAAGATCAGCCGTTTTCAATGGAAGAATTAAAGAACGCAATTGTATCGTCCAGAGGACAGCGGCTGGATCGGACGCTCCTAGGTCCTGTGGAAGGCACGTACCCCGGATTTTCTTCTTAAAATTACCTTGGGCACAACCCAAGGTAATTTTTCTATGCAAATGAAAGGGGGGGGGGGTATTTTTAATAGTACAAATATGAATAACGCCCGCCATTCGCCATAAAGACGCGTAAACTCGCCAAAGAGTAATGAAGTAAGGTGTATCTCACAGGTAGGCCTGTGAGATACACCTCTTCTTTACTTGGCAAACAAGGAACCGCATCGAATGGATTCGCGCAAGAAGGAAGCGCATGAAGACACGGCCAAGGAGAAGTAAACAAACAAAAGTGCAAAATAAAGACTTCTATCATCATCATCAGCCTATTTTATGTCCACTGCAGGACGAAGGCCTCTCTCTATAGTACATTTCTATAGTAGCATACAACTTAAAAATACAGCAGTTGGCAACCACGGCACCCGGGCCACGCGGGATTATGTTACTCCGCCAGCAAATAACAGAAGCAAACAAAATCGTTGTAATGCGGCCTTTTCAAAATGGCGTCGTACTTTATACATCCGGAGTGTCAGCTGCTCTTGAAGAGGCATTTCATCGACGGAAGCAATGAGGTGTGCAACAGACATGCACAAAGTGCATGAAGTCTGAGCATTCCACTCATTATAAGTCTACCTGCCATGGTTGCTTAGTGGCAATGGTGTTAGGCTGCTCAACACGAGGTCGCGGGATCGAATCCCGGCCACGGCAGCTGCATTTCGATGGGGACAAAATGCGAAAACACCCGCCTACTTAGATTTAGGTGCACGTTAAAGAGCCCCAGGTGGTCCAAATTGCCGTAGTCCCCCTCTACGGCGTGCCTCATTATTAGATCGTGGTTTCTCCATAGTTAATTAAATCTTCAAAAGTCTGCGGTACAGTTCCTTTCCCTCCTGAGCCTGTTTTACTCATGAAAGTCCACTGCCAACTGAAGGGAAACTTGACAATAAATAGTTGCAGCGAAGCAAACATTTTATTTCACTTCAATAAAGACTCAGGCTTTCGCCATTCCCCTATAATAGGCAAGGAAAAACGTATAAAATTACCCGCTAACAATTTTATTTTAAGGTTGCTGCCGTATTTGGGTAACAGGAAAAGATTAAAGTACTCATTATGCGCAGCCTCGCGGAGGAACAGTGGCTGGCGGTTATGAGGGTGTGGACGGGGCTTCACTGCAGACTTAAGTTGTATCGGACTATAGTGGTGTTTCTTTTATTGGAAGAACTATAGAGAAATATATATTTGCGGAACAATCACAGTTCTTTTGGATCCCTCGTTTACTGCTCTACTAATTGAAGTGCCAAAACTTTCTCGTATCGTTATTTGGGAAGTTGCGCAATTATGCGTGGCCGCCAGTCCCATACAACCGCGTAGAGCGCAGGACTCTGCGGTTCTCGACGTACTGAGCCTCCCGCGGAAGGTTAGAAAAACACCTACATTAGCACAAAAGAGAAGTGTCCACGTCAGGCAACTCGACTGATAACTGTAGAAGTGTCATTCGATATACACAGAATTGTTCTCCACTTCCTACCGCGGTTTCTCTACTGCCTTTTTAAATACAGAGATGTTGAGCCATAAATATTATCACAAACAATGGTAAAATTTTATAATTTCCGCCTTTCCTTCCTGTTTGGCTGTTGCCTTGGCTTAATTTCTCAACTTCTTGCGACACTTGTTTCCAGTTGCCAATGGTTCACAAAAAGTGCTGTACAATTCGGGAAAAACCAGACGAGGTAACGGGTGACAGTCACATTGCTTATGGGTCTAAGGGTTATTGCAGGGTTTGATGATGGACGCTGTTTCGCATTATTTTAATTTGCATTTTATCTAACCCATATCGCGGGTATATGGTTTCGACAATCTGCCAGCGTCGCGGCGAGCCGACACTCCCCCCCCCCCCCGCCCACGCGTGGAAATACTGAATAATAAGCAGCAGGAAAAGTTAAACTCGAGTGCCATTCTCTCAGAGGTATTCAGAGACCTGGATTGGGAAGAATTGGGGATAAAAGTTGATGGAGAATACCTTAGTAACTTGCGATTCACTGATGATATTGCCTTGCTTAGTAACTCAGTGGACCGATTGCAATGCATGCTCACTGACCTGGAGAGGCAAAACAGAAGAGTGGGTCTAAAAATTAATCTGCAGAAAACTAAAGTAATGTTCAACAGTCTCGGAAGAGAACAGCAATTTAAAATAGGTAGCGAGGCATTGGAAGTGGTAAGGGAATACATCTTCTTAGGGCAGGTAGCGATGGCGGATCCAGGTCATGAGATGGAAATAAATAGAAGAATAAGAATGGGCTGGGGTGCGTTTGGCAGGCATTCTCAGATCATGAACAGCAGGCTGCCATTATCCCTTAAGAGAAAAGTGTATAATAGCTGTGTCTTACCAGTACTCTCCTACGAGGCAGAAACCTGGAGGCTTACGAAAAGGGTTCTACTCAAATTGAGGACGACGCAACGATCTATGGAAAGAATAATGATGGGTGTAACGTTAAGGGATAAGAAAAGAGCAGATTGGATGAAGGAACAAACGTGAGTTAATGACATATTAGTTGAAATCAAGAAAAAGAAGGGGGGGGCATGGGCAGGACATGTAATGAGGAGGGAAGATAACCGATAGTCATTAAGGGTTACGGACTGGATTCCAAGGGAAGGGAAGCGTAGCAGGGGGCGGCAGAAAGTTAGGTGGGCGGATGAGATTAAGAAGTTTGTAGGGACGGCATGGCCACAATTAGTACATGACCGGGGTTGTTGGAGAAGTATGGGAGAGGCCTTTGCCCGGCAGTGGGCGTAACCAGGCTGATGATGATGATGATGATGATGATGATGATGATGATGATGATGGCATTCTCTCTGATTGCAACTCATTTCTCAAGCATAAAGATCAGCTGACTAAGAACCGAATTCATTTCCTGCTCCCTGAATCAGCCTAAACAAAGAAGGTTCAACTAACGAAGCAACAGCTATGCCCGTGAGCGTTGAATAGATAGCGACAACTGAACGCACCTCGAGTTAATCGCGCGGGCACCGAATCGATGAGAAAACTGGCTTTCCCACCCCAGGAAATGACCATAAATACTGTCATCCAAAATGAGCTGTCACGTCTCATCATTGATTTGGCGGCGCTTTAGGAATGTGTGTGAGGATTGGTGGCCCGGGCGGGGAGGGAGAGTACGCAGCTTAATTTGGGGGAGGGGGGGAGGCGTGGGGCCCGGGCCTTCCCGGGCCACCCCTGGGTACGTGCCTGTCCTGTGGCCACAAAACTTAATGTTACTGAATGATGCATGCATATCGTAATGTCTTCGTCCTTCCTGAAAAATTTCACGAGTGGTTCCGATACTAAAGCCGGGTAAAACTTCTTGATCGCTAGATTCTTTCCGTCCTGTCAGTCTAAGAAGTTGCCTATCTAGACGATTGGGATAGTTGATAGACGCTAGAATTCGGTGGTGGAGAGAATGCACCAAAGCACTACCCGAAAATATGGCGGGCTTTCGCAGGGACCGGTGCACGATGGATGGTATTTTAGATGATATTATTTATTTTTTGTTTATTTATTTGTTTCCACAAGCAAGGAGGTACATGGTTGTGGCGGAAAAACAAGGGGAAAAAAGCTGCGGAGAAGCAGCTTGACTGGCCCCAGGTTCCACGTATTACATACGTATCTATTACATACGTATTATTACGTACGTACGTATATTACGTACGTATATTACGTATGTATATACGTACGTATATTACATACGTATTATCTACGTATTACATACGTAGATCATGAGAGGAGCTGTGGAAGAATCACCATTGAAATGTTTCTAGACATAAAGCGTGCATTTGACACAGGCAGCCACACTCACGTACTGCATGGGTTAATTCAGTTGCTCATAGTTGGCCAAACACTGAGATGGATTACGGATTTCTTAAGAGAGAGGAAAATCTTTTTTGGTACTGCGGATGGCAAAAGCACAGAGCATAAAACGAATTAAGGCATTCCGCACGGTAATATACCCAGTCCATTTCTATTTAACTGTGTTATGGCTGAATTACCCAACCTGCTACCTTGAATTATTCACTATATGCATACGACTTGTACATATGAGCCTCTGACTCAAGTGCTCAAGCTGTTCAGCAAAAGCTACAAGCTGGCCTCACACTAATCCGTGATCATTTTGAAAATCAGAGCTATGATTATTTCGCATCAAAAAAACTATTGTACTTCATTTTACAAGGAAATGCCTCTGTCCGTTATCATAGAGAGACGGCTATCGCGGGCTCCCCAAATAAAACAATTAGAGGAGAAAGTCAACACCGCAATCAACATTCATCGTCGATTTGCTGTAGTGAGATGGGGTAGTCCAACCTCTTCCTCATTACGCATTCACTCGGTAATAATTAGACAAAGAATAGCATACTCTGCTCCTGTGCTACATGGACTATCCGGTAATCTAGATGAAACAATTCGAAGATTGCTGGCAAGAAGCCTTCGCATATGTCTTGGTGTTTGAAGTGCATCTGCAAGTAATAAAAAACAGTGCTAAACAACAGGACGAGTGAAGGGACACAGACGACACCGCTGCCATCAAGTCAATCGGGTAACCAAGAACAAAAAAGTTGTAAAAAGCAGCACAGACAGAGGTTTGTTGGTGACTGTCGTGACTGTGTGGTGTATAAGATTCCCCTTTCATGCAAGCGTTTTTATATCGGCCAAACGGGGTGGTGCATCAATGACCGCATGCGCGAGCACTCAAACAAAGTTAAAAAAACGAGCTAAAAGTAGTCAGTTATCACTGCATTGCAATGAATGCGGCTGCAAGCCGCCTTTCAAAGATGTGACCTACCTGTCAAAATACTGCGGTGGCCGCGCACGGCTTATTTCCGAAGCTTTCCACATTCATGTTAGCGGCGAAGCATGTGTAAGCGTTCCCTCTATTTCCCTCCTTCCGAAGGAGGTTGCCTTCCTATCGCGTTATTTGCAATCCCCCCTGCGCATGCCCAATTCTGTTGATTCTGTGGTTTGAGATAGCGGCGGAGCATATATATGCGTGCTAAAAGAATAAATACACTTTGGTTGTTAGTTGAGCGCTGTTGTCTGTGTCCCTTCACTCGTCCTGTTTTTTAGCGCTGTTTTTTATTGCTCGTAATCATGAACCAACCCGCCCAAATGCGTACTCGTCTTGCATCTGCAAGTGCTTTGTTCATTGCCGAGTCCTGCGAACTAACTTTAATCAACGAAATTTGCGGGAAACTTGTTGTCATCTTTTCGTTTGGCAACAAAACACGTTAATCATCCACTATGCAATGACCTTCAGCATAGAACCGCTGCGCGCATACATGAAGAAATATGGTGGTGCTGTTGGGCTGCTAAGCATGCTGTGGCACAATGGAATCCTGGCCACGATGGCCGCATTTCGATGGGTGCGAAATGCGAAAATACCTGTGTGCTTAGATTTAGGCGCACGTTAAACAACCCCAGGTGGTCCAAATTTCCGGAGTCCCTCACTACGGCATGCCTCATAATCGGAAAGTGGTGTTGGCAAGCAAAACCCCATTACTGAATTTTTCTTAAATACAGAGGTGCAAAAACTTACTGCCTGCTTACGAATAGTAGCCTACTATATAGTGCAACTCATCCGCAAAAGCGACTAGCAATTCCGAAAATACTCACTTCGATTCCTGGAGTAGGTCGCAAATTCGATATGCCCGCAGTTGCGATAAAGCAATTAACTTTATCACATCTTTACACTAAGTGCGCAGATAGCATTCACGTGTAGCATACGCCTGTATTCTTTATATCTGCACGTCAAAAGAAAAGAGCTTATCAGCTTTGACATTGTACAACCTTCTCAACGGCAGAACTTTACGCAATACTTTCTGCTTTACGTAAAATATGTCAGTAGTCATAACCACTTCGCGGGATAATTCTGGGTGACTCACAAGTATCATTGCGGGGCCTAAATGAAATCAGCTAAAGAAAAGCAAACAGCACAGTGACATACGAAGTACAGAAGACATACGCCATAGCGAAAGATCTGCAACACGACATAATTTTCCAGTGGATTCGAAGTCACCGTGAAATGATAGGAAATGTAGTAGCTGATCATATGGCACGTGCAGCACATCAAGATAATGAATTATCACTGCTTCCTCTAGCGGCGAGTGATGCGTGATGGCTGTTGAACAAAATATGGGGAAAATTTTCCAAGGAAACTTGGTTCATAAATGATGCGCAGAACTCTCAATATTATAATATAGATCCTGGAACACAATTCAATATTCCGTTCAAAATGATTCGATCTGCAGAAACAACAGTTCAGAGGCTTCGGCTAGGCACTGCCTATACTAAAAGCTTCCCGTAAAGGATAAGAAAAACTAGCAGCGCTGCATGCTTATGCGGTGTCACTGTGTTATGTTATCTTATGGTGTCACTGTGTCATTCATGTATCATTTGTACTTGTATTTAGCTTGCAGCATTGACGTGTCAAACATCTTTTGTGTGAACCTCTTGGTTTTCTGAACATTTATGCTGTGTGACCTTATGTGTTGCGTGTGAACATTCCAGTTTTGTGACTATTTATGCCATGAGAACTCTTCTGTTGCGCGAACATTTATTTATATAGCATTACAAAAACATAGTACTTGAATGTTCGTTCATGTGTTTATTAGTCCAGTTTTGTGATTGTTGACAACTTTCCGAGGATAACTATCACGTAAGAAAAAAGGAGTACCTAGCCTAACTATTGCGTTGAGTACACATATAGTGCCAATAATTACCACCATGCGCGTAATGTGCAAAGCCCTTCACTCTCTACTCAGCGCAGTGTCCATCACACGAACAACCTTCTGGCGACACTACCTCGCGACAGTACCAAACATGCCAGTTTTCATGAACGGCGATATATATTTTAAAGAAGCCCAACCTATGATTTTTTTGTGTACGTGCGTGCAAATAAATTATTTGGAATTTCACGTTGCAATAAAGCAAAACGCACAGCACGAATGGTTCAAGCTGGCGACTTATAACAGTTTCTTCCATTACACCCAAGTCCTTAATAAACATACAGAAACCGGCCGCTCTGCCAACAGCATGACTGACGTACACAGTTTAGTGTTCACTAAACTGAACAACCATACTGTTAGGCTGACTCTCGCTCTCTAGTTTAGTCCTACGGACTGCCAGGAATCGGTATTTTTCTACAACATTACGCGCCGGAGCTCACGCAGCCCTGCGTGTCGCCCTAAGAACTGCAATGTTCATTGTTCCTGCGCGTAACGGAGCTACCGTCCTATCCATATTAAGAAACAAGAGTAAAACCATAGTATACGGCAAGGCCTTCAACAATTATTGCGATAGCAATAATATGGAAAATCACGGCGCCCCTGCCTCGCCGTGGTGTTCCGTAAAGAGCGCAAGTGTGATAACACAGTGGCCGCATACCGCATGGTGCGGGTGCGAGTGGAAGCATGTCAACCTCGCACTCGCAAAGGATGAAGGTGGGGGATGAAGCACGTCGTCTTCCATCACGCGCAAGGCACCGGGGGCGTTCTACTCCGGCGGCGGCTGCTGATGGCGAGGCCGAACGTGGCCGAGCGCGCCCGTGCGTGTCCCATCTTCAAAGCGAGCTGCGATGTTACAGAGCCTACGCGCGCGAAAGGCTGACAGCTTCGTGCGCGCTGTATTCTCATCGCTTGATTCGCTTTGAAGCGAACGGCCGCTAGAGGGTCGATTCGCGCGCTGCTGCTGTGGCGCTTCCTTACGCCAGCGTTTTGACAGCGAGAGTCCGCGGTCATCGAGTGAGGCGTGTTCATATTTGACTGACGTGTTCACGTTTTTCATGTTTGAAATTTAGTTAGTAAGCGAATGTTTACAAGTTTACACAGCCGATAAAACTACTATAATTAGTTTGTATAGCTGTATAATAATTTGCTATCGGAAACAATGCTTCGCCTTTCGTAGTAAACTGCATTTTTTTCACAACCTTCTTAAGCCGAGCGCCCCTGTTGGACGACAGCTTAAACAGATAGCCGCTACAGTCGCGTGGGTCACTGCGTCGCCTGCCCTCCTCGCGTAAGTGACGTTGACTTTTGCGCTGCGTATACTTGCCGTTCTTGACCCGGGTCAACCGGATCCACTATGCCTCGGACCGTTAAGCAACGTCCGCTGGTGTCGTCTCATTTGGTGCATCATTTCGATGCCGCTTGGAAGATATGGCTAGCTCCTCAGCGGGCGTCTCGTCGGCTGTTTGTGGCTCAGTGTCCATCTCTATATTAAATTAATGATGCCGATCATCCACGTCTTCAGTTACAGGCGGTGTCTTCTGTGCTTTATTCAGTCTTCATTGTCTCGGCCTTGTTCTGTCTTCGTGCGTCGAAGTGGCTGGCGTTGCCACATTCTGCGCGTGAATTTACAAATGTTGAGGCTGCAATTCCGAAGACGCCGTAGGTTTCTGCGTTACTTTTTCCTACGTCAGTGCGAGGCCGTCATAGTTAGGTTGCCTGTTTCCGACAGCTCTTGCATGTTTAAGCACGCCATCTTGTCTTTCATGACCTAACTCCCTGCAAGGAGCCTACATTCGCACTCTGCAGTCGGACCTATTGTGTCCTTCACGTTGTCAATGAAGGCAGTTTGGAACTCGCCCGGGAACAACGATCTGCACTGACCCTCCGAATATATTTAACAAGTGCAGGAGAGCGTCCGGTGTCTAGTCCGCTGGGAGCCTCATCACATAATACCTTGTCTTCCAATTCAGTGGTCGCACGTTTAATTCGCTACAACGGTCGAAAGTCCTCTTCAATGCTTCCCTACAATAATATAGAAACGAACCCAGCGCACTTTGAGCATGCTATACTTTGCTGTATATTGTTGATGATGGATCAGTAAGGCTCTTTGACCTCCACGCCACCCGCTTTAAACAGAGCTTTTTTTTTAGTTCTGGTGTTCGTAGCTTAGTCATTCGCACATGCGTATCTGGAATGAACTTATCCCAGTAAATTCTTTCAGAACTCGAACATATTGCAGTGGGCAACGGAAATATTTGGTGCGATATGGTCGCCCGGCAACTTCCCAGTGCAAGAAGAGCCGCTCCATTGTAGCTTCTCCTGCTAGCAAAGTTGATAGCGCGTATCGTTAATCAGACAAGTTAGCACGACTGGTGAGGCCCCTAAAAACACTCCTGCTCGAGATTTTGCGTCTGAACACGTCCGTGCTCAGGGGCAGAGTGAGGCCGCATGTCTCAAGAGGTGAATACACCACGCTTAACAATTTCCCGCGTTCAAGACAGCGCGTTCTGTTGGGAGCGCTGGTGGTTTTCCACCGTCTCCCCTCATGCATCGTCGAGGCGCGACGACTTCAATAGTGGCGACGCCCTTCATCCCGCCAGCGTTGTATGACATTTCGTAGCTGCCAGGGTGTTGGTCCATATAACCAGCAGGAATTGCATTGTGTGCCGCGCCATGCTTATATGTCGCACCCACGTGTTCTTTGAACCTTGTTCGCGAAGTCCAAGCACAACGCTAACCACTACCATCACTATCAATGCTTCGCCTTTTGGGCTAAGCTGGCAATTGTATTGGTGACGTCCAACAAGCCCTCCCATTGATTCAGATTTTCTCGTCGCCCGCATGAAATGGATGGCTTTCACTGATGTCATCGTAGGCGCCTTGTTGGTGAACTGTTACGGTGAGCAGCTGTCCCCGTTGGCTTCTAGCGCGGCTTAAACACTCTTCAGCACAGCCGGTAGAGCAGGGCCCTTTTCTAGGCTTTCCTTCCTAATTAGAAGCAGGTTACCTGCGACAGTGAATATGATACACCGACACCATCCTAGGAGCCATATTGGTGTACCATGACGGTGAGAAGCTCCCCCTATGACAGCACGTGCAACCTATCTATAATATTCTTATGCTCCATTTCACCTAATATAGCCTTGGATGCAATGATCGGCCTAAAAAATATCAGAATTGGTCTTCATTGCATGAAGTCCAATAGAAAGCAACTTTGGTGCTCAACTCGGTAACCTATCGTTTAAGGAGTACTGACATAAAATTCTTGTTTTTTTTGTCTCTTAATAGATAGGGAGACACATTATTCGCAACATGCAGCTTCAACTGCTTGGCAGCGCAACACATAATTTATTGTACCTTTTATTGTTACCAGTAAACATATCGCGCCAAGCAGGACTTTGAATATATTCCATGGAAACTGAAAAGTGCTGCTTACGAGGTAACACACACGACTTACCCGTGCGCGTAAGGCACGACATTGATTCCGAAAGCTGGGTCTCTTAAGCAGTTTATGGGGCAAGCGGAACAATTCTGACAGGGTTTAGCTACCGCTATGTGTTAAAGTATGCGATAGCATTCTTAAAAGCTTGAGATGCATATATACTGATTTGGTACAATGACGTCAGATCTAATGCACGCGCGGCAATTGACGTGAAAGAAACCTTTCGGGACGTGGTTATTCAAATTCAATAAAGCTGTTCATGATCTGCAACACATTTTGCAGCATAGCGATTACTGCGACCAGCATAACATTCCAGTGGCCTATTTTACTATATCACTGCCTCCAGGATGGGCCCCCATTTTGTGTTAGACAGATAACTACAATGTGATGAAATGCACAAATAAGGCTGTCGCAATAAAAGAAAAAAAGGCATTCTTTGTTTTCGTAGTGATGTGAAAGCAAAGGATCAAGTTCTAACTCATGTTGAATCCAGAAAAGCACCAAGAAACAACCAACTTCGTCCCACGAGTGAATTCTCGCTACCGAGTGAAGAAGAATCAAAAGGCGGATTTTGGTGGCGCACGTGAAGCTTTTGGCGACGTGGTGAATGCCTAGGAATGAACTGCACCACCCCGCTGAACGGTAGGCGCGTGGTAGGCTTGGGGCACCACGTATGAACACTCTGCGCTCTACGCCATGTGGCGCTGCGGCGGTGTTCTGCCGCAGTGCCAAATATTGCGCTCATTGAACGTTCTGTTCCTTGGTCTAATACCTACAAGAGGTATTGTTGTGCGTATTCATGTAATTCAAGACCCACAAGTAGGCCTTCATATTGGTTATTTCCGGCTCGTTGGCTTTAGTCTTGCAATTACTTATTTTTGTTTTACTTTCCGCGAACACTTTTGAAGAAATAGTACTTTGCACAGTCAGATATTATGTTGCAAGTATGTCGGAAATCAATTCATGGGTTCAGCAGTGATTTGAGCCTATTGTTCAGACGGCACTGACAGCTTTTTCGCATGCAGTTAAAAGCAAGTAGGAAGCAAACGCAAAAAAGAAAGACATGAAGTGGAGGCTTCCTGCAAAGTAGTGTGCCGTCATTAGCAAACATGGCGTCTGCCGAAGCAGTCGCGTCTCATGTGCGCCGTTCTTCCAATCTGCAATCTTTCCCGAACGAGGCAATGACGTTAGTTTTAGACATTTTATAATCGCTTCGCAATGAGCGCGGGTAACGAGCAAGCATGGAATCTCTGGTCAAGAGGACAGAACAACTCAGGAAGGTGAGCGAGCGGACGCTATGCGAGTGGGTGTCGAAGAAGGAAGAGGCAGAGAGAGTGTTGACACCGACGAAGCGTTCTGGCGGAAGAGGTCGTGAGTACAAACAGAAGCAGGACGACTTGAACCTAGGGGCGCTGTGAAGGGTCATGCGCAGCTTTCTTTTTTCTTTTGAGAAACGAAGTCCCCACTGTCGCCAAGCTGATGCCCCACGTAGAAGGGGACAGCGAGCTGCTAGCCGCATTGGCGGCAACTATGCACAGGCTGTTGAAGAAGGGTGGCTTCCGATTCAAGAAGCGGTCTCGGAACGCACTGCTCATCGAAGAGACGCACATTATGCAGTCTCACCGCCGCTACCTGCGCCAAATTGCGGAGTTGCGACGCCAAGGCAGACAGATTTTTACACCGATGAAACGTGGGTCAACGCTGGCCACACGAGTAGTCAAGTGTGGGTTGACGAAACTGCAGATACCTTGCATAAGGCGCATCCGCATCTTGACTCTAGACGGGCCTCCAAAGCGCCAGTGGCAAAGGCGGCAGGTTTATTGTGACCAACTGCGGCAATAACAATAGCTTTGTTGAAGGTGCACGGGAAGTATTTCGCACAAAGAAAAGCTCAGGCGATTATCATGATGAGATGAATGTAGAGCTCTATGAAAAGTGGTTCACTGAGAAATTGCTTCGTCTTCTGCCACCTGGAAGCGTTATATTGATGCATAATGTACCTTATCACTCCGAGAAGCAGGGAAAAGTGCCGCGAATGAGCAGCCTCAAAGATGAAGTACAGGGCTGGCTTTATGCAGTGGGTGGTTCGTATGGTCAGGACATGGTAAAGGCTTAGCTCATGAAGAGAGAGGGAGGAAAGAATGCATAGAAAGGCAGGGAGGTTAACTAAAGGTAGCTCCGGTTGGCGACCCTGCACGGGGGGAACGGTTAAGGGGGATAAAAAGAGAAAGAGAGTGGAAGGGGGAGATAGAGAGAAAGAGAGACGAGCTCATGAAGCTCGTCGAAAACATTAGGGGGAGACCAATACCGAGTGCACTGTATCGCTGCAGCATCAGGACACCTGGTTGTGCGCCTGCCACCTTATGACTGCCAACTGAATCCGATAGCATTCCGATAGCTCGCATTGGGTGACGTCAACACTTTCATGGCCAAGGAAAAGAAGACATTCAATATGCAAGACGTGGAGCCGCTGGTATTGAAGAGGATACAGCAAGCGTGTGTTGAGAGGTGGAAGAAGCACGTGCAGCACGCTCTAGACGAAGAGGACTCGATGAAGAAAGTGGATCACATCACTGATGATGTTGTTGACAGCCTGGACCCAGTGGTGGAGAACCTCGGATAGTACACAGCGAGTATAGTGATGGCACAATCTCTGCTCATGAAGGCGACGTCGGGTGCGATCGCCTGCGATGGCCTTCATCAAGAAAGGCTGTTTATTCTGTGTGTACGCGGTGCATTTTACGCGTGTCCTTTTTAAGTGTGCATAACGCTCTAAACTATACCTGTCCGGTAAGGAGTTCCATTTCAAGGGCTTTGAAATAGGTTAATTAGACAGCTGTAACGCTTACTTATTATTATTTTGTTTGCTGTGGTTTGGCAATTGTCGAATAAACTTGCTTTTTAACTCTACTAAGGGCGATGACAGGAGGTTGTATGAGCACGACATTAGGTGTGAGCCCACCCTGTGAGCTCTGTGAACCGTTTACGTGAAAATTGGTAATGTTCAGGACCATCAGGAGAAGTAGCAAAAATACCTTGATCCTGTATTTCTACTTTTGGGGGTAGTTTTTTTTTGTTTTATATATTTTCACTTGGCTGTTTCTGTGCAGATAGAATTCATGATTCTTACCGAAAGAGCTGCAAATGTTTTAATGCTAATCTGCAATGCCCGAAGTTGCCGTTTCTAAAAATTCTACTCAATAGTAACAAATTGCGTAAATGTGCCATTTTCTGGAAATGCAATGCCAGTGAACTGGTACTGCACTCGTATCCATAGGACAACATGCTGGTTTATGTGATCATTGATGCGCTAGAAGATTTAAGCGTCATTGGCCAGCTATATGTTTGGATTGTTAGTGTATACCGATTAGTACACCGTGTATATTTTTAGATCATGTATATGTCTACAAATGACGATGACGCTGACTAATATAGTATTCACTCGGGTGTCCTACAAGGGGGAGGGAGCTTTCGGTTGAACTATTTTCAACGTTGCATTAATTGGTTTCGCACCTTAACTCCCTAACACGGTAAAGATGAGCGCATATGTGGACGATATGGCCATCTGGAGCCACCTGTCCCCAAATGTATGTTCGAATACAATGTGCAGTCACAATAATATCCAAGCATTTTCAGCGTAGGGGCTCCAATACTGAACAGGAAAATGAGACATGCTTACATTCGCGCAGAAACAAAGTATACGGTAGTTGTTTAACGGAACACGGACACCTGCTGTAACACACTACACATTCCTTGGTGTACTCATAGACCATGGAATATCCTGGTCAAGACACGTTGAAGTCAAAGCTGAAGAGCTTGGTTCAGGTCTTTGGCGGTGTTGCAGGAACTAGATGCGAAAAATGCGAAAACACCCGTGTACTTAGATTTAGATGCACGTTAAAGAATCCCAGGTGGTCGAAATTTCCGGAGCCTTCCACTACGGCGTGCCTCATATTCAGAAGGTGGTGTTTTCACGTAAAACCCCACAATTTAATTTTAATTTAATTACATGTGCACCCTTTGATTGTTGAGCTATACAGAATTAACAAGTGAATAGATAGTTTACTGTTTCATTATTCACGTGGCTACGATTGCAAGAACAGCAAATTAATCAAAAACACTAGCCTCTTCAGTTCCACGATACTGGCAAAACTTTTCCGCCCGGCAATCCCTTAACTCATGTGAGCTTCCGAAGGAATTGAAAATTGGGACTGTGGTTCCAACGTATAAATCTGGTCCCGGAAACTCGCATCTTAATTATCGACCCATATACCTTACAAGTAGTTGCTGTAAATTTTTATAGCATGGTAGTTTTCACGAATCTGGCTAGCTTTCTAGAATCTAACTCATATTTTACTAGCACACAGCATGGTTTCCGAAAACACAATTAGTATCTTTCACTCATCAACTGCATCGATTCCTGGATCGCTCATCCTGCGGTGGCTGTGTCTTCTTGGATTTTAGTAAGGTATTTGATAAAGCATACCGTAAAGTACTACTTTTTAAACTAAGCCAACTAATTATCCACCCTAACGTTCTAAAATGAATAGAGCATGTCCTTACTAACCGCTTCCAGTGCGTTACTGCTAACGGTCGTAACTCTCCACTCACTGAAGTTCATTCGTGTGTACCACAATGCTCTGTGCTGGGACCATTATTATTTCTTATCTATATTAATGATGTGAATGCTAGAATATCTTCTGGCATACATGTGTTCGCAGATGATTGTGGTATCTTCCGGGAAGCTAAAAATACTGGTGATATTATAGCACTCCAAGCTGATCCAGATAATATGGATCACTGGTGCGGGAAGTGGCTAATGGAATTAAATATGAAGAAATGCAAAATAATGTGCGTATCAGGATCTAATTCTACTCCTAGCACCTGCCACCTGAACAACCTTCCCTTAGATTTCGTTATATATGGTATACGCATCAAATAACTAAGATTGGATTATTCATATACAGTACGCCATCAAAAATGCTAATCGCATGCTCGGATACTTATGACGCCACTTTTTCAAAGCACCGAGTACTTTAATGTAACAGCTTTAGAAGACTCTACTACGCTCGAAAATTGAATATGCATCTGCAATACGGAATCCCAGTCACGGTAATTTCATTACTTCACTTCAACTAGTGCAAGATAACTCTACCCGTTTCATTCTAATTATAACCGTGCCTCGAGTATAACCTTATTGGAAACTAAGTTTGCACTTATTCCACTAGCTCACCAGTGCAAAATTACGCGTCTTTCACTATTTCATAAAATTTTTCATCACCCCACACTTCACGACGACTTCGTCCTGCAGCCTCAAAACATTTCAAACCGCGTCGACCATCGCAGAAAGGCAGGAATTGATTCATGACACACGAAGTCTTTATTTCAGTCTTTCAACTGCCGTACATCTCAGGAATGGAACCACGTTCCCTCAAGTAATGTGGTCATCACTTGTAGCAAAGTTTTCCACGAAACATTAGCTAACATTGCATAATCAGGAGCGTCATTGTTTTACCAGAACTCGCTGCACTTGTTCTTTTTTCTTTACACTACTACTCTGTAACCACTCCCTAGCTCTCTATAACGTCATACGACCCTGAGGGTATTTTAAATAAATAAATAAATAAATAAATAAATAAATAAATAAATAAATAAATAAATAAATAAATAAATAAATAAATAATGATACTTGGGCCTCCCACGTTGCGCGTGAACTAATGAAACAGTAGCGGAAGCTCGTGCTGTTGCAGTTTTTATAGGCCACAGAAGGGGACAAGCGGCTGTAGCCTGAACAGATGTTTATAGTGCTGCAAGTGCTACTGTGCTGCGCGGTGACGGTATGCGGTGACAGTGACCGACTATGATTGCATGTGTATGTTCCTTTCTTTCTTTATCTATACTTTGCTATCACTTTACCTCCCCTCCCCTCTCTCCCCAGTGTAGGGTAGCAAGCCGGATGCTCCCATCTGGTTAACCTCCCTGCTTTTCCCCTTTCTTCTGTCTTTCTCTCTTCGTGTACACCTTCGCTTGTCGGCCAGACGCAGACACCATTCAGTATCATCCCTCCTTACGCCTACCCAGACAGCAGCTTTTCCAGGAATAAATATATCGCGCCTTAAGATCATTCTACCATCAAGATTCTCTCCCGCCAGTATTCCCTCAACACCTCTGTAGGTCCTGCCTAAACCGCTGGTTAGACTTCACATTCCTGAGATTACAAAGAAGTCCTCTGTTTCAACCATTAGCCTCAAGCATTCAGACATCACTGTACGTTGGTACTGCGCACGTGTATACCAATACATCTGCCGTGACTTATGCATTGACTGCGGCATTCGTCATCCCGCAAATGATCATCGCTCGAAGGTCAAAACTAGACGAGAAGTAAACATCAGTTGTTACATAACATGTTGCAACCGAGAGGTAATTTGAGTTTCTCTTTGAGGAGTTTCCTTCCGCATAGACGGTGTTCTGGGATGCTTAGCCATCTGTCATGAGACAAGGAGTGTATTATACTTTAGCTCTAGAAATCTGAGACCTTCTCGACCTTGTGAAAGGAAATGGCGACGATATCAACTTTCAGTGTGATAGCTTATGCATACTGTTGCGTAATTGGGAATGAACGGGCAGACGCTGAAGCAAAAGCAGCTTTAAATGATGCCTTTGAAGTACGTCTAGCACTCTCATAAACAGACGTTACTGGGAGCCAGAATAAGTTCCATATGCGTCACAAGACGAAAGGAAACCTTATAACTAGGTTGATGAGATTCGCCTTGGTGTCGCATTCACCGGGCGTTATACAATCCTTACAGGTTGCGCTGATAGTGGTCTAAACTGCGAACACTGTGATGTGCCAGAAACGCTTGCACACGTATTTAGTATTTGTCCGGCATACGCGCGAGAAAAACAGAAGGTGCTTGCTGCCATCGCACATGCCAATAAAAGACATTTACATAATTACCTTGTTTTATGTCCTTGAACTAATACCGACAGCGCTGCCGTCGTCACAAGAACAGCTTTATTATTTCTACAAGCTACTGGGCAACGCACGGCTTCGAATTGCCACAGCGTGATGGCCTACGTATACGCACCACCTTCTCATATAATAATACTAATCATCATGATGATGATCATCAGCATCATGACCACAATCATCGTCATGATCATCATCATTCTCAATTCTGTTACCTCCTCGTTCCTTTTGCTGATTATAGAGTAGTATAGGCTAGACCAAACTAGAGCACAGGGTGAGCTCTCTGCCTGTACCTGTAAATAAATCTATATGGCTGTCTCTGCACGGTCTCAGTAAACTATCAGTGGCGCGTGTAGATTTGAAACTGTATCGATTCCACATATTACATACGTGCAATCTGAGCGTGGCGCTGTGTAAGAATTGGAGGAGAGCTGAATTTTAACACTTCACTATTTCTGTGCAACTCACGTACGCAGACAGGGAAATCTAGTGTCGCGTGAATGGGCCGGTGTGTAGGTAACTCAATTAGGTAAACAGTGCGCGACTAGTTTGCTACATTTCGAGAGTTGTGCCTTGTTCTCTTATGCATTACGAGCACTTTAGTGGACAGTGTTGTTCAAAATGTACGCTTTTCTTTTAGTTTTTTGGCGTACCGTCAAGTTGTCTCGATATTGCGAGTGTGTTAGTAAAAGGGAAATTTGACCTAGCCCGTCCATACTTTTTATAGCTACTATGCTTAGTAACTATTGATTGTATTACAAATCAATTAAATTACGTGGAAATGAGTGATCCTACGGCAAAACTTCTTTCGCAGCATTTGCTCCCGCACCGATGACATTTAGCACGGCGGCGCCCTTAATGTAGGACTGCTCCAGATATGTAAGTACGCTGCAAGAATCGTTTACATGTAGTCTTGATATCACAAAGGATTGCAAGTTTATATCTTTTTCCAGAAGCTTCACGATGGCCCTTCCTTGCATTTTCTTGTGCAGCTCTGTGCGGAGACTGCAACACTCTCGGCACTTTATTTTGTAATACACGGAATAGTTTGAACCCGTATATTTGCCTTGGCACATCCTTAGATTACAATAGAACTAAGAGCGTCGACGGTGTAAATGAGTGTAAAAAAGGAAGCAAGAACGAAAGAAAGAGAGGAAACGAGGCTTTAGCCTTTGCCAATTGGGCTTGACTTACGACAGTTCACTGACCAGATTAAGCGGGCGCTATAAACAAAAAACAACAGGAAATGAATGCTGAGCGGAACGTCCTAGCTTTTAGGCTAAGAATGCATGCGTGTATTTTTTCTTTTTCTTTTCTTAAGCTGGAAGGTGGCCCTAACAAGGAGTAAGCTGGCAGCAGGAGTGTGGCTTTCGCCACGGCCTTTCGGATTTAAGTGACAGACACCAGAAAGAAAACGAAATTAAGAAAGTTCACCCAAAATACAGCCAGAAAAAAATTGAGGTGAAAAGGCAGGAGTCTTTTAAGCTAAATCTTCTTTTCATGGTACGCATCCCTGTGAAAAAGGCCAGGACGTTCTGCAGGCACGTTCAGCAAATTTACTCCCTGTCAGCAGGCGCTTTTCTTTCTTAACATGGGACAGTGTACATAGCTCTTGACCGGGTATCGTCGACCTAAGGTGCGATTGGACGACGCGAAATTTCAAATAAAAGCAAGTTGCATTCCCAGAAAATTGTTCCTTCTCTGCAGTAGAGCGTGCTTATAATGATGTGCGCTCTTTCTTGCTGCGCGATGTCAATGTCTCGTAATTGTTTCCGTTACCGGGGACTCCTTGTTCCCATAATCAAAGACGAAAAACAGCGAGCGCTTTACATCGCTAAGATTACCTTTTCAGCTCTTCTAAGGGCTGCCAGCTTTACTTGCAACTTACCATTAAACGCAGAACCTGCGCAAGTCGTATCGGCGCATTGTGAATAAAGCCCTTTGAAAAGCAATGGGCTGGGGATATTTCGTGTTCCTCGTTCACTGCACAGTAAGATGTCACCGTTGTAGCCCCACTCGGCAAGCTTAACGAAGGCGCAAGCATCCGTTGGCACGTTGGACTTGTTGGTACGTCATACTAGAGGGCTTAAGCATAGTGCACCTGACGCAGAACCTACGCACGACGTAGCACCGATTGTGCGTTCGTGTTTGTGTGTGGGGAAGGGGGGTTCTGTGTTGCTCATATGCCTTGCGTCGGACGCGCTACGCTTAAGGAATTTAGTATAACGAGCATCCGAATATTTATTCCTAAGCTTGATTTCAAAAGCAAGAGAAACGGAAAGCCTCGCTGCTGCCGTTAGCACTAAGAGATTTCTTGATTACAGAGCTGTCTTCGGGTGCGGGAGTGGCATTGGGAGTGGGGGAGGGGGTATATTCGCAAGTGCACATTAATTCTTACGCTTGAGCAAATAGAAAGTATGTCGCTCACGTAAGTTTCCAGATACCGGGCGAATAGGCGCCGTACACGCCTACGGACGCGCCACTGGTGGCGGCCTTGCGCAGAACACGCGGGAGAGGAGCCTGGCGCGCGCCGTAGTTTTTTGTGTTGTTGATCGTGCTTCTCTGTCTTATTCACGTTTTCAGAGCAAGATAGACAACACTATTCGCACGTGTGGGGTGGCCAAAGCTTCAGGGAATATCGAAGAAGAATTGTTGCAGGGTGGGGGGCTCAAATACTGGTGAAAACGTGCCGGCGATATGGTTCTAATCATTCCCGGCAAAGCCTCATCAGCGGGAGCAACGGTAGCAAAAATGTATCGTCGCTTCGAAGGGAAATTTCTTGTTCTGATGCTTTCCTTTGTCTAGTCGGTGTTTTTTTCCACTCGATCATAGTTAGACGCGTGAGCAACGAAGTTCGTCTGCAGTGCAGCATGAGGTTTAAAGGCATTTCGCTAAAGTTCGGAATGACATTTGCCGCTTATATTGGTCTCCGTTTCTTTACCGCGTTGCGCTAGCTAGGCAGCACGACTGCACGAGCCCATTGCGTTGTATGTTAAAGCTACAGAAGTTTGCAAGAACTGAAATTGTTGGTCTCATGTGGCGCGGTAAATCCTCGCACCAGCTGTCGCGCACTTCATGTTTTTACATCTATTTATGCGTGACTTCGCACATGTTTAACCGTTGCTAGTTTCTCCATGCATAACTCTTGTCGATTCTTTTGAGCTGCGAAGTTTTCACCCTGCCTTGTTTGTAAAGGGTATAAATCACGCTGTGTCTTATCGGAATGATACCAAGGAAGTGCTTCTTTAACAGGTTTATTCTTTTCGCTCGAGGGCATCTTAGATATTGCTTGCGTTTTTGGAAATGTGTTTAGAAAATAGGTAGTTCAGGGCGAGAATTGCTAATAGCTGCTGCATATGGTATTTTTGTTCCATTTCTCGCTGAAAAGTTTGCGTCCCGTTTGGGAAGTCATCACACCTCGATGCTGCCTGAGCAAACTTAACACGCTGAGTGATTTGTTTGTTTCGCACCGTAGTCCTTTCTTGCATGTGAGTTTTGTACTTAACTGAATTATTTCTTATACTTACGCTGCAGACGACTAAACCGGGCCTTGCCGCCAGCGCTCATCTACTTTGACTGGTGCTGCTCTGCCTTTAAATATATCATGTGACACCTCTCTCTAGTAATATAAAAAAGTACTGAAAAGTTAGTCATTGTACGTTTCCAAGCAGCTCTCTTGGGGAATATAAAATTGCACAAACTGTAGTTCATCGGCGTATGCAGCAGAATTGCATCGGCGGTACAGCACTAACACGCGCTTTTATTAACCCGTGTGTTTGGTGACTTCATTGGTTAGTGTACGCGTTTCCATCAATAAATTGGCAATTACTCTTTTTGAGGCGACTTCGACTGCAGTTATTCGGCGATGTCACATGTATTCATCGTCAGAAAAATCACAACGGCATACGCAGAGATTGCACCATGCGGATTTCTTTGATATAAGTCTGCACTAACGACGGGTGCTTATTATTCAGGAACAGAAGCAACATTGCGGCAAGGGTATAATAAAAAAACATCGAGAAATCGCATCACTCAACAAAATTTCTCGGCTAGTCAACATGAGCTCCACGTCATGTAAATGGGGTTCATGGCGTTTGTCTGCGGGACACACCTTGCACGTATGTGGACCATATGTTGTCCCAAACACCGGTAACATCGTGTTCATACCCGCTCGTACAGAGGTCAGCATCTTCCCTACAGCTGTCACCGCAGAAGCAGCCTGGCACCCGAACAAAGGAGAAATGGCAGCCGCGAACTTCAGCCATCCTTGCTGCAAAGGGTTGTCGTCTGCTACTGCTCCCGCGTGTACTGTTGGAAGTGTCCGCTAGGTGGCTTTCAGTGGCGCCTCTATAGGCGGTGCATGAGGCGTATACCCT
Organism: Dermacentor variabilis; assembly: GCF_050947875.1. NCBI lineage: Eukaryota > Metazoa > Arthropoda > Arachnida > Ixodida > Ixodidae > Dermacentor > Dermacentor variabilis. The sequence goes on from NC_134573.1 coordinate 106,818,847, forward strand.
TACAGGATATTCTAATTCATATTCTAATTTCGATCGAACTAGTGATATGTATGCGAGTAGCTTAACATGCTGGGAGGTAGATTGGAGATGACGCTTTAAGACGCCAAGCGTTTTGTTAGCACATGAAATAATATTCGCGATATGGCTATTCCACGTAAGATCATGACTAAGATGAACACCGAGGTATCTGCATGATTAGACAGGGTCGATAGGAACGTTGGAGATAGTGTAGGAAAACAGGAGAGGATTATTTTGATGGTGGAAAGATATATATATATATATATATATATATATATATATATATATATATATATATATATATATATATATATATATATATATATATATTTGCATTTGTTTATATTAAGCGTCATTCGCCAGTTGTTGCACCAGTTTTGTACAAGATTTAGGTTATCTTGTAGGGATTGCTTGTTAAAGGTGTCAGTAACTGTTTTGTAAGTAACGCAATCATCGACAAACATCCGAATATGGCAATCTAATTTCTGAGGTAAGTCGTTAATATAAATTAAAAACAAAAGAGGCCCTAGGACGAATCCTTGGGGCACCCCTGAGGAAAGTGGTAATAAGTTAGGCATTTGTTGATTAATGACGACTGATTGGGAGCGGTGCGTCAAGAATTCTTTTATCCATGCTAGTATGTCACAATGCAAGTTTAGGCTGGAAAGTTTCAGAAATAGGCGGTTATTGGGTACCTTGTCAAATGCCCTAGCAAAGTCGAGGAAGATTGCATCAGTTTGGAGGTAAGCGTCAAGGTTGGCATGCAGGCCGTGAACGAAAATTTCTAGTTGAGTTTCACAGGAGCAACCTTTACGAAATCCATGGTGTGATGAATGAAAGAAATTTGAGTCCAGAAACTCCATTGTTAAAGAGTAAATGACGTGTTCCATGAGCTTGCACGGTATGCTGGTAAGTTATATGGGGCGGTAGCTAAGTGGTGAATCTTTTTTACCCGACTTGTGGACTGGGACGACCGTCCACATGTTCCTGTCGTGGGGTATGACGGGATGACGAAGTCGGACTAGTGACATTGACCCGACCACGATGACATGTCGACGACGGTACGACAATAGATAGATTACAGCGATGGTTTAACGACGAAGGAATGACGACGATTGCATGTCAGTAGCGCCGTAGTCATGATTTTATGATCACAGCATGATTCCATTAGAATCACCAAGAAATGACGTCAATGAAACGACAAAGGCGGTATGACGACGGTGGCATGATGACAATGGAGTTTCCGAAAGTATGATCCTACTAAAACGGTAGCACGGCGTCCACGTCCTGGCGACGACTGCGGGGAGATAATGGCAAGACGAAAGTCAGACGTTAGAATGACGATGAAGGAAGTTGGGCAGCAACGCATGAAGTCGCGGGATCGAATTCCGGCCATAGCGGCCGCATTTCGATGGGGGTGAAATGCAAAAGAAACCATGTATTTAGATTTAGGTGCACGTTAAAAAACCCCAGGTGGTGGAAATTTCAGGAGTCTTCCACTACGGCGCGCCTCATAATCAGATCGTTGATTCGGCACGTAAAACCACAACATTTAATTTTTTAACGATAGCGTACAGGAAGTCTCGAGCTCCCTGTTTCCCGACGCCGCTCCGCCTGCGAGGGCCGCCGCGGACCTGCTCCGTCGGCGTCGCCGCCGCTGGGAGGTGGCTCTCAATAGTTCGGAACTGGTACACCAGCTCTGGGCCATCCGACAAGCCTAAGATGCCGCCCGAGTCCAAGGACTTCGAGCTGCCAGCTGAGGCCACTACAACAAAATCTGCTGGACTATTCTCTTTAACAAAGTTTATTTGGTTGTTCTAACGATGAGGGAACAACCACAACGTCATCACGACGATGATATGAGGACGAGGTGATCATTACGATGGTATACGACAACTGCATGAGGACACTAGGGCGACGACGATGTGTCACGAAGACTGTATGACGACACTGACGGTGTGACGATAGTCGGATGGGAAAGATGGAATATGGAAGGTGAAATGACCTCAACGACATTATGATCACGAACACGAACACATACTTATGGCACAAGCTATCAGACAACTTCGGCCCCTGAATTGGCGGTAGAAAACGTGTCGACGACGGCATGACGGAATTCAGATGCCGAAGCTGGTGAGATGACGATGGAGCGACCATGACGGCACCACCATCATGAGAACATACCTGCAGTGAGCCAAGCTGGCAGCTAAAATGGCGTAAGCGGCAAGATAGATGGATGGACGGACGAACGGCCCGATGGACGGATGGGCTTAGAACACCTGAAGTGGGCAATAAACGAGAAGAAAGGGGGTAAACCGAGGCGCCTGATTTTTATTAGTGGTACCTTAAGAAGCCAACAAACACTGACACCTAGGACAAAAAAGGGGAAATTACTTGAGCTTAATAAATGAGATAAAGAAACGATGAAATAATGGAAATAAAGGTGGATGAAAAAACAACTTGCCGCAGGTGGGGTTCTACAAGGAAACATAAATACCCAAGAAATCGGATGGGGAAACGGCGCCGCTAGCTCAATTAGTAGAGCATCGCACGCGAAATGCAATGTTTGTGGGATCGTTCTCCACCTGCGGCAAGTTGTTTTTGCATCCACTTTTATTTCCATTAATTAATCGCTTCTTTCTAATTTATTAAGCACAAGTAATTTACCCTATGTTGTCCTTGGTGTCAGTGTTTGTTGGCTTATTCTGAAGTAGGCAAAGCATTTGCCATCAACACTGAGTAAAACGAAATTTGGTCGTCTTATTACTATCTTCAATGAACATTTGTGTGCTCTTTACCTGGCCCGCAAGTATAAGCAGATGATCTCGCATGCGTGAGTCAATTTGTCTTACTTTCCGAGTACGACAGCTGAAATCAGGGTGAGTGATATGGCTATATAAACTTGTAGGGTGAATGCTTGCCGTTTGTGTAGTGCCGGATGTTTTGGCACCAGATGTCCTGTCAGGAGAGTGGTCACATATGTTCTATGTAGCGTGTTTACATGTACACTACGTGTATAATCTGCTATAGCCGCATTCCTAAGTTTCACTCTTTCGTACTACGTAGAAAAAGTCATGAGGGGAGTAAAAGTAACTCCCTAATAGAATAAAATATTTAACATTCTTCAGCAGAATTAGAGAAAGTGTACAATAAACAGGTAATTTTGGTGAAATCACAGAAAAACAAGCTACCAGAAAGCAGGATAGGCAGAAAATAGATGTTACAACTGTTGCCGCAGTCCTTCAGTTTTTTCCCTAAAATTATTTAACACTGTAGTTCATGCAATAAGGCTCCAGGAAGGAGAAAGTGCGCGCATAGTAACGTTATTAGCGCGCACTGAGGGAGAGGTGGGCAGGCGTGCGCGCGGTCTTCTTCACTAGCTGAGCTACAGCTGCGCATGGCACGCCTGAGCGCATGCACGGCCAGCGGGCCCTATCATGGAGGTAATCTGTGGTAGGTGGCAAAGGGTGCGAAGGTAGCGCCCAGCCTTGTGCACTGTCTTTCTGCGCGCCTAGCGTTGGAGTTTACGTGATCGAAAGTTTCGGAGACGGGTTCAAGCGAAAGGCAGCACGAAGCGTTTTCTCCACCCTGCCGACGCTCTTTATCCCGCAGCATTGTAACAGCGAGTGTTCGCGGTCATCGCGTGAGAAGTGTTCATGCTTGCTTGGACGCGCATAGCATCACGCTTGTTAATTTAATTAGTAAACGAGTGTTTACCGCAATTTGCATGGTCAATATAGTTAGGAACCTTACTTCGTGTAGTTCTGTAATGCTTTCTAACGCCACGGATGCTGCGCCGTTCCGGCGAAACTGTTACATTTGAAATCCAAAGCATTTATTTGCCTACCAAGTTCAAACGCGACGCCACCCGTGACGATCGAGTCTGTAGGTGATGCGGGCGCACCAAGATGCAGCCGCTCGCTATTGGGTTGGCGCGTCCTTGCTTCACGCGCATGTGCACGCACCCCCATGCGCCCATTTTCATGCTGCTGCTGGTTGGTATCTCTTTGTTCCACTCCCCATGACGGCGCGCACCACAAATAGACATGCGTCGGTGGGGCTGGATGCGTCCTGTTGCGCATAGGCCTCTACTTGAAGACAGAACAATGGACCCTGGAAAGTATAAAGCGGAAAAGGAGCGGAAGAGTGCAAGACTCTGCAGAGAGTACAAAGGTATGCGATGCGTACCGAAGTGGCAAGGCAGGAGGCGAACCGATGGGACGGTGAGATACGCACCGCCATGGAGCTCGAGCAAAAAGGAAGCGACGCGTTGCCCATGGACAGCGGAACGCCAAGCGAATAATCAAGCGTCTTCCCTTTCTTTAAATCACTATCATCAAGCGAACAGCCGCAGAAGAGACCGCCGAAACCAAGCGGCACCGACTGGGGGACCAGCACTCACATTGCTGACAACCAATTGGGTGGGGCGTGTAGTGTGTGTGACAACCTCTGGCTCCCACCTTAGATCGTCAGGTTGTCGGGGTCCGCGCATGTGGCGGTGTTCCAGTGAGTGTTTCCCGGGATGAGGTGAGTTCTTTCGGGCTTTGCGGCATGTGCAAGGGTGAAATGCTTCGTATTGATACAGATAATTATCAAGCATGGTTTCAGCCGTCACTTTTTTAACTGTACTTTTGCGCTTTCATTTACTTTTTGCTAATCCCGACGATGCTCTAAGAACGCTGCTTGTTTATCCTTTTCCGGTTACCATTTTCACCCGCAAAACCCCTCTTACAATGTGATCGGTCGCATCAAGGCACATGTTCGTGTTAGGTTCATCATATATCGATTTTTATTTGCCTCTAAAATCACCTACATTTTTATATATCGTAGAGGCTAATTTTTCAAACGACCCCAAGTTGACCCTGTTTCTGGTATCTTCCAATATTTGTGAAAAACAGTTATACAAACCATTTTGTGTATTATGATCCATTTGGTTTTTCACCGTTTGCATTACATTTGTGTGGGCATTTCTCCATAATGCTTAGTTTTCACCCCTTATCAGTGTTGATCATGCCACCGCACCATTCGCTCTGTGATGGTGCATGATATGCTCTTATAGAGAATGGTACTTGTGCAACATTGAGTTTCAGCGTGGACATTGGATAGTTGCCTTAACGTATACCTGCCATGCGACGAAGTGCGTTGAACTTTCGAACTCGTGAAACCACGACCCGTTCAACCACAAGTCACTAAAATAGCTTGTTGTCAATGGTGACGCCCAGGAAAGTAACCTTAGTTGTGTGGTGAATCGGTTGGCCACTGATGTCCAGTGCCAAACCCGTTGCTTTCCGCCTAATTCCTGCAACTCGGACCCTATATCATCATCATCATCAGCCTGGTTACGCCCAGTGCAGGGCAAAGGCCTCTCCCATACTTCTCCAACAACCCCGGTCATGTACTAATTGTGGCCATGCCGTCCCTGCAAACTTCTTAATCTCATCCGCCCACCTAACTTTCTGCCGCCCCCTGCTACGCTTCCCTTCCCTTGGGATCCAGTCCGTAACCCTTAATGACCATCGGTTATCTTCCCTCCTCATTACATGTCCTGCCCATGCCCATTTCTTTTTCTTGATTTCAACTAAGATGTCATTAACTCGCGTTTGTTCCCTCACCCAATCTGCTCTTTTCTTATCCCTTAACGTTACACCTATCATTCTTCTTTCCATAGCTCGTTGTGTCGTCCTCAATTTGAGTAGAACCCTTTTCGTAAGCCTCCAGGTTTCTGCCCCGTAGGTGAGTACTGGTAAGACACAGCTATTATATACTTTTCTCTTGAGGGATAACGGCAACCTGCTGTTCATGATTTGGGACTGCCTGCCAAACGCACTCCAGCCCATTCTTATTCTTCTGATTTCCCGGCTTATATTACCCGGCTAAGCATGCAAGGCTAACCTCACCTGCTGCAACACCACTACTAGCATCAGAATGATCTCACAGAACCAATTCTTGCACCAGAATTTTGTTACTTCTGGCAAGACTTGCTTTCCCTATCAAATTGTACACCACATGCGTCGTAGGCAGCGGGACTAGTGATATCCACTGGAGTATGTACATATTGCAAGGTATGCCTAAACTTTTAGCGAAGCTTCCATAGTACTTTGCATGACTAGAAAATGGCTCCGTGTTGCAACCGTGACCATCTGTGTGTCGGGGGGACAACTTTATCAAGCAAACGATGAAGTATGATGTGACGGCTGGAAGGGATAGCTACGTCGAGATTTCATGCTTCTTGGCGGCCGCAGAAAGCCTCAAGACGATTTCATCATATATCGATTTTTATTTGCCTCTAAAATCACCTACATTTTATTATATCGTAGAGGCTAATTTTTCAAGCGACCCCAAGTTGCCCAAGTTTCTGGTATCTTCCAATATTTTTGAAAAAGCGACTCATTCTAGAAGAAACAGTTATACAAACCATTCTGTGTATTATGATCCATTTGGTTTTTCACCGTTTGCATTACATTTATGTGGGCATTTCTCCGTGATGCTTAGCTTTCACCCCTGATCAGTGTTGATCATGCCCTTATCAGCGTTGATCAGTTCTGATTAAAGAAAATTAAAATCCTTTGTTCGCGTTTATCCCTGGTCATGGTGAGTATATTGGTATAAAGAAACTGAAAAGTTAATTTATTAAAGTTGTTTCGCATGATAATTAATTAATTAATAATTGATCTACTCACAACTGAAAGCTCCTCTCAGCATATTAAGAACACTAGTATAGGTTTTACATTGGGTTTCCAGCCCTTCAATAGGAGCTTTAGACATCAAATTCAGCGTATATAAATGATGTGCTAAGCTTTTTGGTGTTAAACTGCTTTTGTGTCCAGCATTTCGACGACTACACGAAGTGTGACTTTTGTTCTCTAAGCTTACGGCTTGCCCCAGCTTCCGCGCGAGTGTGTCCTGAAATCGATTTGAGCACGTTATGAAGGAATGGATAGGGAATGGGACGGAAATTAATTACAGCGTAAGATAGGTTTCAAAAACCATTTCACATTTCTTTGCTTAGAATTACACGCCCAATATCCATGACAGAAACAAATAGCTGTTTCACTGGATGAAAAGTAGTACGGCCAACACAGTCATAAAATAGCGATCGATGCGAAACCCGTAGAGTTTCCTACAAAACTTAGTGGAGGAAATTCTGGCGCTGTGATCGTTCAGCCAGCATGGCAATGATTTGTAATACATGGATTTGTCTGATCTTCGTACTTGTGGATTCAGAAGTTATTTTGGCTTTCTTTATTACGCTTTAGCTGCCTTCAATGTCGTAAACTTCAAGCAAGTTGTGCCTTTCTATGTACAGAAGAAGGCTTTGCAAAAGCGAACAATTGAATGGCAATGGTTCAGCTTGTAGAGGTGGCCATATATCGAAACGCGAAAAGCATCTCAAGGCACTCGTTTGCACACGATAAATTCATAACGGCGTTTTATGCTCGTCGCCGATGCTTGCATCCGTGGCATGATGGTTTCTATATCGGACCACTCTGCTGGAGGCCCTGTGTTAAAAGCCTGCCGTGGGAGAATTTTGGTAACGTTTATTTGATTATTTATTACGTATTACTGCGTTGAAAATGCCGAGTTTACAAAATCACGAAATCGTTTGAAGCTAGAAGAACGAAGTTGGGGCAAATCCATGTACTTCCAATCCTCCCCATGCTGACTGAATCCGCCCGGTTGCAGCTCTCGTAAACACTAGCGCCAGAGTTCTCTCTAATAATTGCTGTATGAAACTCTAAGGCGAAAATATTCACATAGTCATTGAAGCAGTTACAATTCTGTGCAACATCGTGCATTCAAATGAGCCGCTATCAGAAGAGATCACGGTGCGCCATATTATCATTGAAATGGAATTTTAACTTGCCCGTATTGCTGCCTACGGTGTACACATAGCTTGTGTTCGAGTAATGAAACACGGCGTCAAAGTTTCTGCGCATAGCCCTCCGAGTTTATCGTCATGGTGGGATACAGCACGTCTGATGTAGAAGCGCTCATGCGATCTATACCTACGATAAGGAGCCGTCTACAGTCACACCCATAGAGAAAGAAATTCAACTAGAGGGGACATTCGACGAAAATTGGCAGCAGGAAACACGTCACGGCTAGTGTTAACCCATCTGTTAGTTGACGCGAGCATCGGCTAAAAAGTATCTGAAATTATCTTAGAACCAACGTTTTATCTTTCTGTTTTATTCTTTCCCGCTTAAACTAAAAAGTTCTGGGTATAAATGAAATCACACGTTGCGGCTTATTTCTCTTGCGTTACCAAGCAACAACCTAATGGCACGCCAGGTGCGACAGATGCTTGCGTAATGCGCCAGACAGGCCATCGCAGCCAGTCAGGCCGGTTGCGCATGTGAAGTTCGCTTGTTCGGTGATCCGTGCCTCTTGAATGTAGCGCGTTGGATTCCCGGCGTATTATTGCGTTTCTCCTGCACTTCGACACGGCACCACTGCACTATATGACTAGGGCAAGGTGAGAAATTTTGTTTGACAGTCTGCGACGCATTTCAAGCAATTTTGCTTTTACGGCGCGGAACCGAGACTTGTGACGGAGTTAACGCAAAACAGCTTGGCCGTCCTGGCGTAGTTGAGTTGAAGATCCCTACTGAGAGATGTTTGCGACACTTTCTATCAGCCGCAACATCATTAAAACTTATTTCGCAAGTTTTTGGGCACCCTCCCCGCACCCGGTTTTGTGGCACAGTTGGGAAAAAGCAGCTCGGCCGTGTGCTGCAGTTTCGCATGTACTGACACTTACCGGAACAAATTATGCCGCTTTTTCTGGCCCCGAACGTTGCTGTAACTAAGTTCGTTACTTTTTGGAGCACTTTTCAAACACAGTGGGCGCGCCCGGCGTTGTGACACAGTTAGCGAAAAGCAGCTCGGCTGTGTGCTGCAGTTAGTTTCGCGTGTACTGAATCTAGCTGGGTCAAGTTCGTTACGCATTCTCTGACTCCTAAAATTTTAATTTCGTAACATTTTGGGATAATATTCAAGCTTGCTTGCCACGCCTGTAGTTGTGAAGCAGTTAGCAATTAAGCAAGCCAGCTATAGTGACAGTTTGGCGTGTACTGAATCTTATTAGAGGGACAAGTTTGTGACGCTTTCTATAACTCCGCCAACATATACCTTCTTTCGGTACTCGCGCTTGTCGAAGACTCTACGAACGATTGCCAAGAGTGATAACACTGGGGTGTGTTGCTTGCGCCGGCGGAACGCGAAAAAGATAACGCCGAGGAGCTCAAAAACCAAGAACTCGAAAATTCTGTCTTCTGAAAGTAGGCTTTGCACCCATGCAGTTCGCGTGAGTATGACTAGAAGACATCCTGCGAGCGTCTATCATGGTTTGGCTGAAAGTCTGTGTTGTGACTACCTCTGTATATAGCGTATTGTAGCGTCGGCTGAGGTCAGGTTGCTTTAGAAAGGCACAGTCACCCACGCATTTGTGCTCGTAAAGTGCAGGAAACAATGCCCGGGAAGAGGGGAAAGCTTGGAAATCAGATATTTAATTAATAGTACGGGTTGGAATGAGTCGGGTATTTTCGTGGAACCACATAAAGCTGAGTTAGTTGGTAAGGATTCATTGTGCAAAAAATAGGTGAGGCGTTCAGTAAGACATATGAGTAAAGAAGTGGACAACACGAACGCCGACTATCAACTTAAGGGAGCACTGAGGCGAAAAAGGAAAGAAGACACAAAACTCATCTGCGCAAGCTCAGGAATGGAGATGAATGCGCGATATAAATGCGCGAATTGAATGCGCGATATTGTGCAGGCATAAGGATGAAGATACGCATCTTATGGTAGAGGCATGACATATCTGTAACCGTGGAAGTGAGTGTGTGATTCGGCCTTCAATTACTTTATATAAGGAAGAGATTAAGTGCCTTAACAGTTATCTCTCACGTAGACCGACACATGTACCCGACTGAAACGTGGTGATACCTCTACTGAGCTTGCGCAGATGAGCTTTGTGTCTTCTTTCTTTTTTCGCCTTAGTGCTCCCTTCAGTTGATAGCCGGTGTTCGTGTTGTCCACTTCTCTACTCTTGTGTCCTGTCTGCACGCCTCACCTCTATCTTGCATAATGGGTATTTTGGATGCGATGTATGTAAAAGCGAATTGGTTTTGTTTGTAATGTCGCCCATTCATCACTTTCGCACATTTCCACTCTGCACGCAGTATTGCTTTAAGGGCTAAATATCAAAATTACACATGCTTGTTTGTAATTTGCTTTTTTCCGCTAGTGGCGTCCGGTGTAGTTTCGCACGGGAACTACTGCTGCTTCCCTGGCGCCACAACGTTGGATGAACGCACGGAAAGCCTGGAACGAGCATTTATGTAGAGCGAAATAAACATTTCCTCATTTACGATGTGTTTTGCGTCTACTGTATGAAATTTCGCGTGACGCAGGCTCCATAGAGGCTTGTAAAGATCGTTCGCAATATTTAAATAAGCGACTGCGCAGTAAGACTGCGCGCGATTGAGGAGCAGAAGCAAAAAGGAAAAAAAATTGGCAGTGGTTTAGCTTGGCTATGCCAGGATATACGTAGCGAAAGCTAAGGCATAGCATGGTTAGCCTTGGTTAATCTTGATTGCAAGTCCTGGTTACTCTGGTTGTCTAGCTATGTTGCAGCGTTTAGCCAGCCGTTCGGCGCGCTGTTCATCTGTTTCCTGGGCGATTCGCTTCCTCGTCTCGTTCCGATGTCGATTGTAGGCCTCCTCCTGCTTATCAGGATTGTCGCTGTCCATACTGCCGCCTCAACTGTAGTTGCGGCGCACGCGAGCTCTCCTTTTCAATTCTCCGACATGTTATCAGGCATGCGACGCAGCTGGAGGAGCGATCGGAGGCAAGCGCAAAGACGAAGAACGCGGTGTAACGTCATACTAAACGGTGGTCGCGGAAAGGCGAGGCGCTGCGCAGCGGCGGAACACCTGTGGCTCGGTGCTACAAGCGCAAATGCGCAGTAGGGACTAGGGAGCGACAGAGAAATATTCGCGGCGAGGGTCGCGTTGTGACGTCATGTGCCTCCTCTGAGCACCGCCACGACGAAATCGCAAGTTAGCGGCCAGTAAAGCTCTCGCTTTAAAAACGGCGCCGAGTGGCGCAGCCAGCGTTGCGCGTGTCAGCTAGCGTTCAAAACACGCCTGCCCAAAACCGAAAGCGGAAGGTGTTAATCCCATCCGCTTGGCGCGCTACGGTCAGTTCGACCGTTGGGCGCTCTGAGGGTGTTCGCTCTTGTTGAATGTATTTAAGTCATAAATTTGTTTACACATAAAGGCTGTGCGCTAAATCAGGCGATAGCTTAGGCTCAGCCAAGCAAGACAAGTGACACTCAAAACACGATAGCGGCGATCGCGCAGTCGAAAATTTGATGTGTGGTAAGATTTCTGGTATTTATGCATGACTTGTGCATAATTTGAGAGTGCACAACACTATTTGTCTCGTGCATGCACCCTGCTTACAAGGCTCTGCGGCAGAACAAACAACATATGGAACCGGCAGAAACAATCGAGAACATTCTCATGCACTCTTGAAACAGTTGCACCATTTGGGGTCTATATTTGCCTCGCAACAATAATCATCTGCCTTGCTTGCGTTTCCTTGCTTTAAACGCTGCGCTCGCGACTTTCCTGTCGAGAATGCTCTCTCACGCTGATAAAGCCCATGCTGCTCGTGACCGGGCTCCCAGCATTAAAGGAGATGCGGGCAAGGTGGATGACGATCACTGTTGTGAGGCAAATACACAACCCAAGTGGTGCAACTGTTTTAAGAATGTATACGCGATGCGCCTTGCACCGAGCGATACACTCGATCGTTAGCAGGTGAAAGAATAGTCACCGGAAAAAGGATAAACGATGTAGGGGTGTGAACATGATGATCACGGCGGGAACCGTGAACACAGCACAAACAGCTTAAGGACTTAGCACAAACATACACAGCGCTGCCTACCAAATTTCAGTGTTACTGTGGCGACCGCAATGCTTACAACGGTCCGCCAGCACAGAAAGTTGCTGCAGAAAGACAAGAATACAACAAGAAATAAAAAAGAAAAACACTTATGGACGCCTGCGCAGGTCATGGTTTTTTGTAGTTCATGTTTTTTGGCTGAACGTAAACATGAACGCGTGCGCTCGTTTTTTGGTTCATGTTTCGGCTTCTTATGATGTGTTCTTTTTTCAGTTTTTCTCACTTAAAATGGTATCCCTATAAAATGTTGCTGTATTAATCTTGCATAGCCTGTTCGCTGTCATTACATATGCTTGGAATGGCCTTTGTTTTTAGAAGACATTAAATTTCCGTATGACTACTTATGCATGTTTCCTCGTGCGAAAAAATGATTGCTCTAAACTGTAATATAGCTGGGGCTTCATCTTGGACGAGCACGAGGCTTTTTTCACAGCATTAAGCTTGTGTAGAAGCCGTAGTCTGTCCTGTCGTAACCACTTGAAGAATGTAACGCTAGATTGAACTCCGAACTGACCTGGAGGCTATTCGGGAAGTTAATCTTCAACGCACGTGTGGATGACTCTTTTGCTTCTCTTGCGAGACAAACGATACCAAAACAGGCATTCGGTCGCGACACGTGTCGAACGACTTAGTGCCAACTAATCGCATCAAAGGGATATATTGCCACCGATGAGTTGTTGCAATGTTAGGCTGTTATCCTATCTTACGCCGCGGGCATTGCGTGTTCGAAGTGCAAGCTCGCATGACCCCTGTCCGTGTTCGATAGAGTCAACGACTTGGCACGTTCTCGTTTCTTTCTCTTTCGCACTTCAATTACTTTTCGTTTATAAAGCAAGGCCATGGAGTCAAATAAGCATGATAGTCGGCTTATCTGCTAGCAATGTTCCCTTTTTGATGCGGTGAAGGACTGTTGCACAAATGGCGACACTCTGCGTTACTCCATGCCAGCCGCTAGATTAGGCGCGTTTCTTTCGCTACTGTGTGATCACTTGTAGTGACACGCCTGTTCCGTCGGTAGTCCACTGCTGCTCTCGTTACAGAGCTCGCACTTTATATCACTTACCGCATCATCGACAAAATCATCATCATCCTAATCATCATCAGCCTCTTTTTAGGTACAAAGGGGGGGGGGGGCAGGCAAAGACCGCTGCCAGCGAACTCCTATTTCCCTGTCTTGCGCTAGCTGATTCCAACTTGCGCCCGCAAATTTCCTAATTTCATCACCCACATAATATTCCGCCGTCCTCGACTGTGCTTTCCTTTCCTGTCTCCCATTCTGCAATTCTAATGCGCCACCGGTTACCTGCACTACGCATTACATGGCTTGCCCAGATCCATTTTCTCCTAATGTCAACCAGAATATCGGCTATCACCGTTCGCTCTCTGATACACACCGCTCTCTTCCTGTGTTTTAACATTACGCCAAAAGGTTTCCGTTTCATTGCTCTTTACAGGGTCCCTAACTTGTTCCCGAGCCTCTGCGTTAAACTCTAAGTCATCGCGCCATATGTTAGCACCGATAGAATGCAATGATTGTACACTTCTGTTTTCAACAACAGTGGTAAGCTTCCAGCCAGGATTTGGTAATGCCTGCCGCATGCATTCCAGCTCACTTTTATTCTTCTGTATGTTGCCTTCTCATGGTCAGGGTAAATTGTGAGTAATTGACCTAGATAAACGTACTCCTGCATGTACTCTACAGGCTCACTTCTGTGGATTTGGTGGTGTGCAGCAGAGGTTAAACGCGGAGCTTCTAATATGAAGGTCGCAAGTACGAACCATCGCCCAATTCGCTACATCTTTCACGCTTGGAGGGGCGTCTGACACCGTCAAAATAAATCCCGAGAGCAAGTGGGGCTATACCAGTCAACGTAAAACGAAATTAGGAAGGTACACTAAGTTTCAACAAAAACACGCCCTCAACAGAACGGAAAGCGGCCTCCCTTATGCAGTATTAGGTCACTACCTGCGTCATGACATTTACAATTAACCCGTGGACCTAAGTCCCAAACAGCTGTGGAGCACCTGACCAAGGTAGCGGTCAGACCTGGGATGCGGCAGAAGGTGCTAAGAATGTCTGGATCCGGACCGTAACTTGAAACTTAATCTGGAAATGTTTAACAGGCGAGCCCTCACGAATGAGGCTAGCTTTGCAGATCTATTTGAAGAATTACCAGACAGTGCCTGGCATATTATTCGCCTGAGTGAGGTTAGGTCTGTTGAGGCTTATACAGTGCTAACTAATGACCATGTCCACTGCTACAGAGGCTTTCCAGATAAGAGAGAATACGAGGTAGGATTTCTAATTCATAAGGACACAGCGGACATGATTAATGAATTCTACAGCAATAATGAGAAGGTAGAAGTAATCGCAAAAAGCTAAATACGAGATATAAATTAAAGGTAGTACAAGCTTACGCTCCAAACTCTAGTCATGATGATGAAGAAATAAAACAGTTTTAAGAGTACAATGAATTAGCAATTATAAACGTGCTAACTCCGCATACTGTAGTCCGTCGGTAACTTAAATGCAAAAGTGGAGAAAAGGCAGCCTGGGGAAGAAGCAATTCGCAACTACGGCATCGACTCTAGGAATAGTAGAGAAGAGATGGTTAAATTCTTAAAAAAAATTGACTCTGAATAATGAATACTTTCTTCAGGAAGAACAATACGAGAAAGTGCACCGTGGAAAAGCCGTAACAAAGAAACAAGGAATGAAATAAATTTTTTGCTCTTAGCCATACCAGCATAGCGCAGGATCTAGAGGTGTTAAATCGGTTAAAAAGCTGTGGCCATAGGTTAGTTAGACCTATGCGTTTAGAGTTGCTCTCGAGTGGAAGATAGGAAGAGCATAATTAGTCAGGAGGGAACAGGCGAACCTAGACGCAGTTAAGTTAAAGGCAGACGAATTCAGGCTGGTGCTCGCAAAGAAATAAGCAGCTTTAGAACAGGAGGATGAAGATAACCTAGAGGTAATGAATGAAACGCTAACTATGTTGACTTCAGAAGCAGCAATTGAAGTTGGAGGTAGGGAACCAAGGCACTCAGTAAGTAAGCTCTCCCAAGTATCATAGACCCTGTAAAGAAACGAGAAAGAATGAAAGTGTATAACTCATGACATCGGATAGATTTCGCGGACCTGTTAAAGAGGATAAACAAGAATAAAGTTAGTGATATTCAATATTATAACGTCAGAAAAATTGAGGAAGCAGCAAAAAATTACCGCAGTGCTATACTAGTGAAGAGAAAACTTGGCATAGGGCAGGGGAGATGTATACAGTGCAAGATAACCAGGACAATGTCATCAGCAATTGAGATGATACAATAAAAGGAGCCGAAAATTTGTATAGTGGCATGTACGTTGCAGCTCGGCCGCCTTCTTATAGAATTTGTTGAGGGATCAAACACATAAATATTAACTGCATTGCCATTGCCAAAGATGCTGCAAACGAATTCTTGAACGCTACGCACTGTCAATACAAGTAAAATATGTATTTCTTCATAGAACAATGTACTCGTATGTTGTAAAAATTGTGCCCGAAATAACTGATGTCGATGCTTCAATGATTTCTGTCTATTCAATAAGTAAAGAAAATATCGCACGAACTTTAGCACTACGTCAGTTTGAAACCAGCAAAATAGTGCACGCCAATGATATGAAATATGTAAAGGCCATGAAATGAACAAGTTCAGGACAAATATTTTAATGAAACTTGGCCATTCCAGAACCGTGTTTACATTTGTTTGCTTATGCAATGGCCAGGGAAAGCTCTCAATGACCTTGTCCTTTGTTACAATGTATTGCGCAGGAGCCGTTGTCTACGGTCATGTATGTGAGTAATTTCACCGAAACTATAGTCGCAACAGGTAGGTACATACAGAAAGCAGGAGTTCCGCACTGCAAAATATATGAGGGTGAGTCAAATGATAGTGAGTCAATGCAAATATATGACAAACGGGGCACTTTATGTAAAAGTAGTCTCTTTGAGAATTTAGACATTTGTCCCACGGACTAATGAATCCCGTGATTCCCGTCTCATAAAACTCGTTGGATTGCTGCTCCAAAAAGTCTGTAACTGACTCGTTCACGTCATCGTCGGACACGAATCTGGTTCCCTTGAGCTGTATTTTAAAATGCCCCAAAATGTGGAAGTCGCAAGACGACAGGTCTGGGCTCTATGACGGATGTAGCAGCGTTTCCCACTTTAACTTTGCCAGTTTTGTATTAACCACATCAGCGATGTGGGGACGGGCATTGTCGAGGAGCACGACGACACCATTCTCAATTTTTCACGGCGTTTGTTCTAGTTTGCGACAGGCAGGCGATCCGGTGTTCCACAATATTGTAAACGATTGATAGTCTCTGCAGGCTTAGAAAATTTGATCAATAATGGCCCATGACGATCGAAAAAAAAAAAAAACACCACCACCATCTTTGCGGCAGAAATGACGGCCTTTGCTTTCTTTGGGGGTGGTGAGTTCAAATGTTTCTACTGTAGGCTTTGTCGTGATGTTTCAGACTCGTAGTAGTGGCACCATGGCTTGTCGCCGGTCACAATTGCAGACAAAAAGTCGCCACCCTCTTTGTGATACCGGATTAGATTAATCAAGGCAGCACCGAACCTCTCCGTCTTCTGGCGGTTGTTCATAGTCTTGGGCAGCCATTGCGCACAAAAGAGCCAATAACCAAAATTTTCATGAATTATGGTGAGACGCGAACAGTGACTGATGTTCACACGCCCAGCCAATCATCGATGCTTATCCTTCGCTCTTGTCTGATCAGCTCATCAGCCTTTGCAGCTGTGTTCAGAGTGATTGTACGGTGGCTTTAGCCTGGTCTTGGATCGCCTTTGCAACTTTCACGTCCTTCTTTGAACCGTTTGCTCCAACGCTTGACAGTGGCCAATGAAATGCAATGTTTAACGTACACGGCAGCCATGCGGCGATTAATTTCTTTTTGGGAAACACCTTAAGCTTTCAAAAACCTCACGACACCACGCTGTTCAACTTTTCGAGTGTCCATTAGGCTACGCAACCATGTTGAACCCAGTGTATGAGAGCATTAAATAACCTTTATCCTCACACCTTCGTGTCATTTTTCTAAAAGAGAGATGCCTGTGTGCTACACGCATGCCTTGCACATAATAAACCGAACCATTATTGCGCGGGATAGGTTGACTCATCTTGATTTGACTCAACCGCGTGCACTAGAAATGCGAAGATACAATGGAATATACAAATGCGAAGATACGGCTTGATAAAGGGCAAAATAGTGTCACTGGAAACAAAGTTCAGTTCACGTATACACAAAACCTCGTACCAAGATATTTAAACATACGTATAAGTATCAAATAAATCGAGCCATCTAGGAAAAACTCACTGCATATAATGCGCCGCGGCGCGCTTCCACCCCGCTTTCCTCCCTTGCGCACACAACACTGAGCCACCATCGTCGGCTCACCCGTGCTACCCCTCCCTCACGCTTTCACTCGCACATACAGCATGCGGCGCGCGGTTATGATGTTATTGCCCTTGGACTTTAAAGGAACACGAGGGCGACGGCAGGAATGCTCATGGAGTGTCCATATAATTGCTGTCGCAGTAATATATTAAGAATATCCGGCAACTGAAGCGTCCCGTGGTCCATTACTTTCCGCAAAAGAAGAAGCAACAAAATCAAACTTTCACCACGCGACAATTTGCTGTGCCTCAACAATGTAATTCTTTCTTTCGTGGGGCGGGGGCACGGAAATGAAGAAGAAAACGCAAAGGAAAGCATTGCCATTTGTTTGGCGTGTCGGTAAACTGACATTGAAAGCAGATTTAGCGTCAGCGAACAAGGACAGCAGGGAGCGCTTTGCGGTGTCGTCTCCCTTCTGGCCTTGTTCGCTGGCGCCAAATATGCTTTCAAAGAAAGAATGTTGGCCGAAATCGATGCCTACTTTGGGCACCTAATGTGGCAACCGAAGCAATATCGAATAATACTTTAGACACTTGGTCCACAGAGAACCATACCCATACTGCTAGGTATCCTACAGCGGCGATACAAAATTTTCCGGGGAGGTTACGCTCAAGCTAACGCGTTGCAATCCGTCAAGTCCCCCAGTGATGGCGGCGAGCGACCATGGATTGTTTCTTTTTTTCTTCTGCTAGCCAGAAGCGCGGTGATCGGGGCAACACTTGAAAAACGCACGTGCTCTGGCTAGCTGTGGCAGCCCGCGGGTAGCGAGAACAAAAAAAAAAAATGAGCAAGAGGTTGAATGTGTCCGCGCGAATAAAAGTCAAAGTAGAAAAATAAATAAGAACGTGGCTACATTTGCTGGCTTTAGTGCCTTGACATCGATACTTTGGCGCAGGTGAAAAAAAAAAGTTTTTGACATTGTTTTCTGTGACATGACAGCAAAAATCAACCACCACAACACTTCGACTCATCGGACCTAGCTGCGTGGTTTCTGAACTTGTCTGATAGTCTGTTGATTTGGGTTGTCTGGTTGTAGTTTAGAAAAGTGAATGCACTTTTGGTTTCAAATGTTTACAACCACATTAAACCCAGAAAGTTCCTGAATTTAATATCTAAAGCACGACTTTGGGAATGTCAAAGCACCTTTCACATTAAAAGTTTATGAGAACTTTATAGGCATAAAGTTTCAGAATTGAAATGCATGCGGTCAGTAGTTTCCGCGGTCTCCGCGAGATGACGCGATGAGCCCGCTGACCATCAACACGTCCTTGAAACTTTGCGTTCGGACGGGGCTCCTTGCGTTATGTGACTCCCGGTGCATGGGCGTTGCCATGAGATCCAGCCCGATTTCCAATGTTCGCGCTGAAATGTCTTTTCGAGCGCGAAAAGGACATGCTAAAAAAAATTCAGAATGATTTCCGGTGCCGGGGGTTGTTTTGGTCGGCGGTACATGAGAGCACAAAAAAAATTTCGGCAGTAGCAGCAGAGCAGCATCTATGGAGGAAGGAGTGCACTAGGATGGAGCCTCACGTCAGGATGTTGAAGCCTAGTATAAAAATTTGCCGGCGATTACGCTACATCCTAATGCAAAATTTGACCGTAGACCTCCAGCTGTTTCGACTTTTCCATATATTCAGCAAAAGAAAACACATGAATGCACAGTTACAGACAACTTTTCATTCTTCACACATATTCCTCCTGCAAGAACTAATCCACTTCCAGTTCTTGATTGTCATGAAGGTAGCTTTGTGGTCGGATAAATAGACAGATATACGCTGGACCTGCTGCACCAATGCCCGGTTCTCAAAAACGAGGTCTATGGAAGTATTTCGCGAGGTTGTCACCGCCGTAGGAGGCATAACGAACAAGCTGCTTGGTCGGCCCGCACTTCCTGGTCTTCTCGGCGACGACGCCTAGCTTCTCCTTCGGCGTAGAGCACCTCTGAACTCTGGCGGCGATGGCGCTGCGCCTCGGCCCGGGCAGCTCGTTTAGCAGCAGCAGCAGCTGACGAAGGACTTCCACCGGTTGCCTCGCTCATGGTTCAGAAAGAACTGGCTGAGAATAAACTATTTATATAGAAAGACGGATTATATTATAATATAAACCATCTGTGAGCCTAGGACAATCCGTCTCATGCGGAACATTTCGCACCAGCCGCCGCAAACGGAGCGTAGCTTGGCGCGACTGCCTCTCTTATTGGGAGGTCGCGGGAGGCAGCGCGTAGGCGCATAGGAACGTTGCTCGGCGAAGTGAGGGCAGCGACTGACTGGCGGCGCTGACGCTGCTAGCGAGTCAACTGAAGGCGGCTCTGCGTTTCGGCTTGGAAAGTGCGCACCGTGATGCGCTGATAACGAGCCGGCGCTTCGGCAACCGGAGAACAACCACGCACTCTCACGTGGTCGCTGCCACAGAGGAGGGGGAGGGGGTACACGCAGTAGCGAATGGCGACGGCTATGCGTTTTGGCTTGAGCAGCAGCACATCATCGAGATCAGCCGCTACCGAGCCGCACAGAGTTGGCATTGGAGGAGCAAGGCTCGCGCCCTGCGCAAGGGATGGCGCCAGAAGCGCGCGCAGCTAGAGCAGCGTGCTGGCCCCGGCTACGGAGCTGGTTGCGGCGAGGCACAACGGCGAGGGACGACTACACCGCGAAACGCAGGAATGGGCGCCAAAGAGCAGTGCGCTAAAAATATAGGGAAGTATAGTCCCTAGTCCAGTCATAGGCAAGCGTTAGATTTTAGTCGGCTGGCTTTATTTGTACCTGATAAGGGGGTCTAAGAATAGGCGCACATGGTAGCGCGTGACAAACGCATACCGGTGTTAGTGAAGTGTCAAGCACGTGAATCAGTCGAGTAGTTGTTATGTCATTCAGGTAAAGCCCCGCACCACCACACATTTTGTAGACACGGCTTCCTGCCCAAGCAGCAGACAGGCACCAAGGCCGTAGCGTACAAAGGCGTAGGGTAACCGGAATGGTATCCAACAACCAGAGGACCACCTCAAGCTTGACTGGTCGCGTTTTGGGGTGGCTTCAGAGAAGTGGGGAGCTTTTTCGGCTTTCAAACGTGTCCAAGCCACCAAGCCGCCCTTCCAACGAGGATTCGTCGCCTTTGGGGACGTATTCTCGGTAACAGCGACGCCTTTCGCCTCGGCAAACATGAGCAGGGGATTTAGCGAGCGTTCAGAGCGCGCGGCGACTGCCTTATCCCTTGGAAAAAAAATCGTCTCTCCATGTGTCCAAGGATGGACTACGCGGGCCAGGGACGCCTAACATGTTCAAGGTTATGCCAGCTCGTTGTTAAGGCAGACGGTGCCAGTCGACGCTGACGTTCTGCTGAAAGTCTTCGGCCTAGAATTCAGCAAACCAGAGAAAACCGAACAGGCGCGTCTCAATAGGGTAGTAACGTCACACCATACAATCTTATAAAATATTGCACGTAAATCAGTAAGAAAGACAACGCCTTCTGCATAACGTGCAGGCTAATCTTATTTATCTCAAAACCAAAGGCGCAGCGCAGAGCGAAAACGCGACTAAAGAGTGTCCCGCAAAACATCTCCTCTCTTCCTAGGTGCAAGACAGCGGGACAAAGCTTAGCGAGAAAATACGTACCGCTGTTTAAGCTGCCAACCGCTGGTTTCACAAAACTTAAGGTGTGCGTAGGGAAAATACGACCGCGCTCGGGCGTTTCGGACGGGTTTCGAGGCGAGAGAGCTGGAAGCTCCACTAACCGCAGTGGTAACCTCAAGTTGCGTTTTGAAAATTCTCTCGTCGTGGGTCAGTGCCTTACTTAGCCTTTGTCCCCTTTTCAAGGCAACACATTTGAAACGAACAACGACGCACGTGGTAGCAGAAAATCATCCGTTACTTTTCGCGTGCTTCCATGCCTGCGTTGGCAAGCGCCTCTAGAAGTTACCACGCACCAAATAATCTCGAACAGTGCGGCAACCATATGGACCGAATCCTACCCAAGCAGCACCAAGCAAATGACCCCAGAGAGCGGGAGGGGTGGTGTCAGAGAAGTTTGGCTTGTTGAGGCTAGCCGAATCACATGACACTACCGCCTATTTTTTCTTCTTCTTCTATCACAGCATCGTGTCGTGCCACCTGTAACGCGATGTCAGGTGCGCGCCGTGTAGCTGCGACACGTCCAAACTTTGCATTGCAGCGGCGTTGTATTCCATCAGGTGTCACGACATGCAGAAGTAGCATCGTATAGTGCCACGTGTCAAGGGATGCGACATGAGCGCCGCGTAGTCTGGATACCTGCGTTACCGTTACCTCGCAAGGTACGGACCACTGCTGAAGAAGCGAATCGTGGAGCTACGCACCCGGCTTCAACCATAGGCAACGGCAGATTCAGCAGACCGCTGTAGAGAGAGAGCAGCACATGCCGCAGCTTGCCGTCGACGCCGGCCGGACAGTTCAGTTCGTTGCCGTGAAAACGACGTACAGAGACTTCGCCGCGAAGACCCTGCAGTGTGTGTTGCCGAAAATGGAGCTCCTATGGAGCCGGTCCCCCAGCTTACGCTGTGACTGTGCTGCGTGGGCCGCGCCGGCCTGTGCCCTTTTTGTTTGCCCTGCGACTAGGATAATGGCCGGCACCACTAAAGGTGCCAGCCTCTGCATCGAACTCATATTAATAATAAAAAAACGAGGCTTCAGAGATGTTGACCGACGAGGTGAAGTGACCGGGACAGGTGTCGCCGCGGGGAAGAAGGAGAAATGTTATTCGTTAAGTACTCCTTGCTTTCTCCATAGTGCAGACAACGGGCGTCCGGGTGGAATCCGCGAAGGGCGGTCCGTGGATACGGACACTCCAGTACAGGGTTCCTCACATGGACAACACAGTCAACAGTGAACAATTCTCAGGAGCCCTCCATGCTGCGGACTTTAGAATGCTAGGATGAAAGCGTGGTTGTGGAGACGGGCTTTGCATTGCACTCACGAGCCGTCGCCTGAGTACTTATAGCTGGGAAGAGAAACCGCCTGGAACAGCGCGGACCCGCAGTGCATCAAGGTACGAGCGCCAGCAAGCATTGACGCGGGATGGTGTTAAGAAAAGTTCACACCAATGGGGTTTGTAAGGACTGTCACAATAGGTCGGATTCCTGCTGCCCGAAGGTTTTAGGTTTGCCTTCACGAAAACCTTCCGTGGGTGGTCGGTAAGGGATTTATTACGAATTTCTGGTAACAGTGAGCATGAAGCCTCCGCGGTGGATTCGCGATCACACTGGGACAGCCCCTGTTGAAGCAAGCGCTCTGTAGCTGCAGCCTTGCGGATGGACTCTGCTACCACAGCGAAATGACTGCAGACGAGGATGGGAAAAAAAGCTGCCGTTTGGACGCTTCGTGCCAGGACGCGCTTTCTTTCTTTCTTTCTTTTTCGGCATGGCTCAATAAGCCCGTCGGAAGAATTGCGATATCTATTCTACAAACAAGGCGACGCGTACGTTAGGCCTTTGATTTCGCGACGAATGTATGTTCTGCTCTTTCTGTACTTTTGTCAGGGCTATAGACGCCGCAGTTGCCAGTAAAACTCTTAGCAACTTGTGAAAGATGCTTTGTAGTCTTCAGACCGGATGCGTGCCGAATTTTCAAGGGCCAGGCAAGCCTTTGCCCACTTACGATGGTCATGTTAGCATTAAAGGCGACGACCCTAAAAAAACTGCCTAATTAGTTTACACTTCATCAAAACCGCCGACGTGGAACGTTTTATGCATGGGAGGCGCGTTCACAACCCACGGTACTGAAACTTTGAATCTCATGGGTTTGTTGGCGGCTTTCCTATCGAGGATCGTAACATCAGGCCGTATTACTTGGAAAGTCTTGGGGTCGGCGGCGCATTTGATTAATTTCTGGTTTCTCCTAAGTACTGTGTGGGTAGCTTCAGGCTCTGGGCCGGCTGGCATAGGATTTTGGATTACCACGCACTTGCACCACTGCGTTGCCAGAAAACACGGCAAAGCAGTCATTTCGGAATGTTGTTGATGTCCGCTGAATTCGTGGCTCATTCGCTATATGGGGGATTGGCGAAAACTCGATCGGACAAAAATAATTATTGTAAATTAGTTTCCACTTTCAAATTTGCGAGAACTAATGAATGTGAAAGATGTACTGTTAAAGCAAAAATAAACTCTGTCTTGTAGGTTAACGTAACAAAATATTTTTTTTCTAAATGCAAAAGTTTTTTTTTAGCTGTCGCTCAGAAAAACCTGTTGTAAAAATATATGTTTCATTTCTTTCTTTGAAGTTGCCTTTTTTAACCGCTCACGTGGGCATAATCTATCTGAAAGCCAGTGCTTTTTTATGCTGGCAGAGAAAGCTGCCTAGCCTGTGTTCTGTGCCTGTACGCCTAAATTTAGAGGTCTGCACTGGAGGCGAGGACCGGTCGTTCCTCCCTGGCATTTTCTTCCCTATGCTTTTTCGGTGGGCGCGGTGTTGATGTAGGCGCAGTGCATTAAAATGCGAGTAGGGACCTTTCACAAAGGTGTACTTTCGTATTCTTTCACCGCGTCCACACGAGTCCGTCTGTTAAGGCACTCTCTCGAGCCTCTCCCAGTCGTCCTCATTCGAGCGACCGCAAGCAGCCGTATCGAATATGAAAGAGATGCAAGGAAGCATACTGAAAGAAAGGTAAACACACGCAATCTCGCGGGGGAACTGAACGCTGCCCCACCCCTAAAGAAGACGGCCATTCACAGAGAGCGAGTTCACTCGTGCATACAACGGCGGCACGCGATGAAAACAGGCGCGTGCACAACATGGTCATAACGCCTCGGCAAGCACAGGCAACGTGTACGCGTGGGGTGCTGTCGCTAAGCCTGATATACGGGAGAGGGCTCGGTCTCGTGAAGCGTACCCAGTAAGCAAGCGCGTCTGTTCAGTGCGCCCGCGGGCGGCAACGTCGCCTGGACAGGGACGAGCGTTGTCGTGCATAGATCGCGAACTCACTCGAGCCGGTTGCCCGGCACGAGGTGTGTTCCGCAATGTTTGACTCAAACAGTACGAGAGAGGAACCCGACGAGGCTAATAGCGGGACCGCCGTCAGGTAACCCAACGAGGCGCGCAAAACTTGATCCCACTTCACTTTCCCGCAGCCTTTACTTTGATGGAACCCATCAATTCGTGCTGCTTTCTTATTGGAACGGTGAACACTCCAATGTAATTACTCGGATCAGGTAGCGTGACGATTACGGGCCAGGATTGTGATTACCGTCATCACACTATGCGCAACGGGAAATATTGTTCGCCACCGTGGACAATCTGGACTGACTTTTGCCTTCAGCAGATGCGAACGTTGCCTCTGCGCACGACTGTCAAGGTTTCACTTTGCTTCGGCTTTTCCTAAAGATGCTCGAGTTGATGCCCGTTTTCCTTCTTAGCGATAATTGCTTGGCATATATCTTCCATGCAGTTTTCGTGGCCTGAGCTGCAGGTATCAAATTGCGTTGATGACCTTTTTGCTGATTTATCGGAGTTCATATGAAACTAAATTCCGTTCCCCAATACCCTGAAGTCTATCCTCTGTCGCAAGGCGTGATAAGTCATGTCATCGTTCTGCTATTGTTGCACGTCATCTCTATCTAGCTGTGGTCAGTCGCTGTCCTCGGTCGAGCTATCCTTACGTTGCGTGTAAATTAAGGATTTCCTTTGACCAGTTATCGGCAATTTTTCTAGAACATTTCTTGAGCGTTGCCTAAAATCTTCGTTTCGAGAGCGTCACGCAAACTACCAGAGCCCGAGCGGTGGCTCGCAACAATCGTGGATGCGAATTGGGGTCGAACGATTACTGAATAAACCAGTTCGTAATAAAGTAGCAGTAACATGGAATTGGAAATTGGGGGGAGGGGAGGTGGCCAAATGATGTGCGCCTATTTATGGCAGATAACATTTGTGCAGCCACGTTTGTGGAGCCCTTAGTGATCGAATCTCAGATGATGACAAGATCGCAACGGAGGCCAGTTTTCTGGAGCCATGGAACTGAGCAGAAATGAATCGTTATTAACTATGTAAGCTTCATTCTGAATAACATGCTGCCAGTCTCATTTACGACAGCCTTGTAAAGAAAGAATACGTAGATTTAATGTACGTGCTGAAATCTATGAGAAGCGAAGCTATCGCGAATCTGTTAATAAATATGGTAACCAAGTAAATGGAATGCGCACAATTGTTGGTATCTTAGTTTGAGAGAACTGGCAATCTCTTTCATTGTTTAAGCACCACACAGGCGCCACCAATAATGTCATACAAGGGTTATTTTATGCACTCTACCTTTGGACATGCTACGCCAAGAAGCAGACACCAGTTCAGGGGTTGCCGCTGCGGAAGCCTACCCAAGGCATGTTCAATCCTTGTCGCAGGGAAGACGGGGGGGGGGGGGGGGGGGGTGGCGCACACGAAGTGACACATATGCAAAGTCCTTGGAATCTGGGGCAGGCTAAATATAAGAAATTTCGAAGAAGCTTAGAAATTTCATGTGCTCTTACGGGGTCTGTTTGCAATGCATGAATGTGGCATCAATCTTGCTGGATTCGAGACCATCGTTATGTTATGAACGAGGAGAAAGGGAACCGAGGCGCCCGATAGTTATTAATCATAAGACGTCAGCAAAGACACCAAGAGCAACATAGGGGAATTACTTGCGCCTAATAATCAATTAAAGAAATAATAAATAAGTGGAAATGAAAGTGTCTTCTCCGGCAACATTGGTGCTTCCAAGTAGCATCTGTCTGTTTATTGACTAGTGGCTTTCCAAACAGTGACAATGACAGTGCCCCCCCCCCCCCCCCCCCCCCAAAGAAAAGAAAGATCACGTATTCGTGACGCCTGCGGCAGAAGGGATGTTGCCGATCCACCGCCAAGCTTTGTGAGTGGTGGCACTGGCTAACACTCTCAGAATTTGTCCTTGTAGTAAAATATAAATACTCGTGAAAGTGGATGGGAAAACGGTGCCGCGGTTGCTCATTTGGTAAGAGCATCGCAAGCGTAATGCGAAGACGCGGGATCGTTCCCCACCCGCTGTCAGTTATATTTTCATCCACTTTCATTTTCATTCGTCGACCATTTCTTTAATTCATGTAGTAAGTACATGTAATTACCCTAACGTTGTCCTTGGTGTCGTTGTTGTTGGCATGTTATTATTTGGGGACTATATATTCAGTACCGTTTGCGCGCCCTTATCCCTCATTAAAGTCTAATCAGCCCCTCATCAAATACGGCGCTCGACTAAAGGTTCTACGATATATGCGTGCCTATACTTCACCCACGTGATTTATGATGCAAGCGCTAAGTAGCAAGCAATTGAAGCATGCGGAAATTGTCAGCACGAGGTTCTTTGCTAGGAGGCAAAGCCGTTAGTGACCTTTGGAATATACGTGAAAAAAATCTATTCTATCTAGCAACAAATCAGATAGAAGCAATTGAAGTCATCAGACGTAGATATAAAGGAGACTGCAGAATACCCTTTCTCTCTATTGCGAAAAGCATCCTTCTTCGGAAGATACATACAGCTGCAGAACACGAAGGCGCGATGCAAAACCACCTAGACGTCGTAATCCCTAAATAATCTCATTTCGCATACGGTGCCACCGTTCCCAAAACCACCGTTCTCCGAAACTAAGAAAGCTCCTTTTATATGAACAGACATCATGGATATGCTCTGCTTTATTTTTTTCGTTATTTCACTCTTCAGTGGTAACGGTGAAGCAGTGCGTAGAAATAGCGAGAAGTCGTGCTCGTCGCGAGCCGCAGTAGGTGCACGTACACCACGAGCAATGCTTCGACGTGCCGGGTTGTATGCTGACTCCCCGACGTTCAACGGATCCTTTTCACTGCGATTCCATTGGCGGTCAGCGGAAGTAGGTGTGAACACAGGTATTGGACACCTTCAACATGCGTTATTTACATGTCGCAGAGTCCTTGAGCATGCGTAAATGTATTGGACTCTCGCATTTCAAATTGGGCACCTTGCAGTACTTGATGTAATAGGTCAGAGCGAAGGCATCTACTGCAGTGACTGATCGAATTACGGCTCGGTATCGCAGTAAACTTTGGCTGCTTCGTATATTAAACTCGGCTACTTCGTGTAGATAATCATACAAATGATGGACGGAGATATAAATGTTTTAGTTCGTCAGTGATCTTTGGATGGTACCACTGTAAAATATATTTTTTCGAAGAACAAATTTTCTGGCCCCAGCTTTCCGAGAAAATTTTTGTAAGGCTCCGTTTAAACTTTGCTCTGTTATTTAAGAAGTTTTTTCTGCTTTTAGTTAACAGAAATTGGATGTTTAAATACAGGTACGTGTTTTGTATCACAGGAGGAGGAGGAGGAATAAACTTTTATTGTAGAACCAGCACTTTATGATGGCCGGGCCTAAGCCTCCCACGAAGGGACGTCGAGGGCTTGCCTCGCCGCCGCCTCGCGGGCGTGCTGGGTCGCCCAGGTTTGGTCGTCGAGGGCGGAGCTCCGCAGAGCCTCATGCAACCTCGACGAGAGAGTCGAGGTGTTAGTCTGGGTGTACAGTGCTGGGCACTCCCATAGCATATGCGGAAGCGTAGCCGGGTGAATTCCACAGCACCGGCAGTTGGGGGTAGTGTAGACGTCCGGAAATATAAGGTGGAGGCGGGCGGGTGAAGGGTACGTGTTTGTTTGTAGTAGACGCAGGGTGGTAGCCTGCGCCCGGCTGAACTTTGGGTGAGGCGGGGGGAAGATTCGGCGACTGAGGTGAAATGCCTTAACGAGATCGTTATAAGTGGTCAGACTGTCCCTGGTGTCCAACTCATCTCCAGTGACTCCGACGCGGTTTACTAGACCTCGCGCAATGGAGTGGGTGACCTCGTTGAGATTGGGGAGGTGTGGGTGGACAGGGCCCGCATGGGCCGGGATCCATGTTAGGGAGATTATGCTGTCTTTAGAGTGTGGTGCCTGGCAGAGGATGCGAAGAGCTTGGGGAGAAATACGGCCTTTGCTGAAGTTAGTAACGGCTGAGCGAGAGTCACACACTATGGTGTGACAGGTGGGATCCAAAGTGGCCAGGGCAATGGCCACTTCTTTAGCCGTCTCGGAAGTGGGGGTAGTGACGCTGCAGGCGTGGTGTAGGGCTCCATCGCGTGTGGCGACGGCCACAAATCGTGTGCCATGGGAGTATTGGGCTGCATCAACAAATGTGACGCCAGGTACGTGGGCAAGGGCTTTTATGATAGCTCCGGCCCGAGCTTGGCGCCGGGCCCTGTTATATTCAGGGTGCATATTTCTAGGGATAGGGTCTATGTAGATCCAGCTACGGATGTCGGTCGGGATTGGTTGTTTGGGGCCCTGTTGCTGATGGTAGGTGAAGCCAAGCGTGGACAGAATAAAGCGCCCCGTTTCAGTAAGGGTGAGCCGTTCAAGCTGAGAGCGTTGTTGGGCTTCAATGAGTTCGGAAAGGTTGTTGTGAACTCCCAGTTGGTTGAAGAGTTCAGTGCTGGTGCAATGCGGGAGCCCAAGTGCTTGCTTGTAGACCCCTCGTATGAGGGTGTCGAGCTTGTTTTGCTCAGCCCGGTACCAGTTGAGGTACGCAGCAACGTACGTAATGTGGCATATGACAAAGGATTGGACGAGTCGGAGAAGGCTTTCTTCTTTGAGTCCTCCTCGTCGGTTAGATATACGTTTAAGAAGTCGTAGGGTGTTTTGCGATTGGGCACAGATCTTGTTGAGAGCCAAGGCGTTGGAGCCGTTGGTAGAGATGGTGAGACCGAGAACCCGGATATTAGGGACGTGTGGGATAGGACTGCCATCTTGAAGGCGTAGGGTGATGGCGTCACAGGGTCGGTGATCAGATTGGTGTTTGGGAGGGCGACCCCGCTGAATGGGCTTGTATAACAGAAGCTCCGACTTAGCCGGCGAACAGCGCAGTCCGGTCCCTTGGAGATAGGCTTCAACCGTGTCAATCGCCGTTTGGAGGGCTGATTCCACTTGACCATCACTGCCTCGGTACGACCAGATGGTGATGTCGTCGGCGTAGATGGTATGGTTGATATTGTCGACTTGCTGTAGGTGCTTGGCAAGGCCAATCATGACTAAGTTAAATAGCATGGGAGAGATAACTGAACCTTGCGGGGTGCCTTTGCTGCCAAGGGGAAGCTGGTCTGATCGTAAATCCCCGGCCGAGAGGATAGCCGTGCGATTGGAGAGAAAGTCACGGATGTAATTGTAGGCTCGCTCTCCCAGGTGGAGGTTGGAGACCTGGTCAAGGATAGCTGCATGGGAAACGTTATCAAAGGCTTGAGTGAGGTCGAGTCCGAGGATGGCTTTCATGTTACGGGAACGATCGTTTAGCACTTGATGCTTGAGCTGCAACATAGCGTCTTGAGTAGAAAGGTGAGGGCGAAATCCAATGATGGTATGCGGATAGAGAGAGTTGTCCTCGAGGTGACTGTTGATGCGTGCTAAGAAGGCGTGTTCCATCACCTTGCCTACGCATGAAGTGAGGGAGATGGGCCTTAAGTTATTGAGGCTAGATGGTTTGCCAGGCTTTGGGATTAGGATGACGTTGGCAGTCTTCCAGGCGGCTGGAAGGGCACCACTGCGCCAGCAATCATTGATGTAGTCAGTCAGATGGGACACGGACTCGTCATCGAGATTGCGAAGGCTTTTGTTAGTGACCCCGTCTGGCCCTGGAGCAGAACGACCGTTAAGCTTGCGTAGAGCGGCATGTATTTCAGATACGCTGAAATCGGCGTCTAGTGTAGGGTTGGGGCTACCGATGTAATTGCTGTGTGGACTGACGTGTCCCCTGGAGATATATCTGGTGCAGAGGTAGTCAAGCACCTGTTGTGGGCCTTGCTTAAGGGTCTCCGTATAAAGGAGCTTCTGCAGCCGATCCTGTTGGGTGGTGCGGGTGGTGGTATTATCAAGCAGATGTTTGAGGAGTTTCCACGAGGAAGGGCGATGAAGTTGTCCATCCACCGTGTTACACAGCTCAGTCCATTGTTGCCGGCTGAGGGTTTGACAATGCTCCTCGATGGCTGTGTTCAGTTTGGAGATCTTAGTTCTAAGGCGACGGTTTAGGCGCTGCCCCTTCCATCGAGCTAGGATAGAGGCTTTAGCCTCCAGAAGATGGGCGAGGCGGCTATCCATGCGTTCAACTGAGGCATCTGTAGTTACCACCCGAGTGGCCGTTTGAACATCAGTGCGTAGCGCTTGCATCCAGGTGTTAATGTCGGTAATGCCTTCTGCTGAGGTAGAACCTATGCGTATTTTTCGAAAAACGTCCCAGTCGGTAATGGTGAATTCTTTAGTGGGGGCAGGGGCGGCAGCGAGTTGGGGTAAAGAGAGAGCAAGGATATAATGGTCGCTGCCCAGGTCTTGCTGGGTATTGGTCCAGTGTGCATCGTTGATATGTTTGATGAAGGTGAGGTCGGGGGTAGAGTCCCGGGTAGAGGAAGTACCGAGGCGTGTAGGAAAGGAGGGATCCGTGATGAGCGTAAGGCCTAAGTCGTGGTAATCTTGCCAGAGGTTGCGAGCTGCAGCTTCCGTGCGAACGTAGCCCCAGCCTGTATGGGCGAGGTTGAAATCACCGCCGATGAGTAGGGGGTGCGTTCCAGCTACGTGAAGAGCCTTCTTAAAGAGGGTGAGGAAGCGACACCTTGCTTTATCCTTGGGGCTATTGTAAATGTTCAGAAGGAAGATGCATTCTTTCCGTTTACGATTGGGAATTAATTCGAGGAATAGATGTTCGATGTGAGGACTATTGAGATCATGTTCAATAACAGGAATACGACGCCGTACTAGGGTGGAGACCCTGTGAAGAGGGTGGGTGGTATGGAAGGTTTGATAACCGGGGAGCGTGGTCGGGGCGTTGTTGGTTTCTTGAAGTAGGATAGCATCCGGGCGGCGGGTATGTTGGCGTAGGTATTGATTGAGTACCGGTTGTTTATGGTGAAAGCCTCGGCAGTTCCACTGCCAAATGAGGGCGTCTTGATTAGTGTGAGCCATGATGGGAGATGGTGGATGTCGCCATCGGCGTCCCGGAAGGGTCGCAGACGGGGGCGGCATGGCTAGGAGGCGTGAGAATATGAGTTTCCAGGTTGGTCACGCGTTGGACAATACCAATGAAGGCTTGCTGGATGGAGTCCAGTGCATGTTGGAAAGTGCTAATAGTTGTTTGAAGTGAGATGAGCATGTCTTTGACTTCAGAGCGGACCTGGCCCGTGGCTCCATCTTGCAGGGCTCTCTTCTTGGGGGCGGGAGTCGAGGGGGCCTCCTGACTCGGGGCAGGGACGTTCTGTGCGATAGGTGTAGGGGCTGGTGTTTGGGACTGTTTGAGGTCTCTAACCTCCTGCGACAGTTTAGTGAGGAGATCGCGTAGGATGGCGTTCTCGCGCTTAAGCTGAGCTATTTCTGGGTTTTCTGGTGAAAGAGGAGGGTAGGTGACTTGTGTGTTGGCGATCTTACGACCCTCTCGCGAGGTGCCCATGAGAGCGTCTGCGAAGCTCACCTTGCTGTGGTTGGTAGATGTGATGCGTGAAGCCGATGCAGACCGGGATCTTGAGCGTTGTTGCCTGGATCGAGATGGAGTTCTGGAGCGGGAACGGCTCCCCCTTGACGGTGTGCGGGAGCGTGGCCTGGTTCTGGTGCTGAGGGTGAAGGGGCCGGCTTGTGTATAGGTGGCTTGGCTGGTTGTTCGTCGTTCTCCGATGCGCTTGCGGATGACGTACGGGGTTTTATATCGAGCGGCACAGCTTTTGTCTGCGGTGAGATGGGGACCACCACAGAGCGAGCACTTAGGGTTACAGTTATGGTCGGCGGGGGGGTTGCGGACACCGCAGCCCCGGCATATCTTGTTATTTGGGTTGGGACAAACGTCCATACGGTGTCCGAGGCGGCCACACTGGTAACAAATATCAATTTGCTTCCGATATAGCGAACATGGGAGTAACGTGGAACCGTAGCGGACCTGATAAGGCACATCCAGTCCGTCAAAAGCGATTATCACTGTTGTAGTAGAAGCGATGCGCTTGGCTGCCAAGGCTGTCGGGTTTCGGGCAGTGACAATTTTGTTGTGGATCTGCTGGGGAGTCTCCGTGAGTGGGATCCCACGGATGACCCCCTTCGTCGTGTGCTCAGCTGCGGTTTCGTATGCATTGACCTCGTGGTTGACGCCGTTCACATGGATAGAGCGGATGCGAGCGTACCGGTCTGCATGGTCCGGGCGAGGTGTGCTGACGACAACGATGTTTTGTTGCGTATTCGGGCAGACAGTGTCTCCTGAGCTTTCTTCGTCCGTGAGGTTGGCTGCTTGGAGAATGGCGGTGGTTACCACGGGACTGCCGATCTTGGCTATATGAAGGGCGCCCTTGGGGCGGATGAGAATCTTGATATCCTCCGTCGGAAGCGGTGGCATGCGGCCCGCCTTCAAAACTTGAGCTTTAACGGGCTGCCTCACCCGAGAGCGGGGCCGGCTACTTGGGGCTTGAGATGATTCATCGGCCGGGGTCAAGTTGTCCGTGCCGCGTTTTGAGCGGCGTGATCGTGCAGTGAGCCAGCCAGACTGGGCGGTCACTTCATCTGGCGAAATATCCTGGCCGGCGACCTGGATCTCCATAGCGAAGACAGAGGTGCGGGATCACTCTGGTAGGAGATGTAAACGCCGCGCGCCGAGGCGCGACACGCCGCCGAGACCCAGTCGGTGCAGTCGGAGGCCTAACGACCGACCAGCTAGGCTTAGCGCGGCGGCGACGTGGCGGGTGGAGAAAAGGTGCGGTTCCCAGGAAAATGGAAAGTCCCACCTGAAAGCGAGGTGTCCACAGAGTCCCGAGAACTTCAAGAATCGTTTGCTGAAAACTTTAGGTCGCTAACAGAGAAATCTGCGATAACACATGAGAAAGCCGGAGCCGACATGAACACAGCCGCACTCCTCGGCCTCTTCTTCTTCCCTTTGTATCACAGAAAAAAGTTTTTTTTCTCTGTTGTAAATTTCTCTGTGGTCTTATTTTTATTGTTGGTTTGATTTTACTGAAAATGCGTGAGTGAAAACAATTATCCATCTTCAATGACAGAAAAGTTGCATTTCCTGTTTGCATTCTTTTGTGATTTCACTTTTTGTTCCACTGCATATAAACTTGATGTGTCAAGGGAATTTTCTCTTGAGATGAACAATGTTGCGAATCAGGAATATTGTTGAAGAGAACGTTTTGGCAAGGTCATTTCTCTTCGTAAGGACAGTTGCCACCCTCACGAAGATAATTTCCCTTGTGAAAACTTTGGCTGGAGCCGACATTCCTTGGTGTACCGCTCTTTGTCGATTCAATCCTCATATTCTTGTGAACTTCTTTCCGGTTTAAATTTTCGGCCGCACTTCACAGAGAGAGAGAGAGAGAGAGAGAGAGAGAGAGAGAGAGAGAGATAGAGAGAAGAATATAAGGACAGCAGGGATGTTAACCAGTCAGGAGTCTGGTTGGCTGCCCTACGCTAGGGGAAGGGTTAAGGGGAAGACAGAGAAGGGAGGGAGAACGTACAGAGACGTGCACGGACAGTACTTGAGTTAAAGCCGCTCGCGCAAACCAGACGTTCTAAGAAAGCACAGAAGTGCCTTCGCTGCCTTCTATCCGATGATCGGTGGGGACGGTGCTCCAGTACTGTCCATTCACTCATAGGACGATCACCAAATTTCCTCAATGCGTTGGGCAAATATTGTCTTGTTGTTCGGAATTGAGGACAATGACAGAATAAGTGGTGAATGTTCTCCTCGCATCCGAGAATATCACATCAGAATATCCGAGAATATCCGAGAATATCAGAATATCATCAGCCATTCCAGTTAGTGATGAGTAGGCATTCGGGAATCCAACTGTAAGCCACAACCGACCCAGAAGAGGCGCTTCTTGTCGGTGCAGTCTAGCCGGAGGTCCGAGTTGTAGTGAAAGATTTAATCTGTGCAGTCCTGTGCGCCTTCTATATGCGGTATCCCACTCTGCTAAGGAGATCATGCATGCTAGAATGTGAAGTTGTCTCGCAGTGTCGGTCCTTGAGAGAGGAATGGGGACGCGGCGTTCTTAGTTTTACGTCCAAGCTGCCTTATCTGCGTCATCATTTCCAATGATACCGCAATGACCTGGTATCCATTGAAAACAGATTACATGGCCTTTTTCTCTCAAGCGATGGACCAGTTCCACAATTTGGTATGTGAGCTTATCATGAATTCGATGTCGGAGAAACGACTGAACACATTGCAACGCCGGCCTTGAATCGCAAAAGACTGCCCATTATTGAGGACTTTCAGCCTTTATCACATGAACCGTGCCGCGGAGAGCCACGAGCTCTGCAGCTGTAGACATAGTCACATAGGAAGTCTATAACCGCTGGGTTATTCTCATTGTTAGTATAACTACAGCGCTACCGGAACTGGTTAGCTATGTAGATAGCTGCTAATCCAGAAAGAGACCTTGCTACCAACTGCTACTGCCTCTAAAGTCTTGAAAATTGTTTCGTGCGTTACGTTATCGCACACGCCTTTGACACCCAGAAACAGGGAAGCAGATATTCTTTCGCAGGGCTTCTGGTTCTGGACGTATGTCAACAAATCGATAACGTTGTCTATGGAAGAACGGCCATGCCCGGAACCGGCCACTACACCTGAATATACCTGGTAATGTTTGAGGTAGCATTCTAACCGTGCTAGAGCCATCCTCTCCATTAGTTTTGTGATGCAACTGGCAAGCGCAAATGGTCGGTATGATGCAATGTCTGCAGGCGACTTGCCAGGCTTCAGCAGTGGAATTAGGCGTTTGGTCGTTAATTCCTGGGGAACCGTACCTGTCTGCCAGGAGCTGTTGAACAAGAGCAGGAGCACTTTCCGAGCCTCTTCGCCATGATTACATAGGGCACGGTAGGTTATTGGGGGCGAGGAGTTACGGAGTTGCCATCTGTCGGAAGCGCCTCCCTTACGTAGTATGAGGGATCACGCGCCACGCTCCTCTTGGGTTTCGCTTACGGGGCTCAATAAAAACGCCATGCGGCAGCCCTCCTTGACATTTATGTAAGTACTCTCAAAACGAGGGAAGTTTTTGACTGTCGATATAATATTCTTGGGCAAACTTAAAGCACGGAACCGTTTACAGACGCTATCTCTTCACCGAATACGTACAGCGAACGCCATTTGCGCGCGGTCGCCGCGATGGAGTTTTCCGAACCGGCTTCTTACGTCAAAGGTAAGCAAGCGCTGAAAGTAAACTATGTGAAATATGTTCTTGCAGTGGGATGCCTGTATAACGAAATGGGGCATAAGAGAATGAAGCCTCAATGCAGCGATCGCACGGGTTCTCAGCGACCGACTGCGCGTCTGCATGCATGTCCGCGCACAATGTATTGCTTTCGCTGTGAGCGCGTTTTCGCACCGTGCCGTGAGCTTTAGCCCGCAGCAGATGAGTATTTGACAATACACTAGCAACCATTGTTGCTTGGACGCTATCAGCAATGTTCAAAAATAACTTTGTTATAGAGACTTCGACGCCTACGGCGACTGTGATGTGCGGTCGCGACGATTCAATCTTTTTTTGTCTTCTAAATTCTTAGACATATCAATATTATTTGTCAAGTTGCGTCGCAATTTATGTTTATCGGTGTTCTCAGCGTGCGATTTCCCTCTGCTTATTTTTGGAATCTAGTGCATTAATTCTTAACACAGACATGACCATACGCTAGGCCTTTCTTTATTGTGCGTCTTACCTCTCCATTTATGTTCCAGTGAATTTGCCAGTATCTACCATCAACAAGTTCATAGACCAAACCGTCCTGACAGCCGGGCGCGGGCGAGCGTCTCAGTGCGTGTTTTCTGCTACTCAACGAACATCACGCAGTCCCGGCGCCGTAGAAGAAATGTTCCTCGCGTCTGTGCTTGCTGCATATCCGAGTTGTAGCCGATGGCTGTCTGCCGGTTCTAAGTTTCGCCAGCCAAGCTTCACGCAGCTTCTTGTCCTGCGGCTACGTGTGAATAAGGCTGACACCGGGCTCCGTTGCGTACGTCCGACACTGCGGCACCGAGCAGCAGCCTACCATACTGCACGCCTCCAAAGGCAGCGACTACCTATTATAGTAGTTTCAGATGTTGTCAAGTTGACATCCAAGGCGCGGTAAAGCCTCACCACTTTATTAGAACCGCGGAGCAGGTGGGACTTTAAACTTTCGTTTTCAGCTGGCTTCGGCGCTTCCGAAGCAGCCGACGCGGCCGCTGTGTCCACGTGATCCCTCATGCCACGTCACGCCGACGGTGGCGCCAGCTTTTCCAGTGGTGGAGCTCGCCGCCAATACTGTTGGGTCTTGGTGGCGATGAAAGATTGCACAAGGCAAGTGCCGCTTCGATTTAGTCCATGGAAAAGAAAGGTCTGTCGATATGCAGGTTGCGTGAAATCGGTGAGTGGTCTAGCGTCGATTTTCCAGCGGATCTAGTTTCGCCAGCAATCCTCCTGTAAAAAGCGTCAGCGACGTCAATCTCTGTGTTGATGATAGACCGAAGACTTGAAAGCGTGGCGCTGCTGAGGGGTTCCAGGGAGACCACGAACAGTTCTCCGTATGTGAGACGAAGGTTTTCGTGGGTCCAAAGACTCGCAGAAGGACATCCTTCTTTGCGATTCGCGTTTGTCCATGCAACACTAAATTTTATGTTGAGTTCTTCTGATCAGCCTCAAGTACTGCACAGACTTTGTATACCTGTATATTCACTCTGCACGGCGACGAATTACACGAAACGTTTCCAGCTCAATATCGTATTCGGTGCGTGTAGGCGTTCTTGCAAGCGAATGCATGGCAGCCTCTAGGGCGTCCTTTATGATGTCCTCTAGGCCAGAGGAAAAGTCATCATGACAGCCGTCTTCGACAATTGTTTGGAACATGGGCTAGTCGATACATTGGAGTGACGCCAGCTACGATCGAGTCCGTCAACCCTTCAATCCTAAGTGGGTAGGTGGTCGCTTCCCCACGTTTTAATATCTGGAAACCACCTGACCTTTCTAGTGAAGGAGGGTTAAACAAAGGTGAGGTCCAGGCAGCTACAGTTCAGCGCAGGAAGCTGGGGCTTCCATCATGTACCAAGCACAGTTCTTGTTCCGAGGCAAACGACACCATCTTCTGCCCTTCTATTTTATCTTAGGTGTTCCCCAGAGACAGTTGGGGGCATTAAAATCTCCAGTCATGAAGAAAGGCTGCGGAGTCGCTGTCGTGATTCGCCGTAACCGCTCACTGTGTGCCCCCTTGAGGGCGCATGTAGGCTCCAATTACTACGAAAGTGAGCTTGCCTGTATACACTGTCCGACATACGTACTGCATGGGTTTCTTGCTCAGATGGCACTGAATGATGGACATACGTAAGATCACGTCGTATGAGAACGATGATCTTGCTGCATTTTGCGTTGGTGGCGGACATGAAACACTGATACCCGCAAAGTCTGACGTTATCTGATAGGGGCTCGCCGATGACGATGACGTGGAACTTATTCATAAACATAAACTGTCGAAAGTCCGACATGCGTGACTTAAGTCCTCTAGCGTTTCACTGAAATATCGACGCGTTCCGGACTTCGTCAAGAAACGACAGGTTCTGGAAAGCCATGATTTTAACCAGAAGCTGCAAGTACTGGACTCAATGTTCCCAGCACCTGAAGTGCGCTTTGCGGATATGATTTCATGTTGGTAAGTACAACGCTAATGGCATTCATGAGCGACCGCAGAATGTGGATGACCTGGAGATCATCAGCCAGCATCGATTCAACAGTTGCCGAAGCCGTGGAAGTCGGTGCGTTTTTATCAGGGAGTTCTGGTCCTCGGTATCTCAGGCCATGCTTCAGGAAGGACAAGCCTTCCGCTTTCTTTGCTTTCCTTGTATCTGTCTTGGTGGCAATATGCGTTAATGCGGCAATCCTTCGGACAGAAGATGTCGTGTCACTATCTGCAGCTGCGGTATTTGGTGAACGTTTTCGGTGTCGAGGCCGACTTTTCCGAAGAGCGGCAGCAGCCTCTCGATGCGTTGGATTGTCTTGTCCCATTCGTATAAGGATCGAGAATTTCTTCCGCACCCCGGGTAATTTTTTTGATGAGGCCTTGTGAGCGCCACTGCAGTTAGGACACTTTAGAACATCTGTGCTGTAGGCGTCTTCTGAATGAGGCTCAGAGCACCGCAGGCACATGACGTTGTTCACGCAGACACCTTTTATGTGGCCATTCTTGCAACACTTGAAGCACTGGAGGGGCTTCGGTACGAATGGTTGTACCGGATGGCGGACATGTCCTGCTTTGGCGGGGAAAGGGACGCAGTATCCTTCAAACAAAACCGTCACACAGGGTGTGCTTCTCAGTCTGAAGATCCTCGTAAAGTGCCATCTGTCGTTGGTCTGACCAGTATTGGCAACTCGTCATTGGGGCTGGCAACGTCACCTTCATAAATGAGGCCCTCAGTACCATCGCCGCCTGTAGGTGTCATTGATCGCACCTTTACATTGTCGACCTCAGATGTAGGCCTTGTAGGACGCTGCGATGTAACAAATAAAGTGCCGGGGCATTTTTGCGCGGGTTTATTCTCACGTTTTTAATCTCATTTGGTGCGATTCTCGCGAGTAACGAAGAGAGAACCCGCCTGTTTAGGAGTCGCAAATTGGTCGCCAGGTCTACGGGCATGAAGAGCACAGTGTGCGGCCAGCGCTGCAGCGCACTCTTCACAGTAGAAGCACTCGCCGACGAAGATGCCTGCAGTAGTCTTGTTTTTGCTGGTCTGCTTATCACGACCTTGAAGACTTCGTGCGACGAGTCGTAGCTGTCCGAAAATAACTCTGTGGCGTCGCTGTCTGTATCGCTTGACAGCACTTCCAAGTTTCTGGACGTCAACCTATCTGGCGACTGCGCTCCAGAAAGGTCCTCGGAGCTCTC
The DNA here is from genome assembly GCF_050947875.1 of Dermacentor variabilis. NCBI lineage: Eukaryota > Metazoa > Arthropoda > Arachnida > Ixodida > Ixodidae > Dermacentor > Dermacentor variabilis. The sequence goes on from NC_134573.1 coordinate 106,858,196, forward strand.
TTCATCCAAGCCACAAAGAGGGAGCGACAGCTCCCAGAAATGCAGGGAAACAAAGCAAAAAAGCAGACACAAAAGTACAAGCGCTGTATCAGAGAATCACTTCGTCGTTCTTTCCGACACATTACAATATAACAAATATCCTGTGAATATGCAGTTTGTCTGAAAATGAAAATTAGGCCTTGAGGTTAAAGCTCAAAATATTTAACTGTAGCGCGAGAGGCATTGTTGACGCAGTGAAAACGAGTTTCAACAGTTGAACTGATAAAACAATGCTGTGGAAGACGCAGCGCACGTGTGTGACTCCGTTCTTTTAGCTTTACTCAGTTTTTTTCTGTTGCGTTGCTGATAAATATTGTAGAACTTTTTCGCCCCATGGCTTCAAGAAAAAAAAATTTGTTATTTAGGACGTTGTAGAAGAAAACGAATGCCTGTTTTATATTACATCGCAAGATCCTACGACAGGTAAGTATGCAAACAATACTAATAGAACTACATATTCGCAATAGGTTCAGAAAACAAGGAACATCAGTTTTCCAAGAGTTGCTATAATAGCTTAAAAGCAAATATCCAAGACTATAAATGAGCTTCCGCTTGGCATGGAACGCAGCTGTATGTAAAAAAAGGGAGAACAAAAAGAAGTACACACCCTTTCAAAGCAAGGTAAGCGAAGTAAATAAATATGCGTAGCTTTGTGTTTAATATGCCCTGATAGCCAATTTACTGAGCTCTCCCGATCCTGTCAGTAAAATGTGTTTGAATATTTGACGACGTGCACCAGTGAGCAAAAGTATACGGACCAGGGATTGCGCATTAAAGCCGATTTTTTCCTCAGCCTGTCAATGCAACTTGAAATCGAATAATGCAGTCCAAACTTGGCATGGCGAAATTCCGAGTCTACTCGTCAATTTCAATTTATGCATGCTAATTGAAAAAAAAAGTTTTTTTTTCGGAGACTCTGTGGTCCGTATACTTTTGCTCACGGGTGTACATGATCTCTCACACCGAGCCTCGTCCGCGGATGCGGATGGTGTAAATGAGGAGGAGAAACTGGAGGAACCCCGCGAGACTTATCTTGAGATAGCCCATAGGCATCGCTTGAGGCGTCGCACCCTTCGACCACTGGCCAAGAAACTCGATAAAACGCAAGCGGTCGCCTTTAGGCGACTCCAGACAAACACATACCCACACCCAAAGTACATTAACAAAATCACAGGGGGCAAAGAAAGCGACCAATGTAGGCTCTATTCACAAAGAGGAACACTCACACACATGATGTGGGAATGCACTTAGCTCCCGTTTGCTGATCCACCCCGTAAGCAGCGAGACTGGCTGGACAGCCTGGCTCAGTTTCGAGGACGTCGACCGACAGCTTGAACTGGCGGACTGCCATGGGCGGAGAAGGCCAAGCAGGCCCAGGGCCTTACTTGAGCCCGATCCCTCAGCCACGTCCCCCTTCACCCTTCCCCCTTTGTATAATGTTTACCACCACCATGCAAAATTTTGCAACACAGAATAGCATCGAGCTGTGTGTGCTGTGTGCATTATGTCGGTGTCCAGACATTGTGAAGTGCGTATTGAAGAGATGTGTATATTTTCAAAATGCAAACACAATGAAATGTCCCTTTTTGGTGTAAAAGGTATCCGCTGTGGAAAGAGAAAATACAGCTATTGGCTTAAGTGTATCATCGCTGACTGGCCAAATAGCAGGACTGTTCCCACGTGAAAATTTTTTATTGTAATTTTTTAAAGCTTCCCTTCTTTTTTTCTATAAATCAAGGAACCCGCTAGTGCATGGAGCCACGAGTGACAAAAAGCAGGTGGCCACTATAACATGTGGTAAAGGGTGAAACAAAAAGCCAGAGTACAGTTGCTTTCGTACAAACGCAACTGTACAGTTACGGGAGTGTACACTTGCGTGCGTGCATACTTGCGTGCGATATTAAAAAAAGCTGCAGTTAGAATTTAAGACCCAGGTTACACTTGGTTTCACACTGCGCAACGTACGATGAAATGTCGAAAGACGTAGTTTCTAAAGTTTGTCACTGTCCGTCTGAATTTCAATTGCGGGTATTACAGTATTTTTCTATGGCATGAACATGCGGAAGGTATTGCCTAAAATACTACGATGTGCATTCTACGATGCACTCGGAAAAAGAAAGCACTCACGTCTTAAATTTGGCGAAAAAAGAAACGGGGAATTGCAGCCAGGCGTTAACTAGGACGACAGCCATATTGAATATGGCGCGGGGAATCAAAGCAATACGGCAGACAGAGCGTCGTGCATGATGGATTCAAGAAATGCCATGTGTGGAACGAAAAAAAGAAGCTTTCACTGGTTTTTTGGTTTATTATTCATTTACAATGACCTTTAGTCTTGATTCCATTTATACGGTAGAGATAAAGAACAGGTTATTTCTGCTATGTATTTTAACCGGTTTCTGTCACAGATCATTCACAGAAAAGTTCTTTTGCCGTAAAGAAGCTTTCCGTAAGCTTTTTTTAAATTTACGGCTATTTTCTTGCCGTGTAGCTTTGGCTAAAAATATACCCATCATGACCTCGAGCGTACCAGAATCTTGGAAGAACGCTAACATAGTCCTAATCCATAAGAAAGGCAACGCCAAAGACTTGAAAAATTATAGACCGATCAGCTTGCTGTCCGTTGCCTACAAAGTATTTACTAAGGTAATCGCAAATAGGATCGGGCACACCTTAGACTTCTGTCAACCAAAGGACCAGACAGGATTCCGTAAAGGCTTTTCAACAATAGACCATATTCACACTATCAATCAGGGGATAGAGAAATCTGCGGAACATAACCAACCCTTATATATACCTTGCATTGATTACGAAAAAGCGTTTGATTCAGTCGAATTCTCAACAGTCATGGAGACATTACGGAATCAGGGTGTAGATGAGCCGTATGTAAAAATACTGAAATATATCTATAGCGGTTCCATAGCCACCGTAGTCCTGCATAAAGAAAGCAACAAAATTCCAATAAAGAAAGGCGTCAGGCAGGGAGATACGATCTCTCCAATGCTATTCACAGCATGTTTACAGGAGGCATTGAGAGACCTCGATTGGGAAGAATTGGGGATAAGAGTTAAGGAAAATACCTTAGTAACTTGCGATTCGCTGATGATATTGCCTTGGTTAGTAACTCAGGAGACCAATTGCAATGCATACTCACTGACCTGGAGAGGCAAAGCAGAAGGGTGGGTCTAAAAATTATTCTGCAGGAAAGTAAAGCAATGTTTAGCAGTATCGGGAAGAGAACAGCAGTTTGCGATAGGTAGCGAGGCACTGGAAGTCGTAAGGGAATACATCTACTTAGGGCAGGTAGTGACCGCCGATCCAGATCATGAGACTGAAATAATCTGAAGAATAAGAAAGGCTGGGATGCGTTTGGCAGGCATTCTCAGATCATGAACAGCAGGTTGCCATTATTCCTCAAGAGAAAAGTGTACAACAGCTGTGTCTTACCAGTACTCACGTACGGAGAAGAAGCATGGAGGCTTACGGAAAGGGCTCTACTTAAATTGAGGACGGCGCAACGAGCTATGGAAATAAGAATGATGGGTGTAACGTTAAGGGATAAGAAAAGAGCAGATTGGGTAAGGGAACAAACACGAATGAATGACATCTTAGTTGAAATCAAGAAAAAGAAATGGTGCATGAGCAGGACATGTAATGAGGAGGGAAGATAACCGATAGTCATTAAGGGTTACGGACTGGATTCCAAGGGAAGGGAAGTGTAGCAGGGGGCGGCAGAAAGTTAGGTGGGCGGATGAGGTTAAGAAGTTTGCAGGGAAGACATGGCCACGATGAGTACATGACCGGGGTAGTTGGAGAAGTATGGGAGAGGCCTTTGCCCTGAAATGGGCGTAACCAGGATGATGATGATGATGATTATTATTGTGATGATGATGATGATGATGATGATGATACCCATCGTCAAGATTGGTTGCAATGTTCTCGTACGAAAAATTCTAGCCTGAGTGCTTTTTGTGAATACGGGCCTGGAATTGTAGAACTTTTGTTGACGAAAGGTATTGTGTGCTCGACTTCTCGATATGTGCACGCGAGAACTAGTGATTACGAGCACGCAAAGTGCTCTCTCTGAACCCTGTACTTGATTTCGTTCTGTGAGTATTCCTGCACAGAACAATTCAAACATTCATTGCTCCAACACATTCCCTTTCTTTTACATTAAACTTTGCCCCCAAGTAAGGACGCCACTTGACGCTTGTGTGCGGCGCACACCTGCAAAACAATGCGAAGTTATCCAGTCTATCAAAACCCGCAGGCACTGCATAATACGTCACGACAAAGCGAGCTAGCGCACCGCGATAATAGGAAACCTACGCACACGCACAGACACACACACAGACAAAAAAAAAAGAGATACAGAAAGAAAGACTCTGCCTAATGCCGTTTATATCTGATGAGAAGTTTTCGGTTTCCATTCTCTTTTGGCACTCCACTGTGCGCTTCCAACCAAGTCTTTACCGTGAGAAATCCGGCAGCTTACTGCTATAGCGCGCCATCTGTCATACTCTAGTTTCGCTTGCGTGGTTTTGGAGTTTGTGTAGGGACCATTACTACGCCATATCAATTTCCAAACCTCGCGCAGTTTTCCGCTGCCTTCATTCCTGCTGCTTTTAACGGAAAGCACCACTGCAGCTCAGAAAAAGGAAATATATGTATATATTTAAAGTACACACATGGCAGGTCAAAAACCTAATTCCATTCTTGAGCGATATAGCGCTTGATAAATGATATAGAATTTGCAGAACAGAATATCAGCGTACACTGTTGTTCGTTTTTTGACGACCGGGGTAAAAAATATTCCCACGTCTTAATGATTTCTCTTCTTAATCAGGTAAGATATTCTTAGACCCATAATTCAAAATTAACTCCCGCTAGACAACTTTTCTTCTCATTTGGGTTGTTTCGTGCCACAGTAAGCGACTACGAAAGCGCGCTTTCCATGCAATGCAAAACGTTCTCAGCACGGCCGTCGACCACGTTTTCGAGTCAGCATCATGTATGGTTTACGTTCGTTGGACCCCGGATTTGCAGCTGCGTCAACCACCTGGGTTACCACGATGTGTACTTCTACCGCATGTACCGACTCATGCGCCTTCCTCATTGTAATGACCCATAGCCGCATGTGCGATAGATGCAGCTGATACGAGGTACTCAAAAACTGCATATGTGTCTCCCCGCGCTACAGCGCCTGGACGCCACCGACTCGACAACGAACCACGATCAGCCCAAAAGGTTCCCGGAGAGTGGTCGCAAAGTAACTCAGCCCAGAGGGCTATATTTACACTTCTCCATTTCCTGAAGGATATGGGTTTACATAATGCCACCTCTGTATGGTGTAAGGACATTACTCCGTTTCTCCTCCCCTCTCTTTTTCTGCCCTTACGTTTACTTTCTCGGCCTGTTTACCTCTTCCCTCGATTCCAGGTAGCCGACCAGAACTACCTTTTGTTAACCTCCTGTGGATTTCTATACATCCTTTCTCTCTCTTATATCTGAAATGCCATGTTTAAAAATCTTGCCAATCGCCTGAAGTGCCGATGCAACTATTTCAGTGCTGAATACTGCAAGTAATTTCAGACACGACACACTTCAAATGAAGGCATAAAATAAAGTTCGTGTTACCGTACAGCATGCATTCGGTAGGTGCAGCGCACATTATGTTTCAGTGACACCATTTGCTTTTGGCCAGCCTTGCACAATGCCTACTCCAGAGTTGTTAAATAAAGCACTACAGGAGGCCTAGTGTTAGGATTGGGGGCTCAATCCCATCGCTCGTAACCAGTTGTCAAGATTGGAGTCGGGCATGAATTAGAAGGTAGCTGGCCCATGCCGTCGTCCAACTTATCCACGCTGAGGACGTTGTTGAAGGGAAGGACTGCTTCTCATCGAGAACGAGGCATGTGGGTTTATTTACAGTATCTACATGTATCTACATAAGGATGTTGCAGTTCATCAGTCTAGCATGACTGCGAGAGAAAGTACACTGAGGGGCCGCACAACAGCGGTTTATAAACACTCGGTCCTCAGTCGATCCGAAGGTGAGGGAAATGTTCGACCAGGCACCGTAGACAAGTTGACCAGGCACCGTAGGCGAGACGACCAGGCACCGTAGGCGGGAGGGCTTACACACACACATTTCCGCACAGGTTCACGGTCCCCAACCGAGGTCAGATGGTCTTCTCAGACCTCGGGGCTTATGTCAATAAAGGCTGATGAAAGGAAGATAACCGATGGTCATTAAGGGTTACGCACTGGATTCCAAGGGAAGGGAAGTGTAGCAGGGGGCGGCAGAAAGTTAGGTGGGCGGATGAGATTAAGAAGTTTGCAGGGACGGCATGGCCACAATTAGTACATGACCGGGGCTGTTGGAGAAATATGGGAGAGGCCTTTGCCCTGCAGTGGGCGTAACCAGGCTGATTATTATTATTATTATTATTATTATTATTATTATTATTATTATTATTATTATTATTATTATTATTATTATTATTATTCCCCGAGCTGACCCCCGCAAAGCGCCCGCCGCCTGCCCATTGTCTTGCGTCTTGAACGGCGCGTGGGCAGGAACCTCGAAGTACGTTCCCTAGGGGACTCCCTCTTTCACAGCAGATCAGATTGGCGGTGGCGGGTTCAGGCACAAGGCCTGCGTTGTCGCACTCATCTTGGCTCCAGCGACGGAGAGTCGAGGACGCGCATATTGTTCGCCACACACAGTCGACTTAGTGACGCCGTGGCTAGAGGTTTGCGGTGGCGTTCAAGAAAAAGTTGACGCCCGCTGTCGCAACTGGTGGTAAAACTTGCATCTCAGCGCGCCGTTCTTAGCACTAGTTGCAGACTCGCTGATGTTTACGCGCTGGCACACTTCTCGGGTAAGCGTTCATGGCTTTGTGGTTTGAAAGTATGTGTGTGCGGTAATCCGACATACTACAGCGAAGCTGTGCATGGCTAGGATCTGGCATATCGCATTCGTGCGTAGACCAACAATTTTTCATACATGGGCCGATCCCGAACATAGTGCCATACCGCGCCGACCCACGGCGGAAGTGAAGCAGGCGTTAAAGGGACACTAAAGGGAAAAATGATTTCTTCTGCATCAGTAAATTACCGTTCTGCAAAACCGAAAACACCACGCTTACACAGACAAGAAGTTTGGTTAGCCAAGAAAAGCGCAAGAACAAAATACGGGTGGCGACGCCTACTTAAGCTCCCGCACCTGGGCGCTTTGACGTCTTGGATTTTGATGGCATCTTCTAGGGCCTACTAATTATATATAGCGGTACAGATTGACCACATTGATATTAAAGTTGTTGCAATCCAATTGACCACATTGTGTTCTAAAGCAACCAAATATTAAACAGTCCAAGTTTCGGGAACCTTAATTCAGCCAACGCGGCCCAAATGCAAAAACATAGTTTAGAATCCCTGACGTCACGCTGACGTACCGGCGCTCCGCTTTCAGCGCGATATTCGAATACTGATACTTGGACCTTTATTTTCTCATCTAATAATGAAACCATTCGTTTAAATGACTGCCTGCAGGGTTCTGAAAGAAAGCTTCATTAGTCTAAACTGATTTATTGTTTCGCTTTAGTGACCCTTTAAGCACTCCCCATACGTAGGCCGATCTCGAAGATGGTGCAATACCGGCCCGACTCATGGTTGTGGTGCAATTCGCCATTAAGGGGCCCACATAGGCAGCTTCACTGCTCATCGTTCTCCAAAGAGTGTAAGGAAACTGTGTTTTTTGTCCTTGCTTTAAATCCTTCTATACAGGGTAACAAACAACAATAACTGGCCAGACAAGAGAAACAAGAAAAGCGCATCATAAAGGAAGATAAAACAACACGAAATCAGTGTATGATTTCGGAATTTCTTACGACTCTTTTCAGTCATCTTGAGCAACATTACGTAAAAGTATTCCAAACTGTCACTATTGCAATTCTACAATCAGCTCATCACGATTGGTAAAAAGAATTTCCGACCCTGCGGCATCTACCAGTGTATATAAAGGAATAGGAATGCAGCCCGGGGTTAAAAAAAAGCTATAATCAGTTACAGTAAGGGTAAGTTCGAAAGGGATATCCTGGAAGGTGGTCTAATTAACGATTCTTGTTTTTAATCAGCGTGCCTTCATCTCAATATAGGAACAAAGAAGTACGCTTTGATGACACTCGACAAAACTTTAATGCGCCTGAAATTCTACGTGCTTGTCGTAATTGCACCTGGTTTATCAAGCCTTAACAGTAAAAGAAATAGTTAAAGTGCCGGTTAGTTAGCTTCTGACGTTTTGTGCATAACCATTGCTCTGCTCATCTTAAGCACCTGTGCGCCTCTGCCAGCCCATGCGTGTATCTGCTGCTACAGAGGATGCTTTTAGTAAAACTAGAGTTCCAAGGGAGCACCTGTGCTGTCCGCCTCGCCTGTCTTCTCTCAGATATTTTTCTGCTGAGTGGAATGTTCACAATGTATTACTAACAAGCCCTAAATTAAACCCTACGAAACACAAACGCAACTAGCTTTTTACCTTGTTTAGAAAATTTCTCCGGAATGGGTCAACTGAAGCCACAGTCAATTCTGGCACTATATTCGCCCATGCCATCTTGTTGGCACTGCCTGAAGTATTCTCAGAACTTGAATTGGGACTTCTGCCATGTAGAAGTACATTTCACTAATACAGAATAAAAAGAATACTCTTACATAGATTTCCTTTCAGTGCCCAGTGGGTTTGCTTTCTTATAAACGTTTATTTTTGCGTATAAGGCTGATACTCTAAGCACCCAACACAGCTATACAAAAGTCCGCTTCAGATTTGACAAGTACTTCTACCGCATGAAAATTAATCTTTCCATGCTTTTCAATATAACCATTGTGCACATCTGCCTCTGAGTAGAATCATTAAGCGGATCAACTCTAAACAGTGAACATTAAAGCTCAACTCGATCGAGATTCATGGAACGTTTACATATTTTTCTAGTAAGTTGAACCTCGATGTCGCATGTGTAAGAATTGCGTCAACATAAGTAAGCGGGTTTTTTAAGTATTGCGCACGTCAATTGATTCGCCCCTTTCACAAGAAATCCTGAAGTTATGCAACAATTATGGTTGGTCTGTAAAGGCTTGGACGGTCTCACTCGAGGCACTTATGGAAAGATTATTAGACAAAGGATGTAGTAAGTATTCGGTTGTTGGCTTCTTGATTATTGATTTTCCTCTTGTCTCAGCTTTTCCTTGGCGCTAGTAATTGTGTAATGCTTAACCAACTAGTAGAACGTCCAGCTGCGCTAATGACCTGCTGCATCAGCCTCCACGCTAAACCGGAACCTGCTGAGCATTGGGCAACGTACCTTCGACGCGGCAATCCTTCTTTTTTTGTCAAAGAAAAAACCTGACTGGAACGTCTAGAGGCTCTGCGCCAGAAAGCCTACAGGCACGAAAGAGGGCCTGGATTGTTAGTGGCAGGTTTGTACGTCCTGGCTATGGAAGCATGCATTGCGAATCCAATTTTTTCTGTCGTTCCTTTTTTTACTGAAGTATTGTATATAAGTTACTTACGCAAGCTGAAAACTAATGGGGAGCGCGAAAGCGCAGATTTGCATTCCTTGCTTCCACCCGTTTCCAGACGTAAATCAGATTTTATAGAAAAGTAGTTTGCTTTCTTGAAAGTGTCTTTGTCTAGCTTGTAATGAACCCGCCTCGCAGCTTCCATTGATGTAGCACCTCAAAGGAGTAGTGCCGTTTGCATGAAGGCAGTAGTCTCGCAAAGTAGTAGTCTTATTTCTTGGTTCACTAGGGTACCCAGCACCACCTGCGCGTCCCGCAATGTAAGGTACGAACAAAGAAAACATAAGACAGCTGCTGATTAGATGTTTTTATTACTGTACACCATGTCCCGCTGTTGATCTCTTTAGCAAGATGTAACCAATCTAGTTGAGCACATTGTTAGCAACTTCGTGCGATTCACCTGGTTAAATGAGGATGCTCGAATTAGTATTTTTTTAGTCTCCAATATTGGTAGGTTGCCGGTGTGTGTTGTGTACGGTGTGTTCAACTTTATGCGTCGTCAGATTAAATTGGAGTAACTGTGTACAGGGATGGGCGTAAAAGGACTCCCTCCCTCCCTAATTCCTACCCTAGCTCCCAAGGATAGTACCATCGTTCTAACTATATTAAGGTATTGTGTTGAAAATTGCTGAACAGCTTTATTTATTCAGCGCGAACAAAAAGAAGCATTGACAGGAAGTATTCATTTGAGTTCGCGAGACACAGAAGTGTTGGCAGAAGGCACTAGTACCCTTGAATGAGGGAGGGAAGGCTAGAGTGAAAGTGAGTGAGGAAGGGAGTTTTCACAGTAAGATAAGCAATTAAATACTAGGATACATAAATGCTACGTTAAAGAAACGCTTGGAACTGAAACTTTTCAAATTTTCTCAGAAGGCGGCCTGAATACTAAAAAGAGAATGCTTTGAAATCCACATCACACCGACGCTCCGGCGTCAGGGTTTTGGCGCGAAATTAAAAAAAAAGCTGAGGCATTTACGTTCATTTTCTTTTCCACTAACAACCGCTTGCAATTGTGCATGTTGATGACGTACTTTTGATGACTAATATTGCATGTTCCCCCATGAACAACAACATTTAATACTTTCGCTACTCCGCAAGAAATTAGTCCGCCTGTATACTCATTCTTCCATTTGTACATTTTGTATTGTACGTTTTATCAGAGTTGTCGGACGATCCCACCGCTGTCAACCAGATGTAGGAGTCGTCAGATGATCTCGCCGCCGCCACCATTTGAAAGAGTTGAAGGTCGTAGAGAGGAACTCGGTGAACAGGATTTATTTGCATTATTTACATCTTAGACAAGACATACATCGACAGCCTAGCGTGACTCCCAAATGGAGCCCGCAAGACCAACATATAGCAAACAGCTTACGAGCACACAGCTCACGAGTACATTTCGAGCATGACAACGAGCACGCAGCTCACTAGTACATTTAGAGCACGACAACGAGCACGCACTAGCAGCCAACAATCGCTGCTTATAAGCACTTGGTCCCCCCTTGATTCCAAGCGGACGGAAACGTTCGTTCAGTCGTCGTTCGACGTCACCGTAGACCAGCCCTTTTGGCGGAGGATGAGGGCTGTTGGAGGAGGATGAGGACTCACATGCACGTGTCGCACATACACACAGGTGTAACGGTCCGGAGCCGACGTCAGAGGGGCTTCGTAGAACTCAGCCGTTCCGGGTAGCACATTGTCTTGCGTCTTGGTCGGAACGCGGGAAGGAGCCCCTGTCGACGTTCAACTGCCCCACTCACAGCAGAACAGGGCGGTGCTGTCGTTCCGCGCACAAAGCCTGCTTCGTCGAACTCCTTCACTCGCAACGGCGCCGAGGCTAGAGGTTGGCGGCGGCGTTCCCAGATGAGGTTGCCACCGCTGGCGTAAATGGCTGGCAAACTTGCACTGCACCTGGCCGTTCTTAACAGTTTCTTGCCCTCCCTGCAATAATCCCTTCTTGGGATTGGCAGTAGGTTTAAATAAATAAATAAATAAATAAATAAATAAATAAATCGAAAGTTTTATTTCGAATTTGATGATCATCATCATCATCAGCCAAGTTACGCCCACTGCAGGGCAAAGGCCTCTCCCATACTTCTCCAACTACCCCGGTCATGTACTAATTGTGGCCATGTTGTCCCTGCAAACGTCTTAATGTCATCCGCCCACCTAACTTTCTGCCGCCCCCTGCTACGCATCCCTTCCCTTGGAATCCAGTCCGTAACCCTTAGTGACCATCGGTTATCTTCCCTCCTCATTACATGTCCGGCCCATGCCCATTTCTTTTTCTTGATTTCAACTAAGATGTCGTTTACCCGCGTTTGTTGCCTCACCCAATCTGCTCTTTTCTTATCCCTTAATGTCACACCCATCATTCTTCTTTCCATAGCTCGTTGCGTCGTCCTCAATTTCAGCAGAACCCTTTTCGTAAGTCTCCAGGTTTCTGCCCCATATGTGAGTACTGGTAACACACAGCTGTTATACACTTTCCTTTTGAGGGATAGTGGCATCCTGCTGTTCATGATTTGAGAATGCCTGCCAAATGCACCCGAGCCCATTCTTATTCTTCTGGTTATTTCAGTCTCATGATCCGGATCCGTGGTCACTACCTGCCCTAAGTAGATGTAGTCCCTTACCCCTTCCAGTGCTTCGCTACCTATCGTAAACTGCTGTTCTCTTCCGAGCCTGTTAAACATTACTTTAGTTTTCTGCAGATTAATTTTCAGACCCACCCTTCTGCTTTGCCTCTCCAGGTCAGTGAGCATGCATTGCAATTGGTCTCCTGAGTTACTAAGCAAGGCAATATTGATGATAACAGAGTTTAAAAACATGTTTTATGAGCCTAAACTGATTGTGTGTTTTGCTTTAGTGCCCCTTTTAATTGTGCTTTGTAATGAGCCGCTGAAGTAGAAGCTGAAGCACGCGGATCTTAGGTCGACTGGCCTCTGCTCGCTGTTCTGTCTTCGGAGTGTTCTGCTCGAGGTTCACACTGGTTCAAAAAGTAATGAAGTAACGGTACGCTAGTTGGTAGCACGAGCCATAGCTGAAATTGCTAGCACATAAATAGAAACGCACGAATAAATACGCGAACGAATAAGACCGGAATAGGAGAGAAAACTGCAGTTGAGCTGAATTTAATTTCACACGTACAATACTTGGCGAAACGATGACACAAGGGCGAAAGAACAAGGAGGTGGGTGGGAGGGGGGACTGCGTTTGTGTATTCTTAGTCGATGCGAATAAATATGTATGCATAAATAAAGCTCTACACGTATAAATAAGACTCTACATATGTTCGCACCAAACTCTCAGTTATGATCGCAAACTATCGCACTAAAGTCATTTCCATGTCGTAATCCATCGCAGGCCTTTTCTTCTTTCACATACGCTCAGCGGTAGCGTTTCTCTGCCGCAAGTTTCAGAAGCTGCAACGTTTCACGCTAAAGAAATCAATTTGTTTTAGCGGGAAGGGTAGTAATCTTTCATGCACTTGAATTGTGGCATCTTTCGCGCTTTGCATGTTTCGCTGTTCAGCATGCTTCGATGTTCATCAGGCCATGGCTGCACTGCTAGCATGACATCTAGCCCATTAGTTTTCATCGTTCAGGTGAGCAACCGCTACGGCGAATGTATTCGCCCAAATAACCTTTGCTTTGTTATGCGGCCGCGCCCAAAGCTGCTATGCCAAATGCTATTGGAAGTACCTTTTCACCGGCGAAGTTGGTGTTTTTTTGTGGGGACCTGAAATCTACTCCTGAACCTGGTATAACCGTTCTCTATAAGCAGATAGAATTTCTGATATTGTAGAGAATATTTAAATGACCCGCTAACGGAATAAAGTGAAAAACTAAAAAAAAGAAGCAGCCCTTGATGAGAACATTTCCTCTTGCGTGAGCAGTCTAAACAAATTGCAGCACTCCCTTTCAGCGGTGGAAGAAAGACTAGACGACTTTGACAACAACTCGCGACGATCTAATCTAATCCTGTATGGAATCCGAGAGGCTGGTAAAATAAGTGACAGGGACCATTGGGATATGATTAATGATAACATAATAGAACAAGTGCTTCAATTAGAACCAGTAGCAATCGAACGAATCCATTGACTGGGCAGATCTGCTGCCCATACAACACGGTGTATAATGCTAAGCTTCCGAGACAAGGCTCAAAGACTGAAAAATTTCTACAAATTAGAGGGGTCAAAGTCCGTGGTAGGGGAAGATTTTCTCCCCGTGTTCGTAATATCAGAAAGAAACCGAAATGCAACACGAACTATGATATAATGACTACCCCGTTTTCAGCGATTAAACTGTGGAATGGCTTACCCCATGCCCTTAAATCATCAACATCTTTGCATGCATTCAAAAATGAACTTAAATATTTCGTTTTGTATAATTAGTTGTCCAGATTAATATAACTTGTATATAAAGTATGTACTTCACTTGTTAAATAGGTTTATACAATTTAGATTGATAATGTGCGAAATATTTTTTTTTGCTGTATGACTCGTTGTATAAGAATCGAATGTATTCCTTTTCACTGCTTCGTTCAGTTTTTATTTACCTGTAGATTACATAATTTTACGCTGCTGTGTCAATCACTGCGTACGAATCTTCTGGTTAACAGAGGGTACTGCGGCAGTAGTTTTACTTTTGAACCCTCGCTTGTATACTGCTAATAACCAAGTATGTATCTTCAATGAATGAAACTATAGCAAGCAGCTAAGCAAGAAGACTCCAGTGAAACGGTAACTCGTGTATTTGACAAGTTAAGAATGAACAATGAATTATACGGGTGAGATGAGAGTGAGAACTGCATTCGGCCTATTATGCACCACAAAAATTTTGTAACTACCTAAATCCCCAAAAAATCGGAAAGACAGTGCAATGCCTCCCCCCCCCACCAAAAAAAAAAATGAGACAGAGCTAACCTATATACTAACAAAACTATTAGCCTATACAGTACCTTTATTCGACCTCTGCTAGAATATGCTAATGTAGTTTAGTTCCCAGGCGCAAACCATTTGGTTAAGAAGCTGGAAGATGCGGAAAGAAAAGCCGTTAGGCTTGTCTATAATAAATATGGGTTATTCGATTCACCTTGAGAAAAAATTGAAAGATCAGGGAGGTATATTGAAGGACTCCACCTAGTGGAGTCGCCATTTCGGCCGCTGCTGATTGGCCTGGCGCCGCGTTTCTCCTCCTCGCTCGTACAGTTGCATCCAATCAGCAGCGGCCGAAACAGGACAGTCCTCTATATGGACGCTTACAGAATACACCCTCCCCCCCCCCTGGACTCCTAACAATAAGTAATCACGCTAAACTCGCACGCCAAGAAAACGTTGTTCCAATTCCTTCATAAGCAGCTTAAGATCGGCAGTTCAAGGTTTATATCTAAATATGTAGCTAGACAATCACCCTACAAGCATCCACTAACCCTAAAAAAATACCGCTTCAATACAAACAGTCTCAAATATTCTTTCTTCCCACAGGAAATAGAGAAATGAGTAGATTACCCGAATGTATGACAAGTTGTAACAATTTGAAAGAAAAATGTTCAACATTACTTGAAAACCACTTGCGTACCACCCACACATAAAATATTGTGTGCTATTGTTAGGTATTAGTGCAATGATTGAATGCGTTAATTATGTGCGATATGTCTGTTCGTAATGTTTTTACCATGTGAATCTTGCTCCCTCAACTTCAGATAATATTGCATAGAGTATGTAACTGCCTACTCATACTATCTTTATTTGTAATTGTATTTCTTTCTCGTTTCGTTTTGTCCACCTGATATAGCCTCATTTGGAGTAATAAATAAATAAATAAATAAATAAATAAATAAATAAATACCAACACTTCAGCTGTCTCAAGGCATCCACCCACATTCCCATTCACAATATTGCCACGGCATCAAAACATTTCAGAACTACACGAATAAAATCTTGAAAGATGTTTGTATTGAAAAAGGTCTTCTGCAGAATAGCATGAAAAAAAGTTACCTTTGTAGAATCTACAATGGGTTTTAGTGAACGCAGTAACATACCACAAATATTACAGAGTCTCACTAACATTTAAATGCAGACGTTCAGGAACAACTCTTTTTTTATGTTCTTTTTAAGAAACTGGAGAAATTCAATAAGTCCACTTCAAGCCGGTACCAGCGCTTTGAAATGCTTAGTGAAATTGCTGAGCTCGTGCTTTGTCAATTCTTCCAATAGCAGTTGTTATTTTGCTTAACCCTGATGATTCCTCGCGGTTGCACAGATGAACAAAACAAATCTACTACTGCAAATGACACGAAGATCTACGAGAGTTAAGCCTTCATTTTGTAATTCTAGGTCTGTATAGGAAAAACGTTCTTGAAGTGCAATTTTGAAGCAGTGTATGATTCTAAGAAGGCTAGAGGTCTTGATAAATGATGGTTGTATTGGTTTCAAAGGTTTTTCTGTCGCCGCTGGCTGAATAAATATTCACAGGAGGAAACAAAAACTAGATGTGCGCAACGATATCAGGTAAATTTGTATGTCTAAATGATGTGCTTCTCAATCCCTTTGTGCAGTGCATCATTGTAAAAAACAAACACTCCAACCACAAAAATAGTTTTGCATGTTGTTTGCGGTGTCTTAACAAGCAGCGCAGCGCAGTGGATAAATTGTGGGTTAGGAATGCAGATTTAATTAAGCGAGGTGTCCCGAATATTAACGAGCCTTAGAGCCGTAAGTGACCAAAAGGCAGCCACTGTGCACAATCTGTCAACAGCAAGTTCTACGCTTTCGGCTGTTTCAGAAAAAAAAAAAAGCTATGAAGATGCACCACGCAGTCCCCATATTCCGAGCAAAACACATTGTTTGAATAACAAGGTTTAGCCATTGTAAAGTACTATTGTATATGTAATGCTTTTTCTACCTGCGTCAGCCAATACCACAAGTACGACACTGAAGTGCGAGGTAGCGGAAAATCTGAGTAATGAAACTAAGTTCAATTACCAAGTAAATTATGGTTGCACAACAAAACGAGTAAAGATGCTGCTGCAGTAGACATAGTGCGCAAGATACGAGGGTGATTCATAAAGTATTTGCCCCTTTTTCTTTGTAGCCAAATTATGACCGTAAATGTGAACTCAACTTATCAATTCCCAGCGGTGGATCTTTCTTCGACCAGCCCGGCCTCATCTGCCCGCAGCTCCGCGGCATAGCGCTGCTGTCAGTTGTTGAAGATGGCGGTTTTTTGTGCTTCACACGTCCACGGCGTACGAGAAACGAAGTATGGCAATCAGAACCGCCGACCTGCTCCCGTAATTTCACTGGAGTCTGGACCATTCAACATGCAATACGGACCTCGCACATAGTGAGTTCCCCATTTTCGGTCTGCTGAAGAAGTCCCTGGCAGGACAGCAATTCACGTGCAACGATGAAGCCAAGACAGCAGTCTGACGGTGGTTCCACAGTCAGCCGGAGGAATTCTGCCACACAATCATTTTATATTTAGTGCTGCGATGGGCCAAATGTCTGATACGAAATGGGGACTATGTTGAAAAATACTGCAAGGTACTTATAGTAGTATATATATTTGTAATTACCTTGGTCGTACCTTATGATGGCTAATAAAATATAGCTGCAAGGACTTTCAGATTCGCCATCGTAGTAAGGGGAGACATCCATTGACCGTAGCTTAATCGAAAGGGTCTACCGGGTGACCTGCGATAGTTGTGGGCTTGGTTCCTACCGGGCGTAAGTTCTTTTTTAACTACATTAATTTCTATTTTTGTTATTTTTAACATTTGAATAACACGGTATAGTTATTTATACTATCTTCATTTGCCTTCGTTTTTTGTTGGCTACACATATGGTAGTGACTAACCAATATCGGCGGAGATTAGGCACCTGTTGGAATTAGTTACAGGTGAAACATTTTCAACTTTACTGAAATGTCTTCACTTCTCCCTCTTCACTTCTATATAGGTCAATGCTCTTAACTCAATGCATACTCTGGTTCGATTTCGTTCACTTCTCTTTCCACACTCGGGGGCTTTCGATGCCGACTTCTTCCCATTTTGCTGCTTCTTTCTTTCCCTTCTTTGTTCTGCTTATTTAACTTCTTATTGCGATAGCAGTTATATGGACACTCCAGGCGCAGTTATGCCGTCATCGTCGTCGTCATGGCGATGTTCCGTACAAAGTCCAAGTCCGATAAAATCGTAGCCGCGCACCGTATGCTGTATGTGCGGGTGAAAGCGTACGAAGCCGAGCCGGTGGTTGCGTCTCAATCTCGCGCACGAAATGGAGGAAAGTGGGGGGGAAACGAGAAGCACGCCGTCTTACACCGCACGCAAGGCTCCAGAAGGAGGGCAGGGAGGGGGCTGAGTTCTACTCCGTGCGGCTGTATCCGGGCTGCACGTAATTATAATTATAATGCAATTATAATGTGTCGCACTGCTCTGTGCATACACCTGTCACCATCATTACTACCTCGTCAAACGTCGTACGTCGCCTTGACGGAATATGCGAATGGATGTGTTGGTATGCATACTCAATACACATCTTTCCCCTATGGTTAGAAATGTTTGAAAATAAGCCACAGAAATTGAATTTAGCAGATGCACGTCAGAATCCGTTGATATTGTTTCGCGTGCTAGCTTGTTGCAGGATTACCGTTGAAACATATTCGCCGCTTTTTACATCACAATTATTTAGAATTTATGCTGAAATAGTTCACAGTGCTTCCTCCTGATATCTCTAATTCAAAGTCGAAGGTTGACACTGCTGCTGTTCATTTTTTCACCTAGAGCAGGTACCTCTCTGCCAGAGGTGAAAGCTTTCATTGAGTCATTAGATTAGGCAAGAGTATTGAAATCGAGGACGGCTGAAAATTAGCTGGAGTCAGAAAATCAGGAAATTTTCAGGCGGAAGTTGAAATCAGCTAGAGCAAGAGAGGGGTAACGGAGATCGCTCGGAGAGGCCTTCGTCCTGCAGTCGACTTAAAGATAGGCTAGTGATGATCATAATGTTGACAATGCCAGAATAAATGTACACTTCGCAGTTTCGAAGAAACAGCTAATTAAAAAAAATATAAGGGTCCCCCGCACTGAGAATCGGGTTAAGCAGCAATTAACCCACGATCAAGTCTGACGCAATTTCACAAGGAAACACGTTGCTTGACCTAAACTCGGGATGCTCCGTGAAGCCCATCCTACGTATGACGATGGTTGAATGAAGATGACGGACCAACCATGACGGTATGACCTCGACTGTTTAACGGCGACGTAATGACGACGGTGACACGAACTCCACTGTATGACGACGGCGCAGGGATGAAGAGGGAATGACTACAATGGCATGACGACACAGGAATCTCAACTGTATGACGATGACACAGTGACAGCAATAGGATGACGATGACGGTATCACGAGGACGCAATGACAGCAGTAGGATGATGACGCTGGAGGGCCGACTATGGCACGATGACAGCGGGAGGGCGACACTGGAATGATGACCATGGCTTGATGACGATGGCGTGATGAGAGCAGCATGACGACAATTGCATAAGGAAGCTGAAATGACGATGAAAGTATGATGACGGCTATTGGCGTTAACGAGAGGACAATTCTGTAATAATAGCTGTGGTGTGACGACGATGAAACGATGACGACGACGGCATAAAACGACTGTATGATGACGACGACGAGACGGACGCGACGATAATGGCATGGTCAAGCAGGAATGAAGAAATGATGAAGGCGTCGTGATTACGGCTGCATAACCACGAGGCCATGGCGAAGAAAGGATAAAAAGAATGGGATGACACTGAATGGGAAATCACTACGACATTATGAGATCGATGGAACAAGAACGACGGCATGACGTCGAATCTATGATTAACAAGCAATGATGGCGCTGCAATGACGACTACAGAAGGATGACGATATGACGATTATGGCTCGACGATCGCGGCGTCATAACGACGATTGACAACGCAGTGACAATGACAAAGTGAAGACGAGTGAAGAATGGCGGTAACATTAAAACGAAGTAATGATCACAATGGCGTATAGGTGATGAACTGACGATGAGATGACTAGAGCATAACAACGGCGGTATGTTGGCGTAGGACCTCACGTTCGCACCTATTTATACCACCTGCCGCCTCATGCCATTTTGTTTGGCACTGACTCTGGTGCTTCAGTCTACATACCGTACCGGCAAATCGTGCAAGACAGCAGCCAGAACTTGAAAACAGGAAAGAATAGGCTAAGAGCGCAAACTTTATTATCAAATCAATAAGATTTGGGTCCGGCGTCTCTTTAGTGGGTCTGGGCACCCGCCGCGGACGCGGTTCCGAAACCTTGTCTCGAAGCGGCTTCCTCGACTCGCTGGACGGCCCAGAGTTGTGCTGTGAGGTTCGAGCTGAGCAGTGCGGTCTTCCAGTGCGAGCGGAGGCTGGCGTTGGAAGAGACGGAGGGGTCGGCACTGCCGGACTTGTTTGTTAAGTGTTAACATTCCAATAACATGTGATTAAGTGGGGCGACCTCGTCACACGATGTGCATCTGTTTGTAGTGTACATGTCTGGATACATGGTGTGCATGAGTCTGGCATTTCTGTAGGAATTCAAAGAGTCAAAGAGTTTATTCAGACAACGTGTGGTACAGTTGCCTAGGGCGCAGACCAAAAGGCAAGTGGTTGCCTGACAAGGAGTCTGCGCCCTTCTTGCTCCCATTCGAGAGCACAAGACATTCAGCGCATAAAATAAACACTAAACGAGATGGAAATACAGAGTGGTTGGTAACATCGAAACGGGAGTTATTTCATATTAAATATTTATGTACAATTGGGAAAAGTGCTGTAAGAAACAACAGAAAAAACAAAACAAAAGAAGTGGCCATGCCTGCAGTGACAGTAGATACATAGTGATGTTATTTTTGAAAGCTTTGAAGATTTGCTTTCCTGGATAATGTTTACAACAGGATGGTGATCGTTTAAAAAACTGGAAATTTTGTAGGTAAGTTTCTGGGCGCCGTAGTTTGTACGTATTTTTTCCTTATTGTAACATATGTGCTGGGTGTTGTAGGCGTGTGTTTTCGTTAGATATTGTTGAAAAAAAGCCGTAGGATCGGAATGCATTTGTAGGTAACAAGCTAGCGCTATCTTTTTGTTTATAACATTCAACAGTGTAAGCAGTTGATGTTTTCTAAAGAGTGGGGCAGTGTGGCTCAGGTATGGTGCATTATCTATTAGGCGCAAAAATTTCTTTTGTAATAAATATGTGTTTTCTATGCTTGTTCTAGGTGCTGTGCCCCAGACAAGAAGACAATAGTGGAAACGCGAATGTACCAGTGTGTAGTATAGTTGTTTCTTTAGCCAGATAGGCAAAAAGTTCTTTATTTTATACATGATACCAATGGACATAGATACACCAGTGCGAACTTTCCCAATGTGAGGTGACCAGTCAAGATGCTCGTGAAATATGACACCAAGAAATTTATGTGTTGCTACACGTTCGATAGATTCATCGCGAAATTGGATAAGTATTTCTTGTTTTATGCACTTGTTACG
Organism: Dermacentor variabilis; assembly: GCF_050947875.1. Lineage (NCBI taxonomy): Eukaryota > Metazoa > Arthropoda > Arachnida > Ixodida > Ixodidae > Dermacentor > Dermacentor variabilis. The sequence goes on from NC_134573.1 coordinate 106,879,361, forward strand.
AGCACGGAATATAATGTACTTAGGTTTTTTAGTGTTTAACTCTAGTTCATTACCGTGGGTGGACAAATTTTCCAGCCATACATTGGTTTCTACTTGGAGGATTTCTAGGTCTTGTCCGCAGAAGAATAATTTGGTATCATCAGCGTACATTATTATTTCCGGTGTAGAGGGCACGTTAACTATATATCATTTATATAAAGCAGAAATAACAGCGGCCCAAGGATTGATCCTTGTGGAACTCCATAATGTATCTGACCTGAGCTGGATTTTGCATTCGTAATATTCGTGTACAGGTGACGATTTAGGAGGTAATTCTTTATTAATGTGAGAGCCGTTCTTCTAACGCCATATTTATATAACTTGTGCAAAAACAGGGTGCTTAATGGAGTTGAATGCCTTTTGAAAGTCTAGAAAAACACCTATTGTATGTATTTTCTGCTCAAAGTTGCCTATTATCTTGTCGTTAATTTTTATTAGCGCCATTTCAGTAGATTTCTCTTTCTGGAATCCGTATTGCTGCTCGGCGATGATATCGTTTCGCTTGCAGAAGTTTAGTAGCCTGATGTTTATAACTTGTTCAACTACTTTCGAGAGGATTGGTGGACTGAAATTGGCCTATAATTATTTATGTCATTTCTATCACCTCCCTTGTGTATGACAGAGATTTTTGCATTTTTTAATTTATCAGGAAATATTTCGGTACTCAAAATTATGTTGCATATATGCGTAGGTGGCTGACTAATCATGTGACTGATGAATTTTATAGGTTGAACTTTAATGTCATCAGCACCACATGCACTGTTATTCTTTAGGTTTTTGATTACTGTACAGATTTCTAATTCCGTAGTTGGAAACATGAAGATTGAGTTTTGGATGTTGGGCGTGATATACGTTGTAAAATCACAATTACTTGCCTGAGGTTTACTTTACCCCCTGATATAAGAAAGTTATCAAATAAGCTTGTCAGAAAGCGACGCTCCTGAGTAAGGCGCTGCATTTATAACGAGTTCAGAGATGCCGTCTCTTTTGTTGTTGGGCATTAGCTTGTTTACTGCATTCCTTACTTGTTTAGGGTTGTTGCAGATATCAGTAAACTTATGTTCGTAATAACTAGTCCTGGCTTTTTTAATATCAGAGCTTAATTTATTACGAATTTGTTTGCATTCAGTCAAACAGTCCATATTTTTCGTTGAAGGAAGTGGCAAATAGTCTGTCGCGTTCTCTAATTCTATTAGAAGGTCGGCATTTATCCATCGCTTTCAGGCTTTTTTACACTTTTTGAATTCAACTGTAGGGAAGGCTTGATTGTAGAGCTCAGTAATTGTTTTAATCAAGGCGTCATATGCTGCGACGGGGTCAGATAGTTGAAGAATATCTGCCCAGCTTGTTTCTGCTACTAAGTTTCTAAATATTGTGGTCTTAGCTTCATTAACGATTCTGTATGTAATGGGTGCACATGCTTTGGAAGGATTCTGTGGTGTACAGTAGGATTTAAAGAACATAAAAATAGGTAAGTGGTCACTAATATTAGCTATTAGTACACCTGCTTGCACATCATCCGTTTTGTAACTTCTAAAACACACATCTAGCAAAGTATGGCACATGTCTGTCACTCTAGTTGGCATATGTATTGCATTTTCACAACCAAACGAGAGAAAAATATCAAGCATTCTTTGTTGATTAGAATCAAGCAATAAAATATCGATATTGAAATCACCACAATTAACTAAAGGCAACTTAAACTGCACGCACTGTTCTAACATGTTTTCTAGAAATTCTAAAAAAGTAGCCTGGTGATCCAGAAGGCGGCCTATATAGAACGACAAGTATGGTACCAGCACACTTTAACATGAGACATTCAAAGTGTTAATTTATTATACAAAACTCTTCTATAGTGACATTATTTAGGTAGTTCATTATATAAATAGCCACACCTCCCCCTCTCTTATCACTCCGTGAAATTGATACGCATTTGTATCCTGGAAACTGTATAACATCATAATCGTTGGTGAACCAAGTTTCAGTGAAAGCTGAAATTTCAAATTTATGGTCTAATTCCTTTAGAAAGGTTTCCACAGAATCCTGTTTGTTCCGAAGGCTTTGAGCATTGAGATGGAACAAGGAAAATTAATTTTTTTCTCGTAGGTGCTTTGAATGTTTGAACGAATCAGCATCATGATAAGAATATGTGAACGGGACTGTCATTTTCAAGGGTGCCAGTGCTATCAGTTACCGCGATGCGCGTACCGCCCGTTGCTCAACGTATGTTGTCCAGATCGTTTGTCATCCTAATCCTGATAACTTGGCTGCGGGGGCCGCGACAAACAAACATTTTTCCATTCTTTAGCCAAGCAAACACATACTCTTTTTCTTTCGCCGTTTTCTTCATTTTCCAGAAGAGCGCCTTGTTTTGTGCTGTCAGGTTTTCATTGAAGAATGTTTTAGATTTCGTCTCCTTTAGTTGGTCCTTTTTTCGCAAGCCATGCGTCTCTGGTTGAACGGGATACGAAGCGTACAAGAACAGATGCAACCTTCTTAGCACTGTCCCCGACCTCAATGTCATTGATAGACCGCAAGGGCAATCGATGAACAGCCTCAACATCTGCCTCGGAAAGGAGTTGAAGTTCGAGATCAGTGGCCAAGACATTAAGCTTTTCCAGCAAGTTTTCATTATCATGATAGGGCAGCCCAACTACTTCTAAATTTTGACGTCTGCTGTACTGCTCTAGTTCGTTAACTTGTTGCCTTAATTCCTGGTTTTCTTGTTTTCACCTAGTGTATCGATTTTTGACTTAATCTTAAGCACTTCTGTGAGCACGAGACGAATATCCGCAATTTCACTTGCAAGATTTGCTTCCGGTTCCTCGCTTGTGTTCTTACCTTTTTCTTTCCTTGTTTTCTTATTCGTTTGTAATTGTCTGAAGTGTACTGCTTGCGTCCTGTCTAACCTAGTGTGAGGGAAGAGGTATACGCGTCTTTGTAACTGGTATACTGTGGCGTGATGTCGTGGAACCTGGTCATACGATCCTCCCACCCCCAGATGTTTGCAGTACCCCGCGGGGGCTCTTCCTCCGATGATGCCCAGTGAGTGAGGCCTCGAGCAACGCGGTTAGCCGCTTCGTTGGGGGTGCTCAATCCAGTGTGTGCTGGAATCCATAGCAAATGCCTTCGGTTATCGAAGTCTGCCTCTCTCGGGTGTATGGGATGTCGCTGGAGAATGTGATACGCCTCTTGCGAGATGGGCCCATTTTCAAAATTGCGAATTGCAGATCACGTACGTCGCTTTGGTTTGTATGAGGGCCAGGGCTATGGCCACTTCCTCTGCCACTTCGGCATGTGCCGCGTTCACAGTGAGGCTCCTGAGGTGGTTGCCTTGGTGGCTAGTAACTTCCACCACGAAACTCTCCCTGTCTCGTTAACGGGCTGCGTAGGTGAAGACCGCCTCCTTGTTGTTTGAGTAATTTTGGTTCATGAGTTGTGCCCTGGCTTTATGTCTCCCCGTGTGGTGTTGCGGATGCTTGTTGCGAGGCAATGGGGGTACGTATAATTGCTCCCCCCCTGTGTGGTTTTTGGAATTTCAACTTTCATGCCGTGCTGCGTGTGGTATGTGATGCCGCGCTTTTCGAGCACGTGTCTGCCAGGGCGGGTCTTGGATAGGTGCTCGATTTGGGACACCTGTTGCCCCTCCACGAGTTTCTCGATTGCATTGTGCAAGCCTAGTTCTAAGATCTTGGTGGTGCTGACTCCAGCCGCAAGTCCCAACGCACATTTGTACGCCTTGCGAATTAGGGCGTTGGTGAAAGCGATACCGAGCTCCCAACTACGGCGTATTTACGGTTATATCCTGTTTTTGCATAATTCATGAATATTAAATAATTGTTGAATTATAAATAATTGGTTAATCTATTTTTATATTTGCCACAATCGCCACAGTAACTCTTCGTCATGCTAAGTCAGACAAATCAGACATCCACCGGTTCGTAGCAAATGCTACAAAGGAGACAATCCACCCTTTCGTAGCAATTGCTACGAACGGGTGGATGTTTGATTTTCCCTTTATTAATTACTTCTCTCCACCTTTCGGGTTTCCGCAGAACTACTAAGTCACTAGTTGTAAAGGGGTCACTTTGTCATTTAATTGTGAAATCCTGAGCAATATTTAGCGAGAGGAATCAGAGTTGCGCCCTTTTAGAGGCACAGCTCACTAGGGAAACTATTCAGAAATATTATAGGAGAGTTCAAAACGAAAAATGTTATGCTTCTTTATGCAGTAATATTGTCTTTGTCTGAAAACTGCGAAATATAACTCGCATGATTAATTGTGCCAGTGCAAAGTGTCACTGAAATGTGGAAACGCACCGATAAAGTTTCAGCTGCGACGAATCAATCTTTGAGAAAGTCGGGATGGAACGAGAAATTGTGCAACACGCTTGCAATGAGAAATTGTGCAATTATACACTCATTCATTAGTATACATAGCTGGCGGCCAAGCAGGTATTGCCATATCTAAAAACAGTAATAATGAATATCGGAATTGTACAGAACCAAAGAATACTTGTCGCTTTTCCGCGTTTTTCTTTTCATGCATTTATTTATAACTACTTTACAGGCATCTAGAAAGGCATTGGGTAAGAGGTAATGCTACTACATCAACGTAAAACAAGCGTTTATTAAACATGGCAAACAAAAAACAAAGCTTCATGTAACAAAAGCATTACTCGTATAACTTAAAAGAAGGCAACATCAAACAAAAATCAGGAATGCGTACACACAGGCAGATACTAGAAAATAATTCTAGAACATCATTACACTGCAAAGTAGGCGCACAGACTCGAAAATTGCTATGCCAGTTACTTAATACCCACAATGCAAAGTGCAAGAAAAAAAATGGAAACCTAGGCAGAAAGCATTTAAACTCTCCGAGCTACGTTTAGCTATCAGTGTAATCTACCAATGTAATGGCACTGACGGTGTAAGTGGTTGGTACGGCAAAATCTTTGAGGCAAAGCATGAGGTAGAGCTCAAGAATTGCCTAGGATATCATGATAGTCAACATCATCAGTTTATTTTTATCTCCACTGCATGATGAATACCTCTTCTGGGATATACCCTGTCAAAATCTCCCGCTGTACGTGAAAAGAGACACAATAAGCACGCTGAGATCTTGCGCGGTGTGGGTTCTACGGCCACCCGCACGTTATCTAGAACCCTCGGCTAACAGCGCCACCTCAGATCAGCCAGGCGTGTGCCGTATGATACTTTTTCGATGGGGAGCACAGCGAAAGGGACGACCGGAGCACAACGGACAAGAACGCACCATCTCTTAGACCACGGCTGCCTAAATGTAAAAGGGGGTGATGGTGGTTAAATTAAAACCAAATTATGGAGTTTTAATGCCCAAACCATTATCTGATTATGACGCGCTCCGTAGTGGGGGACTCCGGAATAATTTCGACCACCTGGGGTTCTTTACGTGCAGCTAAATCTTAGTACGGAGATGTTTTAGCATTTCGGGCCCCATCGAAATGCTGCCGCTGTGGCCGGGTTTGGCGGTGGTGGTGATGGTGGAGGCGGGCTCTGATTGGCGCGCTTGGTTGGAACTTTTTCCGTCTGCGCATCTCATACGTTGTTGGCAAGGATGCTTCACCACACGTTGATCATCAATCAAGCTTTATTGAATAGTTATTGAAAAATCGTAATAAACGCAAACAAATTATCTCGAGCGACAGCGTACACTGGCTAGTGGCTGGTACACTGAAACACGCGTGAAAATGGTCAGCAATGCAAAAAAAGGAAAAAAAAACATAATAGAAGAAACTGAAACACTAAAGGCTTTACATATCCACATCTGTAATATAGATAACAGGTAATATAAATAAAACACTGACTGCACGCGAAAGAACTGTCTACAAATCCTGAATTCGCAAATAATGTTTTTTAGAACTATATTCGAAACCTCATCCTGCTTTAGTTTCCTGGCGTAGAGGATCCATGTGTCAAAGAAAGGCCACTAACAGTGGTAGAACTCCCTGTCTAATTACTGCTAGCCCTTAAGGAACAACTACATCTTCAAAGCTCGCGTGGGGAGCACCTTCTTGCTGTAGGTTGAGAAGTAACGCTTTCCTTTCCACGTCAAACTAAACAATTTACGTCGCCAATCTCGCCACATAAGCACAAAACGGGAAAGCGTATCATCCCGTCCTAAAAAAACAACTCTTGTTTTCAAGTATTTTCAGTTCGAGCATGATACAGTAGGGTAACTTTTTCGCTAATAGGTCTTTGGCCCAAAAATGTGTTCATGTAGAGTATTGTTAAACACGCAAAATTAACTGTGGATTACATCCTTACTTTGCTGCTAATTTCGGGGCTCTGTCTATCCTTTGATTTGACCTTTCTCTCTCTTTTTGGGCCTCTAAATTTTGGGACACATGATAGCCCTTCGCAGGTAAGAGCTTCAGCTTTCTCCTTCTCCCTGCCTTCAGTTTTAACAGGTGACACGATCGACTGAAATTTCAACTTGCATCTCCTGCTCCTGAGGTCTTGAAGCAGCGCCACAAATTGGCTAGTAAACTTCTCCCTATAGAAAGGCCGCAATATATTTGTTGTAGCGCTGACATTGGGGAGGGGAGTGCGTGTGAGCATAACAATATCTTGTGCAAAAATAGACCTTTAGATTTCGCAGCGTGGCGGTGATTGCAGCCCTTGCTACAATTTTAGACAATACTAAGCTATCCAGCCGACCAGAGTGCAGTGCATATCAAGGAAAGGTGTGTAGAATGCCAGCGCTCCCCTATCTTTGCCTCCGCACGCCGCTCCTTCTGTGTAGCTAGAAAACGGCTCCGATTCGCTGTGCTCAAGCGGTTCAGTGTGAGAAACTTTGCTGTGGCTGCATAAATGGGGCGTTTCGCCGGTACCTGGACTACACTGACGTTAAATCTAACATCTGCAAAAGAACACGGCGTGTCTAGACGACTCTGTTTAGGCCATTCAAAGTCTAATAATTGGAAGGCTTCGAGCATCACATGAAAATAAGAGCGAGTGCTCGCCCAAAGTCGAAGAAGAAGGGCCTTGCCTGCGTATGGCTCACCATGCCTTAGCAGTTGAGTGAAGAAGGCTTGAGATGCCAGTAAGCGGTGCGGACACGGCTCAGCTTCTCTCGTAACGTTCTTATTTAAAGTCGAATGAATAAATCTCACCGCCAACTGAAGTCGTTTGCAGTGTACTGCCTCTGTGTGCTCGCATTGCTCTGTCATTGTGACATCAGCGACAAGTGGTAATCAACGTGACCTGTTATCAGTGCAGCATTGAGTTGCAGGATGGACATGGGATGTGCATAAGCTTTGCACATATCTGAGGTAATTAGTATCGTGCTCATCTTTCTGAGCTGGGCGATTTGAATGCGACTTTCAACGCCTACATGCGCTTATCATAATGAACAATGAGATTTAAATCAATTCCGACGCTGATTAACAAGTCTTTTTCATTAACGAATTGGAGTGGATGCCCTTGAAGGACCGTTTCAATAGCTTTCACTGCATTTGAAGTTAAGGCAATTCTTCTTATGATACCTCGTTGACCACCTTACTCCTAGTTTCTTAAAGAAATTGTCTGCCACTAGGAACATGTCATTGTGATTTTATATTTAGAGAAATAGTGAAATAGTTAACATTGTAATCACCTTTGCCGTGTTGTTGCAAAAATTCAGAGGGTTTTGCATTTTTGTGGGCTTTGTATTTTTTGTTGCTGTTCCCATATTGTACGCTGATATTTGACTGAACATATTAGAAAGGTCTTCCCTCAAACAGAAGAACACAAATTCCGTTAGCGAAGTACAAAAAAATACTGATAAATGATGAACACTGATGAACGTGCAAAGAATAAAAAAAATTAAATAGACCTAACAGTATAATGGTTACAAAGTATAGTGTATAGGATGGTTGTTAGGAAAAGCGGGGTTGCAGTTTCCACTCTGCAAAAGTCGTAATTTTTCCGCCCGCGTTCGGTATAGCTGCGCCAGCAACCGATCGCGGCTTCGGTTTTATATAACATCGAGAGCATCGCCGCGTGGAACAAAAAACCAGAGTGTTTGTGGCGTCTGTTAACGCGACGGCCCGTCGAGTTTCGCTTGCTTTGCTGTTGTGCAGCGAGAAAGCGGAAGTATCACAGGATTGTTTTCTTCCTAAGCATTTTGGCAGTAGGCGCCACCAAGAAAGCTTCCAGCGCCGCGTAACCTTTCAGCGACAGGCTTGCCATTCCGACGACTTAGTGCCTGTAATTCTTTTGTTTATGCTGCCTATTTGTGTATACGTTCCTGCGCTACCAGATCCTTTTATTACCACGCTTAGCCAACTTGCCCGGCTCGCCATATTTTTCACATAGTGCACCGCGACGTCGAGTATAAAGCAAGAAACAAAAGAAACAGCACCGATATCTGACAGGGGATACGCGGGAACTGTTTGCTTCCTTTCATATGCTTCCGCTGCGTATTGCTGATCGCAAGAGATTCATGCGGTATCTTCCAAAGAAAGAAGAAGGTAAATCTTCCTTCCTTTATGCAGAATTATATTATTCTGCATTGGACGATTGTAGCGTTGTCCTTTTAAGACATATGCAGTTTGTTGGTGTTTAGCGACAAGGCGTCTCAAGGCCAGTATATATAGAGCAATATTCTTTATGGCTTGAGCCTATCTGAAAACAAAAGTGCTTGCGCATGTCTTAGGAAAATTTTTTATAGCTCCGGAAGAGGCGTCGGAGACTGGTATGCGCACGGGCGAGATAAAACATAATTTGCAACTATATATTATATACACGATCGACTATTTAAAGCCGACTTCTCCTACGGACCTTTTAAGCGTGAAAAGTAAATGTATTGGCCTACAACGATAAAGCAAAACGTACGGAAAGCAACGTGGGTGACCTCATAAAGCAAGCAGCACGCCGTACTTTCTGTATCCACTACCTCCAAAAGAAAAGGAAGTAATACGGTTAAAACGCGTCCGGCAGTGACATATAGTTCAATTTTAAACTGCAACCGCACAAATCACACTTTTAAAAAGCGTACATTATTGTCCGACGAGATGCCATATTATCGTTTCTGGATTGATCCAAACAGCGTTACTTTAGTCGTCAGCCAGTATTTTACCGGCCGTGTTCTGAATGGACGATGTACGTAAACTAAATCTTGTGATGATGTTTCTGCAGCAACTGGCTTGGTAGAAACCTATTATATCAGCATTGTGGGCTAAATTAAAAAGTCCCTATTGAGAAAGTGATTACAGTCAACCCACGTTTTTTAAGCTTTTCGAACGATTTCTTTTAAATCGCAATGAGCATATAGCGCAATTCAATCTGTTTAGGTAGATTACTTGAAGATGAGGAATTTACTTTCGCTGCAAATTGCAATGTTAAATTTTCTAATTAAAACTATTCACAAATTAGGTTTTTCATTCATCAGTTTATGGCACGTGTTCCAATGGTGACATTAAAGCCGAGCAACAGACAAGTCATCTCTGTTTAGAAAAATCGCAAGACTAACTAGAGACACTTTCGATATGTCCAAATTCTAGTACAGAATGCACTGATGTCCTAGTTACGGCCGTTCTGGGCTGTTTGACGCGCGTTTATAGATATTGTTAGTTGTAACGTCAGTGTATTTTCTAGCGTGCTTTAGGGTTGGATATCTAAAAAGTGGTGCTAGTCTCCCGATTTCTCCTATGCAAACACGACATTACTTCTGCTGCACATTAATTTCGAAACAGCAACATGTGTCATGAAGTTAATATTACACAAGTTATTAAGCGAATTCTTTTTATTAGCTACCCGGCAACTCAAGCAGGTATATATGTACCTGGAAAGGTGGAAGAATGCTCTCCATCAGAGGATACTTTTCTGTTCCAAGTAAAAGACAAAAGAAAGAGAGGAAATAAAGTACAATATCGAGCAAGTTAAGTTGGTATGTATACAATCATGGAAATGAACAGTTCGCCTGTTTCATAGTGTGACTCTAAACAAAATGATGTGTTTCCCAGATCTCTTCATTGTAACAATGAAAACTGAGCGCTCCGACGAAGTGGGTATGTGTCCACTCATGCAAATGAACCGTTTGCCCATTTCATATTGTTACCCTAAGCGTAATGAAGTGTTTCCCAGATTTGTTCATTGCAACAATGAAAACTGAGCGCTCAAAGTGGGTATGCGTCTACTCATGCAAATGAACAGTTCACCCATTTCACAGTGTGACCCAAACGAAATTAATTGTTTTCCTGAGCTGTTCAGAGTAACATTGAAAACTGAGCGCTCAGACCAATGACCAAAGAAAGAAAGAAAAAGAGTGTTGATCTCTCATAACTTTTTTCCTTTGTCTTAGCGCCAAGGCTTTCTTTTTGTTACAATAATTGTCAACAAACAAGCCTAGTTTACCGTCTTAATTCAGCAGAATAAATGCGGCACAACCGCGTTCGTGAAATATTTGGTACCTGCAACAGTTTTTAACAAGCAAGTAGACGCCAGATGTCATCGCCTTGCAGGAGACCGAAGGTATAGGGCATAATTATCGGGGTATAAATTTTACAGTGCTTCCAGTGGCAACGTAACCGTTGCGACGCTGATACATAGAAACCTCCCAGCTGTCGAGCATGATTCCAGAATGCGTGGCGTAGGCTACGTCCTGAATGAAACAGTCACCTCCCGCAAAATAATAAAGGGAAGCCTATTAATTCTTAACATATACAGTCCACCGCGACGCAACCCGAAATTCAGTCCACTCCTCCGCAAAGCATTGAGCGTAGCGGACAAACAGACGCTAGTCGTGGTCAGCAATTTTAACGCGTCACACGTGGCTTGGGGATACAGCATAGAGAAGATTAACGGCCGAAGCCAATGGCAAGACGCTCAGCACGAAGGACTGACGCCTGTGATGCACACTATACAGTGCATCGAGAAATGGGCATCGGAACTATAAAGTGTTCAACGAGCTTCCAAAACTATGCCACAGGAGGCACTGACCTTCAGGCACTCACCAGAGTAGAAAACAGCCTAAACAACCACATGACTACAGATCTCACATTTGCGAAGAATTCAGCAGATTCGCGATGGACAAGAATGCAAAAAGAAGCTTAGGCAGTGACCACTACATCGTCGTCACAACAGTACAGGCAGGCCCAAGAAAAAAAAAGGGTAGAGAAGTGAAACTTATAGAATGGGTCTCTTTCCACAAAATCCGACAGGAAGGTGCAGAAGACACTATACAGTGCATCGAGAAATGGGCACCGAAACTACAGTGTTAAACGAGCTTCCAAAATTCTTCCACAAGAGGCAGGGAGAAAGGCGACGGATAACAGATTGTTGCACATGTGGAAAGCGAAAGGTAGTATACTGAAAACATAGAAAAAGCAAAAACATAATCGTAAATTAAGGGAGAGAATTGTGGAATTAGACAAGGAAATTGAGATATGTGCAAATAGGTTAAGCCAACAAAATTGGGAAGCCGCGTGCAACTTGATGGAAAGTCAAATAGGAATTTCCAAGACCTGGAACATTCTCCGATGCCTCTTGGAACCCGAGAGTACAAAAACCATTCAAAGGCACAATATTACTGAATTACAGCTACGACGGTTATACACAGCTACGAAGGTACAGAAGAATAGCTACTTCGAGAGCTCCAAAAGATGAACGTTGGAAATGCGGATAGAGAGCTACTGCCAGATTGTATATGTAACGAGAATCCTGATCTCGATAGCTCCATTACAGAGGCAGAAGTCAGATATGAACTAACCAGGCTCAACCCATAATCTGCACAACGCCCTGATGGGAGAACTAACAAAACACTCAGGAACTGCGACGACGCATCCATCCGAGCTCTCACGGACTATATTAATAAATGATAGGAGCAAGGTGGCATTCCAAGTCAATAGAAATCAGGCCAAATCATCTTCATACCGAAGCGTCGAAAGAAACCACAACTGACGAACTTAAGGCGCATATCGCTGAAATCCTGCGGCGGTAAACTCATGGAACATGTGGTTCTCACACGCCTCACGAGATACATTTGATGATGGAATACTTTACCCACATACCATGGTTGGATTTCGACCCAAGTTATTGACGCAGGGTATTATGCTCAAACTGAAACATCAGATCATAGATACGGGTGCGAAAACTCTAGACACCAAGGTGATACTAGTGCCCGATCTAAGAGCTTTGACATTGTCACGCAGAGGACAGTGCTACAAAATCTCCAAGAACTGGATGTAGGACGTAAAACATACGCGTTCATCGGCGACTTTTTGACGGATCGTACGGCAAGTTTTTCAATTCCTACTAAATTGATACTAAATCGGAGGCGCTCAAACTAAGGGATAGGGGTACGCCGCAGGGTTCCGTCCTATCATCCTCTCTATTCAACGTGGCAATGATCTGTGTAGATTGGTGTACTCGAAAAGTAGGAGGACTCGGACACAGCCTATACGCGGACGGCGTCATCCTCTGGGTGGCGGCTGGAAGCGATGGGCTTGCTGAAAAGATCCTCCAAACAGCAGTAAACACGGTCGAAGACTACATCAGAGACAGGAGACTGAGATGTTCCTGCCAAAAATCAGAAATACTGCTCTCTAGACGCACATGCATGGGTCGAAAAAGCATCAAGGAAAAGCCGGGCATTGTGCTCACTGTAGAAGGCACCAGGATACCGATAGTGGAGAGCCTCAGAATACTGGGACTCAGGATACCCGAAAACAGCGATAATAAAAAAACCATTAGACTGCCAGACAATAGTTTTTCGCCAACAATCGGACTAATAAAGCAGATATCCAACAGGAACTATGGCATGGAATAGCACAATGTCAACCTATTAGTAGAAACGCTCGTAATTAGTCGTATCGTACATGTGGTCTCTTACCTTAAGCTCTAGGCTACGAAGAAAGCCAAGAGAGAATGCATAATTGGAAAGGCTTATAAGCAAGCCTTGGGACTTCCCGCAGATATGTCAAACGAGAAGTTCTCGGCGCTCGGCGTGCACAACACACTAGACGAACTTATTGAGGCCTAGAGAGAGGCGCAGTTTGAGACGCGCACAGAGTTTGACGGGGAGACGCATTATGACGACATCGGAATAACTTGCGAAACACAGCACGAACTAAGGATAGATATAAAAAAAAGGAAACATCTTCCAATAGCCCCAATTCCTAGAAACATGCACCCGGTGTTTCACGAAGATAGAAGAGTCGCAAGATTGAGAACTTTCCACGAAAGTTCCAGGGACGTGGTCTATGTGGACGCGGTGGAGTACACAGATTCACAGAGTATGTCGACAGTTGCTACGAGTCTAGAGGGTAACTATAGAGTTAGTGGCACTGCATTAAGGCGGGATTGGCGGAGGATGTTTACTTAGCAATGGCAATAGCCTCCATGGAGGCTAACATCGTATTCAGCGACTCCAAGACCGCCGTCAAGAACTATAGCAAAGGAAGAATCTCTCCGGAAGCACTAAGAAGAAATTTAACCAACTTTCGTGAAGATCGTGATGTTCACATTATATGGGCACCTGCACAGTCCTCCCTTCCCGAGAGCGAAATAACGCACATCGTGTCTAGAGAAGTGATAGACCAAGCAGGTGACACGGAAATACTGGGGATGACTAGCTTTAAGAAGATAACGAAACACCATAAATTGGGCAAGGCCCATTGCCCCCCGGCACACTCCTTGCTAAGTAGATGGCAAGCGACAGCATGGCGCCTCTTACAAACAGATACGTATCGGAACCCGGTGGCCTACCACCGCTACTACCCGCACCTTTGCACGTATAGATGTAGATTCTGTCAAGGAACGGTGGACCTGAAACATATGGTTTGGGCTTGTCCTTGGACGCCCACGCAGAATAAAACCCATAAGACGAGAAAGCAGTGGCAAACCAGGTTGTTCAGCTGTGCACCGGAAGATCAACTTAAGGCAGTCGAGCATGCCGAAGGTGCCGCCAGGGCCCAAGGGCTCAAGGCCGTCTTTAGGTAGAGAGGCCTAGGTCTCATAAATGTGGTGTATTAAAATAATGTTTATTCCTCCTCTTCACATTAACGACTATAGATGCATTTTTGCCTTGTTGGGTCATATTAACCGCCTCTGCAACCACTCTTTACAAGACGCGGAATCGCGCACAGAAGCGGGGACAAGCTAAAACAGACTGCAAGCCTACGTGTCCACTGTCTTTAGGAAAAAGAGCCGGCTACCGTGAGCAAACAGTAACTTTAAAGCATTCTTGCTCTTCCTCGGTATTTGCCCTTTGTTGTCGTGTCATGGTCATATATAAATATACATACACAGTGTTTCTTATTTTGGCTGCACCATATTTTTTAAAGATTGCCTACGCGAGATGGCACAATTCTGGCAGTCGACCTAAATTACTCGATGAGGCGGTCATTACTTCTACGACAAATTAAAATGTTCAATTGAATAATTAACGTAATACGCTATTGAACTTTTCATTTAATTACTTTACACCATATACTTCGATCTGCGAATTGCAGCCGCTGAGTTAAAACGTCGTATCGAATTGGAACGAATTCTCTGGACAAGACGTGTTCCGAGATAACTTTCAAGGTGCCCAACTAGATACATAGGAGTTTCAGTTACTTTCCTAAGAAACCGCTGTTTTGATGCAATAAAGCACAAAAGTAACCGGAACACCAATGCATTTCGACAGACACTGAAAATTAATATCTCGGAACTCGTGATGTTCAGAGAAGTGGTTCCAAGTGGATACGCCGTGCAATCTCAGCGGCTATAATTCACAGATTGAAGTATGTGGCGTAAAGTAAATATTTGAAAAGTTTACTAGCGTAGTTTCGTTAATTATTCAATTGAACACTTTGATTTCTCGTAGATCTAATGGCCACCTCATTGAGTAATTCAGATAAAGGGTTAGAATTGGGCTATCTGTCGTAGGCAATATTTAAAAAAAATTTGGTGCAGCTAAAGAAAGCACCCGGTATGTGGTTAACTTGGGCCACTGGTCTTGTTCCCGAATAAAGCACTTTCTGTAGGTTGCTGTCTGGCCTAGTAGACAACGCCGTTACGATGGTAGGGTGCCACTGAGAATGTGGCCTAAGGGACAACGTAGCCACTGAGTGTGTGCCACTTGGTTTGGCCCCATTTTTGGTCAATCCCGCAGAATGTATAAGCCATAGTGGCACAATGGGCTCGAAGCCTTAAGTGTATTGAGATACGTCGCATACTTCTGTGGGCATATATCTTCCATCAACGTTCTCTCGACAAGCATCACAGACCACCTGCATCCTCTTGACGCGTACAACCAATAGGCGACGAGGTGGTGCTCATGCCATTCGCTGCTGCTGCTGCTGCTGCCTTGGTACGTGAAGCAAGCTTCGCTTCATTCAACTCCTAAAATTGCATTGGATCTGCATGTTTCTAATGCCCGCTTTTTTGTGGATGCAATAGTGCGTCAAGCAGCTAGGAGTTGCTTTCGCAATTCGAGAGCCCTCCCTAAACCATTAATTGTGGTTTTGGAGCATGTCAACGGTGCTGTGCTGAAACGTAGAGTGCAAAACCTTCTTCCCACAGACTAAGCATTTAGAGCGCTGGTGGTGCGGTTGCACATAAAATGAAGCCATATGGTAACACGGGCTCCAGGATGGTGCCTTGGAACCGAAAAAGGTACCTGGTCATGCATAATATGCCTCGACTATAGATTGAAGCATGGCGTACCTGTTTTATTACCTTTTACCTTTTACCTGTTCTATTAACTATTATCACAAAAATAAAAGCTCACATCCCGTACGTTTAGCCACTCTCGTTAGCACTTGGCAATGGGGTTAGAAGCGGCCAGCCTCATAAGGCAATAATACATACTTTTGCCTTTCCTTTCCTCTCTTTCTGTCTCTCAACATACGCTACGTGGCTCTTTTCATGCGCCCACGGTGAAATACAATCCCTGGGGCATTTGTGCCCTATCTTTTATAGTTACTATTGTGGTTTTAGCAGTATGTCGCTTTCAGCAGCACACATAGTATTGACACGTGTACTTGTCTCTATCGGGCGACAAGTTTTGCCGCCGAACAAATGTTATCGCACAGCGCGGGACGCGCCTGCATGTATCCGAAGTTTCTGGAAAGTTATCGATGCTTCTACCCGCTGTCTGTTGTCGCCGAACGTTGTGTTATCTGATTTCATCGCTTGACACGAATGGTGTAGAACATTTTAGAAGGCATGCGGGTCCCAACGTTAAATCTGGAACATTCGATGATTGCTGTATAAAAGCCGACGCGCTTGACCCGCTGATCAGATTTTCGACGATAGCCGACTGTGTTCGCCGCTTTCGTTGTGCTATAAGCGTAGCCTGTTTTGTGGGCACAGGTTCGCCCAATAAAAAGCTAGTTTTGTATTCCACCGTACTGCTTCTTTCTTCGCCGTCACTACCACGTGACATCTGGTGGAGGTGCTTTACGTCCATGTACCGGACGTCCCCGACAAGCCGTAATACAAGCCCGGACCGCAAAGACAACACCAGCGCCGTCCCGGAACATCGAGCAAGCCGCCGTATTCAACAGCTGCCCCCGGAGCACGGACTTCTACCTGAGAAGACCAATAAGATTGTGGCCACGGAAACCCCAATGGCAGCCCCAGCGTCCCCCATCGTGCTGCAGCAGCCCAGGGAGCCTCCAACGTTCCGCGGTTCAACATTCGAAGACCCGGAATCATGGCTGGAAACCTACGAACGGATCGCGACATTCAACAACTGGGACTCCGACGACAAGCTGCGGCATGTCTACTTCGTCTTAGAAGACGCCGCCAGAACTTGGTTTGAGAACAGGGAGTCGACCTTGACAACGTGGGACCTGTTCCGTAGCGGCTTCCTGCGCACCTTTACAAGTGTCGTGCGCAAGGAAAGGGCCGAAGCTATGCTGGACGCCCGAGTGCAGCTACCAAATGAGAACGTTGCCATCTTTACGGAAGAAATGAGCCGTCTGTTCCGCCACGCCGACCCGGATATGGCCGAGGAAAAGAAAGTACGCCTACTCATGCGTGGTGTGAAGGAAGAACTTTTCGGCGCAATGGTACGAAGCCCACCGACGACCGTAGCAGAGTTCCTTCGCGAGGCCACCGGCATTGAGAAGACACTCGAAATGCGGAACCGGCAATTCAACCGCCGCAGAAGCTCTACCCACTACGCAGGAATTCAATCACTGGCCACGGACGATCTGCGCGAGACCATCAGGGCCATTGTGCGCGAAGAACTGCGCAAGGTCTTGCCTTCGTCGCAGCCTCAAGTGGCCTCTATCGCCGACATCGTGAAGGAAGAGGTGCACCGATCCCTTGGAGTTCCTGAGGTGCAACCAGAACCACCGCAGCCGGAAGCAATGACCTACGCCGCCGCCGTCGCCCGCCGTCAAGGCCCCCCTGCGCGACCGCGCCAAGGTCCTGCAACACCGCAATTCCGTCGTCCACCGCCGCCGCCGCCAGCGCGCCCACCCGTCGCCCAGCGCACCTATGCGAGGAAGACGGACATTTGGCGAGCCCCCGACCACCGCCCGCTCTCCTATCACTGCGGAGAAGCCGGCCATGTGTACCGCCGATGCCCATACCGCGACATGGGACTGAGAGGGTTCGCCGTCAACGCGCCGCGTCCACAGCTTGGGGAGCGCCCACGTGACATTGCCGATTACCTAGCCGCCACTCAGTGGAACTCTCGACGACCGTCCCGTTCGCTGTCACCAGGCCGCTACCTGTCACCGCAGCGCCGTTCATACACTGGCCCAGCCCGGGGCCGCTCTGCGAGCCCATACCCGGAAAACTAAAAGCAGCAACCGATGGAGGTGCGGTTGCTGTTCGTCGAACTGACGAAGATCCTCCGCCGCCGACGAAGACGACGAATAAGCCATCTCGACGACCTAATGACGACACGCCGCCGTCCCGAAGAAGTCGGGAAGCCAAGACTACACCGACGAAAGACGCCTTGACGACGCGACGTTCCCGCTTCAGTTCAACACGACGCAGCCGTGATCCGACGCCAAGACCCAACTGCAACGCCAGACAAAGAACCACCGACCTCGACGTGCTTCTCGACGGCCACGCAGTCACTGCCTTAGTCGACACAGGGGCCGATTACTCCGTAATGAGTGGACACATCGCCGCCCAGTTGAAGAAAGTTAAGACCGCATGGGAAGGCCCTCAGATTCGCACCGCTGGAGGACACCTCATCACGCCGACTGGGATCTGCACGGCAAGAATAACCATTCATGACCGGACTTACCCTGCCACCTTCGTTATCCTCCAACAGTGTTCACGAGACGTCATTCCACCGTACTGCTTCTTTCTTCGCCGTCACTACCACGTGACAGTATGAAGTGAACATGCACACTTGACAAGCGCAAGCAGTAATTCGGCAGTAGCTTTCCAGGAAACGCTTTTTTTTACGTTGGCCTTTCATAACGCATTGCAGAGGTAGCATCTGAATGCTGAATGCTAGCAAAGCTTCATTTAAGTGCAAGGATAGAACCATATAAAACTGGCCATTATCTCAAAAATTGCAGCAAAGCATATTGTATTAAGTGGCATAAGCCTTCTCTCATCGCAATCACTTCATTTTGACTTTCATGCAGAAATTACAGAATAGTGTACTGAATTAATGCCTCCAGCGCTTTCATAAACCGCTTACTACGCTGGCCGACATTGCGCATATTGTAATGCTTTACTGTAAGCTCTGCCATATGGTTTTCTTTCCGTCACTTCCTGTAAAGACAAGTGTCTTGAGGACAGTCGCGCCGCATCTTATGTATTCTGCTCTCCCACTTACTTATTTCCTTTATCCTTGTGTTCCATTGTTTCTGCGTTATCATACGGAGTTAAGAACACAACCCATACTTTGTGAAAGCCTTATCGCTTGCTTTCTCTTCCTTGTAGAGCCATCTTGATAACATCTTAAAACTGGCGAAGTACAAACAATGGTGAGCGCGTTTTCCTCGCCATGAACATCACTGGGGAGGAAATGTGGAACGTACATCTTGCAGAACCGAGGTTTTCAAGCCTGACAGCAAATGAGACGGACATTCAGAATGTGGAAAAATTGAAAGAGAGAGCATGGGCCCCGACGCCTGATGGTAACGAGTTGGACCAGGGTGTGCGAACACACCGACGCACGCTGCTAACTTTGACGACTTAGCTGATTGAGTGAAGCAAATGAGAACAATTAAATAAGGACTATATTCAGATTCCTCTTCGTTGGTGCGTATAGTGCTTGTTGTTTGTTAACGTAACAATGAGTGAAACAGTGTATTGACGTGGTGCACACCGAGATGAAGAAGCGATCGAAGAATCTGGCTAAGAGCGACTGGTGGATTGATCTTTTGTACAGCTTTGTAACTTTCTTTTATTGATCAGAGCCTCTTAACTGCTAGAAGCGGCAAGGTCGGTGACATTATACGCGCATCCATAGCAAACATTCTCCGGTGCGAACATTGGTAGCTGCACTGTTTGCTTCAGGAGAACGCAAGCTCTGTCAGGATTATCTTCTCAGCCTCGTTTGCGAAAAGGCTGGCAAGATAATTAGTGTGCAGGCAAAGACGTTTTGTCGGCGATGTGTTTTCCATTTTTTTTCGTACTGCTGCAACCTCCGCATTCGCCCGGGAAGAAATTTTTTTTTCAAGAAAGAAAGGAAATTCATGAGCATGCGCGAAGTTTTTATCATAAAGAAAGAATCAGAAGCGATGAATGCAAATACTTGTAGCAACCTGGATCGGTTGTTGGCTGCCGTGTGCGATGGGGCCATGTGGGTAACAGTGGCAAGGCGTACGCATAACTAATGCAAGCAGCGCAGCAGAAGGTAGTCGAACTGGAACTGGAGGTCGCCGATCTCACACCTCCTCAGTTTTATAAGGAGCTGAAATGCGGTGCGGTCGACGTTTGTGCGATACTACAAAATTGCGAGGGTGTACACAATGTGGAAACAGCGTCACACACGAGGCATAGTCAACACACGACGACATGTAGTGAGTGCCAGCTGGCGTTGTCAGTTGTTCGGGCTTCGTCGTTGGTATCGCTTCCACATTGTTACGGTCTAGATTAAACACTGGAGTCGAGCTGTTCAGGCCGTTCAGATTTCAAATGAGTAAATGGAGGGAGGCGGCGGAAGGAGCAATACGACAACACGGATTGTTTGAAACATGGGACATATCATAGAATTTCCTAAGAAGTTTACGACAGTGAACTCTCGAGTTGGTGTCTGCTGCGAGCATGGCGGTTCAGCCAGTGGGGCAATAATGATTAGTGCATGGATTTGCCTAAATTTCGTCCTTCTTGATTCAAACGGTTGTTTCACTTTACCCATTGATCATCTTTCTCAATAATTGCACTGTGAATACAACAGTTTCCAACAATTATGCTTTCAAAAAGTCTAATTGCCTTGCTCTATTTGTTAACTACAAGTGCAATGAAGTTAAGGAAGAATGAAAGTAATGAATTACGTCACCAGAAAACTGAAAGCCACCGGCACGAAAATCAGACAACATCATGATAACTGCAGGCGATCGTAGCGCCAGAGTTCCTTCTAGTGGTTTCTGTAAGAAGCTCAATGGGATATTTAACATGGTAACCTAAACATTCGGGCTAACTGGTTGAGTATCTTTAGGGTAAGCACAGCTCGACAACATATTAGGAACTATGTCTGTAGATGTGCAGAAATCGTTGTGTACAACACACTGCTTTCATGTGGCAAATATTATTATTGGGATGGGTGGACGTTGTCTGAGTTGCCACCTGCACGTGAACGTGAGAAATATGTTAAGCAATGGTTTCAACAGTCTTTGGAAAAATAGAAAGCGAAGTGGGTTGCAGTATCTATAGACAGACCTTTGATCGCTCCGTAACTGCAGGCAGGAATGCCGAAAGGAGTGCCACGGAAATAAATGTAGCAGCGGAGAAGGCGCGACGTGGCAAAATTTGTGTACGTAAGTCTGCTATCGGTTGCCTTCATTGACAAATTATTAGGATAGTTGAATGTCGCGCAGGCGTTTGATGTGACAAAAATAAAAGAAAGATCAGTGGTTCCCAGTAGTGCGACCACATGACAACTTATGTCGTGTACGTTCTCCATTTTCGTGCATTGGAGAGCCCACCTGTGATTGTTTTTTTCTGCAAATTATAAAAAAATCTGCTAAATATCACCGCTGTCCGTGTTGTCCTGTGTGCATTAAACACGCGATGCTCACATCACGCGTATAGCGCGCTGTCGGGCTGCACGCAAACTGGTAAGCGGATTGGACTAATCTATGTTCGATAAGGTGATCGATTTATACAACGAGGACAGTTAATTTATTAAATTCTGTGACTTACGTGCCAGCGCCCCGATGTGATTATGATACATGCCGTAGTAGAAGACTCTGAGTGAACCTTGACCATCTAGGGTTCCATGACGCGCACCCAAAGCATGATACAGAGACGTTTCTGGATTTGTCCACCATCGGAATGCAGCCGCCGTGGCTGGGATGTAATTCCGCGACCTAGTGCTTAGTAGCGCACTGCACTAAACGATTAAGCAACCACGACAGGTTAACGATGAAAGGTATAGATTACAGAACGAAATATACTTCGGCACGCGAATACTGGCAGGTGTGCTCCGGGATATCTTATTCCATCCCAAGATCCTTGTTATGTGCAATAACGTTAGTACGCGGACGTTGTGTCACTTAATTTACTCGTAGTAAGCGCCCGCGTCAGTTCTTCAAAAAACTACTTGGCCCCTTCAGCATTGAGGCAGGATTATGTGTAGGGGAGGCTTCTCTCCTTATAGTCACTCCATTACACGAGCGTTGTAAAATTATAGTGTGTGGCATCTAATGTCATCCGAAAATATTTCCACGAAAAGTGCACAGCATTGGTGAGCGTAGACAGTACTTTGCACAGCAGACAAAGAGGCGCGTATTTATAAAGTTGGGACTCGATTTGACGAAGCGATGATCACGATATAATTATTTCGTTTATTCGGGAAGTTCATAAAATCGAGAAAGAAATTTTCCAGTCCATCCAAATCTAAAATTGTAACGTAGCGACACACAAAAGCTACCGCTGCATTGTATTTGCCACAGTCCAGCCATCTGTCGCATAGACCATGAAATAACGAAAGGATCTACCACCCTACCCTATCGAGGCGGTGTTGGGCCGGCTGTTGCGTGCATGGACGCGGCGTGCAGCCTCGTCAAAATAAAAGTAAGGATGCGACCATGGCGCCTTGATATTTTAACGCGATAGCTTTACAGCGCACGCTCGAAGAAGAACCCGTCTGTATCAAACTTACAAATAAATCACCGCATTTTCACTCATTTATTCCGTGAAAAAATTTGTTAAATTGAGTTCGGCCAAGTTTTTTTTTTCATTAGTTCGGGGTTATGATAACATAGAAACCTACGTATACCTGCCGCGGAATGGAAATTTCTCCGTTAGATCGCGAACTTCGTAATATCGAGTTTGATTAGCTTGATCTTTAACTGTTTAACGTACAGTCGCTTTCAATATGAGATACTGCACGGGTCCCACCCCTTCACCACGGCGATAACGTACGATGAAGTTGGACAGCTACATACTGTTTCAATTAGTCGTATTTACGAAACCACCTTCTCGCCATGTAGGTGCTGCCGTGTAGATTTTGGGCCCCTTCGACAAAAGCGCCCTGTTGCAGATCATAATCAACGCGAGTGTACCTTCAGTGCTCATAAACATGCGGGGAGAGTGCACTTGCAATTGCTGTATACACACACGGCGGGGTTTCGAAGTTATGTGTTGTCTGCGTGTGCGTCTGCGTGCGTGTGTCTGTGTGTTTTTCGGAAATGGTGCAGAACCTTCAGCTTGTTATGATGTCCCTAGTACTAACCCAAACGAATGGTATAAGTGTTAAAAGGAAGCTGGAAAGTTTTCCAGAAAAAATGAGTGAACATCTGTACATAATGGTTTTCAACCCTCCGAATTCGAATATCGTATCGAAATTGAGCGAAAGAAAGCGCAAATATATTTTATTTTGACGAAAAATACAGCAGCGGACACGCCCAGCTCGCGCGTCTCGTTTCCGCCTGTGATTGGTCGGGCGCCTCGTGACGTCAACACTGGTGTTCGTCCGAACCGACCGCTGCCGCTACACATGAATCGCGGTGCCAGGTAGTGTGGTGCTGTTTTTCTGAGACGGTAATGGAAAATTTAGAGAGACTGAGTTTTTCTGAGGAGTTCGACGTTACTCCCTACATGCGAAGAGCCGGCCT
The DNA here is from genome assembly GCF_050947875.1 of Dermacentor variabilis. Taxonomy (NCBI): domain Eukaryota; kingdom Metazoa; phylum Arthropoda; class Arachnida; order Ixodida; family Ixodidae; genus Dermacentor; species Dermacentor variabilis. The sequence goes on from NC_134573.1 coordinate 106,902,613, forward strand.
CTGGAAGAAGCAAACGATGCTGGTGCGAGCAGTGCTTTCGACGCGAACGAAAGCGAAGTCTTGAGATCTCCTCGAGTTGGAAATGCTCTTTGGTGAGTATGTTTTTTGCAAAGCGATTTAGTGATCTCGCCGATCTTTCGCCGATCTAGTGAGCTCGTTTCCGGTCAAACAACTGTAGTGTTCAGTTCCTGCATGCCTCCTTGTGTAACGTAAGCGGGGATGCAATCGTCGGCATTTGTGCGCTGTCCAAAGCTGTCGGCAATCTACAAAGACGGTTTAAATGCGTGAAAAGCTTCCCGGTCCATGCAGTACGTGTAGTGACCTTCATCTGTGCGCCATCCGCACACTACTCGTAACCGAAGTCGTAAAGGCGGAGAATTCCGTCGGCTACGTGAGACGGTCGGTTTCTCGCTGTGCGCGAGAGAAGAAGGGAGCGTAGCGTCCAGGCGTGCGCCGGCTTTCCAGCACATGCAAACTCTACATTTGCATTGCGTTATGGTATCTGCATGCAGGCTGTTTTACAACACACGTGCAAATAGAAAATTCGCGGCGCTTTGCGACGAAACCTGCGTCAAGGGCGGGAGATAAACATGCACCTTCCGTTCAGCGTGCTAACACGAAGGAGCTCGCAGTAAATCAAAATCCAGGTTTGGGTGAGTTCGTGTATTCATAAGGCCTTTCAACACCAGTTATCATCAGTCAGTCCGCACTCGTGCCGTCTTTGTTTTCGTTGCTCCAACCTTTTCGCGCTGCGTTTAGAAAGCCTGGTAGTGGCAAGTAGTCCTCTCTCATTCTGTGGCCATATACTGCCACTGCGCAGGCCGAATTGCAGGGCTGACCGTATACGTGCTGCGTGCTTGATAATGTATCAAGCTAAGGTGCACTTGGTAATTTGATACTAGTTCTTTGCATGTGTTCATGAGTGCAAATGCTTCTTTGGTAGTCTTTGATGCCATTTTAAACACACTTCACTTTTAATAGGTGTTCGTACCATCACTTTATCCCAATGAACAATGAAGAGGACACGCAGACGCACCAACAAAGGAATGCAGGAGCGATCGAAGCAGATTACGATGGCACGCACGCAGATACAAGCACGGTCAGGCACGGTCGCGGAGGCTGCGAAGGAACGGAACACTAGTGTTGACATCACAACCCCGCGGCTTCCGGTCTCCGCTCGCATCGTCAGCGTCAGCAGCAGCGCGCGGCATTCGACGGGGGGCGGATCTACAGCGCAATTTTAACCGACGATTACGTCGCTCCTAATTGAAAAAAAAAAACCCAAATTTTACCTACATGGTTTATAAGGTTCCCGCATCCGTATATGAGCGTCTTATTGGATTCGACACTCTTCAGCTTCCCTTTAAGCACCATGGAAATGTACAAAAATATTGCTGTTCTTGCAATAAAATAAATCTTTCGAACTTTCACAAGCTGCACGTTTCACTTTCCGAAGCTCGTTATATTTTTTTTTGTAGTTTTAAATTTTATTGCCAGATTTATTCTGAATGGTTCCGTAATCTAACACTAAGTTGTGGGCGAGAAAAAAAGGAATTTTCCTACGGAAATTTGTCAGTTCTGTTTAGGAATAAAAATATGCACAATGGAGAGAGTGCTTGCCAGGAGGCATTACGGCACTGTAAGTGTGCAGATGGAATATGCTCGGACCACCCGATAGGAAGGCTACGTTAATAGTTCCAAATTTGGGTTGGTATAACATACGCGCGTCTGCATCAACATTCACTTTAGCGCTCGGCGTCCCGCCAAGCTGTGATCCTACCCATCCGCGTTAGAGAAGCGTGTGCGTCCGTACGTGCTAGCACGTCGATTCCAAGCCAGACCAAAATCTGGAGACAGGTGTACCTCAAGATGAGCGATCAAATTCATGACACGAAGTCGCAGCATGTGCTACTGAAAACTGTTTCCGCCGCTCGCTGGGCTGTGTGTTAGGGCACTGCTGTTAGCTCGCAAGAATTTCAGCGCTGGTTGACCTTATACACAAAGGGAAAAAATAGAAATATAAGACAGTCGGTTGCGTTTCCACTCTGTCACTTACCCTTACGTCGTTTTTCACAAATTTGGCGCAACACTTCGACGCAAATACTCAATCGCTCGCCTGAATGGAGACGCCCGATTGATTGGACCATAGCACAAATCATCTGGGCACTCTACCGGTTACATAGCTTTCCGGCCGAGGAGCGCGAAATGCTTCCTTCTGTGAGGCACTAGGGTTCTAGGAGGAACCTTTAGGGGATTATAAATCCGAATGCCGAAAAAAGATATTCCGTAGCGTGCACATTCAAGTATTCTAAAAAATTTGGTCCTACCACAATTTTATTTTTCCAACGCTCGTCAAATTTGTTATATTGCGTCTCAGTAGCTTTGAAATTGCTTTGCCATTCTGTGGTCGTAGGCATTAGGCCTTGAAGCGCCTGAGTCCGAATGGTTTGGTCCCTCGTGTGCATTATTTTCGAAGCACTTGATCAAAGGCCACGATTGAGGGAAACATTAATCTCGTCTATTTGTTTTCTCCCAAATGGCATAAAACACAGAGCTACAAGCGACGAAGCTATTACAGGTATTCCTTACGATACAAAAGTGTAGATAACTCAAATAAAAAAAATACCGGAACGATGTATTTGTTCGGTTTTATGATGGATCTTGCAATCCATGTTGATCACGCCTGGTAGGAAAACACTAAAAATGTGTTGGCCTCTGGCAGTCAAAGTAACAAAATGCTGCTGAAATACCCCACTTTTAATGTTTCGGGAGTTTTTATATTACGGAAGTAGTATAAAAGTTCACCGCTTTCAGTACCGGTAAGTTTCAACCACCTATAGCTCAGCTTCTTGGCTTCTTTGCCAAACTAAGGTTCCTACCTAAGCCTAAATGATGATCTATGCAGTGTGGCCCACACCCATGCGAAGGACGCGCGGCTCCTATTGTTCGACGGCAGACTTTACGAGAACCGAACATTGCGTATTGAGCTACATTTGCGTTTGTGCCAAGAAGACTTAAAAGCCTATAAGGCTTACGTGATGCTGGGCTAGTTGGTTTATGATTTTCAGCATAATATTAGCGCAAAGATTAAATGGGCGAGAAGGACAGGACTGGCGATAACTTCTGACTGAATTTATTGAAGGAAATATTCGGAGGCATGCGCCATAAAAACATCAACGAGGAATGTGCAGGCTTCTCGTAGCATTTTTTTAGACAGCCGCATGCCGAAACTCCTGCCTATTGCAGTACAACGATATTGACAGAACGCTGACACAGTGTAGTGACTGCTTCTTAGTATGAAACGCCTGAATAAATTCTCGGGCAGCTTAGTCTCAGAATTTACAAAGAATTATTGGGCCAGCAAATAGCAGTGCACATGGGCATGCATCACAGTGAATGGACAAACATTTCCTACACCCATTGTTAAAGAAATTTCGTGTTCCCTTAATTCAGTGGAAGCTTTAATTCGTAGCCAGCTCCGGTTTTCCTATTCAAATACACGCAAAAGGCGATAATGCTCTGATGGGACAGCCACTGGACCGGTTAGAATAAAATGTATCGTATTTTAGAGAACCATTACATTCTAGCAACTGTTGGTAACAGAACTGTGATTTAGCCCTTCGTGCCATGTACAAAAATGCCGAAAATTGGTAAGCTGAAAAAAAATTATGCCTTAAGTTTACAAATTGGTAACTCTGCATATAATATAGGTATCGCGGTTATATATAAACTGAACCTGTTAGAGCATCTAAATCAGATCAGTTTAATATATTAGTTTGCAGCGTACGTCAAATTTTTTACAGTGGTTAAGATGGATTTGTAAATGTCGTATTCGCAAATTTGTGGTATACTTCAGAGCGGTGTGTAATGCATCAATTTTGCCCGCTTTATAGGTGTATCAAGAGGCGCAGCACATTAGGTAGTAGAAGTAGTTTAAAGATTTCTCTAATCAGGTAGGAGAACGGCCATTGTAACTTCCCGGCCATTGTAACCTCCCATTGTAAACAGCGCCACGGAAACGTTGCGCTGCTGATTTCAGTCATGTATCTGTACAAACCCACCCAAATTTCTGCATGTTGAACGTAATTTCTCGTTCATGGCTAGCCGATACGCAGGGCGTCACCACATGGCACGTACTCCTGCTGTCGCCAACAACCATAAAACGGCAGGGAGTTGAACATGCTCCAAGAAGCGGAAAACCCTATCTTACGTGCGCCCCAGAGACACGGGCCAGCCACTGACTGCAAGAAACTGACGCTTCGCCCTTACAGAATATAAACCAGCTACTATATATGGTCTCTTTTGGGCGTAAGCTAAGGGGTCCGACGAAGCGAAACGCGTCGTCTTCCTTTGCATTTACCCAAAGCCACATTTTGAGGCGCAAGAGGGGCAACATTCCCTAGCGAGAAGTCCACATAGAGGCAGAATTGTCCAGCAAAATGTCCCAACGTTTCTCACTGGGAATGTTCGGATGGGACAAATGCGATAAAGACGCTCTCGGGACCACAGTCGGCTTTTTCTGGGAGAGCATAATTGTTACCTAAATTCAAAGCGTTAATTTTCGCTTGCTGCAGCCTGCTTAGTAAACTACGTCAAATAATATGCCCAGTAACATGAGCAAAATGCCCACTGATGAACACAATTTTCCTAATTGACGTCAGCTCTCACCCAATAGCAGTTGTAATATTGTACATGACGACGTCTGAAAGTCGCCGGCAGCCTCCAAACGGGCGACGAGAAGGCTTCTGTTAGTGGCGTGCTGGACTTGAAACGGTAGAATAGTGCCTTATGCCAACACTCAACCCGATTCTCGCTGTGTCAGAACGAAAGACTCCTTCTATTGAAACCAAGGTTCAGGTTCTTGTTGTGAAAGTCGCCACTAGTGCCACTTTCTTGCTATCCCTCTAAGGAATGGTTGCATGTTGATCACTAGGTCTTCTTCAGACACATCCATTGTCTTTCGCAGCTTGCTCATAGAAACTTATCCACCCTTCTGGACTGTCCGATGAGCTGTCGAACGTTTCAGGACGTACTGTTCGTGACACACGGTTTGTCCGCTTGGTTAAAGCAGAAGCCAGAGTCTCAACAACAGAACTTTCCTGCAAAATTTGCTGTTGTAGAATTGGTATGGCTTGTAGAACTGTTGGTAGCCCATCAGATGAAGCTTGGCGGAGCATGAAAGTTATTTCTAGTGGTGTCACCACCAGCTTGTCGAACAGACGCATCGGAATATTTACTTTCACTGAATGTTGCTCCAAAAGTGCCTCTTTAGACACTGAAGCTTCGTCCAGTATGAGATTCAGAAGCTCACCTGTAGCGACATGTTCGGGAAGGTGAATGGCGTGTTCGTCCTCGACTTGATATTTCTTGAATACAACAGTGTTGCTGCAGTTATCTACAAATAATATCACCCACATATTGGTTCTTGTCGTCGGCTGCGCCAAAATATGTAACAAGCCCGCACATAATAAACAGACAGAGTACTCTTCAAGTCGCCATTACTAACGTCTCTTTTGTTCTCCTCTGCCCCGCTAGCCCCCTTACTACGGATTCTGTCTTTTCTTCTACTTCAAGTGCTGTGTTTGTGTACACCTTGCAACACTGCATTATTAGTATAAGCATGATATTCCAACTAGCCCCAACGCAAGCCTAAATCAATGTTTGAGAAAAGGTGACTTCGTGCCCTGTTTGTGAACTCCGACCTGGAACTTAAAAATTTATTTGCTGTCCCACTTAGAGTGGTCTACAGACGCAACAAGTCAGAGTGTTGTTAAGGACAGACAGAATAATTTCGGCGCGGGTGCACTCAATGACGGATCTGCGGCGGGAGATAAAGTCCCATCCCAGGATGATATCTTAAGAGCAGGATGGCAGCACAAGGGACTCAATGGTGTAAAGTACGTCGTGAGTGACGATCATAGCGATGTATGGGGCTGAAGGCTCGATGGGCGCCGAGGTTGCAGTACGAAGTACAAGGCCAGAAAGTAAAATGGTCACCTTCCTGATCTTACGGCAAAGAGCCTTATGTATGACGGAAATGGCAGCGCCCGTGTCGACAAGTGCCAATGTAGCGACTCTTTGAACTTGTATTTCTATAATCTCTTGCGGAAATAGCAGTAGTCTCGGGCATTTCAACAATCGTGCCGCTCTTGCCTCCGAAGCTGCAGCACTTAGTTTCCCTCCTTGGAAGGCGCGCAACGACGCATCGTCCCTATAGAACGGCGACGCCGTAATCGTGAACGAGGGCTACTAAAGTTATGGCGACCACTCCAGAAGTTTGGCGACGGGTTAGAATGAGCATGCTGGTGGGCTGCAGGTACGTGTGGATCAACGACGAAGTGCGGGCGCGGCTGGCGCCAGCATACGTCAGCGTACGTTAGCGGTGTGGCAATTGGAGCGTGCTGGTAGGCTGCCGGAAAAGCTTCTGCAACTTGTTCGCGGATGGCCTGGTCCATGGCGGAGGAGAAATGTTGGAGAGGCTCCTGGCGGAGAGGGAGCAGCGAGAGCTAGAGGGCCACCTCTTCACGAGTGAAGACTTTGATTTGAGGCAGCAGAGATCTGTCATCAATCTGTCCGGGAGCAGTCGCCCAACTAGGAAGGGAGGCCACGTGAGATACAGGAGCGCTCGTTGCCGGCGTAATTAAACGAAGCTTTGGCAGCAGGTGACTACGGCTACAATGATAGTAGGACTCTTAGCCAAGAACATTTGAAAAGCGTCGTCGTCAATGCCGTTCAGGATTTGTTTAATCTTCTCTTCCTCATTCGTCGTTCGGCTTACTCGATCGGTTGCAGCGGTCGATGATGTCCTCGATATAACTAGTGAAATCTTCGCCACGAGGTTGTGCCTTTTGGCGGAAGCGTTGCTCGGCACCAAGTTTCGCATGGCCGTATGGCCAAATACCTCCATGAAAGCAGTGTTAAAGCCATTGCAACACGCAATAGTGGCTTCATGGTTGCGGAACCAGAGGTTGGCGGCAACCGCAAGATAAAAAATAACGTTGGTGAGCTTCGTCGGATTGTCCTATTTGTTGTGGTTGCTCACCTGCTCGTATGACGAAAGCCAGTCGTCCACGTCAGTATCAGTGATGCCACTAAACACAACTGGATCTCGTTGACGAACCGCACCGCAGGTGACTGGTCCAGTTGAAGTGACTCGTTCGCCGGCGTCGCCTGACATGGTCTTGGCGATAGCGGTGGGCACAGTGGGGCTCCGGAGTTCCAGGGCAAGGCGATAGGGAACGCCACACCTCCACGAAATATTACGAGGTTTATTGACGGTTAGCGGTTTAGCGGGTCCAGCACAGAGAGCAGCCGAGCAGTCCCAGGCAAACGATAGCGCGAGACAAAGCAGCGACACCGATCCTTTTGTCTTTATCTTCCTCTCTTCAGGAGCCATGCGGCCACAGTAAAGTTTGTGCTACCTTCGTCATTACAACAACAACAACAGCGACGACAACGACAACACTAATACTAATAATAAGCTAGCAGCCTATGGTGCTAAATCCGGTCGCGCACGGAGTGAGGACAAAGACGCGACGATATTGTGCTTACACTTTCTTCTGCGTCATGGCACATCAAACTACACCTAGAAAGTCCAACCAAAACTGTTTTGCAGAAACGCAATTAGACTGTATTGTTTCGTTTCAGAAGTCACGTATAAATATTTATTTACAATATTTACAAGAGAGACAACGATGTTTAAACAAGATGGCTGTGGAGACCGATTCCACCTCTACACGTCAAATTCTCTGAATGGCGCTGCTTTTGTTTGCGTTGTAACATAACCGCCGCCTGTAAAGGCGCCGGCCGTCTCGACGCTGATTATAAGGGAGGTGAACTAGCGGAACAGTATGGCTTCAGCGGGCACACGTGCACAATGTCTGTGGGGACACGCGAGTCCAGCGGAGTGGTCACGTGGTTGACATCGGCGAGCTGGCGCAATATCATGCAACGCCCTGTGTGGCGCGGTAGCAGCTTTTCAGGAAACAAAAAGAGACGTCTGTTTCGTATTGCGAAACTTATGGAAGTGCGTACGCATGCGATAGGTACTATGCTGTAGAGGGCGCATATATTACTGCAATCAAAAATGCTAAAGAGACGTTTTCTCACAGTGACTTACCTGAAATTCTAACAAGTTACGCTAGAAAATTCTGGGAAATCATGAACCCGCTACCGCCACGCGACATTACACTTACGCACGATAGTGGCGAGGAGGTGAGCGACGCTCATCTGAAGTGTTTGGCATCGCGTGCTGATCTGTTTTTATAAAAAAGCTGATTTACGATTTCCTACGCCACCTGCTACAACATTACCAGTGATGGCCCCAGTGACATTCTCTGTTGCTGCACTTCGTCTCTCATCGACAAAATTAAACTTTTTTCATCAGATGGCGTACATGAAATTAACTCCAGACTGCTCAAAAGTACCAAACAAATTATTACTGGGTATTTTCAATACTGTTCTCACTGTCACTTGAAACAGGAATTTTGCCAGAAGACTGTAAAGTGGGAAAGGTCATCCCGGTCCACAAATTAGGTAACAAACAATCTCCTCTGAATTACCGTCCCGTTTAACAAACGAGCGTACCATGCAAAATCATGGAACATGTCATATACTCTCACATAACGAACTTCCTGGACACAAACAATTCCTTTCATTGTTTCCTCCAAAGCTTTCGTAAATCTTTATCCTGTGAAACTCAACTGGCAATAGTTATTCATGACTTACATTCCAATCTTGACCGTATCCTTCAGACTGATGCAATATATTTGGACTTCGCTAAAGCATTTGACAAAGTAGCACACAAATGCCTGTTACCAAAATTTGCCCAGTTGCACCTGCGCACTCATATTCTCAGATGGATTTCAGAATTTATTACTAACCGTTTTCAGTTCGTCTCTATTAGAAATAAACGCTCTAGCTCCCTACTAGTAAGATCGGGCGTCCCCGAAGGTTTTTTCCTAGCACTCATACTGTTACTAATATATATTACCGACCTACCAAACCAGGCATCTTCTCATATACGAATGTTTGCCGACGATTGCGTCATCTATCCAACTTGCTGTTCAAAATGCTCTCCAAAATGACCTTCGCCGTGTACAGGAGGGGTGCGATCTTTGGCTAATGACGCTTAATCCCACTAAATGCAAACTCGTTTCATTTCAACGTCAGCGTAATCCTTTGCTTTTTTTCTTCTGTAATTTCTAACACCACTGTTGAACAAGACCAATCCTATAAGTACCTTGGCGTCACCTTGTCCTGCGATCTTTCCTGGCGCGTACGTGTCCCCAATGTCATATCATCAGCGAACAGATCTCTTAGTTCTATAAAGCGTCATTCGCGTTACGCCCAACAGAACATAAAACTTGTTGCGTATAAATCTCCAACAGATCTAAACTAGAATATGCGGCGCCCATCTGGAGTTCGCAACAGGTAAACTTAATCACCGAATTACAATCCGTGCAAAATCGTGCAGCTAACTTCATTCATTCTTCATACTGACACGACATAAGAATATCATCCCTCAAACGCGAAACTGGTCTTCCAAATCTTTCTGTGTGTTGTCGCATCTCCAGCCTCTGTCTGCTTCAAAAATTTTTTCACAGCTTCCTCAATCGCGCGCCCTACATCAACCCACCGACGCGCATATCGAACCGCACTAGCCATCTGTATCAAATTGCACGCTCACGTTCTCGCACAACCACCTTCGCTGCCTCATTTTTTCTTCGTGCAGCAGTTAACTGGAATGGCCTTCCCCGAGACATTGCAGCAATCACGTGTCCATCAAGGTTTACAGAAAATGTCACAGCACACTCTTCCGCATAAGGAGTCATTTACAACCTTCATTTGTTAGCCCACTCCTTACGTAATACCCCCTAAACAGAGATCTTTAAGGTAATGAAGTGATGGGATGAGATTCATTCGCGTGAAGTTATGTTTGCAACTGGGCGTAGCTTGTGAATGCTCTAGTGCACACTGAATGACATTGCATGTAGTGTATCATGAAAATAGAGACAATCGAGCGCATCGCATTTATTCTTCAAGATTAAATAGCCGCTTGGCAAAAGCTTTGTTTCACGAGGTTCCGACATATGCGTTAGAACTTATATATCACGAGGACGTATTTTTAATTAGTATCCAAGATTTCAAGGTTTGGTTTGTTCAGGTACATTATCAAAAGACGCGGACACAGCTTGCACGAACAATTGAAATGTCCAGATAGTTAGTTAACGTAGATTCGCGATTCACTTATTTAACTACTTGCTTTAAGGTAGACGCGTAAACTGCGAGGCTGAAGCCTAGCAATGGCGATGCTCAATATACACATTAAGGCTGGGATTAATTTCGATCTGTCCGACTTTATATTTCCTCTCATATACATTGCCGTTCCAGCGAACAGTCTGCTTAAAAAGTTCATCCAGCAATTTAGGACGATTTGGAGTGGAACAGCAATTCATTAGGCAATTTTGGAGATGCATATCTCTAAAGTGGTCGTATAGTTCTAGAACTTTTGTTATCGAGCCGCGACATCACAAGTTCATTGCTTCAGTTTTATACCTACATCTAATACCCTAAAGTGAACAATTCAGTACGTTAGTACTGAATCGATTGTTAGGCTACCTAAAGAATTAGGCTACCTGGGTTTCTCACGCAAATAATTTCAGCTTTTCCCATAAATACACCGGAATATGCTCCAAAACTACTCTCAGTGATGATTATAATCGAGTATATAGAGTACTTTTTTTCTTTTGACACAGCTGATGCCTTGACGTCAAACTGTCCTCATTCCTGATCGAACCTGATTGAACCTCCCTGAACCGATATTGCACTTCTGCCACTATTCCATGTAATATATTGTCTGATATTGCATGAAAGCATAAAAGTCACAACCAAGCATTGTATCAGATACGGTGACTCGGTGACAATCTAGCTTTGCTTATGGTTTAGCGGCCGAATACTGACGGCGGCAGAGTGAAAAAAAAAGCTCGCGAAACTATAGCAATTCTACTGTCGTCGCACTACGTGCACTGCGCACACTGCACTACGCACATGCACACTGCACAGCTCCAAGTGCAAGACCCAACTCACTCACTCACTCACTCACTCACTCACTCACTCACTCACTCACTCACTCACTCACTCACTCACTCACTCACTCACTCACACACTCACTCACACACTCACTCACTCACTCACTCACTCACTCACTCACTCACTCACTCACTCACTCACTCACTCACTCACTCACTCACTCACTGTAATGTGTGGTGCGCGACATGGTGCGGTGATTGGGACGGCCAGGAGCAGACGACACTGAGTGCACGCGCGCCGAGGTGGAAGAAGGAAAACAACGACGCCGAAGAGCGTCCGGCACGAGATCGCACGGCGCATGAAAAACAACAAAAAGAAGAAAAGCAACCAATTAGAAAAGACCACGGGACGTCAGGCAGCCAATCCGAGAATGCCAAATCGGCCAGACCAGAAGAAAAAGCGTGGTGCGCTGGCAGAACGAGAGGACACGCAAGGAGACGCAGGGGAGACGCCAGGAGAGTTCCAGGAAGCAACGGCAGGAGGAGGTCAACCACCGGAGCGGGCTTTGAAGACGGGCCGTCGGGTTCCCGATCCGAGCCACCAGGACTTCACCCGACCGGGGCCTCCTGCCAACCTGTTCCTGTGCGTCGTCCGTCTACCTGAGCGGGCCACCAGCTGCTCAAGGCCGGTGAGCTTCAGCGCCCGTGGGCGAGACGAGAACAGTCGGCCTTCGTGCCCGATTTCTACGCCAGCTGCCCGGCCAGAGCGCCACCCCCGTCTGTCGTGCCGCCTGCTGCCCGAGGCCGGCGTTCGAGCTTCTGTGCCCGTGGGCAGGACAAGAGCAGTCGGGCTACGGGCCCGAGCTCTACACCCAGCTGCCCGGCCAGAACGCCGCCGCCGTCTGCTCGTGCCACCAAGCCGCCTGGTTCACCTCGCCTAGCCAGAGCTGGCGCGCTCCGGTCGCCCGGTCGGTCCGCTTACACCGCGACATATCGTGAGACCGGCGCCACTCCTTTCGCCAGCCTGTCGCCGCGTCGCCGCGTCGAGACTGTTACGCGTCCCTGCCCTCGTGGCAAGCCCGGACTCGCGCACTCGTTAACCGCATGCAAGCCCTATGTGTGTTCCTTGCCGCAATGTCTGCTTGAGTGTTCATCTTTAGGCATGCTTTCTATTTCTTTCTATTTACTTTATACCTCTTTTTAGTTGGATTAAAAGTCTTTGTGTGTGTGTTCAAACCAACGGCTTTGTCCTCAATTGGGTTCTCGGAGGCTCCGCCTAAGAGAACAGTCATAACCTTTTGAGTGCACGAACCTTTATCCCATATTAGGGTCATCACACTCACCACTCACTCACTCAATCACTCACTCATTCACTCAATCACTCACTCATTCACTCAATCACTCACTCAATCACTCACTCATTCACTCAATCACTCACTCATTCACTCAATCACTCACTCATTCACTCAATCACTCACTCATTTACTCACTCACTCATTCACTCACTCACTCACTCACTCACTCACTCACTCAATGAATCAATTAATCAGTGAAGGATCTGATCTCTACGCAAGTTTCGTTTTCAACATTGCATGGTCAATTCTCGTCTGTAGATACATATTTTTACGTGAGTATTGTTACGTCCTGAATGGAAGTGATGCATGACTCAGCAGATGTCTGTGCACGACTCGCCAGTTTACTCCGCGCAGCAAGCTGCCGGCCAGCGCTGTCACCGAAAAGGTCACAAATCTATTTGAAAGAGTCCCAGCTTGTAATGTCAACCTCGTTCGTCTTGAACCGCACCCGTGGAGGGCCATCGAGGTAGAACAGCACATTGGCGTGTATAAGGGTCGGTTCCCACTTGTAACTGGCGCTCATCCGATCGTAAAGATTGAGCCATTTGTCGACGTCAACCCCATCCTCGCCGGAAAAGACATCACGATCCCAAACAGAAGAGAGAACTATGTAGGATCAGGTATCGAAGACGATGTTCCGGTACCTAGTAACATGGTCGGAACCGTGACGGCGGGACCGTTGCGAAGCTCTGTGATGGGTACAGAGAACAAGCACCACTTCCACCACAACGATATTACGTAAAACGACAAGAGGCGTGACTATTTACAGTGTATTTACACCGAGGTAGACAGCAGCGACCAAGATGGTGGACAGCCTGCACACCAGCCATACCCGTCTTCATCGTCTGCTCCAAGCAGAATGTCTTTCCTCGAATAAGTTGGCTTCGTAAGATTATGTCTCGAGAAAATGTATTTAAAGATGCGCTGCACTTATTACGCCATACAAGTGGGCACGTTATAAATGTCGGTGGGCTTCATACACACAGCAACACGTCCACCAAAGTTGTCATTACCTCTTAATTGTTCCACATTGAACTTCCACACTTTGTAAGCTCGTTTGCAACTGAAATGATATTCCCAACGTTCACTGCCGCGTAAAACGCGTGCCCTGAATTGCACTAATGCGTTCTTCACCGCGTTAAAAACGCCCACCGTCCACCAGGTACATGGGCAGAGCAACAACAATCAACACGATTCTATTTAACTGCGCAGTAAAATATAATCGCACTAATAAAATACTAAGAGGCTTTAATCACTAGAAACTTTGCACATCTCTCCTTGCTTGTCATATTAGTGCCGCCATACTCGTTTGCGCAAGCATTACCAAGGTCGACATTGAAATAAATTAAGAAAAAAAGTGAGTGTATCTTCGCTGCTGCCTTTTTTTGCCGCCCTGTTCTTTTCCTGCCTGTAACATCGTGTGAAGCATTAGATTCGTGAGACGTTATTCGCATCGTCCCTATTCGTCACATGGTTTTTCACTATGTCGCCTAGTCGTGCTTCCGGACCGCTTCTCGACTTCCGTTTTCTGAGAACGCTAAAGTGCAAGGCTGTCAGGACAGAGAGCCTCTGAAATCTCTAGCGGAAGTGCCGTTCAACTCCGGATGTAATATTCGACTTGGTTCCCACATCTCTCCGGTGGTTGCGCATACCCGCAGAGTGCCTTCCCCCAGCACGCAGGTGGTCGGAGGAAGACACTTAAAATTGGGACGACTTTATTGCTGTTCCTTTTCTTTCTTTTTTTCATCTTTCTTTTTGCAGGAAATCTTGTTCTTCTGTCGACTAACCTTTACTTTTTTTAATTTTTTTTATTTTTTGCTGCAAAGCGTCGCTGTAGTTCCTCCTTTTCAAGGTATCTCTTTATTCACGCTGCGGAAGCGAACATTTGGTACTCGGTGAAGCATTTGTGACATGGCAGCACGTCGTTGCCGACGCGGAGGCAGTATATTTAAAATGGCGTGCTCGCATGATATCTCTTCAATGAGGATGTTTTCGGGTACTTAAACAATAGTTTGTGTTTTTTCTTTGCATAAACCAAACATAAAGGCTTGAAACAAAAAATATCCGCCATGTATTTGATATTTTTTATACCTGTGGTCGACGCCCATGGAAATATTGAAAGGCCTTAGTTATTTACGGCTTTGGCACTAAATTACCTACGCAAGCGCTCGAAAACCTTACACAGCCTTTATACGCACGATATTTGTTGATGTCACGGAAGAAGTTAGTGCGGCTCCAAGTTTATATTTGCTAGAAACCTGAAGCATGTTAGAGTTTTTCTGTAGCCAAATTTATTGTTCATGTCTTAATTGCGGACTTTGGAAATGAACACTTATTTCCTCTATCGTTTCACTTGTACGAAGCACTTACAGGGCATTTTGATGGTGTCCTCGGACAAAAAAAATGTCCCATATAATTTATATTTAGTGGATGTAGGAGACGGGTTTTGTGTTTCGAAGGCAATTGTTTAATGCGTCTGGAGTGAGGGTGCAACATTCTCGAAATTGTGCAAGTGGTCGAAATCGTTACAGAGCTGTTGGTGGCATGTTATCGACCGTGGGGTGGTAAAATACAAGTTTTGTGGGATAGTTACAGGGTTAGCAGGAAATTACTCACAGAAGCGTCTCAATGCATTACATAGGTGTTCTAATAGACATACATACTATTTGGCTCCTTTCCTGGATGAACGAAGCGGGCACCAATTCCACACTTAGTAAAAACAGCGGCAGCTTCATGGCTGATGCGTGTGCCAGGTTTAAAGTGTCTGGGTTGCTCACGGCTTTCGCATTTAATTACTGCACCGCTCGAAAGCTTTACATGTGCATGACTTTCACGGTGTCCTGGGTGAACGAATTGTGACATCAAATTTAAACTCGCACGATGGAGGGCGGCGTTGTCAGTCGCATGTTAGCGCTGTTTGAAAAGGTAAGGTTTATTCACGTTTGTTAGCAAATTATTATTATTGCAATTTTTAGGCCGAAACAGCTCCTTTGAAAAATTATGTGGCGATTTGGCAAGTTAACACAAGGCAGTTGCGTTTTCTTTATGTGGACCGGGTATTGTGCAGTAGGCAATGTTAGGGACGCCATGGATGGGCGTAATGAGTCTCTCCGTTTCTGGCCTTGAGCATGAGCCCTAACCTCTATATGCGTGGTATAGCGCTGCTGCTATGTCCTAATCGTATATATTGAAGCAGGGATGAGTACAGGTCAGAAAAGGTGCCTGCCGTGGTTTTAAGTACCGGGCTCTTCAGTGCCTCCATCCTAGTGTGGAGACTGCCGTGCAGGGCCCTGCAGCGCAGTTTACAAACCTGGAGAGTTGCCTTAAGCTTTCTTTAAACAAAATTAGTCTCAGATTTTACGGGAAAAACCATGATATGATTATGAGGCACGCTGTAGTGGGGGACTCGGGATTAATTTTGACAACCTCGGGTTGTTTATCGTACGTTCAATCCCCTAAGCTTTCTTGGAAGGTTGAACTGGAATCTGAGAATCGCATTTGGCCTTTGCCACTGGAAAGGCAAAATTGAGTGTCCTGCTTAGTGCCGCCCAGCAGATTGTCGTTGATTATATTATTTTTTTTATTCCTTTGAGCATTTATTAGTGTCCTTTCTTTAGACAAACATTTTATAGGTACGCCTTCACAATATTATACTTAGCCTATATTCACAAACTGGTACGATCATTAAACCGTTGAAAGAAAGGAAAAAAAAGAAGGCGCAGTCCACTTGTAATTGTGAGCATAACATAAGCGAATGAGGTAAGACAATTGTAGACAGCTCGCATTAAGCAGCACATTTACTGTTCTAACCCTGAAGTGATGTTGGTTCGTTTAGGGGGGGGGGGGGAAGCGGAGGCCGCACATTCATGGGGTTATTACTGGACAGAGGTTTAGTATCTATGTCGACATTGTTACAATACTCTGTTTTGTGGAGAAGACATCAATGCCAAAAATTTCGCGCACAATTCACAAGGAAGTAAAAAAAAAGGCTGCAGGACAGAGGGCTATTAGCCTCCATCCAGTTTTACTGGTCGCACAGCAATATATACTCATAAGCTAAAAGGGATAAAAAGATAAATTTGCATCCATGTTGATCGCACATCCACGCGTAGAATACATGGTACGGCTAGCATTACAATTGTTTTACATTGTCAGATAATCGATCTCATCCACTTACATGCATTCATGCATTCATGCGATGAATGAGGAACTATAATGTACAGAATTCCCTTTACTCTGGTCCTTCCCTCTGGTCCTTATACGTTGCCACAATCGCACACTTTTCAAACGAAAGGGTGTACTTGCACCTAGAGCAGTGCACTGGCACAAGACTGCTGACAGACCCGCGTATCAACTTCCGGTGTCGACGCAGCTGGTAATTTATAGATCGCCCCGTAGACCGAGGTGGCATCTACCGAATGATAGCGGTGTGCGGGTAAGGCATTCACCTGTGCATTCTGCGTACCTTTTTCGGGCTTGTTTTCACAGGCAGCGATGGATGCGTTTTCATTATTTAGGCCCTTGAGCCACAAACTAAGCTTGTTCCATGCAGAGAAAGGGTAGCTTCTTCTCCGCTTGTCGGACAATTTTTTCAGGCAATGAGATATTTCATGAGTCTGATATGGCAGACCGACGACTGACGCAAAACAGAGTTGTCGCCAAGCCTCATATTTATAAAGTACCTTAGTGTCTCAAAACAAACATAGAAAAAGCCGACATGAAGCTACTTTTATTAATCGTGAAAATGCTTAGTTCGTTGTGTAAGTGCCTAGACAAATAAAAGGCATCCATAGCTGTCTGTGAAAAGAACCACGCAAGGAAAGTACGTGGGGCGCATAAGTGAAGCTGTTATTCCCATACAGCTAGCTTGCGGTAGATGCTACATCGGCTAAACAGGCCGATACGTAATGGACCGGCTGCGTGAATTCGAGAAGTTGATGCGTTGGTCTGTCGACAGCCACCTGGCAGGGCCCCTATTTGTTTTACAAGTACGTGATTATGAGAAAATATGGTAACCGGAGGTCTCGAAAGATTTGTGTTGTGTTGCATAATATCCGAGGGAATTATCTGTGCTAGCTCCCCATCCACAGCATCATTCGATGGTGAGATTGATTACCGGTCAACGTAAAACAAATGTCATGCTAGCTTTGCGATGTGTCCATGTCGTGGTTGTGCAAGCAGCATGCATGCAATCTTATCCTCTTGGCCTTTTTTGCCTCTGACTATGCATTGCTGTGTGAGCAATAAGACTAGACGACTGATTCATTATTGCAGAATGTTGGGAAATAAGACACCACACAAGAAGAGCTACACAGAAAGATCGAGCGCAGACTGATCTAGCGCAATCTGCACTCGATCCTTCTGTGTGTTTCTTCTGATGTGGGATGCTGTTCCCTCATTTTCCGCATTGAGCAAGCAGTAAAAAAATTAGCTAACTAGCTCCTCAAGACATTCTGGTTAAGACTAGACAGTGCCTAGAAGCGTTCTGTCCTCTCGCCTTCGTTGCTTCACAGTGTATTGTGCATGAAGTAAGGATTCCTTTCTTGATGAAGGAATATTTCACCAACCAGTCAATCAGCAACTCTGTTACTCAACCTTCTCTCACTTTGTCAATTTGCTGTCAAATTGAGCGTGAGGTCAACCTAGCCACATTGGCCACTGTTGCTTGTGGGCTTCTGAAACATGCATGTTTGTTCTGCCTCGCCACAGGCATTACCACTTTGCGTTTTATGGCTGAAACAAATCGGCCACTTTTGCTGTCTGTTTCAAATCACGCTAGTTTATAACATAGGCGTATTGGAGTGCTGTGTGCTACTTGCGATGTCATCGAGAGCGCCCACAGACATCGCGTTTACCCCCACCACCAAGCCGTATTCTGCGCTTATTCAGCCCACATCACCGGGAGACCGGAACTGAACGCTCTAATTTGTGTGGGGACTTTCATGAGGCTCGGGGCCCGTGTTCACAATCGGCGCGGTATATACTACTTTGCGGCGTTGTGGATGGCACACATCGCACTTACAGCTCAGAAGGCACATTCAGCATGACGCAGTTCACATAAAATATAATTACTCTGCCTGTCTATAGAGGAAAATTACCTATAAGATTTTCAGTCTTTCGTAGAAGACTAGCACAAGATGTCCGAACTTGATTTTCCAAGGGTTCTCTGACGAAGTTGCTGCGCAGCATAAGATAGCCATACTCGGAGCGAGCTCATTACTTCGCTCGAAAATCCGTCGAGAGCTGCTTTTTCAACGCTTGCCGCAGCAGGTACAGTTCATGCTAAATGTCGCGCTGGCTACGACGTTCCTCGAGTACCTGTAATCGGTAATGGGCCAGATGATTGACGCCTCGCTACCGTGATATCCACTACCCAAATTTGTAATGCACCAGCTCCCGATAAGTTGGAGTTTCAACAGCGTCTCGAATGGCAATGTGCATCACAGGTGCAGCTTAATACCCAAGTCGATACGCTAACCACGCAGCTTCGACATGGCTCAGCGCTTGCCGCGTCATCAGCGGGTTTATTACTCATAACAACCAAATTAGCGTAATTTTGGTCTTGATTTATTTCTTCTTGGCGCACCAAATGCGCTCGTGCTCGTCAGTGCCACCAACTTTGCGATTCGTCTGCACACAGCCGAGCCAGTTACGGCATGGGGGAAAAACCCACTGGCCATACATCAAAGTGTCCAGTTTGTGTCATCAACCGTGTCGCGTAAGCTGGCTACCTCGTAGACACTGGTAAAAAAGTTGTGTCATTCCCCCTACGAAGACCGCGTACGTAAATAACATCACGCCTTTTCTCACTGCCATGAAACGATCAACAATAAATTATACAGCCAAACATTAACTGCCCTCGAACTCTGTCTGGAACAGCCTTTTCGATGGCTATTCATTGTCGCGAATATCTGTGGCTCGTTCACTGGAGCCGACATTGCGCGGAACATTAACCTTGTGGTTAATTTTCGTCACAGCTGGCTTTGCGACTTCATTATTCCCCTATGTGTCAAAGGCATCGCCATTTTCACGCCATGTTTGTATCTCGTCTTGGTTCGCCATCATTACCGACTTCACCAACTTGGTTCAACCTAGTGCGCCAAATCATCGCATTACCCACTCCATCAAGCAGCACATCATAGCAAAACTACCTCCAGTATGTGTCCGACCCACCACTTAGCACCACACTACCTCATAATCACCAGGGAAGGATTTGAACATATATTCTCGAGAATTGTTCCGTTCATGCATCTTCCCGCTGTTGGTCGCCTGCTTTACACATGGGACCAAAGAAGACAGGCGAAGGCGGGCGTGAGGTTTTTAGCACGAATTAGTTGGACAACACAGTGAAACACTACGAAAAGATCATTTCCGATTGGAATCTGGTGGTAAAGCACACCGATATTCCTTAGGCCACAATAATTAGGACACCTTCACGGCACAATAATTTCATCAAAATTGTAAGCGCGTTTTAATGCGCGCACATGCGATTGGGTCAAGGAATTCGACCACGTGCTCCATGCCCTAACCTCTTGCTTTGTGTTCACTTACCCTTCGGCTGATCAGAAACCTCATCTCCGTCAGGCCTTCCCACGCCTCCGTCAATATGGCCTTGCTGCCAACGCCCCAAATTGCGAGTTTGTCTCAGTTGTTCAATGTAATCTCAGCTGTTCCAAAGACGGAGCTAGTTGCTTTTCTTTCCTTGGTCTTCGCACCTCTCTCAAAGACGACGTACAGTCCTCGTCAACAGAACTAGCTTCCCGTGTGACCTGGCTAGTTCTTTGGCTCGAATCCAGCGTCTGTTCACCTGGCGTCGTACGCTAGCCACCTGCAAACTACCATGGCTACCGTCTTTCAACGGCCGTTTTGCCAAGACTTTGTAGCGATCGTCTGTCACTGTCATTTGGCCCCAGTTTCTGTGAAATTCAGTTACCTCGCCTGGCCTCCACGTGGAGGTCATTGCCCCTGCTCTTGTTTGGGACCTGAGGTGGCTGCCCGACAGCGGCGCCACCTCTATCACGGGGCAATCCTGTTTTACTGTGGAATAAAGGCAGTCTGCTCTTCGTTCTCACCATGTAAAACGTGTCAAAACTCTCAACAAGTGGCGACCCACGCCATTTACCTTTCTTCTTGAACGCTGCCATGGACGACGCTGATCCTTCTCCGGCTGACAGAGAAGACGCCACGATTACGTCTCCTGTCATCGCCGCGGAGCTTCAGCTTTCCAGCTTTTGGCACAAGAATCCTGGCGTTTGGTATATACAAGTAGAGGCCCGTTTCAAACTCCGACGCATCACCTCACCGACAGCAAGGTACCTGCACGTGGTCGCCGCGCTACCGTCCGACATCGCCGATGCCATAGACTACTTGCTATCGAGTACGCGTCCGCCCAGCAAAACGAGCCCCCGTTGCGCCAATTGCTGAAAAAAGGCTCGTCGCTCCAGCATGCGGAGGTACAGCTTCCCTACACAACAACGTTGGTAGCTCCTAGCCCGTTCGTGCCCCCTCAGTTTCGGCAGCCAATATTCGATTCACTGCGCGGGCCAAGCCATCCCAGCATGAGAGCGACACAGAGGATTATAACGGACCTCTTCATCTGGCCAGGAATCCACAAAGTTGTTCAAAGCTGGGCAGGAAGCTGGTGAGCCTGTCAAGCCGTCAAAGTGATCCGGTGCACGCATTCAGCGGTGCAGCCGTTTCGACCACCACAGAGCCGTTTCGAACACATGCATTTCGACTTGGTGGGGCCTCTTCCGGCGTGCCAAGGTTTCAGGTACCTTCTCACGTGTGTCGACCGGTAGTCAAGGTGGCCTGAGGCGACGCCTCTACAAGACATCACGGCCAAAACAGTGGCGAAAGCATTTGCTGCTACATGGGTATCGCCGTACGGTTGCCCTTTGCGAATAACTACTGACCGAGGCCAACAATTATAAAGCTCATTTTTTTTCTGCTCAGTCGAGGCTGCTCGGAATGCGCTTGCATAACAGCACAGCTTACCACCCACAGAGCAACGACATGGTCGAGAGTCTCCGACAACTGAAGGCGTCATTGACCGCCATGCTCGAGAGACAGCTCTGGGTGGAAAGGCTACCCCTAATAATAATTGGGCTGCGAACAACAATCAAGGAAGGCCTCGGAGTCAGTGCTGCCGAGATGCTCTATGGATCAGCAATCCGCGTTCCAGGTCAGTTTTTGGTACCCAGCAAGAGACTTCGCCAGTGGCGATGCAGCCCTCAGAGAGGCCACATTCCTGGCTGGAGCAGCTTCGACATACAGCCCCTTGTATCGCCAGCGGACAACCTGTGTTTACTTTTCCGACAATGAAAAGAACCACGTACGTCTTTTTGCGGGGTGACTCTAACAAACCATTGTTGAGTCCTTACTATGAAGGCCCCTTTGGTGCGGTTTCGCGTTCAGAGGAAACCTTGAAGGTTGACACACCCGGCAAAGAAGATACGGTGTCGTGAGGCCATGTGAAGCCCGACTATCTTGAACATTAGGGCTTCACTCCTTCCGCCACTCATACCCAAGCCTCCGGCATTCCAGGGGTGGGGGAGGGGAGCCCTTGTAGCGACCATCTGTCACTGTGATTTGCCCCTCGCTTCTGCGAAATTCAGTTACCTCGCCTAGCCTCCACGTGGAGGTCCTTACCCCCTGCTCTTGCTTGGGACCTGAGGTGGCTGCCCGACAGGGGCGCCACCGTTGCCACTTGGCAAACCTATTTTACTGTGGAATAAATGCACTATACTCTTCCTTCTCAACCTGTCAAAGCATGTATTACTTCCCCCCGCTAAACCTAGCTCCCAACAGCATTAAAACTATTCGTTTAAACACATCCTTGCTCCACAGTTCCACCGTATATACCTGTAGCGAAGCTATGCGTGCCTCATTTCACTGAGTGCCATACGACGTTCTTTTCAACATTCTCTAGTGCAACCCCAAGCACTTCATTATTATCGTTCATGGACGACAACAGACAGTTTCCTTGGACAGGTTGAAGGTAACCTACTTTGACAGTTACATCGCATTCCCGACAACCTAATCTTCTTCACGGCTCTAAATGCGAAGAGTCCATTGTCTGGCTGACTGCCACAAATGCCGGCTGTATCCACGGCCACTTACATGAGCAGCTTCGCAGGTGCGCCTTCCCCGACGAAGGGGGAACCTTGAAGGGGGCATCGTACTAGCCAGATCACTGACGAAGAAAAAATGTTTGGAAGGCGCAGGCATAGGAACGGACTTCAGCGTCACTGTTGCGAGATTTCGTATAAGCCAGAATTATATATATATATATATATATAAATCCCAGCTGCGGGCAGTACTTCTTTTATTTCTCATTTTTACCCATTTTACATTAATTTGCTTCTCTTAGGCACTACACATAAATTACCATATGCTATCTCTCGTGTCATTGTCAGTTGACCTATTATAGTATAAATAATAAAATACGGCCCCTCGGTTTCCTTTCTTCTCGTTCATTACAGAGTGAGGATCTCGAATCCGACAGCTTTGATGCCTTCAGGTAACATGTGTGGGCTTGTTGAGCAGTTGCCTACAACAAAAAATTCATGTACTACGTGACGGCTGAGGTAGGTAGGACGTTCTACATGCACTCGCATGTCCGTGAGTGGTGGCGCTGGCTAACCCTCCCAGGGATAGTTTCAGTAGACAAACATAAATTCCCCAGCAAATCGATGGTAAAACGGTGCCGCAGTAACTCACTTAGTAAGATCATCACACGCATAATGCTAGGGGTGGGTTTGTGTATCGCCTGCGTCCTAATGTTGTTTCATCCACTTTCATTTTGAACCGTGCATCAATTCTTCATTTCAGTTAAGAACTACAGATAATTTCCTCTATGCTGTCTTTTGTGGCATTGTTTGTTGGCTCCTTATGATTTGATTAATGAAGATCCGGCTCTCGCTTTCGCTTCTTCTATATATATATATATATATATATATATATATATATATATATATATATATATATATATATATATATATATTTCATTCAGCGGTGGCTAACCACTTTGTTTTTCAATGCTTGGTTGAAGTTACGTGAAACACGCTTTATGTATACATACATACATATATTTATATATATATATATATATATATATATATATATATATATATAAATATATGTATGTATATATATATATATACACATATATATATATATATATATACACATATATACAGCGTGTTTCACGTAAATTCAACCAAGCATTGAAAAAAAAAGTGGTTAGCCACCGCTGAATGCAACTAACGGCATACAGTTTACCGTCATGTGGCACTCCTTATATTATTTTTATACTCCGCCTAATTAGTTACTTAACTAAGATCTCTTATGAAAAATTGTTAGTATTCAGTTGAGGGCCAAGTGCGCTTCGTTGTATTGCAGAAGGGGTTGAGAAACGACAGACCCAACTTTTGTGGCAGCGTTCATGCTGCGTGACGATTTGTTGCGTGGCCTGTACGTTGTCGCAAAATATTGGATCGTTCATTTCCCTACCGCTGCCGTTGTTTTCTTTAGTGTCCCCGAAACGGCTGTTGAATTTATTAATTGGGTATGACTCACGATCTTCTCGGTCACAAAGGGTTTGAAATGCAGACTTAGAATGCTGACGTCAGGCGCCCTAAAGGGACGTCCACGCGAGATTATATGCGTCGAAATGGGGAGCTGCAGAAAGAATTTATGCTGGCTTTGTGGTATTTGAAACGTATTCGCAGAGGAATGTCGGTCTGCCAATTGTATTGCATGCTACAAATTGTGCACTCGAGCAGGTAGCCGACACAACTGTCCCAGTCAAGATCCCCTTGTATTTCGAAACATAAAGAAGGCATGCTAGTCTTTTGCGGTTGAGGTACAGTTCATTTGTGGACATAGTGGCATAGCGGTTGGTTTCAGTCACACTATCTAAGGTTTCCCGCGTCATTTTACGGGAATAAAGACGGCACGAGTGGGCCAGTTGGTAAGGATTCATTGTAAAGTTCGTAACAGCGCAACACAAGACGCGGACGAAAGGTTCGTTTACTTTTCGTTTACCTTCCGTTTTTTACCTTCGTTTTGTCCGTGTGTTGTGTTGCACTGTTGCGAATGTTACAATGAATTTTAACAGAAATTATTACGTGTTTAATTTTTTATGCCTGTCAATAACCAAGCCTGAGGGGCTCCGGAATTAGTTGCTGCATTTGGTCGCTTTGTTGTAACACTTCGTTGTTTTGGTGTTTGCGGGGAATTGAGATTATGGTTTGTCGAGATGAAATTAATCTGTGCATCTGAGTGACTAAGATTGGTGGTTTTTACAAATGCGTGATTCTTCTTCTTTGTTGGCTCTTTCTATTGCATCGCTAATTACCGATCGCGGGTATTTAATTCTGTGCGCCCACATTCGCAGCGTGGTGGAAACTCACCATCCTTCTTGCGAAATCGCCTGAACTGGAGAGCCTATCTGTAAGGAATCAATGTTCCGCAATCTGTTACATGTTTACTGTTAAATTTAAGTTACTGTTAAATTACTGTTAAAGGATGGTGGGCAGATTGTTTTACAGAAACTGGCCACCCTGTATACGCAATGCCTCATGACCTAGAGCGTACAGGAATCTTGGAAGAACGCTAACAAAATCCTAATCCATAAGAAAGGGAACGCCAAAGACTTGAAAAATTATAGACCGATCAGCTTACTGTCAGTTGCCTACAAACTATTTACTAAGGTAATCGCAAATAGAATCAGGAACACCTTAGACTTCTGTCAACCAAAGGAGCAGGCAGGATTCCGTAAAGGCTACTCAACAATAGACCATATTCGCACTATCAATCAGGTGATAGAGAAATGTGCAGAATATAACCAACCCTTATATATAGCTTTCAATCATTACGAGAAAGCGTTTGATTCTGTCAAAAGCTCAGCAGTCATGGATGCATTACGGAATCAGGGTGTAGACGAGCCGTATGTAAAAATACTATAAGATATCTATAGCGGCTCCACAGCCTCCGTATTCCTCCAAAAAGAAAGCAACAAAATACCAATAAAGAAAGACGTCAGGCAGGGAGATACGATCTCTCCAATGCTATTCACAGTGTGTTTACAGGAGGTATTCAGAGACCTGGATTGGGAAGAATTGGGGATAAACGTTAATGGAGAATACCTTAGCAACTTGCGATTCGCTGATGATATTGCCTTGCTTAGTAACTGAGGGAACCAATTGCAATGCATGCTCACTGACCTGGAAAGGCAAAGCAGAAGAGTGGGTCTAAAAGTTAATCTGCAGAAAACTAAAGTAATGTTTAACAGTCTCAGAAGAGAACAGCAATTTGCAATAGGTAGCGAGGCACTGGAAGCGGTAAGGGAATATATCTACTTAGAGCAGGTAGTGACGGCGGATCCGGATCATAAAACGGAAATAATCAGAAGAATAAGAATGTGATGGGGTGCGTCTGGCAGGCATTCTCAGATCATGAACAGTAGGTTGCCATTATCCCTCAAGAGAAAAGTACATAACAGCTGGTATAACAGCTTACCAGTACTCACGTACGGGGCAGAAACCTGGAGGCTTACGAAAAGGGTTCTACTTAAATTGAGGATGACGCAACAAGCTATGGAAAGAGAAATGATAGGTGTCACGTTAAGGGATAAGTAAAGAGCAGATTGGGTGAGGGAACAAACGCGAGTTAATGACATCTTAGTTGAAATCAAGAAAAAGAAATGGGCAAGGGCAGGACATGTAATGAGGAGGGAAGATTACCGATCGTCATTATGGTTACGGACGGTATTCCAAGGGAAGGGAAGTGTAGCAGGGGACGGCAGAAAGTTAGGTGGGCGGATGAGATTAAGAAGTTTGCAGAGACGACATGGCCACAATTAGTGCATGACCGGGGTCGTTGGAGAAGTATGGGAGAGGCCTTTGCCCTGCAGTGGGCCTAACCAGGCTGATGGTGATTTCTTTACATGTTAAACAGTTAAATATACGTTTCCTTTATTCTGCCTTGAGAAGTTCTGGCGCTATGCTTTTGAAAATAGATCTAACAAAATTATTGTTGAAGCCGATTATGTGTGCGTGAAAGACATATTGCTATGAAACGAATGTTAACACATCTTGTCACCGTGAATTCAGACCAAGAATATATCGTCAACAACCACTCTTTTTTCATCACAGGGGTTTTACCTCGCAGCTCTGAAGAGGCACTAAATCTTTATAAACGAGAAGGAAGGGGATTAACCGAGGGGTCCGATTTCTTATTAGTCATATCAAAAGAAGGCAACAACCACCGTCACCAAGGAGAACATAGAGGAAATTACTTGTGCTTAATAAATGAAATGAAAGACTATAAATTCATGGAAATTTGAAATGCGAAGGTTGTGGGTTCGGTCCCCACCTGCGGCACGCTTTTTTCTCGTCCACTTTAATTTCCATTAATTTATAGTTTGCTTTTCTCATTTATTAAGCACAAGTAATTTCCCCTATGCTGTCCATGGTGTCAGTGCTTGTTGGCTTCTTATGACTAATAAAAACATCGGGCCCCTCGGTTAATCACCTTCCTTCTCGTTTATTACATAATGAGGGTCTCGAATCCGGTAACATTGATGCCTTCAGGTAGCATTTGTGGGTATATTGACCCCTCACCTTTACCCTAAAATTTCACATTCTCATGACGCCTGTGGCAGCAAGGACTTTCCACGTACGCCGCCAAGGCTTGTGAGTGGTGGCGCTGGCCAACACTCCCAGGGTTCTACTAGGCAACATTAATACCCAAGAAAGTAGATGGGGATACGGTGCCGTGGTTGCTCAATTGGCAGAGCATCACATGCGAAATGCGAAGGTTGTGGGCTCGGTGCCCTCCTGCGGCAAGTCATTTTTTCGTGCACTTTCATTTCCATTAATTTATAGTTTCTTTATTTCATTTACTTAGCACAAGTATTTTCACCTATGTTGTCCTTGGTGTTAGTGTTTCTTGGATTCTTATGATATTGTCACGTGGTAGTGACGGCGAAGAAAGCAGCCAAACTTGGAAAGACGAAACTAGTAATTTATTGGCCGTACTTGTGCCGTCAAAAACAGGCTACACTCAAAGAATGGTGACAGCAGTTAACACAGTCGGCGATGGTTGAAAATCTGATCAGCGGGTCAAGCGGGTCAGCTTTTATACATCAGTCGTCGAATGTTCTAGACTAATCGCTGGGACCCGTGTGGCTTCCACAAAGTTCTACATTATTCGCGTCGCGAACACGTGCAATCAGATTGCACAAGATGTGGTCACAGACAGCGGTTAGAACCATCGATAACATTCCAGAAACTTCCGAAACATGCAGGCGTGTCCTGCGCTGTGAGATAACATTTGTTAGGCGGTGAAGCGTGCACCCGGTATAGACAAGTACACGTGTCGATACCCCCCTCTTAAAAAGCATCGACATGATGCTGCAAACAAACGAAAGTAATAAAGAAAAGCACTCGTAACAAATAAAACAAAATAAGGAAGTTCGTCAGCGTGCGTGAAAGGGCTTCAGACGCACCACGTGAACCACTTCAGATCGTCCCGAGCGCCGCTGTGAATGCGAAATGCCGTCTGGCACGTCGTCATAGTCCAGTTCGCCAACATGTCGCATGATCTTGTAGGGTCTGAAATTGCGTCGCAATAGTATCTCACTGAGTCCTCGTCGACGTATTGGGGTCTAAACCCAAACGCGGTCTCCGGGCTGGCACTCGACCAAGCGTCGTCAGAGTTTGTAGTGTCAGCGGTCGGTACGCTGCTGGTTATTGATCCATAGGCGGGCGAGCTGTCCGGCTTCTTCGGCGCGCTGGAGACAGGTAGCGACGTCAAGATTCTCCTCGTCACTGACGTGCGGCAGCATGGCGTCAAGAGTCGTCGTCGGGTTCCTGCCGTAAACCAGCTTAAACGGCGTGATCTGTGTTGTTTCTTGCCCCGCCGTGTTGTAAGCGAAGGTTACGTACGGCGGGATGGCATCCCAGGTCTTGTGTTCGACGTCGACGTACATTTCTGGCATGTCGGCGAGGGTCTTGTTCTGGCGCTCCGTGAGACCTTTCCTCTGCGTGTGGTAGGCAGCTCTCCTCTTGTGGTTTGTCTGGCTGTATTGCAGAATCGCTTGGGTGAGCTCTGCTGTAAAAGCCGTTCATCTGTCGGTGATGAGGACTTCTGGAGCACCATATCGCAGCAGGATGTTCTCGACGATCAATTTCGCCACTTCGGCTGCGCTGCCTATCGGTAGAGCTTTAGTTTCACCGAACCGGGTGACGTAGTCCGTCGCCACGACGATCCACTTATTTCCGGAAGTTGATGTCGGAAACGGTCCCAACAAGTCCATCCTGATCTGCTGAAAAGGTCGGTAAGGAGGCTTGATCGGCTGTAGTAATCCCGCTGTCCTTGTCGGTGGTGTCTTGCATCACTGACAATCTCGGCATGTCTTGACGTAATGGACGAAATTGGCGGTTATGTGCGTCCACTAATACCTTTCTTGTATCAACGATAGGGTCCGGGAGAGACTGAGGTGCCCAGCGGTCGGATCGTAATGTAGGGCTTGCCGCACTTCTGCACGCAGCACCGACGGAACAACAAGAAGTTGTTTGGCGCGGGCTGGTGAGAAGTTCTTCTTCACGAGTAGGTTGTTTCGAAGCGTGAACGAAGACAATCCGCGTTTAAATGCCCTACGGACAACGTCGGTGTGCCCTTCCAAGTATTGGACGAGGCGTTTTAGCTCCGGGTCTGCTCGTGGCTGTTCAACGAAGTCTCCCGTGCTTATTATTCCAAGGAAGGTGTCGTCATCCTCGTCATCTCGCGGCGGCGGGTCAATGGGGGCGCGTGATAGGCAATGGGCATCTCAGTGTTTTCGTCCGGCCTTCAGGGAAGACAAGGGGGATGAGGGATATGGAAATTCAAGACGATGAGCCACGTTTTGTTCTTCGTCTGGACTTGTAGGCTACAGTGATGTCATATTGTTGTAGTCTGAGGCTCCCCCGCGCCAGCCGTCCTGAAGGATCCTTTAATTTCGCTAGCCAACACATGGCGTGATGGTCGCTGACGATTTTGAATGGCCTGCCATATAGTTAAGGGCGAAATTCCGCTATAGCCCAAACGATGGCGAGGTATTCCTTTTCGGTTGTAGAATAATTGCCTTTCGCTTTTGACAACGACCGACTAGCGTAAGCTATCACGTGTTCATGTCCATCTTCTCTCTGGACTAGGACGGCACCGAGGCCTAGGCTACTGGCATCACTGTGGATTTCGGTATCGGCGTCCTCGTCGAAGTGCGCAAGTACTGGGGCGACTGCATGCGTCGTTTGAGTTCTTGAAATGCGTCGGCCTGCGGCATTTCCCACTTGAACTCGACGTCACATTTAGTTAGCTGTGTCAGCGGCTCAGCGATGCGTGAGAAGTCCTTGACAAAGCGCCTGTAGTAGACAAACATCCCAAGGAATCGACGCACTGCCTTCCTTTCGACGGGCTGTAGGAACATTGCGATGGCAGCATTCTTCTGCGGGTCGGGGCGGACTCCAGACTTGCTGATGACGTGACCTAGGAACAGAAGCTCATAGTAAGCGCAGCGGCACTTTTCTGGCTTCAGAGTTAGCCCTGATGACTTGATGACCCCTAGTACTGTCGCAAGCCGCCTAAGGTGATCGCCGAAATTTCCGGCGAAGACGACGACGTCATTCAAGTAAACAAGACAGGTCTGCCACTTGAATCCTGCTAACACCATGTCCATGACGCGCTGGAACGTTGCAGGCGCCGAGCACAGTCCAAATGGCATGACCTTGAACTCGTAGAAGCCGTCTGGCGTGATGAAGGCGGTCTTTTCGCAATCTCTCGCGTTGACTTCTATTTGCCAGTAAGCAGACTTGAGGTCCATCAACGAGAAGTATTTTGCGTTGCAGAGCCGGTCTAATGCGTCGTCTATCTGTGGCAGAGGGTATACATCCTTATTTGTGATCTTGTTCAGTCGAGGATAATCGACGCATAAACGTAAGGTTCCGTCCATTTTCTTCACGAAGACAACAGGGGATGCGCACGGGGTTTTCGACGGCGGGATGACATCGTCGCGCAGCATTTCGTCGACTTGTTCTCTTATAGCTTCACGTTCTTTCGGCGAAACTCGGTAAGGGCTCTGGCGGAGTGGTCGAGCGCCCTCCTCGGTGATTATGTGATGCTATGCGACTGGTTTTTGTCGAATTCCCGATGACGTCAAAAAGGAGCCTTTGTATCGTCGGAGCAGGCTTCTGAGCTGTTGCTCAATCATGGGGAGACTTGGATTAATGTCGTAGTCTGGTTCGGGAACCATGGCCCTCGGGGTAGATGCGGCGGAATCCGAGAGGACAAACGCACCACTGGTTTCCAGAATTTCTTCGATGTAGGCGATCGTTGTGCCCTAGTTGATGTGCTTGAACTCCTGGCTGAAGTTTGTCAGCAACACTCCAGTTTTTCCTCCGTGCAGTCAAGCGATCCCTCTTGCGACGCAAATTTCACGGTCTAGCAGTATACGTTGGTCGCTCTCGATGACGCCTTCTACGTCGGCAGGTGTTTTCGCGCCCACGAAAATGGCAATGCTGGAGCGAGGCGCGATGCTTACTTGACTTTCGAGCAGGCTTAAGGCATGGTGACTACGAGAGCTCTCCGGCGGTATCGCTCGATCTCCCAGCAGCGTTATCGACTTCGACTTCAGGTCGATGATAGCGCCATTTTGGTTCAGGAAGTCCATGCCGAGAATGACGTCTCGTGAACACTAGAGAGATTTAGAATAGGGGCCCCAAACGTTTTGGGGCCTCAAAGAAATAGCGTCGAAGCTACTGCGCATGCGCGACACGCGAACTCGGTTGGGGTTTTGCGTTGGGACGCCATTTCGCCGATTTAGCGGATGCCCAAATAGCGGCCCCAAAAGCTTTGAGCCAACGAACATGGCGGCGCCCATCGAAGCGACGGCGCTAACCTAGCTCCAAACTGGGTTTGGTTCGCGGTAACGCGTGAAGTTCGCAAGCTAGGAGAAGTGACTGCGGTTATAGCTCTTTCTCTACTAGCGTTTGTTATGAAGCTTGATTAATTAGACGCCGCTGATTCTGAATTCGATTGTGGATTTGATGGCTCGTAGGCCTAACATGGCTAAGCTTGGCTGGTGAAGGAACGTAAAGTTGGTTTTTTTGCTCAAAACTAAGCGCTACTAATTGTTTGCTGCTTGAAGAATAACCTCTAAATTGTAATTAAACGCGAATACGCGCAAGTCAAAATTACTATTTCTATCATAAAACCGTATATTTTACTTAATTAGTTCTAATAGTTTTTCTTTGACGCCGTAGTGGTGCTGTCAGCTCAAGAGGCTATCCGCAAACGCAAAACCCTGTTCTAGAACTCTTATCTCCGGCGTGCCCCAGAGCTAACACCCGCAAAACTCTGTGGCGCGCCAAAATAGTGGGGCCTTAATTCTAAAACTCTCTACTGTTCGAGGATAACGAAGGTGGCAGGGTAAGTCCGGTCATGAAAGGTAATTTTTGCCGTGCAGATTCCAGTCGGCGTGATCAGGGGTCCTCCAGCGGTCAGAATTTGAGGGCCCTCCCATGCAGTCTTAACTTTCTTCAACTGGGCGGCGATGGGTCCATTCATGATGGAGTAATCGGCTCCTGTGTCTACTAAGGCGGTGACTGCGTGGCCTTCAAGAAGCACGTCAAGGTCGGTGGTTCTTTGTCTTGCGTTAAAGTTAGCTCTTCGCGTCGGATCACGGCTGCGTCGCGTTGGCCTGTGGCTGATACGTGGCGTCATCAGGTCGTCTTTCGTCGGCGTATTCTTTGCTTCGAGACTTCGTCGCGACGGTGGCGTGTCGTTGTGTCGTTGAGGTATTTTCTTTGGCGTCTACGTCGGCAGTGGAGGATCTTCGTCAGTTCGACGAACAGCAACCGCACCTCCATCAGTTGCTGCTTTTACTTTTCCGGATATCGGCTCGCAGACCGGCCCCGGGCTGGGCCAGTGTATGGTCGGCGCTGCGGTGACAGGTAGCGGCCTGGTGACGGCGAACGCGACGGTCGTCGAGGGCTCCACTGAGTGGTGGCGAGGTAGTCGGCGATATCGCGAGGTCGTTCGCCAAGCTGTGGTCGCGGCACGTTCACCGCGAACTCTCGCAGTCCCATTCCCCGTGTGGGCATCGGTGGTAGACGTGACCCACTTCTCCGTAGTGGTAACAGAGCGGGCGGTGGTCCGGAGCGCGCCAAATGTCAGTCTTTCTCGCGTAGCGGTGCTGGGCGACGTGCGGGCGGGCTGGCGGTGGACGACGGAATTGCGGCGTTATAGGGCTCTGGCGTGGTCTTGGAGGGGGCCTTGACGGCGGGCGATGGCGGCGTAAGTCATCGCTTGCGGCTGGGGCTGCGGTGGTTCTGGTTGTAGCTCAGGAACTACAAGCGATCGCTGAAGCTCACTTTTGACGATTTCGGCGATTGAGGCTACTTGAGGCTGCGATCGGGGTACAACCTCTGCAGCTCTTCCCGTACGACCACTCTGATAGTCCCGCGCAGATCGTCGGTGACCAGTGAATGAATTCCTGCGTAATTGGTAGAGGTCGTGCGGTGGTTGAATTGCCGGTTCCGCCTTTCGAGTGTCTTCTCGATGCTGGCGGCATCGCGAAGGAACTCTTCTACGGTCTTCGATGGGTTTTGTAAAGACACGTGTACTTGTCTTTATCGGGCGACACACTTCACCGCCTTAAAAATGTTATCACACAGCGCAGGGCGCCCCTGCATGTATCGGAAGTTTCTGGAATGTTATCGACGGTTCCACCCGCTGTCTGTGGCCGAACCTTGTGTAACCTGATTGCATGTATGCGTGACTCGAATAGTGCAGAACTTTGTAGAAGACACGCGGGTCCCAGCGATTACTCTGGAACATTCGGCGACAGATGTATAGAAGCCGACGCGCTTGACCCGCTGATCAGATTGTCCAAGAATGCCGACCGTGTTCACCGCTATCGTTGTGCTATAAGTGCAGCCTGTTTTTGTGGGCGCAGGTTCGCCCAATAAAAGTTAGTTTTGTCTTTCACAGTATTGCTACTGCGTTCTTCAACGTCACCACCACGTGACAGTATCATTGCGCCGAAAATTTATTCCTTCACATCCCGCATGAGAAGGCGGACTTTCTTCTCCTCGGCATAACCGGGTCGGGGTGGCGGAACAGACGGTTGATTTCTTCCGTGAATATGGCAACGTTCTTGTTAGGCAGCTGCACTGCGTCCAGTATGGCTTCGGCCCTTGCGCCCGATTCTCGTAAAGGTGCGCAGGAAGCCGCTACGGAACAGGTCCCATGCTGTCAAGCTCGACTCACGGTTCCCAAACCACGTTCTGGTGGCGTCTTCTAAGGCAAAGTATACATGCCGCAGCTTGTCGTCGGAGTCCCAGTTGTTAAATGCCACGATTCGATCGTAGGTATCCAGCCAGGATTCCGGGTCTTCAGTAGCTGCTCCATGGAAGGTCGGTGGGTCCCGAGGTTGTTGCAGGATAACGGGGGACGCAGGGCAGCCACTGGGGTTGTCTTGGCTACAATCTTTTTTGTAGTCTAAGGTAGAAGTCCGTGCTGTGGGGGCAGTCCTTGCAGTCTGCAGCTAGCACGCTGGTCTTGGGCGATGTTGGTTTTGTCCTCGGGCTGCGGGCCTGGATCTCGGCTTTGCGGAGGCGTTCGGTACGTGAATGCGCTAGCACCTCCACCATATGTCACGTGGTAGTGACGGCGAAGAAAGCAGCCAAACTGGGAAAGACGAAACTAGCGTTTTATTGGGCGAACTTGTGCCCTCAAAAACAGGCTACGCTCAAAGAATGGCGACAGCCGCGAACACAGTCGGCGATTGTCGAAAATCTGATCAGCGGGTCAAGCGCGTCGGCTTTTATGCATCAGTCGTCGAATGTTCCAGAGTAATCGCTGGGACCCGCGTGCCTTCCACAAAGTTCTACATTATTAGTGTCGCGCACACGTGCAATCCGATTACACAAAGTGCGGTCACAGACAGCGGATAGAACCATCGATAACATTCCAGAAACTTCCGAAACATGCAGGTGCGTCCTGTGCTGTGCGATAACATTGGTAGGCGGTGAAACGTGTCGCCCGACAAAGACAAGTGCATGTGGCAATATGACTAATAAGAGAAATCGGCTCCCCCGGGTAATCCCCTTCCTTCTCGTTTATTACATAACGAGGGTCTCGAATCCGGGAACATTGATGCCTTCAGTTAGCATGTGTGTTTTTATTGATCAGTCGATTCACCCAAAAAGATCACGTTCTCGTTACGCCTGTGGCAGAAAGGATGTTCCACGTCCGCCGTCAAGGTATCTGAGTGGTGGCTCTGGCGAACACTCCCAGGGTTCTACTAGGAAACATAAATACCGAAGAAAGTAGATGGGGAAACGGCGCAGCGGTAACTCAATTGGCTGAGCATCGCATGTGAAATGCGAAGGCTGTGGGCTCGGTCCCCCCTGCAGCCAGTCGTTTTTTCGTAGATTTTCATTTCAATTTATTTATAGTTTTTTATTTCACTTATTAAGCGCAAGTAATTTCCCGTATGTTGTCTTTGATGTCAGTGTTTGTTGGCTTCTTACTAAATCTTTATGTGATTCGTGGTTAGGACGCAGTATTGCCACCCGTTCATTTTACGCTGCTTTTCCCGAAGTGACTAGAACATATTCATTTGGAGCATCAAGTCGAGCAGCGTTTTGAGTGCGCACTAATCAACATGTTTT
Source organism: Dermacentor variabilis (assembly GCF_050947875.1). Taxonomy (NCBI): domain Eukaryota; kingdom Metazoa; phylum Arthropoda; class Arachnida; order Ixodida; family Ixodidae; genus Dermacentor; species Dermacentor variabilis. Next base: position 106,937,716 of record NC_134573.1, read on the forward strand.
GCCTATGTGATTGAGAATACATATGAATAAATTATGTTATGCCCTTCGTGTGAGGCATATGTTAGTTTATAGAGAAGACACCTCCAGGCTGAACGAAATGTATTTGTCGGTAACCACAACGCACCCGCAGTGGTTGCTCAGTGGCTATGGAGTTGGGTTGCTGAGCACGAGGTCGCGGGATCGAATCCCGGCCACGGCGGCCGCATTTTGATGGGGGTGAAATGCGAAAACACCCGCGTGCTTAGATTTAGGTGCACGTTAAAAAAAGCCCAAGTGGTCGAAATTTCCCGAGTCCTCCACTACGGCGAGCCTCATAAACAGAAAGTGGTTTTGGCACGTAAAACCACATAATTTAATTTTGACCACAACGCCCTTTGCCTCAGATAAAAAATAAGTAGTATCTTTGATATACAAAGTTTGGATCAGCTGTTATTGATTTTGTTGTCAATGTAAACAGAACTTTTGTCGGTTGCGATACCATTTATTGAAAGTATCGGCCAGCGAGGTTTGTTGTCATCGTGTATTTTGTGCAGCAGATAGAATATACCTGCAATGGAGCTTAGAGAAAGCAGCGCCTTTCCTGTACCTTCGCTGATCCTTTTGTTCAATAGTTAGATCCATGATAGCGTCACGGACTAATGTATCGTGCTCCGCAGTTTGGTTTGCGGGTAGTGATTTGTAAATTTATTTATTATTCAGTGGCGTGGTACTGCTCCCTTATTCTAACCGGTGGGGTTCATCACAACAGTTGCTCTCCCCACGTCTGTTGCCTCTATGATCAGGACTGTTAAAGAGGCAAGATTTCTAACGCTTTGGCCTTTTCTTTTTTTATTGGTTTTCTTAGAGCGATTCTCACGAAACGGGCGTTCTTTCAGAAATTCAGATATGATGTCTGGTTGTAGTGCTGTTATGTATGTGCTGAGATATTATTCGATTTGTCTGGGAGGCGTTCAAGGCCTGATTTATGGTAGCCGGGATGCCATTTTCGATTCCTCGATTTTCCCATGATAGCGCTCTCGAAGTCTTAAGCATAGGGAACGGTTACCTATATCTTTATAAAACTTAATTTGTCTAGAGTTTCGATAGCTGAACAAACCATAAATCCTTTGGACGAGGCGTTGAACTGGTCTGCAGTAAACTTTGCATACAATAGATTTACAAGAACGCTTGTCTTTTATCAATCAGCGTTGCAATTAAAGGAAGAAAGGAGATATAGTGCAAAATAGTACGGATAAACACGAATTGCGCATGTGTACTCTTTCTTGATGTAACTCTGTTACACCAACTAGCCCAACAGATGGTAAGTTTGATGAAACGTAGTCATATGTAACGTTGAGGGACGCATTTACGCAAAATTATCGAAGTTTTCTTTCGTTTTTTAACCTATAGTTCACATAACTCTGCTTGAATAAAAAATGGTATAGCAACACAGTTCCATTATTGGTAGGACAGTACTTATTATTGACTTTCATTTCCTCGGGTAGATCATCTGCCGCTCTGGACTTATCATGTGCAATAGCATGTCTAGCAAAAGGAAATAAGAGCGGCGGGCTAGTTGGTGTCTTCATCTACTCGGTCGTCCTGCGCGCCCTTTTGCACGCAGGACGACCTACCACGATGTCTAGCAGGTGCATTAATAAATAGTCTAAAATGTCCTACAGTATTGCTGTATTTGGGTGCGAAAAATTAGAAGAAACAGGATTCAGGAAACGCGCAAGTCTTTAGGAGTAATTCTGTATACACGAAATGACTAAAGTGCGCTAACGTGTTACTAATATTCTCAGCTTCATTAAAATACTTGCCTCACCTTCAAGAAATTTCGCGGAACTGCCTATCCGCAGATGGACCCGGAAGCGCCATAGACAGCCAATTGGAGGCACGTTTTCAGACTAGGTCCGCATAGGGCTTGAACAGCTTGTAGCGGAGGCAGTTTTTATATGGTAGTGGTGTCGGCTCTGGCATCCCAGTCGTAGTCAGGCTTTTACTGCGATAGCAATTATATTGCTACGCGAAAGACGGGTGAGTAAGAGGAGCAATTATTCACAGGTTATATTTACAACAGCGGTTGCAGCGCTGACCGGTTAGATTCACCGCGCCAGCCCAGTTTGTTCCTCCTCTTTTGGGAAGTGATGGCACCCACGCGCCTCGTTTAAACAATCAAATACCACACGCGTGTAGCATAATCCCCCGGCGGCAGAAGCGGCGTCCCGGAGCGTCTCAATGTCATCACTGGGAGGGTGATACTGCTTCAGTGGTGTAACATGCACGATATCACTGGAATGGGAAGCCGAAGGAGCGTCAGGGGCTATCTCGTAGGTGACGGGAGTCCCGGCTCGAATCACTCGGTATTAGCCTGTGTATCGAGACAGCAGTTTTTATGGCAGGACGACCTGACGCGACGGAGACCATACAAGCACCAAAGAACCAGGCGGGAAGTGCACGTCTTGGTGCCGCCGATCGTACACATTTGACTCTCTTTGACACCTTTGACTCTCTTGGGATTTCAGAAGGCAGACACGGGAAATTTCCCTTGCGTGGGCACAGCGGGCGATGGCGTCAAATGCATATTCAGTGGTCGGTGCTGCGTGAACAGGGAGGCTTGTGTCGAGGGGCAGTGCTGGTTCTCGGCCGAACAGAAGGAAAAATAGGCAATAACCGGCTGTATCGCGGCGCGAGGAATTATAAGCAAATGTGGACAAATGGTAGAGCATGGTCCCAATCAGTGTGGTCTGAAGAGACATATTTCGCGAGCACATTTGTGAGAGTGCGATTGAGACGCTCCGTGAAGCCTTTTTGTTTGCGGATGGTATGACGTGGATAGCTTGTGCCTCGTGGCACAGAACTGCAGGATGTCCACGATAACTTTTGATAGGAATGTCTGGCCACGGTCTGTGAGAATTCGCGGAGCTCCATGTAATAAAATCACGTCGTGTAGAAGAAAATCGGCGACATCTGTAGCGCAGCTTGTAGGTAGCACTCGGGTGATGGCGTAGCGCGTGGCGTAATCTGTGGCCACAGCGATCCACCTGTTCCCAGAGGTAGAAAGAGGAAAAGGGCCAAATAAGTCCAAACCAACCCGAAAGAATGGTTCCGCGGGAATGTCGAGTGGTTGAAGGTACCCAGCAGGGAGCGTTGATGGTGTGTTGCGTCGCCGGCATTTCTCAAACAAAGCTACGTATCTTCGAATGGAGCGAGCAAGCCCTGGCTAAAAGAAGCGTCGGCGGATCCGGTCGTAGGTACGTGATACACTCAGGTGACCGGCAGTGGGGAGGTCATGAAGTTTGTGGAGAAAAGCCGAGCGGAGGTATTTAGGGATTAGAAGGAGTAATGCAGGGCCATTAGGGTGAACAATGTGGCGGTAGAGTACGCCATCTTAAAGTGTGAATAAGCGAAGGGAACTGTCGGCAAATGACGATTCCAGGCGGTCAATGATGACACGCAAGGACGGGTCACGGCGCTGCTCGTAGGCGACATGTAGCAGTGGAAAAACAGCGAGAACACAGGCGTCGGTGTCAGTATCAGACATAGAGGTCGCGTCTTCGACTGGGTAGCGACAGAGGCAATCTGCGTCCTGTTGTTGGCGCCCCGACTTGTAAGTCACTGTGTACGGATATTCTTGTTGTCGGAGGGTCCAAGGATCGAGCCGGCCAGTAGGATCCTTGAGCGACGAAAGCCGACAGAGCGCATGATGGTCTGCGATTACTGAGAAGGGCTTGTCATATAAATAGGGGCGGAACTTTGAAACAGCCCAGACGAGAGCAAGGCATTCGCGCTCGGTAATCGAATAGTTGCTTTCTGTAGTTGTCAGGAGCCGGCGAGCGTAGGCTATAACGTGGCCGGGTCTATGTTGGCGTTGCGATAAGACGACGCCGATCCCACAACCACTGGCATTTGTTCGGACCTCTGTAGGTGCGGACGGGTCAAATGGGGGCCAAGAGAGATGGATTAGTGAGAATCGTAATAAGGCGTGTGAAAATGTGACAGGCTGAAGGAAACCCCACGTAAAAGGCGCGTCTTTCTTCAGAAGTTCAGTGAGTGATCGAGCGATTGCTGCGAAATCTTTCACGAACCATCGGAAATAAGAACAGAGCCCCACAAAACTCCGGACATCTATGACAGACTGAGGTACAGGAAAAGTCGTTACTACTCTAACCTTCTCCGGGTCGGGTTGTATTCCGGAAGCATCGACGAGATGGCCTAGCAATGTAATCTGTCGGCGCCCGAAGTGGCATTTCAAATAGATTAATTGAAGTCCAACCTTGCCGAAGACGTGCAGGATAGCTGCGACACGCTCAAGGTGCGTTTTAAATGTAGGAGAAAACACAAGGACGTCGTCGAGGTAACAAATGCAAGTTGACCAGTTGAAACCTTGAAGCAGAGGGCCAATCTTCCGCTCGAACGTGGCGGAGGCATTTAATAAACCGAACGGCATAACCTTGATTTGGTAGAGGCCATCTGGTGTGACGAAAGTGATCTTTTCTTGGTAGTGCTCATCGACGGAAATCTGCCAATAACCAGATTGAAGGTCGATGGACGAAAATTATTTGGCACAGTGAAGGAAATCAAGAGCGTCGTCGATTCAAGGTAAATGGTAAACGTCCTTTTTAGTAATTTGGTTTAGGTAGCGGTAATCAACGCAGAGACGCCACGTGCCATCTTTCTTTTTGACGAGCCCGACCGGCGATGCCCAAGGACTCGACGAGGGCTCAACAATGCCTCTGGCGAGCATCTTGTTTACTTCCTGCTCAGTAACTTGGCGCTCTGCCGTGGGCACGCGTTACGGTCGGTAGTGGATGGGAACATCATCACCAGTGTTTATCCGCTGCTTAACAATGGATTTCTGACCAAGTGGTCCATTTTCAGTGTCAGATACATCGCCGTAGGAAAGTAAAAGGCGATATAGGGCGCCTGCTTGGTCAGGTGCGAGGTCCTGAGCTACCATGGCACGTAATGGGTCGTCGAGGTTCAAGGCATCCTGCGGGTAATGAGGAGGATCTGGACAGGCATCCACTGCAAAAGCAGTGACGTGGTCGTCTGTCACTGACCGGAACTTGGCCACCACTATGCGTTCAGGTGACGCTTGCTTCGTCGAGCCAAAATTGATAACGGGGAGACATAGTGGATTAGCGGCAAGGGTTACGAAGGAGTGTGGCACGGAGATGTCGCGCTCCAGGAGGACATCACGAATAGGGGCGACGACATGGTCGCCCTCAGGAGCGGTTGCCGTTGAGGCCAATTCGACGAAGGTTAGAACTTTTGGAGGTAAGCGAACAAACGCTGTAGTGGAGAAGGTGTTCGGTTGTGCGGGACCAACGTCTGAAAGAAGACGAAGCTCGAGGCTCAGCGTACCGGTGGAACAGTCGCTGAGGGCAGAATGCGTCGTCAGAAAGTCGAGCCCGAAAATTAGGTCATGATGGCAACTGGTAGCACGGTGAACAGGACTGGAACTTGGCGACCAGCAATTCCTATGCGAGCAGTGCACGTACCCTTGAGGGCAAAAGTGGCGCCATTGGCGACGCGTACGGCTCGAGTGATGGCAGGTGTAAGAACTTTTTCGAGGCGACGACATAGGTTAGCGCTCATTATGGATTCTTGGGCTCGAATATCAATTAATGCCGTCAGCGGAACACTCTACCTCTACTTCAATTAGGTTCGTGTTGGTGAGGAGCGTCAACGGAGGATTTGAACAGGACGAACGTGATGCGGCCCTACTTCCAAGAGCTGCATGGCCTGGCTTTCCATCCATCGGTTCGGTGAGGAAAAGCGGCGAGGCTGGTGTGAAGGGGAGGGACGGCGTTGAGGCGACGGCGAACGCACGGAGGAGCAGCTGTCAGGGGCATCAGAAGTAGGGTACAGACGGCGAGGTGAATAACGGCGAGCGTCGGCGTATGGGTAAGGGGCAGGGAATGAGCTCCAGTATGGCGGCATCAAGGTGGTGCGACAAAGGCAAAGACATGACCAACGCGGTAGCATAGGAAGCAGATTGGTTTGTCATGTGGGGTTTGCCATTCGGCAGGGTTGCGTGGTCTTAGAGCGAAATGCTGGTCATTACAGGTGTTGGACATGGGAATGTGTGCTGAATCAGGTAGGGAGACAGAGCAGGTGGTTGGGAGGCCAAGGTTTGCAATTTCTTGCCGCACAACTGCTTGCATAACGGAAATAGAGGGAGCCGTTTGGTCAAAGGTACCGTCAGGGGGTCGTGGATGAAGGAGGGCCGGACTCGCCGCTTGAATCTCACGGCGAACGATACGTGTAACGTTCTCTTGAAATGGTCGTGTGGAGGGAAGAGCGGAGCAAGAGGACGTACCAGGGGTGTTGGGGAGCCGGGAAAACTGCTGGACGACGTGGGACGACGTGGCGGCTTTTGGCTACCCCGAAATGGCGGCATTCTTTGACGATGGCGTCGACGGTAGAAACGTCGTTATAGACGAACACATTGAAGGTGTCGTCCGCGATGCCTTTTAGGATATGTCCCACCTTGTCAACCTCAGTCATGTGCTCGTCGACTCCCCGGCAAAGCACGAGTACTTCCTGCATGTGGAAGACATACGATTCGGTCGACGACGGGACACGGGTGACAAGCTGTTTTCGCGCAGCCTGTTGGGGACCTGACGGGTTGCCAAATAGGTCACGAAGCCGCACTTTGAAAATGTACCAGCTGGAAAGCTTGATCTCATGGGTGCGAAAGCAGACACGCGGTGTTTCGTCCAGATAAAAGATCGCATTGGCAAGCATGATGGTAAGGTTCCAGCGGTGGCGCTGGCTAACACGCTCATACATGCAGAGCCTGTCGTCGACGTCAACGTAATGGGCGGAGAATGTTCCAGGATCACGGAGACTTGAAAGTGTAAGGTACGTTGTGGTTGGCGCCGCAGGTGTAGGTGGTGACGGGGAGGTTCTATCGGAAGCCATGGCTGAGAAGACGACGGTGCGACCACTTCGGAGCTCCGTGGCGAGGACGGGGAACGTTCCACCTCCACCACAATGGTACGCGAAGGACAAGTCAGTAAGACGAGCAAGTATTTACAGGTTATATTTACAACAGCGGTTGCGGCGCTGACCGGTTGGATTCACCGCGCGAGCCCAGTTTGTTCTTCCTCCTCTTTTCTAGAGTGATGGCGCCCGCGTGGCTCGTTCAAACAATCAAATACCACACGCGTGTAGCACTATGGACACTCCAAGCACATTTTCACCGACGGTGTTGCCGTGGTCTTACGTATAAAGTGCAATTACGATAGCATTGCAGTCTCGCACCGTACGTTGTGGGTGCGAGTGAAAGCCCACAAAGGTGAGCCGAGAAGGTAGGCGCGAAAAGCAGAAATGCGGGGAGGAAGAGCGGTGTCTTCTATCGCGCGCAAGGCAGTGGCAGGCGTGAAGGGAGGAGGGAGGGAGCGTTTTTCTCTGTAGGCGACTGCACGTGACGCGGCTAAGCGCGACTGCGTGCAGCCCCATTTTAAAGAAAGATTTGTGGTCGGTACCGAGTCTAGGTACGCCGAAGGCTGATGGCTTCGTGTGTGTGGTGTTCTTGCACGAAGTTAGCATTCAAGCGAGAGGCAGCACGAACAATTTGCTCGCTGGTGCTGCGGCTCTTTCTCCGCCAGCGTACTGACAGAGAGTGTCCGGGGCCATTGAGTGAGATGTGTTAATTTTTGCCTCTTGGCTCGTGAAACCGTGCTTGTTAAATTTGTAATCCAATGGTTACAAGTTTGCGCGACTGATAGAACTACTATCATTACTTCCTATAGCTGCCTAATAATCTCCTATCGCCATCGGACTTTCGCCTTTCGGTCGAAGCCGCAATTTCTACAATGGGACATGAATGTCGTCACGGTTTGCCCGCGGGACTTGATGTTCACGTCGTTGTGCATATCTCCAGTTTCGCTACCAGAACTGTGGCCAGAGGTCGGCCATTCCGGGAGCCGGGCTTCGTTTTCCGTAGCGCTGCTACGTCATGCAGCAAGATCTACTGAATGCAGCTGCTTATCAGGGCTACATATTCTCAGGTGATTATATGATTTACGAAAGAGTAACTTCCCCTGACGACTAAGCAAGTCTATATAACACTTTAGCGGAAATCAGTGCACAAAAGGTGGCCCATTACACTGAAGTCCGACAAAAGTCTTTCTGTACGGGTAACTAGCAAAAAAATATAAGTAGGCAGAATCTCATCTGGGAGTTGCCTAAGTACGCGTAAACATTGTACCACTTGCTCATCTTGGCGTAGCCCGGTGTCATTATCAGTGCTCTGAAACTTGATCCGCGGCCAGTACGAAAGTCAGCTGCGGCGACTCGAAATGCTGCACACGGTGACGCAAGGTGAATTGATGACGCAAACAAACTACAGCAGGTGGCGGCATCAGGTGCACTGATAATCGTCCAATCAATATAAGCCATTATCGCTCTTTTGCGCCTTATCCATTCGCGTCGAACCATTATGATTCGTGAACCACCGTGCTCTGGTGGATTACCATTTAAGGCATAAGATTAATATGGCACTAGCTGACTCTAAACATTTGGACTTTCAATTGTATAACGGGAATACGTTTGTATCACGGAAATATGCTTCTTCTGTTCGTTTGAAAGACGAACGCAAATTAGAAATGGTACAAATGGCGCTTTGTGCTTTATTTTTAATAAATACAGGTCACTGGATTCATCAGCGGGTATTACGCATGCTGAAAACATTCATACAATAGAGGCACGGCGGAAAATCGTGAGATTAAAGTTTTCGTTCACCGGTGTACAACGGGAAATTGAAAATCAGTGCGCTTGCTAGATCAAAGCTTTCTCTTCTTCTTATCCCGACACCGACATGTACCGAACTTTCTCCCTTGCTCTGCATGCACTGACGTGCCTAAAAGTTATTTCTTTGCTTGTGTAATCCCAGAATGGAATGCGTCACCTGATTATGTCCTTCAAGGTCAATCCGAAAGTGGTTTTGAATGGGCCCTGCCGTCACTTTCGCATGACTCTTCGCACCCGTTAGTCGATGTAAATGGAGTATCTTATTCTGTCAGCAACCTTAGGTATTCGGCCTTCAGGACATAACCATATATAAAGGGCCTAAAATGCTCAGTGAGAACCAACAACACTCGAAGAGAAATGCACGTCAATCGCCTCAGTCAGCTGTTAGATGCGCTTGACGGACTCTTCTCTCGTGCTTTTTGTTTGTTTGTCGAATACTCTTCGTATAAGAAGACAAGAGTGCTCTTCTCAAAGAGTTTCCCTTTCATTAGATTAATCTTTAGTTCAGCTTTGCTAAGTGCGTATACTACCTCTGACAAATTCAAGCAGTGGTCGTCGCGAGTCTTCTAAAGATGATGATGTTATCCAAATAAATGTCACATAATGTCCCGGTGAATTCGCTAAGGGCGCTCTTCGCGATTTTCTTAACATTTGCACCGGGGTTTGTCAAACCGAAAAAAAGTCGGTCGCATTTTAAAATGTTAAAGAGTGTAAGAAACGCGGTGAATTTCTTGTAGTCTTCTTGTAGTGGAATCTGTAGTGCAATAAGGGGCTTTGCCAATAATTACTTAACCGCCATTTTTCTCTGTTTCCATGCGCTACGTAAGAAGCGTGGGGTGTCCTCGATGAATAATATAGGGGAAAGCTAACAGGTTATGTGCAATCAAATTCCGCAATGTGCATTCAATCGCAACGCAGAAATTATCCCTCCGTCCTGGGAGAACTATATGCCATTCATATCAAATTTGCTGCATGGGGGAACTTTATGGCCGATATGCATGCGAAGGTAAACGCGTATGGGGGCAATTAAGCATTGTTAAAAATGTGGTTATAAAAGGTAAGAAAAGCTGGGCTTGGTGTACTAAAGTGATGAAACGACTCTAAAAAGGAGTGGAAAAAGAAGTAATTGGCAAGTGATTGCTCAAAACAGCCTACGGCTAACAGTGCTGACGCGTGAGTATGTGCGAGCAGCATTTTAATGTGTGTGGTTTTTTACAAGTAACTGAAATTTGTAACGACACTGCTAAAAAAAAATCAGCTTCGCTGGCAATTGAGCTATGATTTCGCTAGATCGAACAAGTCTATTGTCTTTTTTTTTACTTATGGAAAAATTAAGCTGCAGAGTTTAGCGATTCCTGCGGTGGAGTCATGTTCAGCCACACGCGAAATAGAAGTGGGTTACACGGGTTGTAACATTACTGCTTGTCTTCTGAGTAGGCAGCATTAACCACTCACGAAGTAGCCGTATGATTATTTACATTTGTCAGTAATGAAAGCATCGCCACTTACGGCTACAGACATGTGAGTCATGCGGCTTTTATTTAGTTCCCACGATGGACACTAATGGCAGAAAAAATTCAATTCACGAAGCATTTAATTGCCTAAATATTACTGATTAGGTTTGTAAAAATAATATTGAAACATGGAATGGGAAATTGAAGCTATCTGGTACGCAAATAATAACCATTCGCTAACAATTTTGAGCCTTGGACCCCTTCTGCTATGAAAGTATTCGCCGTAGTAGAATGGTCTTCTGTTTACCATTTATTGGGAGTGCATTTGTAGAGAGTCTTGACAAGCGTTAATCATTAATGCAGCTACAGTACATATGAATTTCATGGCAGTGCCAAACAAAATACTGGTTGTTTTGTATATGTCACGTGTTCCGCAGTCAGTTTCATACAATGAGGTAGTTTAAGATGTAGTTTTTCATGAATTTATATATTCTGCAGAGGAATGAACCCAGTCTATTAATATTATACTTAATAAAATAGGACTCTCCATTATAAAGATCTATAAAAGGGGTTATAATTTTAAAGTTTACTGGAATACTTAAAAATCCCCTGTGGCAAATAGTACAACTTTTGTCCTTGAGCTGGATGATTCGTAGAGGCGGATATTACTAGCCGGAGAAATCGAAACACTCATTCAACAACTAATTACCAGAAATTAACAAATTAGCTTCCGAAGCAATAACGTTATGGCACATATTGCTATTTACGAATTGCAGCCGGTGAGGTTGCAGGATGTGTCCACTTGAAATGAATGTCCAGGTTGGCACCAATTCCTAGATGTTATTTCCCAAAGCGTAGGACAAAATAAATGGCCGTTCCAATTAATTTCGTGCTTCAATGCAGAAATTAATTGCAGCCGAACCTTGCACAGTGCACTTTCGCGTGGGCTCGATGGCCCATATATCCAATCTGGTGTCATTCTAGAAATTATTTACAAAACTCACCGGCTATAATTCGCAATCTGCAATGTGTGCCGTAACTGACCTAGACAACAAGTTTAGTAAAAAATCTCTTTATTTTGCAATCCAGTTTTCACAGGTAGCATTTTAGTGTGCAATTTAAAACAAATATGTTTTGTACACGGGAATAAAGGCAACTTGCGGACTCACTGAAGTACGTCATGCCCTGGCCGACTAGAGAACGCGAAGCGATAAAGGGAAATTGGGAAAATCATAGATACTAAATCTTTATGCGGTTGTTTATTCGACGCCGTGTAGAGACATTCCGTAGAAAACAGAACCGAGCAGAATGGCACAGCGAAATATACTTCACACATAAAACCCCACGAGGAAGGACGCTCAGAATATTGGGATGAAACTACCAGGTTTGATCGTAGTATTGGGGATGAAATATCCGAAAGAAAGAAGGACCTACTAAAAATTTGTGGCGCAAATATATACGCCAGACCAAATGCACTAGCAAATACGGATATGAAGATACCATCTCACCTCATAGACTCATGAGTAGAATGTCAACCACGTGATGAACCGATACACTGAACCCTTTGCTTTGTCCAAACTTCAGGACGCTTAAATGATGAGTCATTTGAAGGACACATAGGACCTAACAGATTTTCAACCTAATTATACCCCCTTTTGATGAGTTGCTTGTCATTGCAGCTTTTACAAGTTCAAAACTACTTGAAGTTTATCTTCGGTGCATGGTGTGCACACAGGGAATATAGCTCCTTTCTAGGCCATCCATATGGAATGTGTTGGTTAGTGATTGCATGCTTCTCGCATATAGTACTATACATGATGTCATAAATGCCATAAAAGAAAATAATTCGGCCTAATGGTTGGAGCGTCGAATTGCTGAGCGCTTAGGCTGAGGGCCAAATCGTGCCACCGGACGCATTTTTTTCTTTCGTTATGTTTAACACGAATCTACTCCCCGAGAACCCGACCACCGACAAATGCTATGCCAAAAAAAGTCTCGCTTTAATAAGCAAAACTCGTGTGCCAGCTGTCTGCGGCCATACCGTAGCGTGGCGGCAGCCTTCCCAAACTGTGGTATAAGTAGAAGAGGCCGTGGGTGCGTTACCAGTGCTTCCTTTGGAGCGCGTTCAATTTGCAGGCTTCTCTGTCATTGTTGCGCTAAGCAACCCGTCGGTTGCAGGCTATAGAGGCCGGCGAATGAGGCATCGCGGAACAAGCGCAGTAGCGTAGACGTTCCTAATTTTGGGTCGCTGTCTCGAGATGTGTGTATACCAGTACGAGTTGAACGTCTCCTTTGATGATGATTTAACGTGGTCGTTTGCACGGTGTCAGAGTTGGAGGGCGTAGGGAGTAACTTGGGAGTAACTAGAACTAGGTGTGCAGGATTTATTTACATATTTACATTAGAACAAGGGATACATTCGACAGTCTAGCGTGACTCCCAAATAGAGCACGCAAGACGAAGCTTACAGCACACCAGCACACAGCTCCAAGCACACTGCTTCTCGAGCACGAGCACACTCTACCAGCCGACAAACTGGTGCTTAAAAGGCCTCTGTGCTCCCTAGATCCACAGGGGAGGGAAAACGGCTGTGCAACCTTCGTCCAGTCAGACTGTCCACAGTCGTTGGGGCGCAGTCGACGCGCCTTTGAGGGGTAGGGCTCACACACACACATATGCACTTTGGATTCCCAGAAACCGAGTTGAGCGGGCCCTCGTAGCCAGTTGGTCACGCTTGCTTCAGCCGGCGCCTCTTAATTCCAGAGGTGCCTTTCTCCGGTAGTCGCCACGAGTGTCAGCAGATTGTGACAAATCCTGGGGCGCGAAGAAAAACGTACCGCAAAGCATCCTTTTGTTAGAGAATATCTTCTTGCTGCAAACAGACTATGAAGGTCACGGCAAATCAACTAACAATACACGGTCTGCCAAACGTGGCCAGCCCTGCTGCCTTCGCCGACTTAGCGAATAAGGCGGGTGGTGGATTAACGTTGCCGTGGCCTCGAATTGTCCGAACGAAGTTCATGGTCGGTTAGCGCTGTCGTCTTCGCCGGTTCTCTGAAGGGCGCCACCACTGCGGGTCGGTTGAAGCACCTGCAGCGGGCTGAGATAGCTTTGCAGAGCAGTACCCCTGCAGGCCGATCGTAATAACGGATCGAGTTTAAGTACGATGGGGATACCGGTTTTCGGAATCGAACCAAGAACTTGCTTACATCCTTGATGGAGGCTCAGCGTAGGGTGATGACGGCTGCGGTTTGCGCCCATGTACCATGGCGGCTAGACGGGTCGTGGAGACCAACCAACCAAACAAACAATATATTGAATGGTGATCAGTAAGGATCGTAAATTGGCGCCCGCATAGATATGGGCTGAACTTATTATATATGGACTGCGAAAACGACAGCGAGGCACTCTTAGTGACGGTGGAATTCTGTCTTGCTTACTGAACGGCTGGCGTAGGTATTGGCATGCCGGGCGCCACAGAAACGCGGGACGAGGACAGAGCGAGGGCGATTCCACTCGCATCGGTGTACAATTTTCTTGTAGCTGAGGGGTAAAAATGACGCGAACATCGAAAATAAAATGTTAAATGAACTTATAGACGACGTTTTCTTATCTTTTTCTATTCTTTCCAGCTACACCTAAAAAGTTTCGCGTATAAATGCACTCATACTTTGCGACTTGTTTTTCTCGCGTCACCTAGCAATAAGCTAGCGGCACGCCAGGCGTGACAAATGCGTGCGTCATGCGCCAGACAGGCTAACGAAGCCAGCGTGGTCAGTTGCGCAGGTGAAATTCACCTGTTTGGTGACTCGTCTCTTTTAGATGTAGCCTGTTTGTTGGGCTGCCACCGCATTTTTGCATTCCTTCTGTGCTTCGACACAACACCACTGCACTATTAGACTGCGGCAAGGTGAGAAATTTAGTTTCACAGTCGGCGATGCATTTCAAGCAATTTTGGCTTTTGTGGCATGGAACCGAGACTTGTAACGCAGATAGCGAAAAACAGCTCGGCCTTCCTGTTGTAGTTAATTCCAATTACTGACTCGTACTGGGATATGTTTGCGATGCTTTCTATGAGCCCAACGTTATTAAACCTTACTTCAATAGCTTCTGGCCACGCTCGCCGCACCCGGCTTTGTGACGCAGTTAAGGCAAAGCAGCTCGGCCGTGTGCCGCAGTTTCACGTGTACTGAACCATACTGGGTCAAGTTTTGGCGCTTTTTCCGACGCCCAACATTATTATGGCTAATTTCGCTACTTTTTGGTGTACCTTTCAAGCACAGTGCCCGCGCGCGGCGTTGCGACACACGAAGCGAAAAGCAGATCGTCTGTCTGCTGCAGTTAGTTTCACGTGTACTGAATCTTGCTGGGACAACTTCGTGACGCATTCTTTGACCCCCAAAATTGTTGCAACTAATTTCGTAATTTTTGGGATACTTTTTAGACACGTTCTCCGCTCCTCTGGGTGTGAATTAGCAAAAAACAAGCCGGTCGTGGTGACAGTTGCTTAGGCGTTTACTGAATCTTAGTGAGACAAGTTTGTGACGCTTTCTACACTCTAAGAAAAATTACACCATCGTGGTTGGATATGTTAACGAAACACCTTTCTTGCACCCTCAACATTTCCGAAAAATTCCAAAATGGGTGTTCGCTTGAGCGGAGCACCCATTTTGGAATTTTGGAATGAAAAGGGTATTGTGTTGTGAATGAAGCACCTTACGGGAAATAGGATGCTCTGGCACCTTCAACACCCTTTTACTCTTCAAGCAAGTAAAAAAGCAGAAACATCTCTTTTTGAACGGTTTGTGCCAGCACGTGGTTTTAGCATGTCAGGTAATCACACTATAGGATATCAATATCATCCTCCTGTTCCATGTGCATGGTGCACAAGATATTTCCCACGTGCAGCCTTATTTTTTACAAAACATTCAGCGACATTTGTTACTATAGCCTAATAACTAGAACCCTAATTTATTTTACTAGAAAAATTGGTAATAAATATTTCCAAACTCATCTTGTACATGGTGGGCAAATCTGTGAATTTTTCATTGATGTTGAAGTTCATGAATAGAGTTACAGTCGCCAATCGTTATATCATGTTTAGTGTTTCACATACCAAATATGCCAGTAGTTGACTTCTCCCTTCATATCTAGAGCTGCAGGAGGAAATAAACTTCCCTCTCTTTTATTCATGCATTCTTACCATATTATTATTTATTCTTTAGACCTATTCGGCCCGATCGCGTTTCTATCACTCTATGGGTTTTAAGTGTACTTCAATAACAGAATATGTAGACTATTATTCTGCATCCGCCTTTTTGTGACGCCCGAAGAAATCCTACGGGCACTGCTATGTTCTTGACATTGAGTGTTTTCAGCTACACGAAAACATCAGGCGAGTCATGATATTTTATTGCTGTCACTCAATAAATTAAAGTAAATGTATGATACATCAAATTGTGAATGACATCTTGTGGCTTCAACTTGTACACATTGGACAAAAAGCAAAGAATAAAGAGACGGCACATATACGAATAATCTTGTTGAAGATTTCACATTATATTTTGTGGGTTATAGAGTTTTTTAAATAGCACATAAAGCTAGCTCTTTTTAACCCTTAACAGTATTATAGGAACCCAAATTTAGAAGACATTGTAGAGCAGTGTTTTTATATTTACAGACTCATTATTCAGAGTACAAAATTATTTTCAGGCAATATGCACAAGAACACAGATCTATTATAGGTATTCTCATCCTCATTATTTGAAGCATATGCGTCAGGATGGTGATCATAAGCATGTGACCTTTGACTTGTACAGGAAAGCCAGAAGAGCGCAAAGCACACAAAAGAAGAGGCGCGCAAAAAGTTGCAAAGTGTATTAGTCTGTTTGTGGAAAGGCATTATTAGTAGCCAGCAAAATGTATACAAAAGGAACACATTAGCTGAATTACACTGCTGAATGAACTACTGAATACAGTTTTATCAAAACGTACACTGGGCAAGTTGCAAATGAAATTAAATAAAATGATTTTTCAGTTTGCACAAGCTAGACGATGAAATCTACAATTTGGTGAGCATGGGAAGGGCCATTACTACATAACTTGTAGTACAATATGAATTAATATAAATTAGATACATTAGTGTAAACCAGATTCAAATATTCAGAGTAAACGTCGGTGTAGTGTTGCAGAAACAGCATGCACCATCAAAGCATGTTTGCGACAGGCTCCTACACTGAGACCTAAGGAAATATATAAGCACATGAAACACCGACAACCTTTTTTATACAAACATAAACCTAGGCTCGCGCTGGACATTCCACACCATATTAGGACATGACGAATTGAAACAAATGTCTTGTTTCCTAATCATGGAGAGTCAATGTGTCTACATGGTGGTTCGGAATGCCTGTAAAAACCTCGGTTTCTAGAGACTTTCTCGCCCCATATGCGTGAAAATGTTCATCAAATTCAATTGTTTCAAGTTTCTGTAGATAAAACAGAATGCACCTATTAGCTGAGAAAATTGTAATTATGGCAAACTTCAGTAAATCTGAACCAAGCTCAGTCACTTTGTCTCGTTCACCTTAAGCTATTTTCAGTCCTCTCCCGGAGAAAACACACTCTTCATGAGCCGCGGTTAGGGCGACGACAACTTCGTTTCAGCACGCTCCTCTGCTCAGTGGCATGGCAGTGCGCAGCAACCGGCGCAAGATTTCTGCGCTTCCGGCACAGGTGAAGCCAATGGTCGACTTCATTTCAATGACGCTTGTCGTGAACGCGTCAGAGGAAACGCAATGAGCGTCTTGGGCACGCCAGGCGTCACTCAGATCAAGTCAAGCACAGGGAGCCTACAGTCAAGCATGGGCTTCAACTAAGCTGCGTTAAAGCCGTTGAAGCCCCTTAAGAATAGGGTGCCTGGACGCGCGGATCACGGGAGAGCGCGCGCATCGAGAAGCGGCATAAAGGCTGCGGAGATGAAGCAGCGCGCGCCAGAGGTTGCGCGCGCCGTTATGTCTTGCATGTTACTACGCTATACCACAGCGATTAAAAGCCAAGCACGGTATACTGAGCTATTTTAGCACAGCCACAGTTGTGAATCAACATTATTTTTCACAATATCTGTCCAAAGAAAAGAAATCACTGATTGCGGTATTAATGTTGCAATATTTTATTTCTTGATATTGAAATTACAATGTCTTATATAAAAAAATCTTCCTTCTGTCACATGAACAGCCACAACACCCACGCCGGCTAGGCTCTGTTCCTTTATCAGATTGTCTTTTAAGCCGCCACCGTGCCGTAGGAAAATCTGCAATCCATCGTAGCAGGCGTCCGCGGCTTCACAGTGCCATTAACAGTGCGCGCGTTTGTTTGTCTGCTCTCGTTTTGGCTACTGCGATTCGCGCCAAGTGTGCGCCGGTCTGTTCTTCAAGCGGCTATCTCGGTGCGCGGTCTACTAGGTGTGGAAGTCACCTGTTTGCTGAGAGTGGGCAATAATGGGCCAATAAGGGAACTGAAGCTCAGCCAGCCAAATTTGCTTGGCCTTAAAGACTCCGCGAGGAAGTGCAGCCTGCGTGCTGCGAAAATGGACTTCAGCAAAGACAGATTTCAGGTAAGACTCACTTCATTGGTTGACGATTATGAGGTAGTGTAAAATGTGTTATAAGAGCTGTTTCCAAAGCGTTTAAGCTCTGGAAAGTGGCGATTCGGGCTGGTCGCTTCGGCCTTTACTAAAAGGGAACTATGACATCGCACGGACGTAAGACCTGAACGGGCAGACATTGGCATTCCTGCAATAAAGATATGCGGTTTTAATTTAACGTTGCGTTTTTGTCAGCTTACTGTGGCGTGTGTTTTCGCGCTCTTATATTTCCGTCTCTGAGTTCTTTCCTGAACAAGGGGCGTTCGTTCGACCACCAGCATGGTGTACGATTGACGTGAAAGTTTCAGTGTCTACTTCCTTAGGAATTTCAGAGACACGCATGGCCATCGATTGCACGGGCAGCGCTGGGATTTTTAGATTGCCGGCATAACACTCCTCGATTCCCAGCCTTATAGCACGAGCCTTGTTAGGGGAGGTGACTTGGCTGTTTTGCTGAGTCCACGTGTGGTCGAGTCCCACCGTTGCAAATATTGTGTTAGCAGGTACAGCCGCGTTCATAAATTTGGAGACCATGCGAGCCCGTGGCCGTGTGCATGCACGCTCCGTCTGGCAGCTCGGTGCCTGCTGTCGATAGTATCGCAGTGCGCATGTGCGTCCATCCTATCCCACTGGCCTGTGTGCTCACTCGCTGCACACCGGCGCGCGAGCCGATTATCGTAATTTGCGTTCGTTGCCACCAGGGGCGCGATTAGAGATCTTTGTACGTTTCGCGTGTTGTCCAGTTGCTGCAACGTCCCAATGTGGCAGTATGTAAATTTTCTGACAATAGAGGGAGGGAGCTACTGATCGGCAAGCAGTGAACTCCCTGAACGACAAACGTCAGGGGAGGTTGTCGTTGTTTTTGTTGACGTGAAAATGACGACAGGCTTTTGTCCATCATTTTGATTACGAGCACATCGTCTGCTAGAAGCAGAACCCGACTAGAGATGTGAAGTTCGAGCGGTAATCCGCTCACTACGAGACCGGCTTCGCATGGCACGAATGGTTCACCCCCGGCTGAGTGGATGCACTCTCACTCCCGTTCTCACAAATTTTGCATACTGCTACTTTCTGGCGTTGCAGCAACTGAACAGAGCGCGTAGAGATCGTCGAAAACAGCGCCGACATCGGACCAATGGGATCGAAGATGCTGCGCCGCTACTTCGAGAACAACACTACTGGCGGCGGCCGCCGCAAAGCCCTGTGAACGGCGCGCTCGCGGGTGCGCAGCGAGCGAGCGAGCAGGCCCGCGAGATAGGATGGACGTGCATGCGCGCTGCGACACTCTCGACAGCAGGGACCGAGCCGCCAGACGGCGCGCGCATGCACACGGCCACGGGCTCGCATGGTCTCCAAATTTATGAGCACGACTGTACATTGGCTTAAGCAGTTTCTTACGTAAAATGCAAGGAAAACGTTATTGCCGTAAAGTTCATCTGTTTTACTTGCTACACTTGGACCTCTCTCTAATTTTACATGTTTAGGGAATTGCTTCGAAATATGTGTGCGTTATGATGGTGCCTTGCATGAACCAATCTTTACGAAGCAAATAGAGTTATTAACTTGAGATTCGCCGACTGCTACTGTTCCTGTTCAGCAGTTTGGTTTTTCTTATTAGCGATTGAACATTGTTACATTGTTTGTTCAGTTCCTTTAGGGAACGCCAAGGTGTCCTCGTAAGATGGGAGCAATCTGGCTTTAAAGATCCTCATTACATAGCACATTACCAGAAATGTTCCACCTCTGTTTTGTATATTGGATGTCAAAGTGATATATGCTTAGCTGCTCAGTCCATGGCTGATGGTACATTATCTTTCCTTGTTCTGGCACATATTACAGGTGCTGGACAAGGAATTGAACAAACACATTGATGTCCTTGAAGATGATGCAATACCAGATAAGACCTATGTGCGCGTTTTAAATGCACGTGACAGCTGGGTGAAGAGGTCAGTGGTACATACACAACCTGGAGGTGCACTAGAAGGTTCTCGTTGCTGTTCTCTTCATAAATTTAATTTCTTCCTTTTAGTTATCATTGTTTGCGTAATAGCGCTTTAAGAAGTCATCAGTTGTAACGTGTGGTCACAAATATCTGAATAAGAGTTATAGGGGCTCGGGCATGGCTCTAAAAGATTTTACACAAAGCAGTTGTGTAGCTATGGGCGACACCATATTGAGAACATTATTTTAAAGCTATTCATTGTATTATCACCCTTTACTTGGGATTTTATGTGATTACTTCTGACAATACGACTTGCTCTTTACGATGCCCGAATTAGAGGCTGCTCTTGCGTCGTGTCGACATTCATCTGCTCCTGGCCCTGACGGGATCTCGTACTCGTCTCTCTCTCACCTTGGCAGGGCTGGTCGCACTGCGCTGCTCAGTTATTACAACGACACATGGGTCTCCGGTATTGTTCCGCAGCAGTGGAAGATCAGCCGCCTGGTTGCTCTCTTGAAGCCTGGAAAGACTCCTTATGAGCTTACCTCATACCGCTCAGTTTCATGAGCCAGCTGTGTTGGAAAAGTTATGGAACGAATGGTCCTGGCGAGGCTCGAATGGTTTCTGAAAAGAAATGATCTTTATCCGAACATGATGACCGGTTTTCGGCGGGGTCGTTCTTCAATTGACAGCGTCATTGACCTCGTTACGACAGTGGAACATGAAAAAGGTCAACGCCGACTCGTCGCCGCTGTTTTCGCCTTCATCCTTCATGAAGCCATTCTCGATGCCCTAGATGACTTGGGTATTGGCGGCCAGCTCTACCTGTGGATTGTGAGCTACCTCAGCGGCCGTTTCGTTTACATGTCCACGCCTGACGGAGAGACTAACCGTCATCAGGTATGCCGTGGAGTTCCTCAGGGAGGAGTTCTCAGCCCAACATTATTTAATGTGGCACTGATTGGCCTGGTGAGCGAACTTCCACCTCACATCCACATCAGTGCATATGCAGATGACATCTGCATCTGGGTTTCTGGTACAACACGCCCACAACTACGTGCGAAATTACAACGGGCTGTGTCATCTACTTCACGATAGATACGGCGTCAGGGTTTGCGCTTCGCTGCCGATAAATGTGCTGTGGTTGCATTCACGCGCAAATCCGTCTGCTGCTACCCGATCTCCATTAACGGTGTCATAATACCTTATGTCTCCCACCACACATTCTTGGGAATTATCATCGACCGCGGTTTGTCATGGACGAGGCATGTTAATATGTTGAATATGTTGAATATTCTTCGCTTCACAACCGGCATGAAATGGGGCCCCACGGAAGGCTCATTACTAAGACTTTATCAATCTCTTTTCGTAGGCTACATTCGATACAGCCTTCCGACACTCTCAAACTTTAGCATTTGCTGCTTACGGACATTAGAGAGCGTCCAAGCGCTGGCACTCAAAATAAGCCTCGGGTTGCCACGGCGTGCCTCCAACAAAGGCGCAATTGAGGAAGCCCACGTATGCCCATTATCAATATACCTGTCCCACGAGCCACTTCGTGTGTATTTACGCTTACTGACACGACACCATTTCCAACCATTGACGTCGGTTCTACATGAGCGGCCGGACAGCAGTTTCACAAGTGCACTCCGCTGCCATCTACCCCACATAACATCAGGCTTTTCCCTTCCATATCACCCCGTCAAACCACCATGGGTGATGGTTCAACTTTCCGTATGCGCACATGTCCCCGGCATACTAAAGATATCATTGGTTCCCGTCAGTGGACTACAACAACTTGCTCTTGCGTACATCTGGTCAGAATACCATACATATGTTCATGTTTGCATAGACGACTCCGCGTCGCCAAAGGCATCAGCATGAGCTGTGGTGATACCAGCCCAACAGATGACTCGAGGTTTCATACTAGACCATAATTCTACATCAACCGCTGCAGAGCTTGTGGCTATTCGGGAAGCGATTCGCCACATCTGCGGGGAAAGACCTCAAGAATGGTGCGTTTTCACGGACTCAAAACCCGCGCTGCACATTTTGGGATGCTTCCTGCGCCACACCGCATATCAGGTTCTGGCACTGCAGATCACCGAGCTACTTTCGTGCGCTCACGAAAAACACCACGGCATAGTGTTCCAATGGATCCCGGGACACTGTGGGCTCAACAGTAATGGGATGGCCGATGCTGCAGCAAGGCGCGTCCCTAGCAATGGCCTGCGAACTGTAGTGCCATTCTCCAGACCGGACATCACATGCCTCCTGTCGGAATTAATGAGGAGTGCGACGAGAAGATACTGGGCCCAGCCAGACGCTCGTCACGTCCGCCTTAAAAGGCTGGATTCCGATATGAAATTTCCTATTCTGCGTGGAATTCCACGCCCTCATACATGCCTGATACACAGACTGCGATTAGGCGTCGCCTTCACGCGCAAATATTTGCACATTATTGGACGGACAGACTCCCCGGACTGTTCAGTGTGTGGCGCTGTAGAGACTATAGAACATGTGCTCGTGGTGTGCCCTGAGTATGCGCGCGAAAGACAGACAATGGCAGATACATTGAGACATTTACACAATGGACCACTATCGGAAGACCTCTTGCTAGGCGCATGGCCACAGAGTTGGCAGACGACAGAGACAATGCGTGCACTTTCACTTTTCCTACGTGACACGGGCCTGGACTCACGCCTGTTATACCAGTTGTGTAATGTGTCCTTCACCTCGTTCCTCTCATTATCATCCCCAATTGTGACCCGTTTTCTTCCCCTCTTCCCCTTCCCTTACGTAGAGTAGCAGGCCAGATGCTCCTTTATCCGGCCGACCTCTCTACATTTTCCAATCATTAAAATACTTCTTCTTCTTCTTGACCATGAAAAGTAAGTTTACACTAAAGTTGGATGGAGTGCGTAAGGCAGATATTAATTGCCTAGTCATTATGGGCGGCTTACACTACACGTGAAAAGTGTAAAATCATTGCATTCTACCGGTATTAAATATAGGACATAAACTGGCAGGTAAACAAAGAAGCTTGACAATGAGTTATTGCGAAGCCAGCAGATGAACAAAGTATGTTACGAATAACAATAGTGACATAAAGACAGTGTTGTGGATTTAAAAGCAAGTGGGTACAGCGAATATTTTGGTTGACATATTAAAGGAAAGAATGAATTAGCTGGCCAGATAATGCATTACACCGGTGGCCTATTAGGATTACAGGAAGGGTGTCAAAAGAAGGACAGTTGACGACTGAGAACTATAAGTGGTGTGATGAGGTTAGGAAATTCTCAATCATGAGATGAGCTCACCTGGTGCAAGATGTGGGTAATTGGGGACGGCTGGTCGAGGTTCCTGTGCTGCAGCCAACTGATGATAAATTCTAGTATGCCTAAAATTCAGGCATATTGAGGAGCATGTTTTACTCGCGTCCATGGGTCATAATTTTTTATGACACATGGTGACTGGCGAAGGCCTACGGGTGCGTAACCGATGATGATTGGCAACCTCCCATCCATTGGTCGCGCCGCCTATTTTCCCGGCGGCGGCGACGTCCGACGTCGTCGCGTAGACGGAGACCTGCGCTGGCATAACGACGGCGGCGTCAAGCTCCGCACAGAAGCGGATGAGTCACTACGATAATTTGCTTGGTGGTTCATCCTGCTATCGGAGTCCGAAGCCCAGCGTGTTCCGTCACCGTGCTGATTGCCACTCCTATTGCCACGCCGATAAAAAGTATGTGGTCGCTCATACGAATTTCGTGACGTGTGACGGCGTCGAGGACAAAATCGGGCGACGTGGCCGGAAATCCTGCATAGTAAGTAGATCGGGGCTCACGGGGTGCACTGAAATTGTCGGAAAGATAACTAGCGCGGGCGTCCCCCTCTTGAGAAACTGCTGTTGGTCGGCGGGAGTAACCATCGTGGAACTGATAACTTGGATGCACGTTCTTAGTACGGTTTGGTACAATTGAACGAGGCGCGAAATTGTAGGCGTCTACGGAACCGGCGGTGATGGATGTCTCACCGAAGTCGCAGGGAAAAAAAAGGCTCTCGAACCGGAGGAGTCGAGAGGGCAAGTGTCTCACGTCGGTCAAGCTCTTCGCGCGCCACTTGGCGAATCACTGCCGTGAGATCTGAAGGAGCTGGGACCACATCAACACTGCAGAGGTTAGAAGAGTACACATTCGGGCTGGCTAGTTTGATTACGAGCAGAAAACAGTGCTAACCAACAGGACGAACAGAGGGACAAAGAACACAGCGCTGACTCACAAGGAAGTGAGCTTATTCTTGCAGTCAGCATATATTACTCTACCGCTATCTCAAAGCATGAAGAACAGAAAATTCAGCAACTGCAGGGGCAATAAATTTCAGTCAATGAGATAGGAAGGCTACCTCCTTCGGATTGCAGATACTTGGCCGCTGTTATGAACGTGAAAGGCTTCGTAAATAAGGCGTGCGCGGTCATCGCGGTATTTTGACAAATAGGTCACATCTTTAAAAGACGGCTTGCAGCCACATTCATTGCAATGCAGTGACAATTGACTGTCTGTAGCTTGTTTTTGGACCTTGTTTGAGTGTCCGTGCGCGCGGTCATTATTGCAGCTCCCCGTTTGACCGATATAGAAACGCTTGTATGAAAGAGGAATCCTTGTTGTTAGCGCTGTAGTCTGTGCCCCTCTCTTCGTCCTGTTGTTTAGCGCTGTTTTCTGCTCGTAATAGTGGAGATGTTAGTTACGTTGGCCAAGTGGCTGAACTTCGGTACGATACACCGAGCTTCCAAGGCTTGAAATGCACGGCAGGGATTAACGATGCCACTTAAAAACTCCAGACTGTCTTTTCCGATGAGGAATTGGTACACGTCCTCGGTGATCTCTTTTGTAAGGCGACTAACTTTGTCCTCTTCTGTCATCTGAGGATCCAGGGCCTTTGCACAACTTAACCACTCCCTCAGTCCACGTCGCACGGGTTTCGCCGAGAACTTCGCCTCCCTGCATTAGCGTTTGCTCTGCACGCTTGTTTTTATCTACCGGATATCCCAAGTATTATTTCTTGATTTCATCTAGGAACTTGTCCCAATTTTTCATGCGTTATTTGTGGTTCTCAAGCCACACAGCCGCGGTTGCCTTGTGGAAGAAGGCAAGGTTGTTAAGCTGGGCAGTGGCATTTCAGCCGTTGAGCCGACTTGCTCGTCGGTAAAAGCTGATCAGTGCGTCCACGTCTTGCCCAGCTTTTCCTGTGAAGGCACAGAACACTTATATAAGCTTAGAGAAGGGAAACTGCACCTTCCACAGTACAACGGAAATAAGAGTAGTATTGGCGTTGTGAGCTAAAGTATGTGACCGAGCGATGACTCGAGCAAAATCAAAACTAATATCGTCATCATTACGTAGTGAGCAATATGGCGGCTGCGGTAGCGGCTGGTGGTGCTCGTCGCGCTGCTCGCTCGCTGGTTTCGGGCACTTTGTTACCGCTTTTTTTTTGGGGGGGGGGAGGTGAGGAGTATCCGTGTGTACGGTACTCTAACATGACTACAGGCATCTTTATTACGCCGCCAGGTGACCGAGAGGCCTCAAATAAAAAATAAAACACTTGAAACAAGTAAGCTTACATTGTTTATTGTCGATGGTGAATGAAACAGTACATGACCACAATTTTTGTACATGTCAGGCGGATTTAATGTTGCCAGTCACTGAGTTTACAACATACAGAAACACCGACAGACATGTAATTTATGAAATTGGACGCTGAAATTGAGTTTTCTCGTTGTGCTCGGCTAAAGCAGGGAGAACGAAGCTTCAGATAACGATATTTATGCGGGGCTACCTTCGTCCTTGTGTTGCGCACAGTTCTGCTCGACGAGTTTCATAGTATATTGTCTGCGTTCAACGCTTTCAGCTATGTTAAAAAAGGAACATAAGAAGTGCTGGACAGAGGTACACTGTGAGCAAGATATGCTCGAGCTGCAACGTCCCATTGTTTTCATGGCACATTGGCTAGAGTCACGTAGTGTAGGGGGTGGGGGACGTTATGCTAAATTTTAAATAACGCATTGTTTTTTCTTGATGTTTCTGCTGCACATTTAGAGTTCAGGTGCGGCAGTAAGCGCTTCGACACAAGTGGTGTGGTCGTAGGAAATCGAGGAATGTTGTAAAAACAACAGTGCTTACGAGAGCCTCTGCAAATATTGTGTGAATAAACAAGCACACTAAATAAGCATGCTCACGGATCTTTGGAAAATGCAATTTACGGCTTCATGTTTAAAAACACATCTCAGTGTATGTGTTAAAACAAGTGAAAGAGGTTGCAAGGAGATGAACATTTCAATTGAGAAGCCGAGGTGAGCAAGGGAAGCTTCAGCCATGAGCCACCATTTCAACAAGCAAAGATATTTGTGAGGGCCGTCACAAAGACAAGTTCCCACGCTGAGGCTTCCCTTGCTCATCCACTGTTGATTGGCTGAATATCAAGCCAAACTTACTCCAAGTATATTTCAAAAAGTTTTTGGGAACACACTGCTCAGGATTGTCATTTGCTGTTTTGAAGAGCTTGAAAAATTCTTCTTAGTGATTTGTCATGTTTGAGAAGTGTGGAGTAGGCCGGTTTTGTGCATTTGCCTGTTCTAAATGTCTCTTACGGTGAAGGGCTTGCCTAGTTATCGATTTCATGTAAACTGTACATGAGCCTTTTGTAGTTAACAAATCTAAAATATTGCGCGTTATCCAGGGACGCTATAACGTAAAACTATTCCAATATGTTTCTATTCCAATCTCCTGACGTCAAATTTGCGTAACCACTGACGCAAGCACCGGGCGGTCACCCGCAGCGTTGTCTGAACAGACCAATCAAACGCTCTTCTCGTTCATAGGAGGTAACTTTTGTTCGCTTGAAGAACGAATAACATCGCCTCACTGAGCGGCTTGTCGTATCTAATTGGCTGACAAGAGGCGATGAGCGCGCTCAAGTGGAGAGGGGTTCGATGGGGCCGAGCGACTGCACTGAAAATCGATAACCGGATGAAGAGGGTGGTGCCGGAGTCTGCGATTGGTCGGCTTTCCCTTACTTAACTTGTGGTGGCTGGTCGAAAATCACGGTGGCATGCAACGGAAGCTTAAGAGTGACGCTAAAACTGACCCTCAGCAAAGAAGAGTTGGCAGAATGAGGTGGTAAACGTGCCGAAAGAGCTCGAAAACGTTACACGGCCACGCAAGAAGTTTTACTATACGCAAATACACCCATGCTCTCCGGCAGGTGCGAGTAGCCAGCGTCTCAGCGATCGGCGGCAGCCATCTTTATTCCTTTCGGAACGGGGCAGCCTGCAGCTATTCCGAAGAAAATTCAGTTTTGTTCGGCATATTAATGCATCTTTATCGCGTACACGTCTCTTTGACGAGGTGAGTTTGTGCGGTTTTGTGACGTCACGTGACAGGCAAGTGAAGAGGGTGCAGCCCGAAAACTTTTTACCAATAGCCGAGGGCTAATGGCGAAAAGGGGTCAAATCAGAAATAACTGTTTTTCTTTTTTTCTGTCAAATCATGCATAATCAGTGTGTACACATCATATCTGATGGGGAGGTATCGCGGTTCTCGTGACGTCGCGTGACAGACAGGTGAAGTGGGCGTGGTCGATAAAAATTTTTTGACCAATCGTGGAAAGCTGATAGCAGGATTGGAATAGAAAAGTTTGGAATAGTTTTACGTTATAGCGCCCCAGGTCTAATCATAATCCTAGCACTTGCAATCTTAACAGCGTTCTCGTAGATTTCATCATGTCACATAAATATCTGGGTGTAGACATTACAAATAGCTTAAGTTGGACCTTTAATTGGACCTTAACTTGGACCTTAAGTACAACTTGGACCTTAAGTTGTACGTCATTAAC
The DNA here is from genome assembly GCF_050947875.1 of Dermacentor variabilis. Lineage (NCBI taxonomy): Eukaryota > Metazoa > Arthropoda > Arachnida > Ixodida > Ixodidae > Dermacentor > Dermacentor variabilis. The sequence continues at coordinate 106,965,391 of NC_134573.1, forward strand.
AATGCTAATCACACGTCTGGGTACTTATGGCGCCACTTTTCCAAAGGACTTTCTACTTTTAAACTATAGCTTTACATGGTTCTAATACGCTCGAAACTTTAATATGGATCTGAAATATGGGATTCCAGTAGCGTTAATCTTATTACTACACTTAAACTGGTAAATAACTCTACTAGTATCATCCTTTCTTTCTATAACCGTACCATTAGTATAACCTCAATGAAAGCTATCGTAGCACTTATTGCTCTGGCTAACCGCTGCAAAGTCGCCCGTTCTTTGCTATTTCATAAATGTTTCCGTCACACCACATTTTACGACGACTTCATAACGAAGCCTCTATACATTTCAAACCGCGTTGACCTTCGCAGTAAGATAGGGATTGATTCATGTTACACGAAGCCTTTCGTTCAATATTTAATGCTCTGTACATCTAAGGAATGGAACCGCCTTCTCTCAAGTATGGTAGCCGCCGCCAATAACAAACTTTTTTGCAAAACATCAGCTAACATTGTATGCTCAGGAGAATTATTACGTTACCAGAACTCACTGCACTTGTTGGTGCGTTTATTTTGCACTGTTACTTTGTAACCACTCCCCTTTTTGATGACATATGGCCCTGAGGGTACTTTAAATAAAAAAATATGGTATAATAAACTCAATAGTGACTGCCAGTGTTTGAGTCAACGTGACGTTGTATTTCCTCAAAATTGCATTGACTGTTTTGGAAGGAAGTCTTAAAATTATTTGCATTTTCGTGTAATAAATTAACGTTGTTAGCACCTGATAGCACCTGATACTTGGTGGTAATCTCAGTCAAGCTTACTTGCAAATATCCGATGACAGGGTTTGTGCATTAGCAAGTACGGACTTGCTACATTGTTTCATTATTGGTCGTCATGGCTATAATGTCTTCAAAAAACAAGTTGGCACTCAATATTTTACTTCTCCGGTTGTCATAAAACGCCCTTAAACGCAACTAAGCTCTTGTGTAAAAGTTTAGCATTCCCGCTCGGTATGAAAGAACAATGTAGACTGCTGCTTTCCTGATAGGGCTCACAACCACGTATCTGGTAAACTTTATTTATTTATTTATTTATTTATTTATTTATTTATTTATTTCCACAACCAAGGAGGTACATGGTTGTGGCGGAAAAAAACAAGGGGAAAAAAGCTGCGGAGAAGCAGCTTGACTGGCCCCAGGTTCCGTTTACAATGGCAGCAGCAGGGCAGGTGGGAAACGGTAAGGGAAAAAAAAAAGAGAAGAAAAGAAGGAAAGAAAAGAGAGAAAAGCAAAAGCACTAAGGGCAAAAGATCACTAAGTACAACGGTACACAGTCAAGATTGGAGGAACATATCACGCAGATTTTTCGCGGAACAAGTCAACACATCGATATTGCATCTGGTAAGATCATTGAGTAGACTGGGCAGCCAGTAGCATAACATTTGCTGGCCATAATTAGTCCGAAGTTGAGGAACACACCAAGTCTCAGGAGCTCGAGTTGTGTAGGGGGTTTCTCGTTTTGTGAGATTAGCGAGAGAGCTGAGGGCACCAATATTTTTCTCATATCTTCTGTAGGTTGTCAACAAGCGCAGGTTTATTAGGGCAGGCAATTTAAGGGTTTTAAGCGCGCTGAAAAGAGGAGCGGAATGAAAATCACGAGGCTTATTACAAATGACACGAAGAAATTTCTTCTGAATAACAAACAGCTTTTGAATATTTGTGGCTGAAGTTGCCCCCCATACGAGGCAGCCGTAATTAAGATGACTGAAAAAAAGTGAGTTGTAAATCAGCAATTTAACGGATTGCGGGAGGTATCTAAAGGAATAGACAACACCCAAAACCTGTGACAGTTTGCCTATGAGAAAATCTACATGAGAGCGCCATGTCATATCATGATCAAAGTGAACACCCAGACATTTAATTGATTGGACAACTTCAATAGTACTGGAGTTAAGGACAATATCTCCAGGTAGCACGACATTCATATTTCTTGGATGAAAGAGCAAGGCTTTGCTTTTTGCGGAGTTGATTGTGAGACCATTTTCAAGGGACCACTGGTGTACTTTCGAGAGCACGCTGTTAGCACGTAAGACCAGGTCATCCAGACATTTGGATGAAAAAAGAAGTGTGGTGCCATCGGCATACATAATGTACGTTGTGGCGGAATCAATGTTAATAAAGTCATTTACGAAAATATTGAACAAGAGAGGGCCTAAGATGCTTCCTTGTGGGACACCCACATGAACAGGAAGGACACTGGATGATAATCCATTTACATGCACAAATTGCTTTCTGTGATTCAAGTAAGATTCAAGTAAGTTGAGAGCAATGCCACGGATGCCATAATTAGTTAGTTTATGAACCAGAAGTTTATGATCAATAGAATCGAAGGCTTTAGATAGGTCGACAAAAACGCCTAACGTTAATAAACGTGCCTCAAAATTTCCAGGGATTAGTTCTTTCTGCTTAAGGAGTGCTAGTTCAGTCGACATGAACCTGCGGAAAGCGTGTTGATGTGGGGTTAATAAGTTATGTTTGTCAAGAAAACAGGATAACCTACAAAATATTATCTTCTCTACTCCTTTGGAAAAATCGGAAGTATGGAGATGGGTCTGTAGTTCGAAATAAGTGTTTTATCACCTTTTTTTAAAAATCGGAAGCACTTTTGCCACCTGCATTCTTTTTGGGAATTGGCCTTGTAAGAGACAGATATTGTAGATATGAGCAAGAACAGGGGAAATAATATCAAGCACGTAGCTGACAGGCCTGATTTGCAGGCCATCAGCATCACAGGCACTACTATTACTCAGGTTACGGAAAAGCAGTGTTATTTCATGTTCATTAGTAGGGTTCAAAAATATTGATTCTGTGCAATGAGTATCTGTAAATTGACAGGCACTCAGGCTGGCAGTTTGGTGACATGTACTGGTGACATGATCATTAAAACAACCAGGAAGCGCATCACTACAGATTTCCTCACCGTTAATGACAATGTGCATCTCGGGTGTATGATACGGTTCTCTGTTTGTTAATATGTTTAACTTATGCCAGATCTTACGGCCATCATTTTGGCATCTTAAAAAGTTATGTTCAAAATATGAGGTACGAGCAGTACGTAGCTGTTTTGTAAGCCGGTTACGGAAGGACCTAAATGTTTTCAAATCACCAGGATCTTTGGAAATAATAAACTGGTTAAAGAGCCTATTTTTCTCTTTAATTTTTATAAATAGGTCATTCGTGACCTATTTATAACTGTGACCTATTTATAACTTGCAAACATTTCATGGTGAGGCACATAGTTAAAGAGGGCCTGTTGAAATTATGATGACCATTGAACTTCTTATGGCTTCGTGTGCACACCTTTCTTTCGTTTTTCGTTATCTCTTTCGTCCATCTTCCTGAAAAGGGAAATCATGAAACCATAAAAAACATGCAAGCGAAAAATGTTGAAAGGAAACAAATCAGGGTTCTAAGTGAAGCGTTCAGAAATATACCTTGCGAGGATTCTTGCCCAGCTTGTTAAACATTCACGGTTGACTTGTAAGTCCAGAGACAATAGAGTCCAAGGTGTTGAACAAATATGAACAATGTTTTGGAGGCTGTAGTCGAAAGAAAAAGAGTCTCAGTTACTATGACGGAAGTGGGGGTGAGTTTGTCATTCATGTATAACAAAGAACGGTGCAGAAATCGCGCCATGGCAGAAAAGCACACGTACACACACGTACACACACGCACACATGCACACACACACACACACACACACACACACACACATGCACACGCACACATGCACACGCACGCGCACACACACACACACACACACACACATGCACACGCACACATGCACACGCACACACATGCACACGCACACACACGCACACACACACACACAAACACGCGCGCGCGCATGCACACAACACTGTTGTGAGTGTGCATTTCTTTCAGTGGTTTCCTTGTGTGCGCTGTCCTTAGTGAAGCCTAAATTAGATGGAACTTTTTGCCAAATACTAGCTACTAAACACCGTAATTTTGTTATGTACCAAATGCCATTACTCCAACTCTATCGTACTCAGGACATTTGCACCAATGTGCAGTGAATTTATCCCATTCTATCATTTGTGTAGAAGCAGCCAAAACAATTTATTGATGCTTTACTCATTGTTGGGAATCTTAGCAAGGTGGCAAAATAACAAGGGCCTTGTTTGAATTCTCTTTGTAGATGAATACGTATATAATTGTAATTTTCCACTTTTAAGAATACTACAGGAATCTGTTTTTTCTGCCTCGCAGTCAAACTCAAAGTTGACAATGTGAAGCAGTGTTTTTTTTTACTTACCGGCGCAGACACACAGAGGCTGCCAGGTTAATCCGCTTTCGTGGGTAGTTTCCAAACGAACTGTGTTCGGTTCCAGCGGCGAATTTTCATACTAGCTAGCACATTTTTAAAAGCAACACATCATTACGCGGCCATGCGTAGTATATCACTAACAACGAAAGCCGTACATGCTGCCGTTATGCCAGTGAAATGCTGCAAATGATAAAACTGACCGTCTTTGAAGACGTTCGCTTGGTGTCGGCTATCGAATGTCCGACGCATAAACTGACTGAAATATTATTATCTAATTAATACGAACCTTCGCTCTCCAAGCTGCTCCAAGAAAATGACCAGCCCATTCGCGAACATTACCGCCGTTCAATTTGAATCGATAAACGGCACTTACTTCAATCGATACAAGTGGGCTGCTGCTTAGCATACGCCAGTGAGGTCTCAAAGCCTTCGTTAAAGTAATAAAGTACAGCGTTTGATAACACAAGTCTAATAAAAACCATTGTCTATTTATTTTGTAACAAAATGACATGTTAACCCTGTTCGTCGGTTATTATGTGTACATTTACAGATGAAATATTTAGCCGTGTTGAGCGCCCCTAGCAGAAAAAAAAATACAAATATATGTATGCGACCAAATTACAGCAGCTTCATTTGCGCACTTCTCGCTGGAACGTGCCGCGGTTGATTTTTCGCCCGTTGTGGCGATCGCTGGAATTTGAGAATGTGCGGGACCTGGTGAAAGTTCATGGCTCGACGCAGGGCCAGCAGGGCTACCATGGGGCACTAGAAGACGACGGCGGGCTGTCACTGTCAGAAGCCATTTCACGTGGCACCGCGGCAATTCGGTGACTTCGGCGAAGGTCGGACTGAGCCTCTGCGGTCGATTCATAGTCACTTTTCGGGGGCGCGGTTTTTTATCCGCCACCTACACCAAGACTGCTGCGATGGGGCGCGCTTTTAACGTGGCAGCGTTAAGGGTCGCGTGTCGCAGGAAATTCGGCGTGGGCGTCCGGCGTCGGGTGTCGCTACGGCAAAAAAATTTCGCACCAAATTTCCAACCACAAATGCCCAACTACTCTTGTACCACCAAAGTTGCCCATACCTTGTCTTTAATTCTTTACAAACTTAATCCTAGTAATATTGAGTACGCCACCCCACAAACAAATTTAATAAAAAAACAACAAGTCCAAGTGGGACGCCTTGCTGAAGAACTCGGATTTCACAAACCAACTACAGGCCGTCCAGAGGGCCCGCGACGTCGCGGAGAGTCACCACCTCCCTGTCCCGTCGTGGGCGGAGCCACCAACTTGATCGGGGAGCCTTCGGTCCTCTCAATCGAGTTCCTCAGGACACTCTAATAAAGTTCTTGTCACTGTCACCGACAGCGCATATCCATTATGTTAGCTCTTCTCAGACTGAAATATTTAAAGTTCGAAACATTAATAGAAGATCGACCCATGCAAAAGGCCATGTTTGAACCAGAAAGCATGCTTCGTGCCTAACGTTCGTCGCCAGCGTTTCCCGGTAAACGATATGGTTACATAAGCTGCTGTTGCCAGGAAGCATGCAAAGCATTCAGGGGCCTTTGAATGCTATCGCGTTCCACTTTTAAAGGCGAACCATAAGCGCCCTCCAATTTTTTGAAAGATGAATTCATGGAAAGGGCGCGACATCGAGCCGCTCCAAAGTCAAGTGTACTTCGACCTCGCCGCAGCTTTAGGCTATCAATATATATATATATATATATATATATATATATATATAAGGTTCGGGAAGCTGGTCGCCACCCTCCTCCCGGAGGAAATAACAAGTGTCCATCTATGTACTTAACAGTTCTTTTGGAACAATGTGTTAGTTTCTTAATAAACCGTCCTCTCTCTCGAATTTATTGTGTGCGTCTGTTTTTGTTGTGCCATAATTTAGTTGCGTGAGGTAGACATAACATAGCGCTTCTTTCAAACAGTATCTTCAAAGTATTCGAACATTATTTCTCATGCCTGTTTCGCTACATGCGACATGTTTTGAGCTAGCGACATTGGCCATTGAAAATGAAAGAAAGCGGTACATTGTTTCAATTAAGCCAAATGGCCCTCATTACTACAAGTGTGTCATGGGACAATTGAACTGCCTTTGTCTACAGTTGGCATATTTGTATAATTGCAAATAATCAGATTTTCGTTTTTGCAGTCGTGTACATAGGTCAAGCACGTCTTCTGAAATTATTGGCCCTTATGGCAAGACTTGTAGTGCCTATATACACAACGTTGTGCGCCTAAAATGTAGTTTGGCCTGCGTATTCTTGTCGCCTGAAACGTGTCTTTAAGGCTCAACATAGTGAACCAGCTGATCACCCACGACGGTTGATTCTGACCCGCTAAGTCAGTGCGCAAACGTCTAATTTGTGACGTTCGGCTGAATCGAAGAACTTGATCATACGGAATAGATTTTCTGCAATGTATTAATGCAGTGCAATGATTACCATTACAGTTAAATTACACTCACGCTTATGTGTTGGTTTTCTATTAGCTTCCGTGACAGGCTTCTTGAGTTCTATGTTTAAATTGAGATCTAGGAATTTGATTGCTGAAGGCAAGTAAGTATGTGAGCGCGAATAAAATATTGCTATGAACCACCGTAAAATTAGAAATGTCTCTTAAAAGTTCTTGTTCACCGTGACTCCTGATCAAGAATGTATCGTGATAAACCTTTTTTAAAACATACTGTCCGAAAATTGAGATCAGCTCAAGCGCAATAAGCAGCGCACTTTCTCTTTGTTTCAAATTACGAGGGAATTTTGACTGCGACAGTTCCAAGGTTGCCTGTCTCCTCCAGTCCACAATTTGCAGCGTGCAATGCATTGTACATACAGAGACTTCTTCCATAATGCATTTTAATTACTTCAAAACACACATAACATCTTTCCAGCAGCTCCCGGCCCCCACTCTTAAGACACATAGACACTCATGGGAGGCCTTATCAGCGTCTAAAGGTCAGCAATCTAAGTCTGGATTTCAAACACACTTCGACAGAGAAGCGTGCGAGTCATACCTTAATCATAAATTTCAAACGTGCTTGGTGGTCACCTAGGAAAACAGCGGCATACTCACATTTATCTCTGACTAATCTCGTCTCAGAAAGAAAAGGGCTTAAAAGAGCGAAAAATGCTAAGTTTCCCGTTACACACGTTCATAAAAACGGCGCTCACATTTTTTGTACTACTGGTAAACATGTATTCGCACCTTTAAATATTGTTACGGAAAGATGAAAGAAGAGAGAGGAAGAAGACAATCGCGAGACGCTGGCTGCTGCTTGTTGTTGGCGGTCAGTCATCTTAACTACTTTGGCTCATCTTGTATATATATTGTAATTACAGTCTTTCTATACTCCCAACATCCCCGTAACATATTGGTCGGAGATGCAGGGTACCACGGCTGGAAGCGGAGCTCCGCAGTGGATGTCGCATCACCGTCCGCACCATGAATGGCGGTGAGCACGCTGAGTCAACGTCGTTGCCGCCTCCAACGTCACCGTCGCTGGCTACGTCGCTGTCACCTTCGGTTGGAGCTGTGCAACCCAAGGATCCTGGAACTTTCTGTGGCACCGATGGCGCCGACGTCGAAGAGTGGGTGGCTATGTACGAACGCGTGAGTGGAATCAACAGGTCGGGCCCTACGCTTACGCTAGCTAACCTGTTGTTCGACCTGAGAGGCGCGGCAGAGGTGTGGTACGAAAACCACGAAGAGAAGCTAACTAGCTGGGAACAGTGCAAAGAGAAGTTCACAGAGTAGTTTGCCAAACCATGCTTGAATTAGTAAAGGCAAGGCGCAGAAGACCAGGACTCAAAAGCATGAACCAACTAGCCCAAGCTAGAGTTTTACTTGCCAAAGCAACCAGCCGTAAAATTGCCGCAAAGCAGAAACTTCCTTCCCGTGCTCAGTTCCCCACGGAGTGCTATGTCTCGTACATTCAAGACGTGGTGGCACTTTGTCGTAAAGCTGATCACGACATGACAGAAGCTGAGAAAGTCGGGCACGTGCTTAAAGGCATTGCTGACGATGATTTTAGTCTGCTATTGTGCAAAAGCTGCTCTACAGTTGGTGCTGTCATGAAAGAGGGCCGATAATTCGACCAGGCCAAATGTCGACGCGTCCTGCAACCATTCGCCAGACTTCCCAATACTGCCGCAACATCGAGGGGTCAAGATGGACGCGCAGAGAAACATGTTCACAGGACCAGCATCATAGGACGTGGTGCGAATCGTTCGACATGATGTCGACGCGATGGCGCCCGCAGCTTTCTGTTCGCTTAGCCCTAATGCTACACCTTCAATTCCCCTAGTACAAGCCATCGTTCGCCAGCAACTTGAAAACATTGGCCTACATTCTGTCTGTGCTGTCGCCAACCCCTGAAGAGCCAACGAACGCCCTTCTACAATTTTCACTCGACCCCGACCCTTCACTCCACATTATCGCAACCCGACTTAGTGAAGAACTGCGGACGACCAGCCGATATGTTTCACCTGTCGCCGCATTGGTCATGTCGCCCGGTGCTGTCGCAACTCCTGGCCCTCAACACCTGGCACGCCGACGAACCCGAGCCGTTTTAATTGTAATACCCGCAATGTTTCGCCCTTTGCCGACTCCAGCAGCACCGACAACTCTGGTAGGAACACGTGGTACAGTAGCTCACCATCGCCACGCGGACACCAGTCTCGTTCACCGCAAACACGTCACCCACCTTCCCGTTCATTGGAGCCACATCGAATTTCGTCTCCTGTGGCTTTTGGGCGCACCCTTGCGGAAAGCTGAGAAATGCAGCCCTCGGAGGTGGTGCTGCATTGCCTACTACTGCAGCAAATCCTCTGTGTGTGCCCACAAAGAGGAGTGTCATCATCATTATCATCATCATTATCATCATCGTCATCATCATCAGCCTGGTTACGCGCACTGCCTCTCCCATACTTCTCCAACTAGCCCTGCCGTGTACTAATTGTGGATATGTTGTCCCTGCAAGCTTCTTAATCTCATCCGCTCACCTAACTCTCTGCCGCCCCCCCCTTGGTACGCTTTCATTCCCTTGGAATTCAGTCCGTAACCCTTAATGACCATCGGTTATCTTTCCTCCTCATTAAGTGACCTGCCCATGCTCAGACAAGTGTAATTGCCGTTAAAATAGACGGCGTACCTGTCCAAGCACTCGTTGGCACTGGAGCCCACGTTCTGTGATGTCTGCTAGCCTACCTAGACGATTAAAGAAGGTGCTCACCCCAGCAGCTGCCCGAGTGCTTCGTCTGGCCGACGGCGACGTACTGGTTGTTTTGAGAATGTGTACTGCGTGTTTAAGTATAGCCGGCTGGCCTAATTCTGTTCTCTTTGCTGTGATCGACAACTGCACTCTCGACGTTATCCTCGGATTTGACTTTTTATCCCACGATTTCGCTCTCATCCACTGCCGAACCGGCGTTTTTCAGTCGGAACTGCCTGAAGTCGCCGATGCTCCTAGCACCGCACCACCGCACTTGTGCTCACTTCAATATGTGCGTCTGTCACCTGAGGCGGTCACTTACGTCGCTTTGACCACACATCCACAGATTCCTGACGGTGAATATATCCATCGCCCAATCATCGACATGCTTTTAAACCAGAACGTTGCTCTTCTGCATACGCTGGTGACGATTACTAAGAGCAGCGTCGTTCTTCCGCTTGTGAATTTCACCCTGTGCCCTCAAGTGCTTCAGGCCGGCATGTTCCTCGCCAGCGTTTCTAATACTTCCGAATTCGGCATTGAAAGTCTGAATGCCGAGAGTGGATTCTTAGCACCAATTACAGCTCACAGCTCTGGTTCCCTAACGGATGACTTCGGGAAGATGATTGCACCTGACCTGACCTTGGCACATGCCACGGACATACGTTTCCTCCTCAAATCGTACTGTGACATCTTTGATTTCGGCGACAGGCCTTTAGGGCAAATATCTGTTGATCACGACAGTATAAACACTGGAGACAGGTATCCTATCCTTCGGTGTCCCTATCGTGTATCGCATGCTGAGCGTCCAGTTATGCAATCAGAAGGGGACAAAATGTTCCGCAAAGGGGTCATCGATCCATTAGCCAGCCCTTGGGCTTTGCCTGTCGTCCTTCTAAAAAAAAGACGGTACCTGGCGTTTTTGCGTCAATTATCTGCACTTAAACAAGATCACGCGAAAAGACGTCTACCCACTACCACGCATCGATGACGCGTTGGACTGCTTGCACGGAGCTAAATACTTCTCGTTCATCGATCTTCGATCCGGCTACTGGCAGATTTCAGTTCATGAAACGGGCCGCGAGAGGACGGCCTTCATCACGCCGAATGGCTTATATCAGTTCAAATTCATGCCCTTTGGCCTATGCAATGCTCCTACGACATTTGAACGTATGATGCACCATTTTCTGCGAGGCTACAAATGGACTATTTGTCTTTGTTACCTTGACGACGTTATTGCTTTTTCTCCCACGTTCGGCAGCCACCTCACCCGACTCGCTGCCATTCTTGCGCTCTTCCGAAAAGCCAGCCTCCAACTGAACTCCACGAAGTGTCAATTCGGGCGCCGTCAGATTACCGTGTGGGGACACCTCGTTGACGCATCGGGTCTCCAACCATATCCGGAAAAAGTTCGCCCCTTACGCAGTTCTGCCACGTTCTGCTTCTGACATGCGCTGCTTCGTCAGCCTATGTTCTTACTTTTGCTGTTTCGTCAAAAACTTCGCCGACATTGCTCGGTCTTTGACAGATCTTCTAAAGAAGAACACGCCATTCTCGTGGGGCCCGGAGCAGGCTCGCGCTTTCGCAGGTCTCATCGGGTTTATGACCCCCCCTCCCAAACTTACCAACTTTGATCCATCTGCCCACAGACGCAAGCGGTCATGGCATCGGCGCTGTTGTCGCCCAACAGAATGGTACCGAGTGCGTTATAGTTTGCGGCAGCCGCCTGCGGTCACCTGCCGAGAGAAACTACTCCGTCACTGAGCGGCAGTGATTGGCTTTAGTTTAGGGTGTCGCCAAGTTCCGGCCATATTTGTAGAGCTCCAAGGTGTCGGTCATTACAGAGCACCATGCACTCGGCTGGCTATCTTCCCTCCGGTACCCGACAAGACGGCTTGGTCGCTGTGCCTTGCGGCTCCAAGAATTTTCATTTATTGTCAATTACAAGACTGGAGTCCTCGAAAAGGACGCTGACTGCCTCTCTCGTCACCCCGTGGACTTCCCTGACCCTGCTGCTAATGATATGGTGACGAGCGGGATGACTTTTACGGACATGACCGACAGGCACGCTAAACAAGAACTCGACCAATCCTTACAGTCCATCATCGCCGGAGGGCAATTTGGCAGCACCGACGGCACGTGCCGCATGTTTGTGCTACACGACAGTATCTTGTATCGCCGCCATATGAACCCTGGCGGCACTGAGTTGCCCCTTGTCCTTCCTCGTCATCTACGATCTGTCGGTCTCGAACATCTTCACGATGCACCGATGGCGGGACACCTTGGAGTTTTGCGTACATATGACCGAGTACGACGTCGGTTCTTCTGGTCCGGTCGTTATGTCGCACATTGCGCATTGTGTCAGCGCCGGAAGAAACTTCCCCTACCACCCGTCGGACGACTCCATCCAAATAAAGTTTCCTCTCAACCGTTCTTTCGCGTAGGGCTTGACCTGCTTCGCCATTTTCCGACGACGACTAGAGCGAATAAGTGGATCGCCGTCGCTACTGATTACGCGACACGCTAAGCGATAAAAAAGGCGTTGCCGAGTAGTTGCGCAACAGACGTCGCAGATTTTCTTCTCCACGACGTCATTCTCCACCACGGTGCTCTTCGACAGTTACTGACAGATCGCGGCCGCTCGTTCTTGTCTCGAGTTGTCGTCGACCTCCTCCCCTCTTGTGCTTCGGGGCACAAGCTGTCCATCGCCTACCACGAACAAACGAACGGTTTCCCGGAACGTCTCAACCGAACAATCACAGAGATGCTCTAGATGTGCGTCTCCAACGATCCCCGCGACTGGGACGCCACGCTTGCCTACATTGATGTTCGCGTATAACTGGTCCCGACATGACACGCTGGATATTCACCCTTTTATGTTTTGTATGGTCGTGACCCCACATTACCGTTTGACAACATCCTCCCTTCGTGTTGCAACTGAGTATGCTCGTGAAGTCATTGATCGCGCTCACATGGCACGTCAAGTCGCCCGATCTCGTTTATTAGCCTCGCAGCATATACAAAAAGAGCGTTATGACCGGTGCGATCGCGATCTTAAGTTCGCGCCAGGTGCTTGGGTGCTCCTTTGGTCACCATGTCGTCCGGTTGGCCTCTCCGAGAAGCTTCCCTCTCGCTACAGAGGGCCGTATGAAGTACTACGTCAATTTAACGAAGTAAACTACGAGATTTCGCCGCTACAGTATGATGCATCAAGTCCGACGCCTGTTGATGTCGTGCACGTTTCACGGCTGAAGCCATACTTCGCTCGCAATTCTTCGCCTACCATGCGCCGAGACGGCACTTTGCCACCCGGGGGTCCTGTTACGGAAGGATGAAATAAGAGATAAGGAGAAGACCGCGAGACGCTGGCTGCTGCGTGGCTCATCTTGTATATATATCGTAAATACAGTCTTTCTGTACTTCCAACATCCCCATAATAATATTGTATTTTTCCTTACAATAACTTCATAATATTTGTATAGCTTTATGCATCCCTTGATTCTTCATTATTCTTGATCTTTCATTTGCACGTCACGAGAAACCCAACTGTTTACCGTTCCGATTCCTTCCCCCCTCCTTTTTATTGTTCTATTTTTCAGATTAGGCTTAGCTTGGGGTCTTTAATTTTCCTCCCGAAGGAGGAAGTTGCGGCACTTGCATGTTTAGTTAAGGACACGCCGAGCTTCTCTAAACTCTAATGACATAAACATTGGGTCTGGTAGAAAGTGATTAACCCCTACAAAGATCAACTAAAGCTGAGCTTGTGTCCCCACTCTTGTAGGTCTTTCCTTTCATTTTCTGGATGGTGGTAAGCTGGTCGCCGGCGGGAGCGTTAAAATGAACTTGTGTTCTTTAACACGGGTTTGCTCAAACACCGACAGAGTTGTCAGGAAAGTTTATCTGCAATATATATATATATATATATATATATATATATATATATATATATATATATATATATATATATATATATATTGTTACGGTCTTATCATTGCCATTTGGTGGAAATACTAGGTAACGACTCAGAACGGTGCTACGCAGTGGCGCTACATTGGTTCTTCACCGACGTCGCAGGAGACGGTGCCCAGTTTGGCAACGCCTCCGTCGTCTGCATCCACTGTCGTACTCACGCATCCACGTGATCCAGGAATATTCTGAGGCACCGATGGCACCGCCGTCGACGACTGGCTGGAGATGTATGAGCGGGTGAGCAGTCACAACAAATGGGATTCCACAGTGATGTCAGCGAACATAATATTTTTACTTGGCGGGAACTGCGCGAGTGTGGTTTCAAAACGATGAAGAACTCCGGGACTGGGATACCTGCAAGCAGAAGGTGCGAGATCTCTTTAGAAAACTACTGCGTCAGAAGGTCGTCGCTAAGAGTTGCCATCCCGAGTTCAGACGTCCACCGAAGTCTACGTCACCTGTATGCTAGATGTGCCGGCAATCTGCCGCAAGGCCGACGCTGAAATTTCGGAGTCTGAAAAAGTCGGGCATGGCTTAAAAGGTATCGCCGATGACGCCTTCAATTCACTCATTTGTAAGAACTATACTTCGCTTAATAACATTATCACGGAGTGCAAGCTTTTCCAGTAGCTCAAAAGCCGTCATATCTATCAGTCATTTGCAAGGTTTCCCTATACGGCCACAACATTGTCTTGTGAAGACCGACATGACTTCCGTTCGTGGCAGCAGGAGCCTTCAAAACAGCTGACGAAGATCGTGCGCCGTCAGCTGGAAGCGACGTGTCCCGCGGCTCTGTACACAGCACTTCCACCAAATGTTACGAAGAGGAAATCCGGCGCGCAAATGTATCTACAACCATTTGCATGGGAAAAAGTTAGTGGTAGTCGTGCAGACTGGTACATAGGTCACAGCTGCAGGAGGCAGCCTACGACTTCCTCTTCGTCTCCCTCTTGCGCACGCGGTTATGACCAAATGCACCGTAACAATGTACGCGGTCAGTTAGAAAAGTATCCGACGTTATTTTTTCTTCGTGAACACCTGATGGATATGAAACAAGCACGCTTGCATCAGCCGACCTTCAACATTCATGCACAGGCACGAATTTTTTCCCGCCTGCCGATAGCGTCAGTCGCTAGGACGCAGCGTTTGGGTGAGGTAGTGCGCAGTGCTGTCATCGGTTTTTTATTGCAAGAAGAATGGCGGAGTGAATGGAGCAGCGCTACTGCATCAAATTTTGTCAGAAACTAGGCGACAGCCAAGTGGAGACCATTCAGAAGATTCATACTGCTTTCGGTGACGATGCTATGAACAGCAAACAAATTAAGGAGTGGTAAAACCCGTTTAAAGACAGCCGCACATCGGTGGAGAGCCAGCCACGCTCCGGTGGGCCATCAACATGCCGAAATGACAAGGTCATTGCCGAAATGAACGCTGTGGTGATGCGGGACCGTCGTGTGACTATACGAGAAATTGCAGAAAAGGTGGGCGTCAGCACTTTTTCTGCACATTCCATTCTGACCGAAGATTTGGCCATGAAGAGAGTTGCGGCAAAATTCGTGCCGAAGCTGCTCACGGTGGAGCAAAAGCAACTTCGTGTTGAAGTCTCAGAGGACATGCTGGATCCCACAAACAGCGACTCCGACTTCATGAACGCCGTAATCACTGGTGAATATTCTTGGGTGTACGGGTACGACGCGGAAACCAAATCCCAGTCGTCACAGCGGAAGCATTCCACGTCACCAAGACCAAAGAAGGCTCGTAAAGTGCGCAGCAACATCAAAGTGATGCTGACTGCTTTCTTTGACTCCAGCGCTGTGGTACACCACGAGTACGCACCACAGGTTCAAACAATCAACAACGAATACTACAGGGATGTCCTCCATCACCGATGTGATGCTCTGCGGCGCAAGAGACCGGAGTTGTGGTCAACAGGAAATTGGCGCATCCATCACGACAATGCACCTGCACATTCCTCACACTTGATTCGGACTTTTTGGGTGAAAAACCAGACTCCTGTGATTCAACAGACTCCTTACTCTCCTGATGTGACCCCCTGCGGCTTCTGGCTCTTTCCTAAAATCAAGAGGCCATAGAAAGGAGGGCGATTTCAGACAAGAGAGGACATTATGGCTGCAATGACAGCTGAGCTAAACTCAATTCCGAAAGAGGCCTTCTCGGAACTCTTCCAACAATGGCAGCACCGCTGGGACAAGTGTATGGAGTCCGAAGGAGACTATTTTGAGGTTGATTAGGTTTCCAGCGCTCCAGTTATGCCAGTTTTCTTTCTTTGGCCAATGGTCGGATACTTTTCTAACAGACCTCGTATATAAGAGATCAAACAGCGGTCGAACAAGAGCGTCCTCAGCCTAGAATCAAAATTTCAAAAATCGCAACTTTCTTCTTAAGCGCGAAGGGAGCTAGCCTAGTTATCTTCAAAATATAAATATCTTCTGCTAAAGATGTCTCTGAGCTGAATACACGCAACTTTCTGGGCAACTCAAGCTATTTCTATAACTGCCGCTAGAGGGAGCAGTTTACGCGTCGACTGTGGTTTACGATAAACAGGCACACTTGTCTTCAATATAACGGTAACGGTGGTGGGCAACTAGAGAGGTCCCCGCACAAGAGCACCTATGCGAATCGAAGCTTGCTGTATAAGCATAAGCTGCAGACTTCACAAAACAATTAGTTCGTAAGTGCTCTTTGTCATACGTCGGCTGCGTAACGCCTGGCAGGTTATATTTAGGGTGTTTTGCTGATAGTCGGTCCGGTCCGTGGAACTTTACGCGGGATGGCTCGCGGGCTGCGCGATTGTGTGCTGTTCCGCTTTGCTGTGCACGCTGTGTTGCTCACTTGTATCGTGCTGTGCTGCTGCAGTGGTAGACTTTGCCGATAGGAGGCGCTCGTGCGGGACAATTGCTGCAACTGGCGATTGGAAGTTTGGTGGCAGCAAAGGAGAGAGACTGCATACAACAGAGGCGTACAAAAACAGAGTTCCTAATAGTAGTTCAGAAAGTATGACTCTAGGAACAGTCTTTTTTCTGTGTATTTCTTTAAAAATTCAGTAGGAAATTCGGCAAACCCAGAACAAAAGCTTGTTGCGCAACGCACCGCCTCGTTTCAAATGGGATGCTCATAACATCGATCCATCCATTCATCGATCCATTCATCCATCCGTGCCAGCATGCCATGCAAGGATAGATCCACCTACAGCTTACAACATTCGCCAACTCCTCCTCACTAGTATTAAGTCCAGCGTCAGTATCCTCTGTAATTTTCTCTTAGAAACAATTTTACTTTAAAAAGCATTTTCTACATACGGGCACATTTCTATCATTTTGACACACTACACGTCGTTTAAGATAGTGCAATTGTCTTCTTTTCTACTCCTATTGTTCCGGTTGCTAGAAAACCACGGTCTTCGACCTCGATTCCTGCGCAAAGCCAATGTGCAAAACGCATCTCAAAATGCCCTCACAAGCATCAAAGAAGAAATCGCTGGGTCAGCAGCTTGCGCTTTTGTTACAGCGAAAGGCACCGACACGTGTCTTTTGACTGCCTTAATCTTACCTCGTTTCTAGCTTTACTTTCTGTGGTTCAATGGCCTCACCATCCCAGTGTGAGAATGGTGTTGACAGGTGTTCGCTAAACGAACAGTATCAATTAGTGCGTGGTTTTCTTTGCTCGTCAGAGTGTTTGCTCGTGGGCTGAGCTGATTGTTTTCGCAATGCCAAGCACAGCGAAGTGAATTCGCGCTGACTCGAGGCCGAGTCTGCTCGCAAAGCGCCGGCATTTAGCCTGGCGATTAGTCTGCGGTGTTGCTTCAGCTTCCGTTTGCCCGCTCTTGGTTCGTCTTTGTGCGGCCGCTCCTGCGATGGAACAATCCCGAAGCAATGGGTGCCTCAAACAAGCACGGGAAAAAAATTTCGTGCTCTCCCGTAATCGAGAGTAGATGTAAGCATGAAATGGCTACAGGCACAGCAGATAGGTTGGAAATGCTACTATAGCCACCATCTTGTGGACGTTCGCAACGGCACGACCCACCACACCGCACCACAGCACACGAACCTGATCGGAGCTGAACCTCACAGCAAGGGTCGTCTCGTCCAAACAGCCATCTACAGCGCGCCGCGCGCTGCTGTCTTGGTCATGCAGCGTGGCGTCATCTCTCGAGCTGCGGAACTCGGGAACCACTGGCGTTGATCAAGCAACCCTGTATCAGCGCGGAAAGATGACAATCAAGTGTATGGTGCTCTGTATCGGCCTTTTGAACGTCGCCCCTTCCCCCCCCTCCCCCCCCATTGGAAATGACAACTAAAACTTCAGTGTACTAGAAATTACATCTTGAGTGACATTGTGAACAAAAATTACGAAGAACACGCGAGCAATATTTTTGTAACTTGTTTGGCCTGTACCTAGCGTATGTAATGCGGTCCTGTACGAAGGGTTTGTAGG
The DNA here is from genome assembly GCF_050947875.1 of Dermacentor variabilis. Classification (NCBI taxonomy): domain Eukaryota; kingdom Metazoa; phylum Arthropoda; class Arachnida; order Ixodida; family Ixodidae; genus Dermacentor; species Dermacentor variabilis. The sequence continues at coordinate 106,983,390 of NC_134573.1, forward strand.
CCAGCAACCATATTTTCTTAATTTTTGACTGGTATCCCGCATAATCCAGCTTTGTTGCCCGGTAAATGGCTGTGGCTTTTGGCTCAAGATCACTTGACGGTCGCCGACAACGGCAGCTAAAAGCATTTCATGCTTAAACTAACTACCCATGAAAATTTGTTAGGCGGGATATTTTACACGGTAAGATCGCGCAAGTATATTACCTGCCACATTTTTTAAGCATGTATCTTTTATGTCTGTTTTCGTTTATATAAACGACACTGCAGGGAAATACTAAATTGACGTGGACTGTTTAAATATCCTTCCATAAACCTCGCAACGCTAGTTCCGTGCCAAGAAAAAGCTTATGTTGAATTGCAATGGCAGACCGCGAGTGCTCGGCCGGATGACGAACGGAGCGCATTGCTCCGACTGAGATCGCCCTTATCTATTCGGACCAAATCTGCGAATGGAATGCGTGCGCTCCTGCGGGATCCCAGAATTCCATTCGTTTCTTTTTTTCAGCATTTCGGACCAGCATCGCACGTGTTGGCGCGCTTGGACGCATCGAAATAATGCATCACGCAGGTCGCTTTGCTTGTGTGAATGCCAGCCCATCAGTGAGTGTCTTAGTGAATTCAATGATTTCAGGAGTGCCGGAAACGCAAGGTACGTGTTCATGTTCCGGTCTCTTTGCGCTGAACAGATGTGAACACAAAGCTATTGCGAACGCGGCATTGCATCTGCAGATGATTATCGGCAAATGGTCTTTAGTTTTCTCTGTAGACGTCGCGCGTATTGATTTCAAGGCTATTTTTAATTCAACGTTCGTCAGTCACAAATTAGACATTCCGAATAAGTGTGGAAAGCGTGGCATCAATGCGACTGTTTTAATTTGTGTGCCGTCACGCGTTGAGCCAATAGTTCGATGCCGTCGCTCAGCATTGGCATCTTTCACTGTAGTGCCTGTATTTTGCTCCACAGAGCATACTTTATCTAAGAAGGTAGGGATAATGGAGGCTGCATTTAGTAAGCAGAGTTTCGTAAATAGTTACTGCCTAGAGCCATATTACAATATGTACCCCTGGCTGTCAGCTTTGACGCAGCTATGAGCCGTGTATAAAAAGTGTTTCATTGACTCGTGATAATGCTGTTGCGAAATTGATATGACAATTGAGCCTCACAGACCGATTTTGAAAATTATGCATTTCAGACCCTTCCGGTGCTTGCTCGACGAATTCAGCTTCTCAGGGGGCACAAACACCCAGTCAAGGTACGAATATGCTCTTGCAGCAAGAGACACAATAACCACAAGCAATAAATATATGCACAACACGCCAGTGAATGAAGTGGAGTGCAGTACATTTCTGAAGACACCAGTCGGCATTAAACTGTGTAGCTCTACATTTCCCAGCATGCTTATATCGACCTGCTGTGGTTGCTTAGTAGCCATGTTGTTGGGCTGCTAAGAATGACATTTCATTTGTAATCATGTTTCATACCTATTATTTTTTTCAGGCAATCTCAAGGTGCAAAAAGTTGTTACCCCGGTAAGTTGGTACTTTGATGAATCTTGTGCTGCTGTCTTGAGACTGTTATGGACTAGAAACCCTTATATACTACGAAACTAGGAGCTATAAAAAACAGAAGACACTTTGTCGAGACTAAAGTGTGAAACGGCGGAAGCCTGACGCCATTGCCAATGGGGATTTGTTGCGTCGGAAACACCACGGAGGCACACAACTAGTACACTGTTATGTGAATGTTTGTTTGTTTATTAAATGCCTGCAACGTCGTTCTGGACGAATTGCCGGTTAAAGTAGTTTGTGGCCGCCTGGAACTGTTGCCGCGCCGTTTGTGGATCAGGAGGAGACGCGTCTTCCATGGCGGTGTCGGGGTGTAGTTGGCCATCCTCATCATCCACTTTGCTCTATTGACTAGTAATTGCTCGGCTTGCCGCAGCAAGATGGTGGTCACGGCGCTTCCGAGCTTCATTTGCCTTGGAACCCGGAGATGCAGCGAGTCGCTTCAAACGCATTGCCTCTCTTGGGTTGGCCCGTCGCGTCCCTGGATTCTGCGGTGTCGGACGCGTCTCGCCACCCTGATGCATGAGATGTATACGCTCAGCCGAGCGCCGCTTGTGTTCAGCGGCTGCCGCACGTCGCGTGTTGGGAGACACTGGTTTGACGAGACGAGGTATCCTTCGCACACGATACCGCAAAGTAAACTGCCGCCACCGCCACCCCCACCCCACACCCAAGCAGACGGTCGCCACGCGCGCCTCGCTACAGTGACGTCAGGCGACAGAGCGCCCAATCGGGAGGCCACCTCAGGCGCCTGACAGCAGTGACGTCAGGGCGCGCCGTCGAACACACGGTCGTCGCGCGTGCCGATGTGATGAGTCATACCGCGCGGCGCCGAAACACCCCCGAAACAATTGACGACAGTGATGTCACGCACTTGAGGCAATCAGGAGGCGCACACATGCGACAGTGACGTCACGACACAGAAGAGATAAATCAGGAGGCCGGAGAGCTGTGACAGTTCCTGCTAACGGCAGATGACCTTGAGAATGAGCCATTAAAAGCATCCGCCTTATATGCTCGGAAATGGCGTTATACTGATTTGTGTTGTTCATTCTTGCAGGCCGTGGTTCTAAGTGGACCTTAGGTGAAGCCAAGTTACTTTCCGATTATTACGAACAGTACTTTAGACGAGTGGGACCCATGAAAAAATTTCGAAACAAAAAGGAAATGTGGTCACAGATAGCCTTCAAACTGAAGGAAACTGTTGGAGTGCTGAGGAATGCAGACTAATGCTGCACACGTTACAAGACCATAATGAAGCGGAAAAAGACAGCAGTGGGACACAACAGCAAGTCTTGAAACTCCCAAACACCAGTGCCTTTTGAGGATGAGGTTGAAAAATTCGCTGGCTTCGTGACAACCTGGAACCAGCAGAGCTACGGGATAGCCATGAGATCATTTCACAAAAGGCATAACACAGCCCCCCTTTCTATTCACTGTCAATTTTTTCTCAAAGCAGCTCCGACAGCACCACTGATGAACCTTCCAGTCTAATGTAGGACTCGCAGCAAAGTCTCTCACAAGTATTTCATGATTATATCAAGAAATTTTCAAATGCGAAGAGTGCATGAGTATCAACTGCATGAGCAGAAGAAATAAAACTGCATTTTGAAGAAATGGAGTGCCTTCAAAAGGTAAAAGAAGACCAAAAAGCTGCTCGTGAAGAAGAGAGAAGGTTGCGACACAAAGAAAAGAAACAGTATAGAGAATAAATGAGAAAAAAAAGCTGAACGACAGAAACAAAAATGTAACTTCCCAAACGTGCCTTAGGATTACTCGAGGCTAATTAGCACTCGTGCATTGGAGTGGTTGGGACGTATGTGCAGTGTGTTGAATTCTTTTTTTTCTACTAACAAAGCACTTTTACGTAGCACACTGTGCTGCTCATGCATTTGTATTTAGTATAGTATGGTGATTTTTTCTTTTGAATGGTATTTTCACACTTTAAGGGACTCAAGCCTCGTGTTCGCAGCCTTGTATATGTTTTTCTATCCCTATAGATGGGTTCCCTGCAAGTTTATGTGAACTAAGAAGCAGATCACTCTCCAATCTGACGGAAAAAATTACCTACGTTGCCTACAGCGTACATGTACAGTGCAGAAACAAAAGTAGACCGAGCTCAAATTTGCATATTTTGCGGAAGAAGGATTCCTAAATAGTAAAATTAAAAACTGACACCATTATAGTGAGGCCAAAAAAAGCAATAAAAGAGCCATGTTCTGTGTGAAAATACGATTCCACATGAGCGTTAGCCTTGCGGATACAAGTAGTCAGCGAGATGAGACGCAAGGCAAAAAGCTTTGATGCAGCTTGAAGACTACCCGGTGCCCGGTAATCACATGGTAGTACATTCACAATGAACGAGAACTCGACCTTACTTCGTATGGGCTCAAGGGCTAATGGACAGAACAGAACTGGGCCAGGCTCGGGGCACATGGTACTGCCTGGCTCGAGCCAGGCCCAAGAAATTGGCCCATGCAGTGCTCTTCTATACATAACGAAGAGCCATTAAAAAAAATGTAGCAATTTATTACACTCCTTGCACACCTGCCATTTTCATGAGGAGGAGGAATGAACGTTTATTGTAAGAAACAGCGAGAAAGTGTCCTTTCTTCGCCCTAGGTGGGCGGCTCTCTTAGTCCAGAAAGCCGTTGGCTAATGCTACAGCCCGGGCCCGGTCCACCAGACTTCGCTGATCTTCCAGGCTCTGTGCCTTTAACATTGCCTCCCACGTTTCTTCGATCGCTTGTAGCGGCTCTGAGGCATCATGTTCACTGTTTTTTTCGCGCTGCGGGCACACCAACACCATGTGTGGGAGCGTGTCTGGTACGTCACAATACCGGCATAGGTATGATAATTTGGTGGGGTGCATTCGGTGCATGATAATTCCATGTACATACGTATTTGTTTGTAGTCTGCGGAGGGCGGCGGCTTCTTCCTTGCTTAATTTTGGATGAGGTGGAGGATATTGTCTTCTTTCCAGTCGGTAATGTTGCAATATTACGGCGTAGTTGATGGGAATGTCCTCCACCCACGTCGCTTTCCGGAGACCGTGCGGCAGGAAATCCCGGCTGGTATGCTCTACGGCGACAGCATGTGCTGCTTCGTTTCCTGCCAGGTGTTCGTGGCCTCGGGTCCATGCGACGTAGGTGTCGGGTAGTTCTTGGCGTCTTATTATTTCCTTTAGAATTTTCACTGCTGCGGCAGAAATTCGGCCTTTTCGTAGGTTTCTACATGCCGTTTGCGAGTCGCTCAAGATGATTGCTGTGTCTTTGCATGTGGCGATGCCGAGGACGATGGCCACTTCCTCCGCCGTTTCTGGATTTCTGGCCAGTATGGTGGCAGCGATTAGCTCCTTCCCTTGTTGTTGATCACGGTAATTGCGTATGCTCTTCTACCTGGGTATTTTGCCGCATCTGTATATCTCGCGTTGGGGTTCTTTGAGTATTTCTTGCTCAGCTCTCTAACTCTTGCTTGTCTTCTGTCTTTGTGGTATGTTGCATGCGTGTTGCAAGGTATTCGAGTGAGTGAGATAGAGTCACGAAGAAGTGGCGGCAATCGGGCTTTCGCGTCCGAGTCTGCTATGAAGTTTTCGGTGTATGCGAGTTTGCGAAGTACTGCTCTGCCTGTTTGAGTCAGCTTAAGGCGTTCCAGCTGGCTGGCTCTCTGCGCTTCGCTCATTTCTTCCGAAGTATTATGGAGGCCAAGTGTCAGAAGCGTCGTAGTTGAGGTCGTACTGGGGAGTCCTAGTGCGCTCTTGATTGCTTTTCTGATGATGATGTTGAGTTTTTCAATTTCAGCTTTCTTGAGGAGTAGATACGGGGTGCCATATGTGATCCGGCTTATAAGGAGTGCTTGGATTAATTGGACGGTTTCTTGCTCTTTAAGTCCTCTCCTTTGGGTGGTTATACGCCGAATGAGATGGTTACTTGTGTTAGGGTCTTCTGAAGCTTTGGAAGTGTAGTTGCCCCAGAACCGTCTTTATGTATTGTGAGGCCAAGGACCCGGAGGGAGCCAACTTGAGGGATATCGATTCCATTGAGTCTGAGGTTGGGATCTGGAGCGACGTAGGCTGGTGGTGTTCCCCGGGTCCTTGCCTTGAGTATAAGTAGCTCTGATTTTTCGGGGGCGCACTCGAGACCGCATTTTGAGAGGTACTGTTCTATTTGATCGATTGCCTCCTGTTGGCCGGTTGTGGACGCTTTTGTCCATAACGTTATATCGTCGGCGTATATTGCATGGCTTAAATCTTCGATGCCATCGAGTTGTTGTGGGAGCTTAATCATTGCTAGATTGAACAGCAAAGGTGAAATGACTGACCCTTGTGGAGTTCCTTTGTTGGGCATTTCGAACTTGTCGATTCGGATGTTGCCTATACCCTCCATAGCCGTGCGATCTTTGAGAAAGTCGTGTATGTATTGGTAGGGTCCGGATTCCGCAGTTTGTATCTTGGAGATTTTGGGGGATTGCTTCATGCTTCACATTATCGAAGGCTCCTTTTACATCTATTGTTAAAATAGAGAACTTAAATTGTGGCGTTATAGGTGGTCCAAGAGGTCTTCCTTGAGCTGTAGTAGTATATGTTGTGCTGAGAGGAGCTGTCGGAAGCCAAACATTGTGTCGGGCATGAGTCCTGAGTCTTCGAGGTATGTGGTGAGGCGATCGTGAACCATGTGTTCGAGCAGCTTTCCAGCGCAGGAAGTAAGGGAGATGGGACGTATGTTGCTGATTTGTAGGGGCTTGTTGTGTTTTGGGATTCGCGGCCACAAGCAGCATTTACTGAGTTGTGCGTTTTCCTGTCATAGGTTGACTCGTGCTTGCCGCCGTGTGCTGCCTGGCCGCCCATCATCAGAAACTGAAGCTCTGCATCACCTGAGCCTTATCTTGGTTCCGCAGCGAACTTCACTGAGTCTGCGTCGCCGGTATCGGAAGCAGCGCCACCTGGACCTATAAAAGGACCAGCACTGCAGCAACTCGTTGGGATTCGCGGCCACAAGCAGCATTTACTGAGTTGTGCGTTTTCCTGTCATAGGTTGACTCGTGCTTGCCGCCGTGTGCTGCCTGGCCGCCCATCATCAGAAACTGAAGCTCTGCATCACCTGAGCCTTATCTTGGTTCCGCAGCGAACTTCACTGAGTCTGCGTCGCCGGTATCGGAAGCAGCGCCACCTGGACCTATAAAAGGACCAGCACTGCAGCAACTCGTTGGGATTCGCGGCCACAAGCAGCATTTACTGAGTTGTGCGTTTTCCTGTCATAGGTAGGCCATAATTTTGAGTTGTTCGTTTAGCCCTAGGTGATTTTTGTTTTGGCCGTTGATCCCCCCGTGTATGTGCCTTTTTTGATGTTCAAATGGGTGTGGATCTGTGCACATACCGCGCACGCATTGGTTTGTTTGCATGCCGCAGTCACAGTGGGGTTGAACTTTTACGTGACAGCTCGTGCTTTATTCACACGCTTAGCCCCAGACCCTCATTGACATTGCTGTGCATTTGTCTCGCTCTGCTCTTGCTTCGAGCTGGAGACGTGGAGAGTAACCCCGGGCCCAAGATTGAGGACGTACTGACCTTTCTGAAAGAGTTTCGTGAAGAAATTTCATCCGATTTAAAACAAGTTAACGACCAAATTGCAAGCTTAAATACCCGGGTCACTGCCATTGAAAAAAAGATTAGTAGCGTACCGGAAATCAAAAAGCACTTTGACGCTGTCAAAAATACTGTTCAGGAAGTTAAGACAAACATATCGAAAGCAAATGAAGAACTCGTCGATGTTGTGGACGACATAAGCAACAGAATGAGGCGCAACAACCTTATAATCAAGGGTATACCCGAAGAGAGCCATGAAGGATACGCCGAATCCGAAGCCATTGTGAAGAAATTTTGTTCCACTCACTTGAAGGTCAACGTTGGAGACATTGAGCGTGCTCACCGTATTGGTCAGCGCCGTCACGGTTTTCCCCGTCCTATTATAATTAAATTCCTCAACTTTAAATCTAAAACAGAAGTCCTACAAAATGCCCATAAACTGAAAAATCTCGAGTCCCCTAAAGTGTGGATAGAAGAAGACTATTCGCCTAAGGCACAGTTGGCTCGTAGGAAGTTGCGCGAGTTTGCTAAGAGCAATCGTGAGGGAAACGAACGTTTTTCTATTCGTTATATGTCTCTACATTTTAAAGATTCTGTTTACCGGTTCGATTCACTCACTAATAATGTTGTACAGGTTGCTTCAAGGAACCAACCTTCCACTAATTGACGAAAAACAACTGAGAGGCGTAAGTTCACGCCCGTACATGCAGTCTCGTTGCTCTTGGCAAATTTCCGCAGCCTTTTTCATAAAATTGATGCGCTGAAAACGCTCATACATACTTGCACCACAGATATAGTAATAGGTAAGGAAACGTGGCTTTCCAGTGACATCACTAATAGCGAACTTGCACTTGATCCATCTTTTGTAATCTTTCGAAAGGACCGGGAAGGCTTCCGAGGAGGCGGAGTTATTTTGGTCATTAAAGATGACTATCAACCGTCTCTAGTGATAATCGACTCTCCTCTTGAAATAGTGTGGGTCTCTGCACGTATCGGACATGCGCAATGTGTCATTGGTGCATGCTATCGTCCACCCGATAGCCGTTTGGAATTTGTTCATTTTTTCAATGATGCTTTACAACAGGTCTTATCCCAGTTTCCAAAATGCATACTAATATTAGGGGGTGATTTTAATTACCCAGGTATCGAGTGGTCAACTTCTTCGTTAAAGGAAAATTGCAACAGATCTGAGTGTCTTCATTTTCTACAAACCTTGTATTTTCATCACTTAACTCAAGTCGTGCGCGAACCAACTCGGGGTGAACACATACTAGATATTATTTTAACAAATCATCCAGACCTTGCTACGACACATGTGCTAGAACCATTAAGTGATCACAGGGTGGTGCAATGTTCCTTTTCATTGAAACCTGCCAAGAAATATACAGCGAAAAAATACATTCTCAACTACGCACGCGCCGACAATGGCAGAATAATTGATATGTTAGCCTCATTTACAGCAGACTTTGCAAACAATTTTCAAAACAGAACGGTACATGATAACTGGAGCTTGTTCCGCGATAAACTCAAAGAAGTTGAAACTACATGCATACCAAGAATGACCATCAGCTCAAGGCAGAACGATCCGTGGTTTAACCGCGAAGTGAAGAAGTGTATAAACAAGAAAAAAAGAGCGTTCAGAAAAGCTGCGCGAACAAATGCTCCAGAAGACTGGCAAAATTACAAAACCATAGCACGCCATACAGAAACAACAATTATCGAAGCTAAACACAAGTTTTTTAATTGCACCCTTCCCAATATGATAAAAACTGATCCGAAAAAGTTTTGGCAAGTAGTTAACCCAAAAGCAGATCACACTGCTCCCTTACTACTTTCCGAAAACGGGGCAGTGCTCAACACAAAAGATAGCACTGAGCTATTTGACAAATGCTTCTCTGCAGTTTTTACTGACGAACTGCCACTTGATAACACTCACATACTTGAACAACCATCTATTCGATTCCCTTTTTCATCCATCATAATAACGGAACATGGTGTTTCTCGTGCCATTGACAGGCTTCCTCATAAAACGAGCCCAGGTCCTGACGGTATAAGCGCTAAACTTCTAAAATTAACCTCGCACTACTCTTCAGTTTTGTTATCTCTAATATTTCAGCAATCACTCGATACAGGGTGCTTACCGGAAGATTGGAAAACAGCATTAGTGATACCGGTATTTAAATCAGGTAATACAGCAGACCCTAATAATTACAGACCTATATCACTGACATCTATCTGCTGCAAATTACTGGAACACATCCTATACTCTCACATTATAGCCTATCTTAACGATAATAACCTGCTCCTCAATAACCAACATGGCTTTCGCCAAAATCGCTCATGTCAGACGCAACTTTATGAACTCGTAACAGATATTCACATTTCTTTGCACAGATTGCTTAGTACAGACGCCATTTTTATTGACTTTTCTAAAGCTTTCGACCGAGTACCTCATAATCGACTAAAACTGAAAGTTAGAAACCTACAGCTTAACTACAACACGACGCGATGGATTGAGGAGTTCCTAACGAACCGATTTCAAGTAATCAGTCTCGACAACTGCTTTTCTAACCGCACTCACGTCACTTCGGGAGTTCCTCAAGGATCCGTCCTTGGGCCACTGCTATTTTTAATATACATAAATGACATCGCAACTAATATTACCTCACATATACGTCTCTTCGCAGATGACTGCGTCTTATATAATGAAATAAGCTGCCCTGCCGACATCTCTGTGTTGCAGTCTGATTTAACAAAACTAACTGGCTGGTGTGACACATGGCAGATGGAAATTAACATAGCCAAAACTAAACACGTAAAATTTGCTTCGATACCTCAACATACCTCTGACCAATATGCAATACGCGGTATTACTGTTGACTCAGTATCTTCAATCAAGTACTTGGGTGTCCTGTTTACCTCCAATTTAAGCTGGAATGCTCACATTGAACACATCACCACAAAAGCATGCAAAAAACTTGGTTACCTGAAACGTCACTTACACCTTGCTAACACAGATACCAGACTTCGAGCATACAGTACTCTTATCAGGCCTTCTTTAGAATATGCGTCAATAATTTGGCACCCCCATCAGTCTAATCTCACGAACCTACTCGAATCAGTTCAAAATAAAGCTGCGCGGTTCATCTTAACTTCATACTCGCGATATCAAAGTGTGTCCGCCTTAAAGAAATTACTTAATCTCCCTTCACTTGGCATGCGCAGGAAATTATCACGGTTGACCTTCTTCCATAGCCTTTACCACAGCAACACTGCATTCGCTCGAGCCCATATTCTTCCCGCTCCCCACATCTCTACCCGCACAGACCATGTTCATAAAGTAAAACCTATATTTGCCAGGACTAACGCTTATCAAAATTCGCCTCTCGTTTTATCTATTGCCGAATGGAACTCGCTACCTGCAAACATTGTCTCGCTTACGGAATCAACATCATTTCATGCAGCACTACTAACCTGTTTAGAGTGTGTCAACCTGTCAGAACCCACATTTTCTTTAATAATTACTTAAACAGCGTTTTAAAGTGCTTGGCATTGTGTAAAATTCACTCCGTTTCATCTGCTATGTATCTGTGTCGGCTGTTTACCTAAACGTTTATTTGATTTGAGTACCCATCGTGTTCCGATGGGTACTGATTGCTTGCATCACATTCTAGGTTCTTATGCGTGTTTCACACTACTAAACATTGTATAAATTTCGTTACCCTTTTCTTTCTTTCTTTCTTTTTTTTGTTTGCTTCTGCTAGATGTTTTTTATGGTTCCTAATGCCTTCATATATTTACATTGTACAGATTTCACTCATGCTTGAACTTTTTCGTCCCCCCCTATGTAATGCCCTAATGGGCCCTTAGGGTACTCAAATAAATAAATAAATAAATAATTACTTTTGCGTGCTTCCATTCTGCTTGGAGCACACCTTTTTCCCAGCAGTTATTCATGTAGTCGAGCAGTCCATTTAGGGCCTCGTCTGGGAGCTTTCGTAGGATCGTGTTGGTCACCTTGTCATTTCCTGGCGATGTGTTGCGGGTCAATTTGGCAAGGGCGGCATGGAGTTCAGGAAGCGTGAAAGGGCGGTCGAGGGTTAGATTCGGTTCGCCTTTGTACGGTCGCGGATTGGTAACCTTGGGGGCATTGTCTCCGACAAGTTTACGCTTGATTTCGTCCAGAATTTGTTTGTCTGTTCCTGGATGGGAGTTAATGATTTTCTTGAGGTCATGTCTTTGCTGGGTCTTGGTTCTGCTGGTAGCTAGAAGGGCTCGCAGTATATGCCAGGTCTTCTTCGTGCTGAGTGCGCCTTGAAGTTGGTCGCACAGTTTATGCCAATTCTGCCTGCTAAGTTGATCTCCGTATGCTTCTGATTGCTTTGTTATGTGAGAGATCCGTCTCTGCAGTTTGCGGTTAAGTTTCATCTTTTTCCACCGCCTCAGTAGTCCTCTTCTGGCATGCCAAAGATGTAGGAGGTGAGAGTCTACGGCCGGCGTGTCCATCGTTAGTTGGATGACTTTAGTGTGCTTCTCCGCCATCTTGACCACTTCGGTGAGCCACTCTTCAATGTTTTCGATGTGTTCTTCTATGTCATGTTCTCGGAAGGCCTTCCAATCCGTCAGCTTTGCCGTTCTGGTTCTACTCGGCTTCTTATGGTGCAGGATTTCAAACTGAAGGATGTGGTGGTCGCTGCCGAGATTTTCTTCCAGTCGGGTCCATTCCGCCTTGGATATTCCTACTGTAAAGATGAGGTCGGGATTTGTATCCCTGGACACACTGTTGCCTAATCGAGTCGGTAGTTTAGGATCATTCCAGAGGGTGAGGTGATTTTGTTGCGCCGAATCGTGCACTCGCGCTCCGTTCTTCGTCGTGTGCTGGTAGCCCCATGCTGTGTGGGGGCCATTAAAATCCGCCATTATTACGAGTTTATGTCCTTTAGATAGTTTTATGGCTTGCGTGATGAAGTTTTCAAAGTCGGATAACGGATCCCTCGGTGGGCTATATAAGCATAGTACGTATAGTCTTTGGTGTGTCTTCTTCTCAGGTAGCACTTCCACTAGGGTGTGTTCCACGGTTGTTCCCTGAATTGTGTGATCCTGCGTGGTGAGATTTTTCTTCGTCAGGATGGCTGTTCTCTGAGATCCGGTGTGTGCATCATATCCCTGTATGCGCAGATTGGTGTAATAGGTTTCTTGGATAGCGATAATATCTGGTTGTTCCAGTTTCGTCAGTTCTTGGAGGTTTTTTCTTTTGGTTCGGATAGAGCGACAGTTCCATTGCCACAGCTTCATTGTGAGTTGTGGTAATCTCTTCTTGGTATTACTCGCCATCTTGTTCGATATCGTTCTCTTCGCTACTGGTTTTGCAGCACTGGTTCCAGCACCTTGCTCCTATTTGTTTCTCCCAGTCTGCGCAGTACTGTATCTTCGGCAGTCTCCTCCAGGTCGGTGCATGATTGTGGATGCCACTGGACATTTTGAGGCGATACATCATCTGGTTCGTCTGGCTTCAAGTCTCCGCACTCAGTGCATATGTTATGCAGTATACAACAGGCAATAATCAATTTGTTCAGGCACTCTACAGTGCGGAGCTCAATGTAGATTAATTGACGGAACGTTTTCTTTAGGCTGCTAAAACTGGTTTCTATTAGCACCCTTGTTGCTGAAAACATTTCTTTGAAATCCGTGTGCGCCTTTGACAACACTCCAAGCTTCTGAAAGGAGTCAGAAGGTGCGGCCTTAGGGAATAGGCCGCATCTCCAAACAGGTGGTTCACACTGTCCTCGCATGGTTTGGGAAGTTTCGTTGAAAGTGATGATAGCTTGAAGATTCCAGAATCATGAATTTTGCTGCAGCTGCCATTGCAGGTGTCAACGAATCGTCGTTTGTGATCACAGAACTCTTGAAGGGTTAAAGAAAGGTAATGGTGCCGGTTGCAGTAGGTGGAATAGACTTTGTTGTCTGGGCATTCTACTTTAATATAGGAGCCGTCTAGACAGCCGACAACTCAAGTGATTACAGACACCTAGTGTAAAAAGAAACAATGCTGCAGTCACTGATACATGCTGAGATCACTCTAGTACAAACAATCTGTAACACAAATATTTTTAAAAATAGGTGCATGCCAACCTTCTGGAATTCACTCGACAGTTTATCAGTGTTGGAAGGAAACGTTAGAACAGATGGTCCCCCGGTGAGGAGAAAGTCAGCCAGCCTTAGAAGGATTCTGTGAACAGAGCTCTCTGAGAGATCAAAGTGGCTTGCAACCTCCCTCATGCTTGTTTTATTGGCTGCATACCTGCAAATATTTAGCAAAATAAATTATTCTCTAGGAAATAATAGAACGCTGGCATGAATTAGGATGCCTTTGCTATGCAATTCATTAAATCAGTGAATTCTCGCTCTTTTCAGTCCTTTCCCCTCCTGCGGCAAGCTGTTATTTCATCGACTTTCGATTTCATTAATTTATCCCTTCTTTAATTCAAGAAGTATGTACAAGTAATTTACCGTATGTTTTCCTTAGTATCTTTGTTCGCTGGCTTCTCATGATACGGTTAATAAAAATCGGGCCCCTTGATTAACGCCCTTTCTCCTCGTTCTTGCATAACGACGGTCTCGAATCCAGCGAATGTGATGCCTTCAGGTAGCATGTAATAGTTCTAGTAATAACACATAAATACCCAAGAAAGTGGATGGGGAAACCGCGCCGCGGTAGCTCGATTGGTTGGAGCATCGCACGCATAACGCGAAGACGCGGCATAGTTCGCCACCTGCGGCAAGTTGTTTATTCGTCAATTTTCATTGTCATTAATTTATCATTTCTTTAATTCAACAAGCACAAGTAATTTCTCCTGTGTTATCCTTGGTGTCATTGTTTGTTGGCTTCTCATGATGTATTAATAAAATCGGGCCTCTCGCTTAACCCCATTTCTTCTCTTTCTAAATAATAAAGTTGTTTTAGGTGTCCTACGTGTCAAGTGCATCGGGATAGCCGGGAACACAGGCGGTATTTGTGTGGAAGCAGTTCCTGGGCGTGGTGACACATATTCATTCTATTCCTTAATATGAAGTCACTATTGTTGCTGCCAGCTACTGCTCATGTCTTCCCTCTGAAGTTCCGCATTGTGCAGCATGAATGGAGCACAGTGCGCTAGCGAACACCCAGTTGGATTTCCAACAGATGGTTGCACAGTAGCAGGGCCGAAGCGGTAATGACGTCCTATTCGCCAGCTTTAGCAAAGGCAACGTGCGCCCCGCCGCCAAAAGCGCCATCCGGTTCCTTTAGAGGAATCTACTCCGCGAAAAAGATGAATAGCTCTACTCCCTAGCAGCCTTTCACTTTGGTGTCTCAAAGTTATCTTCGTAGTGCTTTTAAGTTCGCTGACTTCAATTTTCGTGCGATTTTTTTGAACCCAACACAAAAAATTATATGAACGATTCACAAACACTGATGCGGCCCTAAACAACAAAACATTTATTTTTTCGGGACACAATGAAGTGCGACTTTAGACCACCATTTCATAAATGAGACTATGGAGCGTCATTGGGCGCTATAACATAAAGCTATTTTAAAATTTTCTGTTTTGAAAAAGCTATTTTGAAATTCTTCGTTTGGTCAATTGTTTTTCGGGCTACCACTACTTCGTTTACTTGTCACGCGATGTCAGGAAAACCGGGATAGCTGCTCATCTGATATGGCGTGTACGCGCCAAATATTCGTAATAAGAAAGATAAAAAGAAAAATAATGATTTCGATTAATGGAAACATTCGTAATCAGTCGTATTGTATATGTGGTTCCTTACCTCAAGCTCTACGCTGCGCAGAAAGCCAAGATAGACTGCATTATTAGAAGGGCGTATAAGCAAGCCTTGGGACTTCCGGCAAATACGTCAAACGAGAAATTCTTTGCGCTCGGCGTGCACAATACATTAGACGAACTTATTGAGGCCCAGAGGGTAGCGCAGTATGAAAGGCTTGCACAGAGTTTGACGGGGAGACACATCTTAGAAGACATTGGAATAACCTACGAAGCACAGCACGGAGTGCGGATAGACATCCCAAGGACAATAAGGGAACATCTATCAATACCTCCAATCCCCAGAAACATGCACCCGGAGTATCACCAAGATCGAAGAAACGCGCGAGCGAGAGCTCTCCACAAAAGATTCCGTAGTGCCAGGGACGTGGTCTATGTGGACGCGGCGGAGCACGCAAATGGACAGAGTAGGTCGATAGTTGCTACGAGTCTACAGGGAGACTGCAGAGTTAGTGGGACGGTAAAAACATGGAAGGCAGAGGTGGCGGAGGAAGCTGCCTTAGCACTGGCAATAGCCTCGACGGAAGCTAACATCGTAGTAAGGGACCTCAAGACAGCCGTCAAGAACTATGCAAAAGGAAGAATCTCGCCGGAAGCACTGAGAATTTTAAACAACTTTCGTGAAGATCGCGACATTCACATTATATGGGCACCCGCACACTCCTCCCTTCCCGGGAACGAAATAGCGCACAACCTGGCTCGAGAACTGACAGGCCGAGCAGGTGACACGCAACAAATACTGTGAACGGAGAGAGACCGGATGACCAGCTTTAACGAGATCACCAAACACTATAAATTGGGAAGGACCCATTTCCCTGCGGCACACTCCTCGTTAAATAGACGGCAAGCGACGGCATGGCGCCTCTTACAGATACATATCTGAACCCGGTGGCCTACCACCACTACTACACGGACCTTTACACGGATAGATGTAGATTCTGTGAAGAAAGGGCGGACCTACAACATATGGTTTGGGCTTGTCCTCGTACACCCTTACAGAATAAAATAATTAAGACCAGAGAGCCGTGGGAGACCGCGTCGCTCAGCTGTGCACCGGAAGACAAAGTCAAGGCAATCCAGCAGGCCGAAGATGCCGCCAGGGCCCAAGGGCTCGAGGCCGTCATTTAGGTAGAATCCTAGGTCTCAAATGTGCTGTGCACAAATAAAGTTTATTCCTCCTCCTCCTCCTCCTTCCGATCCTACACCCTATTCCCGATCAGCCTTCCGCAATCGACGAGAGGTTTTCGGGCTCCGAACATTTCGCCTGTCACGCGGCGTCACAAAAGCGCGAAAGCCCACCGCGTCCAAGTGACGTGTACGCATTAAAGATGAAAAAGCCGGAGGCTGTCCCATTCCGAAATGACTTAAAGATGGCTGCCCGCCGAACGCTCTGGCACTAGCTACTGGAGATGCCAAGGAGAATCAGTTTTTTGGCGTATTACAGTTTTTTTTTCGCGTGTAAGTATAACGTTTTCGAACCCTTTGGACGCGTACACAACATCGCTCTGCCAAATTTCTTGAATTTTTAGCCTTCCGTTGTACGCCGCTCCGATTTTCTACGAGACGGTGAAAGCTGAAGAAGAATGAAAGGGGCAATCGCAGACGTTGGCACCACCCTCACTTGCACCCTCCTGATAAGGTTGTCTTTCTCCAGTTCGCTACCCTGGGTCCACCGAAACCCACTCCACTTCTGTGTGCTCCTCGCCTTTAATCAGCCAACACCTGTCAAGTAAGGCAATGATAATTGCTTTGAAAGCAAACAAAAGTGACCTATAAAGGACGGCAGTATTTCACTTGCCGGTTCAACCAAGAACTGCGAGAAACCTCCCTATGCTTGCGTCGGTGGTTACGTACATTTGACATCGGAAGATTCGAAATAATATGGGTTGCGATATTTAAAAACAATTTTACATTGTAGGACTCATTCTTGCATTTAAATACACTTCGTCTGAAGGGTCCATTAAGTGAGGCGTGTGTATTAAGCACCTTCTTCATATTTGCATTATTTTTGTTTGGTATTATACAGTTTCCGTATCAGTTTGTTCCAATTTATCCCTAAAATTATTTCCAGAAAAATGATTATTAATTGTCGAGATTGGCCGTTCGTGCCTAGTCCCCGTGTCATTGCTGCATCGGAAGATCGTCTGTTCGAGTCAGAGGGGGACAGCAGAGGGTCATTTGAAAGCTTTGATGGCGCATAATGTCGTCTTTGTCTTTAGGTTTTTATCCTCGCTCAGGCGCTGTTGTAGCAGGGACCATTTAGAAATAGCGCACCCAAGCATCTTTGCGTATCTAAAGACAAGCACACTTCACTTGTGATCCTTTGTATACCTTCAACGGTTTGCTGCTGGCACCTAACTTTCGGCGCACAAAACCTAAATCTACTAACTACGCTCAGTAAGATGAGAACGCTGACACTTGGATGTGTCGGATATTCCCGGGAGTGTAATAAAGAGTCTAATAAAAGTATCAGGGAAAAAATGGTAACACCAGGAAGCGTTGGCTATTACCGGTAAGCAATCTTTCCCAGTCTCCGGTGTTATAATTACAGCCTTCCGTTGTGTGCCTATCAGTTTCGACTCCCGCCTTGTTCCCGCCTTCCAAGAGCATAATAATATTACCCTCTAGACATAAGCTTCAGCTAAAACCGTCATTGGAGAGACCCTTTCAAGCACCCCTGTGATACCATGCGACTGTTTCAAGTGCGAACTCTTCCCTTTCTTCCAGCGCAAAGTAGCTGGCTGAAGGGAAGTACCTCTGGCCGACTCTTCTACCTTTAATACAATCTCATTACAGGCAATATTCACGCATATTGGACATGTTTCTCCGACAAAGAATATTCGCCAATCAAGAAGGCAGATTGGTCTAACACAACATGTCAAAACGCTAGCTGGTATTAGGGAAGAATGCGAGAAACTGCCACGTGACCTAAGCGACAGGCTTTTCACAAAGTGACTTTGGCATGAAAGAAGCATAGGTGCAATAGTAGCTCAATGGAATAACCCACAAGAATTGTTAACAGAGGATCCATCCTACTTTTGGTCACTCATTCCTTTATTGTATAATAGGCGGACTTCACCCACTTTGGAGGTATCTGAGAGAAAATTCGAAATGCGTCTAGTACACGTCTCGGCATCACAGTGTGCATGAAATAGCCAGTTTGCAAAAGATACCAGCCGCGGAAACATCACGTTGATAATTGAGCTTATGCAAGGTCGCTCTGCGAAGTTGTCGAGAAGTAAATTTATCACAATCTGAGTAGGCATGATGTCGCATACTTAGTAAGATAGCGATGCTAAGTTCTGATTTAGTATTGCTCTCAGCAATGTTTTCTGGCTAATTATTGAAATGCGAACCCTAGTCTTCATTGAAAACCTGAAGCTCATGGCTATTAATGCTTAAGTTATATTACTTACATAGTGTTTTCATTTGCTGGCTTTTGTGTGTGTGAGGGGGGGGGCGCGATTTTCAAGTTTGCTTTTCACTGCCAGTGGAGTGGTGACGTCATCATTCATCGAAGCCAGTGAGGTCAACAACGACGTCAACAGTGCATCGGTATTAACTGGCGGACTTGAGTAAAATGTGACAACGCCACGCACTTCTGAAATTCAAGACAAAAAAAATTATTGGTCGTCTAGTCACGATGGGTGCTATAGTAGCTGCACACTTGCACTTTCTGAATGAAGCCATGGAGCTTCGGGCAACGCGTTATACTATACCAACACAGCCGCATAAAATGCCTCGTGGTGCCAAATTAATGACTCATTGTCTTTCATTTCGTGACTTTCTAATAGATAGTGACTTTATGCAGTGTGCTTGAAAGAAGATAGATTGTAATTCTTCCCTGTGTGCGACTTCGCACACGTTTATGTGAACTTAGGCTAAGCCTCTTTTATGTGTTCTATTCTTCCGTGTGTGAAAGGTTATTTTTCATTCTTACGTTGTTCGTGCCGTGACTGCACAGATAATGGCCGATTTGGCAACGTTCGCTGTTATTGGAGGTTCCCATGATACCGATAAATCGTGTGCAGAATGTGCATGTTGTACAGCAAGCTGTGCCGAAGTTCGAGAATGCTCTATTCATCCGCTATTATTCTCGGTGCATTTTTTGTCCATTCTACCACACGTCACTGTACTGCTATCATGTCCGTGCTACCTTACAGCAACAGCGTCGAGCAATTAGTGCATGCTTTTGGACTGGGCATGGACTCTGAAAGCGGCAACCTCTCTGTGCGTGAATTTCGCATTCCAGGACAAGAAATGGTGTAGCGGACGAGAATAACATGATGTGCATCGCATGCGAGTTGTTTTTTACACGATGGCGATAGGTTGGCGTGCACTTATTCGTCGACGTCCAGTTGAAAACAGCGTCGATGGCACAAAATGGGCCCACATGACATTTGTGATGATGTGCCTCAAACATGGTACATACCCATTATAGAGGATGCGTGAAGAATCCGGCATTAAAGGAAAACAACGCCGGAAGCGTCGATAGCGTCACTGCCAACAACAGCATGGCAAGAGCAACAACGTACAGTACATATAAGTATTATTTCACACAATTCACGGCCACCAAGCGCCCGATATTGCAACCTTTAAATCCATAACGAAAAAACTCTCGCTCAAACCTTGTGGTAACATTGCAAACCGGAACGACTGAACCTAATATGACGACATAATCTACTATTGCACTCTTCTCGCAGTTATGGGATGAGTAAACGAAGGAAGATCTATTAAGCACCGCGATTCAGTTGGATCTTGGAGCTTTGAATGCACTCTAAAAACAAAAGGTGTCATAAAATAGTAAATAAGGCTCTATCGGTAGAGTACGGGCTCGTCACATGCACGAAACTTCTTTTCTAGAGTATATGAACGTTATCAGGGGTAGCGTAAATGAGAATTTAGCTCTACTTGCGCAGGAGTATCGGTCGTAATGCTGAGTTCGCTGTGTTACAGCTGGTCCCGTAGATCTGTTGCAGTTGGTTAATGTAACTGCAGTGGTGCTGATTTTACTAGGTTGCAGCTGCATTGCACAATATGCACCGTTGATTTTACTGCAACTTTCCAGCATGCTTCGGCTGCCAACTATTTCCAACAAAATGTACTGGTGTCCGTAATTTGATTCGACAGTACGGCAGTACCGCGTCGTCATATTTACAGTAATTCTACGGAAAAAAAATACGGACGTATGTAGTGCTATCCCTCGGCACAGCAAAGATGCACCGTCACATTTGTAAGAACTTACCGTAAAAAATACAGACGTCGTGAAATTCATACCCCGGCTGCGCAATAATAGGCCGGCAAGGCAAGCCTACAGCAAATGCTCGCAAAAGTACTGGCTTCGGTAATTTCATTGCATGTACCCACAAAACATGCCGCCTATTTACAACAACTTCAGCAGCATTAGAGCTGAGCTCTTAAGTGGCCGTTCGTTGTTGAGAGGCGTTGGCGTAACCGAGCGAACGATCTATTGGGCAGGAGAGGAGGAAATAGAGCGACCGCGGGGCGCACGGATAATCAGTAACAGTGATAGCGAATAGAGCGAGGGAAGGAAAGTGGAGGAAGTTACAACGGAAGTATGAGTAGGAAAGCTTAGGAAGAAAGAAGCGATCGAGGAAAGAGCACTGTTGCCCTGCATGAGTGCAAGTCTGTCTCAGGCGGCCAAGAGGTGGCGCTATGATACTTCGAAGCAAAGCGGAGGATGAGCGGAGGTCTGTTTGTGGCGACTGCCGTGAAATGCGTCCACGGATGAACAATGTTCCGCACAACACATTGTCACGCTACTCATAGCGTTGTCTTAACAATAAGCCGCGCAACAGGTGGAATTGCTTCATCTGGCGCTACTGTTAAACGAGCTGCCAGAGCAGAGACCCAGCGTCTCCCACGCCAGAATCCACAGGCTCGCGCCGCTGATGGGAAGACCCTGCTGTTTTCGCCGCTGAAGCTGAAGCTTGTCGTCGCCACCATAAGGATCCACGAGGGAGTGGCGTATATCGCAAAATCGATACACCTAAACACCTGCGCTCAAATTTCACATTACGGTGTAACCTAATCGTCGGTAAGGTCGGTGATGTTGCTTCAAATGCTGCGGTAGTGCTTTTCAATGAAAATGAACCTGCTATATTTTTTTATTCTTTATTATCATACTATTCCTTTTTCTGGAAAAGCTTTCTGTATTACCCCTGCTGCATTTTCTTTCTACTTAAGCAGGTACGAGTTACCCTAGTTTACTCGTTATACTTTGCATCTGAAACAAATAAAAAGAAAAAAAAGCACTCTGAAATAGGTGGCCGCCAGAAAAACCAAAGCAACAGCTGATGCCAATATGAAAGCATCTTAGCCCTCATTCGAACTATGTTAGATGTCCCTCTACCTCAAGAATGAAGACGGGAAGCAGTCTAAACAATAAATGAGGCAATTGAATAAAAAGAAAGAACAAGTGCAATCGTCTGGCGTCAGAATACGGTGCACCAACATATACCAATATCTGTGATTAGCAAAATATGTCCGAGTATGCATTTATAACGTTGTGTAATGTGTTTAGGTACCTCCTCACTTGCGAAAATTAGCGCGCGCAAGTGGATGCGCCTAAGACTCGCGCTGCGAAAGGCGCTTTCGCGGCAAGAATTATCTGCCGCAGGCATACAGTTTCCTACAATAATTGTTCTATGAGACTCTATGTCTGGAGAGAGGGCGAAAACTCTCGCCTGTCCGCCGCTCTCCGCGAACGCGCAGTGGTGTGGCCTTCGGAAAGTGGCGCGCGTTTTTAAGCGCGCCTCCTTTCGCGGGCTTATTTCCGCAAGTGAGGACGTACCTTTTAGCAATGAACTCGGGCGATGTAGTACCAAATGCCTTAGCTTATTGCTGTTTCTTGGCAGTAATTTTACATTTTAAGGCGAACGCCTTAAGTGGCTCGCTGCAATGGCCCACACCAGAAAAAAGCGGTGTATATTCGAGTGGTTCAAAAATATCGTCATCAAGTCAAGTGCTTGAAAAAACTTTGTAGTACAAAGAATATCATCATCAGCAAGGGCCCAAACCCGATAAAAATAATATGGAATGGCTCATACTCTGGTAAGCGAGCAAAGATGGAATGGCTGAATATGAAAGAAGAAATGAAGAAAGAAAGAACGAAAGAGCAAAGAAAGGAACAGTGAGAGAATGCAAGAAAAAAGACGGACAGAAAGAACGAAAGGAAGAACTAAAACACTTCTATATAGTGCATTAGGTGCTCGCATGTGTCGTTGAGGAGGTCGACTTACAGCGCCATACGTTAACTTCACAGTGCAGCTCGTTATGTCTTGCAAGAAGCCTGATCCCTCCGATCAGATAACTTAATGCACTGCCACATGTGCAGCAGGCATTCGCCTTCGCGAGTTACAGGAGTGTATAACACGATACTGATTTTTCCGGGTCCTACAAGATACACAAAAGGAAAAGAGGAAAGCAAGCTTTTTGTCTGTATGCCCTACACATTAACTGCAATGAAAACATGAGCAAGCACCTAATGTTGAGATACTCAAGTGTCGTTTGCATCAGCAGAAATGCTGCTGACAAACTGCTATGTTAAAGAAAAGTTTATTGACGATTACTATACTCCCTAATTAGAATTTTGAGCGGAGATATACATGTGTTCTCATTTCGGGACTTATTGAGGCAAATAATTTGTGAGAGACACGTAGCAGAGTCGGCAATCGTCGAAAGTGTGATCTGCAGGTCAAGCACGTCGACTTTTATGCATGACTCGTCGAAAGTTCCAGCGTAATAGTTCGGGCTGCATGGCTTCCAGAAAGTACTACACAATTCGCGTCGCGCGTACAATCAGATTACCAAACAATCGCAAACTATGACAATAGAAACAAGCGGGCACGAGACCAAACCATGCAAAGAAAACAAGCGCGACCGAGAATTGACGTGAGCAGACGATAGCACAAAATG
Organism: Dermacentor variabilis; assembly: GCF_050947875.1. Classification (NCBI taxonomy): domain Eukaryota; kingdom Metazoa; phylum Arthropoda; class Arachnida; order Ixodida; family Ixodidae; genus Dermacentor; species Dermacentor variabilis. The sequence goes on from NC_134573.1 coordinate 107,006,297, forward strand.
AGTGGTCCGGCGGAGACCAGATACGAGTGCGCATCGAGCGGTTGGGCGGGTCCGCATGATATCAGTTTTCCGCGCACATCAGTGAAGGCGCCGCTCTGATTGGTTCTCCGCCGCTCGCGTTTCGCATCTTTCATCTTCCGCTCTGCTCGTTCGCTCGGTTACGCCACTGACGGCGATGCTCGCTGCCGGAACGGGGGCCTAAAAGCTGCGCTCTAAATATTTGCAGGAAGCTTCCATTTCGCCTTTAAGAGTGAAACCCGATAGCGTTATCGGGCCTTGTTGACGCCGACACTGACACCGAATATTGTGCGACACGGGGCCCGATACAAAACTATGGTGGGCCGGTCCCGGCAGCCGTGCAGGGCAGCTCAATGGCTCATATCCCCGTAAGCAAGGATAAAGAGGTTCGTGTTTCAGTTTCCGGAAAACAGGCTTATATTTTGTCGTACATTTAAATTATTTTTCCTTATATCCAAATTGCAAACCATCGCTATCATGCCCATAGGTTGTGTGTAAGCCAGAGTTTACGAATTTTCTGACACATATTACTTTGAGAAATTCAATTAGTTTAGTAATGCCTCTGAGCCGCACGAAGGGCCTGCATGGTTTTGGTGCGGGATGATTTCTTCTTAGGGACAATGCCGCTGACGGCAGGCGCCAATCCTTAAACTAGATTTTCCTGGCGTCCACCTCTCACGCCATGACAGCTACAGTGCCGTGCACTCCTTCGAAGACCCAGGTCTTCGATGTTGTCGTCCCTGCGGGGAACGGTCCCGAGACCGTCGTCGACGCGATGGCCTCACTAGTTGGCCTTTCTATTGCGTTCTGCACACGAGAGACTTCAACTACCAAGTCACCGTCAAGAGCATGGCTTCGATGGCTCTAGTCCTCGATGCTAGCTGCCTTGTCATCAGTGGCGAATGTTGTCCTATCGTCCCCGTCCGCGCGCAGGTCACCAGCGTAACCTGCCTCCTCTTGCCATCCTTTGTTCCGAAGTACTCGTCCAGGCACTATCACCATACGGCAAGGTTCTGTCTGTCAACGCTGGTCTTATGAGTGGCCGACGTGCCTTGCTCACGGGCTCCCGCTTCGTTCGGATGGAGATAAGTACCACAACCTCCTGTGCCCAATTAGCTTCGATTCTCTGGTCAATGAGTGACGTTTGACTGCCGTGGCTTCCAACGCGTTTGTCGTCGGTGCAGCTCCCGCAACCACTGACTGCCCTGCAGAGTGCGCCGCAGCGTTCTGTGGCCGCTGTGGTATCCATGGCCACGAAAGCGACAAATGTGACCATCCTTATCGGCGTTGCGGGGTGGCCCCCCTACAGTCACGTTCCCTGTGTTGCGTTGATGCTCAGACGCTACGGCTGGAGCCTTTCCCCCACCGGCGTCAGGTGGGGTCGCGACTGCGTGTGACGCCGTAACCGAAGAGATTGCCTTGACACCGCAACAACCAGCATCCGCAAATGACAAAGAAGTAGCATGCAGCTAGAGCAATCATAACACGCCATGTTCGCCGGTCTCGTCAACCGAAAAAGACGACTGCGCTGCTGATGACGTGGACGAACACAATACGCCATGTTCGCTTGCCTCCCAAGCAGCGAAGGACGCGCGGCCGATAGCGCCTCCTCTTCAGCTGCTACCTTCAGTCCTGAGTGCGCCGAAGTTTTAAAGCGAAAGCTTTACTACGCGAGCCAGCGAGCCATTTCGGCTCGTCGTGCTGTATGCAGGCAGCCGTACGCCGTATGCCGTATGCTGTGGCCGACGAACGACCTTGAGCTCCTATTGCCTAGCAACGCCGCAGCCGGGCTCCAAGAGACGGCGCCGCCGTCGCCGTTCGCTCCACCAGATGTGGTCCGCTGGGGTAGAGGGAGAGGAGGTGTCGCCTCGCGGGGTACATATACATATGCGCTTCGCCTCAGTGTATTCATTCGAATCAAGCGCTCTTCCTTTCCTTTGATCACTATCATCATCATCATCATCATCATCATCATTCAGTCGTTATGGGGAGCGTGAAAGAGACGCAACAGCGACAGAACGAAGCGAGGAAGAGACAAAGCGCTCAATAGACGCCAGAAGAACGCGCCGCACGACTCGAGAAGCGTCGTAACGAAGATGCGGCTAGAAGTGCCACGTCTCGGAGCGACTCTTCAACTGCGGGAGAGACCGCTTCGAGTTCTAGAGAGCGTCGGAATGAGACGCTTCGTAGATGTTACCTAGTCGTTACCTAGCCTAGTCGTTACCTGAACAGTATGTCTTGTCGGGTCTATACAATTGAGCTAAACGAAACACTTAACCACAAGCTAATACTACAAGCGTAGCCATGCAGCTCTTGCTTTCGCGATTCAACTAGGGTTAACCAGAGGTAAACCACAGGCAATTTTTAAACATGGCTTAAACACCTTACCCTACGATTTCTACGCTCGATACACCAAAAAAACCTGCAGTGGCTTCATCCGCCTGAGTTGCTTCGCTTACAACGCCAGATCACATTGGTGGCTCTTCTGCAAAAGCCACTGACTGAGCATCTGAATGAGCTCCCGGCTGCCGAAGTCACCGGCGACGATGACATCGATCCCGCCGCCCAACCGCTACCAGCATCATGATCATCTGTAGCCAGCTTCAGCGTCGGAATTAATAGTAGCGTTGGACTTTCACCAAGCCTGGATGAACTCGACGTAGAAAAGCGGTCCCACGAGACGTAAAGCATGCCCACGCCTCAGCATCTTGCTCGGACGGCGCCGCAGATCGCCGCGCCGAGTTACAGCGGCCAAAGAAATCTCGGCTTTCTTGAAGAAGGCCGAAGAAGTGACGTATGTACTGCGTGTCCTCTGGACATGTCTTCGGGCGCCGACTTGAACAACACGGCGAGGTCAATTCGGTGACACTTTTAATTAAATATGGCTGACAACCTGAATAATATTTCATTAAACGCACAGGGGTGCTAAGTCCTGTAAAACAGGCCGAAATTATCAGCGTGGCCTACGCTAAAATTGTGACATTCCGTGTTGGCAAGGAACACATTTTTTCACTATTGGACATGTTCTTTCTTTCAAACGCACTTTCAACCTAGTTTCTTTTTCTCTTTCCCGAAATCACGCTCTAGTGGAGCCGGTATTATTATATTCAATAGAGTTTTACTGCGAGGTCATCATGTTTTTTTTATGATGGGACAGGGCGTATATTGGCGTTTGATTGTGTGCTATCTTCATTTAGCTTACGCACCTTCTGCATCTATGGACCCGCGCAAGCCACTAAGTCCAATAATATTGCTAAAGAACAGTATTTGCGATGATAAAGGGGTGAGCAGGGTGAAGACGACGACGAAGACGATTAGAGGCTAGCGCGGGCTGTTGCCTCTTGGCCAAGTGCTGCGTATTTCCTTGAAAATATACTTGTATATAGCTTTTCGGCGGCGTCGTCCTACGTAACATATCTGGTGGAGGTGGAAGCTCCCTGTACCTCGTCCCGGAGCTTCGCAGTGAACAGTACGTCGAGCCTTCCTTCATAGCTCCCGGCAACGACACCTCGACTCCGCCGGCTCCGACACCTGCTGCCACTTCGACGACCTACATTATTCTCCCCGCTCCCCGTGATCCTGGCGTTTGGGAAGACGTCGAGGACTCGATCAGCCTGTACGAACACTTCAGCCGCAATAGCCGGTGGGATCCTATCATGCTCGCCGACGTAGTTTTTACATCGGTGGCACACCTCGTGTTTGGTTTCGCACGCGCGAAGATGAGCTCACCAGTTGGGATTCGCTTAAGCAAAAGCTCCGAGATTTGTTAGGCAACCCCTACGGTCACCAACTTGCCACGCAGAAGGCGCTTTCGGGCCGTGTGGGGACGTCAACAGAGCCCTACGTAACGTACATTCAGGACGTCTTGGCTCTGTGCCGCAAAGTTGACGCACACAGGACTGAGTCCGACAAGGTCTCCCACATCCTCAAAGTCATTGCCAATGACGCCTTCAACTTGCTCGTTTTTAACTTGGCGACGGTGGATGCAGTTATAAAAAAGTGCCGCCACCTGGAAGTCGCTAAAAGCCGACGTATCGACCAGCAGTTTGCCCGTCTGCCCAACACCCTAGCGACATCTTCCTGTGCCGACGCGCCTCGTCCCAACAACACTGGCGATGTTACCAGGATCGCCTGGCGTGAGATCGAGGCTGCCTATCCGGCTGCCTTTGACTCCATCCCCTCCAATGCACCTGCTGCCACGGTTTCCCTGATCCAGGCAGTTGAACACCAGGAGTTCGCAAACATGGGTCCTCACACCATCTGCTCGGCCCATCGCCTTGATATCCACCCGGCTTCTTCGATTCCGCCCCGCCCAGCATCTTCTTACCCACCGCGTTTCCGCAACCCGTCTGAATGGCGCTCTGCAGACGCCAAGCCCATTTGTTTTCGCTGCCATCGAATGGCGCACATTTCTCGGTACTGTCGCATTCGCTGAAGTTCCCCGAACCGATCTGCTTAAACTGCCTACTCCCCCCCCCCCAGGTGGCCCTTCTCGTCCTTATGCTGCCCGCTCCGATAATGCCGCCGCAGATCCTCCTGCGCCGAACCGCCCCTATTCTCGTTCGCCTTCGCCCCAATGACGACAAGCTCGCTCACCCCGGCCCCGTCACTCCTATTCGCCGACTCCCTTCGGACGCCGCTCCCAGCCGGAAAACTAGACGATGCAGCGCCTCGAGGTGACGCTGCATTGCTCCCTACGCCGCCAAATCCTCTACTGAAGTTCTCCACTCATCTGAACCTTCTTGACGTGCGGGTCGACGGTGTTTTTCTATCTGCTCTCATTGACACTGGGGCGCATTTGTCGGTAATGAGCGCTGACCTTGGTAACTGACTGAGGAAAATAACCGCCACGACGCCTGTTGTCTGTGTCGCCGTTGGCGGAACAGCCCCTCTAATTGGTATGTGTGCCGCCCGCGTCTCCTTCGCCGGTCGCTCCACTATCGTGCTATTCACAGTCAAAAACCGCTCTTGTTCACCTTGGTCCGGACCTCATCCGGATTTGCTAACAAGTAGCCAGCGGTTCCATTTCTTAACTTTTGGGATAGCGGTTCATTGGTTCAGGGGCTAAGCACAATGAGGAAGACGTGGAGACGAGACATCGCCTTTATAGGCTGTATATCATGACGCGTATGGCATTCACACGCTCACAATAACACTGGACTACATGCAAATTTAGACGAGTCTAAAGGCGGCTTGGCGTTGTGCCTCGAATCGTCCGCGGGTAGGCGATAGAGTTTTCCTTTCTCACTTGACAGGCGACTCACCCACGTGCAGTACCACGGCGGGGACTCTGCGATGTGTCGAACGACCGCGGCCGTGGCGTCAGGCGAAGCTGCCATGATCCGGTACCTAGGCAGGGGAAGACGCTCGCCACTCTGGGTTCGTGGAGCGTGATTTGCCCGTTGGCGGTGACCTCGGCGCCAGGGATGGTGAAGATGGTCACCGCCCTGGGTTCATGGAGCCTGACTGACTCGTTGGCGGCGAGCTCTGCTGGCTCCGGCCCGCGTGCCGGGCCGACAGAACTGCTGGCAGCCACGAGAGCTGCAGCGTTGTCTGGTTCCGGCGGTGGGCCTCAGGCGGAACCACAAGCACAGCTATAGCGCACTAGAATAATGTCCTATTGACGCGACTGGGAAGGAGCGCGTCACTAGGACATTATCGCTGTTTTGAGGCGGTCCGCGTTTCTAAGCCGTTCTTACGCACAGGATTCTTCCATTGTAAGAAAAGAGGATTGAATTTAACAAAGCAGAGTGTAAAGGAAGCTTTTGAAGGCCATATTGGTATTCTAGTATCGGCAACGTCATCTGCTAGCGTAATCTGGCACAGGCCGGTACTTTGATTGCGCTCGTGGTATCGACTGTGCCAGCCGGCAATTTATCGAGCTTCTTGCTCGTCTACAGCTCGAAAGCCAGTGTATCTATGCCTGACTTGCTTCTATAGTACATATATATGGAGCTATATTTACCACTCCATTTAAATCAGTACTTATCACAAATGACGCAAAAGCGCGTAGTAGTAACTGCGGCTTTGCGCTGCTAAGCACTAGAGCTTAAGATTAAAAAACGGCCTCGTTGGCCGCACTTCCATTGTGGCAAAATACAAAAGTGTCCATGTTGTTGCCGGTTGTAAAACACCAGATGGTCAAAATTACACATGTGCCCCTCCTGCCCTTTACTGCTTGCCTAATAATGCGAACGCAGTGGTTCTTCACATTAAACCCCGAAATTTATTTTTGACTATACGATTGCGGGCACATACCACTCAAATTTGTTCCAAAATTTTAGGTCCTAAGAAATCATCCGTATCTTCAGATCATACTATCAGAGTGAATAAAGGGGAAATCAGACATCCACCTGTTCGTAGCAATTGCTACAAAGGAAACCCATACGGGTTCCTCGAAAGAAAAGCCTCATAGTTGAAGAAAAATTCGTCCTGGTCCGGGACTCGAACCCGGGACCACCGCCTTTCCGGGGCAGCCGCTCTACCATCTGAGCTAACCAGGCGGCTAGCAGATGGCAGGGCGAAGTCGAATTTGTCGACAACACGAAGCAAAGGCAGGAGTTTGACGTAGTAGTTCTGCGGAAACCCGCAAGGTGGAGAGAAGTAATGAATAAAGGGGAAATCAGACATCCACCTGTTCGTAGCAATTGCTACAAAGGAAACCCATACGGGTTCCTCGAAAGAAAAGCCTCATAGTTGAAGAAAAATTCGTCCTGGTCCGGGACTCGAACCCGGGACCACCGCCTTCCCGGGGCAGCCGCTCTACCATCTGAGCTAACCAGGCGGCTAGCAGATGGCAGGGCGAAGTCGAATTTGTCGACAACACGAAGCAAAGGCAAAGGCAAGCAAAGGCAAGATTTCCCCTTTATTCATTACTTCTCTCCACCTTGCGGGTTTCCGCAGAACTACTACGTCATACTATCAGAGTGTTTCTGTTTCCTTGTTCACAATGAACATGGCACAGCTATAAAGGAACCCTAAAGTGTGCCTACCCTACACGCTGAGCATCTAATCACAGGTGGTGGTAACAACTTTATTGAGATTCTGCTCAGTTATCTGGCAGGCCCGAGTCCTAGGATGGCCCCTCTCGAGGAGCGACCCTTTCGGCCCAGGCAACGAGGGCTTTTTGTCGTTTTTCATCCGGCGTTCTGAGCAGCTCCTCCCACGTCTGTTGTGAGGGAGCTGGCAGGAGCGACCTGGGAGGGGGTAAGCCCTCGCACCCCCAAAGAATGTGATTTTGGGTAGCCAATGTTTGATTTGTGCAATTTTGACATATTGGGTTCCATTGCCCGTTGGTAATTATGGATAGCCAATGTGGGTTGGGGAACGATTTAGTTTGGATTCGACGCAGGATCGAGGCTTGCGCTCGCGTGAGGCTTGCGTTTGCAGGCGGGTAAATTCGCCTTTTTTGCTTGTAATAGTTTGTTATTTCCTGGTATGTCGTCGGTGCCTCATCCATGGGATCCGAGTCTGAGGGGCACATCTCCCGGTTGATTAGACCTCGGGCTACCCAGTGCGCCTCCTCATTCCCTTGATTCCCCGAATGGGCAGGGACCCATACGAGTTCAACAGTGTTTTCATTATTAAAGTCCCGTAGGACTCGCGCTGCACATACGCCTATGCTGCCTCTCGAAAAGTTGACTATTGCCCTTTTGGAGTCGCTTATGATTGTTTGCACGGAGGGATTCATGATGGCCAAAGCAATGGCAGTCTCTTCCGCTTCCACGGTGGACGCTGTTTTTATGGTCGCGGCGTTGAGGATACTTCCCTCTCCGGTCACGACGCTCACTACGTAAGTTTGGTGATTTTGCTTTGCTGCATCGACATAAGCGGTGTGCTGGTTGTTTTGGTACCTTTCCTGAAGGGCCTTGGCTCTGGCAGACCGCCTCTTGTCGTGTCTCCCAGAGAGCATGTTCTTGGGTAATGGTTTTATAACCAAACGGCTTTTGACCGCACCGAGTAATGTTGTTCTTCCTGCTGAATTCATAACGGGATTCAGCCCGAGTTTACTTAGAATAACTCTGCCAGTTGCGGTGCGGGAGAGTCGTTCACGTTGGGCTGTTTTATGGGCCTCCACGAGTTCGTCTAGGGTATTGTATATACCTAGCTCAAGTAATCGTTCAGTGTTCGCATACCTCGGGAGACCAAGGGCAGCTTTATGAGCTGTGCGAATGACGCTGTTAACCTTTTCCTTGTCAGAAAGGCGTAGGTGGTAGTAAGGGAAGGAATACACGACGCGACTGATCAGGAAAGCCTGCGTCAAATGGCAGATATCAGCCTCCTTCATACCGCGGTGTCGTGTGGCTACTCGTCTGATTAGGCCACATATTTGGCGGGCTGTCGTCCGTAATCGGACAATCGCCTCAGAATTATGGGTGTTATGTTGAATTAACATCCCCAGGACTCTTATAGTCAGTACGGGCGGAACTGGGCCGTCTTCCATACTGACTCGTATAGGGAAGGTGGCGTCCCTTTCGGAGGCGTGTTTGGTTGATTTATCACGGATGACGAGAAGCTCCGATTTTGTCGGCGAGCACGCTAGACCATTCTGTCGCACAAAATTTTGTACGGTATCCGCGGCCGCTTGTAATGCTTCCGTGATTTCTCCATCGGAACCGCTATTGGTCCAGATGGTGATATCATCGGCATAGATGGAGTGTTTGATATGCGGGATGCTTTCCAGTAATGGAGGCAGGTTTCGCATGGTCACATTGAAAAGGAAGGGGGAGAGGACCGCACCCTGAGGGGTGCCCCTTGTACCTAATTGAAATTGTCCGCTGTTTTAGTCTGACTAGGGTCAAGTAGGTGTTTAAGCAGGAACCAGGTGTTTTTGCACCCTAGCTGGCCATTAAGGCGGTCGCATAGCTGGTGCCAGTGTTCCTGACTGAGCTTTCGTGAGTATTTCTCGATATCCCGTTCCAGTTGCGCGATGCGTCTGCGTAGGCCACGGTTGTGTTTCTGCGCGAGCCAGCGCTTCTGCAAACTCCGCTGCGCAGACCATAGATGGACCAATTTAGCATCTGGAGCCGGGCCGTCCTCCTCCTGGTCTACCTCCGTGGTCGAGTTAGCTGCGTCTTTGAGAAGAGTGGATATCCATTCTTCAAGGTTTGTAATGGTTGCGGGTTCGCGTCTATTGCGAACATACCGGAAAGCGTCCCATCACAGTATAAGTAGCTATTACTGTTAAAGCGCAGAACGAAAAACACCTTGTAGCGTGGAGTTCCGGTACATCGACTGGGCTTAATACATTTTGATGCCTGGAGCCTTCTTTCATTACGCTTATGCACGCTCTTGTTGAAGAAATGTATTTTCGTTGTAACGTAGAAAGCCGTGAGTTCTGCAGTCCTAGATTCGCAGTGATCAGGGTAGCCAAGTTGATGCTGCCGCTTTGCTTTGACAACATCTAAAACATTTAAAACACCGTTTGCGTGCAACTCCAGAAGACCAAAACAAGTTGTAGTCTTTCTCCAAGTTCACCACAAGCTGGCACAGAGGGAAGGCAGACTATAATGAACCACCGTTGTATTTCATATGGGTAAACTCTGCATCTCTCAAATTTTCCGCTGCCTCTTTTGTGATCAGTAGTAAGTTCAGGCAGGCGTCACATCCTGTCTTTAAAATGCACTTTCTCGCCACATAACCAGCGATATACAAATTTAAGCGGCTGTCAGCGCATGTTATAGTGCAAGGAGAATGGTCTGGCTGTGTTTTCAGAGTCACTGCTTCTGCGGCATCAACATTTCCAGCGTTCAAGAACGTGTTGATGATTTTGTGCCTCCCACTTGGAAAGGCTTGCTGGTTGGCATCGGCATTCAACAATGAATTAAGGACACCGGGTTTAGAATTTCGCCTACAGACAGAATGGGCGAGGTTACTGAAAGAAGGTCAGTTTACAGTAACAACAAACTGCTGAGATGTAGGGCGAGAATTGCAGCCGAAGGACTGACGCACAATCCCAAACAGGTACTCAACAGGATCCTGGCTTAGTCGACTGTTCATGAGGTACTTAAAACCTACACTTTCTTTCAGGTAGTAAAACAGTGGCAGCACACTTGACAAAGTCACCCGCAACCTTGTATTTGTTGACTGGCTTAAGAAGCCCTGCTTTCCTTTGTTATGGAGCTCCCAACTTGTCATAAGTTACAAAAAAGTATGCAGCTTGTTCACGGATGCAGATCTTGGGTGCATAGTCTCGGCAGCACAGTGACAAGTCATTACTTGGATGAGGTCACGAAGTACCCGTAAACAGGAAATAGTTCTTGAGCACATGGCTTGCAAATCCCACATCCACGCTGCTGTCAAAGTCATACCATGATTGTAATACGCCTGCTAAGAAAGGGGTTCTGCGACTCCCTCAAAGAAATTCAGTGTCGCAGAAATGTCGCCATAGGTATCCTCAAATGCTGCGCTGTGCACCCGTAGTCCTTGAGTCACTTTGTCGCTGAACAGGTGGAAGGCTAGCAAAGCTCTCTGAAGTTGACAATAAAGGGGTTCGAGTGCCTTGACGTGATGCCGTGCAGGGCCTGCAACACCACGTGCCATCGCTGGGAATACCTGTGCGTGCTGGTTGAAGTGTCACCTGCACTAATAAAAATAAGTATCATTACGATGTTTAACGAGTGTAGTATGAATGCGGTTGCAATGGTTGCCATTATCTGCGCATGAAAGACTTACACGACCATGTGGCAGCATGAAGCCAGCGCCAAGTAGTCCTTTGCGTAAGCAATTCATCACATGGGGAAAATTGAATAAAACATTTAGTCGCCACTCTGGATCTATGGGATGTCGCGCACTACACTGTGTGCTAGTTGGCGATGCCCCTGCACCAAGTATTGTCAATATTTTTCAATTCCATGTTGCTCCCGCAGACATGATAAAGTCAACCTTCAGGCCAGCCTTTTTCACTAAGATCACTGCTTCCAGCATAATCTTCGTTAAGAGGATTCCTTTAACATTTCCTTTTGTGGCAACTGCTGCAATTACCTGCGTCCACTTGCTAACAAATGGGACGAACATTATGACCATGCCATGATTACAGACAATGTGCATGTCATATTCTGATGTAAATGGGCCAAGTTCAACAGAGCCTTCTATGTGGCCAGCGGTGGTGACGAAAAGGTCCTCGGACAACTTCATGTCGTCAACATTAGGACCTCCATGGCATTGTAATAAGTCCATCGATGTTGTCTTTTTGATGAGCACATCGAGGCCTTTTGAGCTGACGCCATACCTTGTCTTAAGTGACTTCAGGTGTTCAGTTACTTCAGGACACGGCATCATCAGTACGGATTCCTTACGGAGGTTCTGATAAAGCTTGGGGCTCTTCATCTTAATCATCGAGCATTCTAGCACACATTCGGGTTTTTCATCCATTTTTTCCTCTGACGTGAAAATCCTTTAAACGTGATGAACTGCTTCACGCTATTTGCGTGGAAGGCCTGCTATTTTTGCTAATGACTCATCTTCACGAATGCTTGCATCCTTCGCCACCATAGCAGAAAGTTTGCTTTTCCAGCTTGTGGTGCGGTTGCTGAGAAGCACTGCCTTCTGCTTTATTAGCTTCAATCGTTGAGTCAGGGCTCGACTTCTAGACAGATGTACCAAGTTGTGATCGGCCGTACACCGCTCGACCACCTCCGCTCACGGATAACGCGATTATGGGAAACGGGCCGATGGCCTCGTGAAGGTCATTTTCAAATGGGATGCTGTATGGCCATCATGGGAGTACCTCTGCCAGGAGAGGTAGGGGCAATTAGCAAGGATATGGGCCTTCAAGTCTCAGCCACCCAAATTGGCACGTCCCCGCCGGAGACGCGTTCAGTGCAAGGATATGGTCCACCACTTGTCAATTGCCCAAATTGGCACGCCCACGCCCGATACGGAATCAGTGTACTATCCCCGATCCCCTGTTTGTTCCCAGTAATGTGCGCCTGTTCGCGACAAAATGGCCTTCGGTGGAAAAGGGCAACAAGCCTCCGGATTGGTGGGACCTGAGTTCATCGGTCTTCTGATGCCGGACTGGGTCAGGCGACTGAACAATGGCCACGCAGGGGATAAAAAGATCGGTGCACGGCTGGAGTCATCGGCTGCCGCAATTTCTTCATAAACTTTTTCTGTAGTACGTTGAAATAACTTGTAAATATAAACTTGTTTCTAAAACGTCCTGCATATCGTGCCCAGCCCCAAGTTCGCTTACTCCTCCATGGGCAATCTTCGGACCTCCAGTCGTAACGTTGGATGACAGCGGTAAGATAGTCTGCGCAGCACTTCGACTTCGGCATGGTGAGTGCACAACCTTTTCTCCTGGAGAGTTGCCAGCCTTAACATGGTTTTTCCTGGAAACAAGGGTGTAGGAAGCCGTGTTGGAAGATACCTTGCTTCTACATTTAATTCCTTGAGAAACTTGTCGGCAAAAGAATGGTGGCCATGGATTGGAGTAAGTTGCGCAGAGCAGACCTAAGCGCGATATGCGGGTAATGAATGTGAGAAGCAGGTGAAAAGGGCAGAGGTTATTGATGTGATAGAGGCAATTGGCAGAGATGACAAGGAGATAGTGGAGGCTTGGGAGGATATCTAGGGTCAGACGGAAGGCGAATGCGAGAAAGAAGCCGAAATGAGGCCGGACAAAGTGTACCAGAGAAAGGAAGAGCGGGATGAATTCATAACGCGGGACGAATAACGTGAAAGGGAAGTGTGTATGAGCGAAAGCAACAGCACAGATTAAGGACAGAAGGAATTGATTGGAAACGCGAAGGCGCCAAAGAAACCGAAATAAGGCGAGACACAGAGTACGAAAGGCACATAAGGGAAATTGACATAGAAATCCAGCATCTCGTAGCGCTACAGGCTTGGTATAGGCTGTTGTATTTGAGGATGAGGAAAACGTAGAAAGTTTTCTTGATTTTTTCGAGAGTTTTTGCGTGTAGGTACAGCTGGACCGTAACTTTTGGTCTGTAGGGTTGTTGTGGGTACTTCCCTGTAACGTGTCTTCTTGATTAGCTCGCTTTTCCGATGTCGACTTCAAGAGGCACGATCTGGCAAACAGGCATTGTTACGCCGTTTAGATATTTCTGTGGAAAGCGACAGTAAAGATCAAAGTGACCAGTGCAGAATTTGTCCATTCAAAGAGACTGAGGTTGCGCCAGTAAATGAAGAGCATGAAAAGTGCGAGGTGGCGAAATCCTGAGACGGAGCACGTCGAGAGTGAGGCCGTTACCGGCCTACAGAGAGGGGTCATTCCGGAGGGCGTCCCTTGCGAGGCCGAGGCTTGTTCCAGTTGCCATGAGAACGTTAAGGAGGCGCTGGAGACCTTCCTCTTATCCGAGCAATAGGGCGATTTTCCAATATCGTCTTGGCTAGACCAGGATAGGGTGGCGGCCGAGCCGAGAAAAGACCAGAGGCAGCAGAACGGAGCGGAAATCGTTTAAGACTCCAGCATCGGGGACTGCACAAGGCAGTCGTACACCGAAACCGAGCCAGCGGTCATCCCGGAGAACCCTCCTTGTGGGGACGAAGCTTGTTCTAGCAACCCTATGAGGGTCAGTGTGGGGCTGGATACTTTCCTCATGTCCCAGCACTTGAATCACTCGTTGGCTTTGCCGAGAATAGCGTTTGCGAAAGGCGTTTCTTGCGGGGACGAGGCTTGTTTCAGTAGCCCTAGCAGGGTAAATGTAGCGCTGGAAACCTTCCTAATACCTCTGCACTTGAGCGACGTTTCGTAATCGCCAAAAGGAGAGAACGCTATGGCGGCCAGTCAGGGCAGGAACCCGACGCTCGGGGTTTCTAGCGACAGATTAGATGACCACATGGCAGCAAAAAATTGGTTCAGACGGCGCAGGGTTGAAAGAGAGAAATATTCGGAACATCAAAACTCCCGAAAGACGCCACAACTCAGCACGTGAGACAGGAATAGGCCATCGCGCAGAACCTAAAAGGGTTCATTGTGGCGATTCAGGAAACGGAGGCGTTGCGAAAGGCTGATTACGACAGGAAAGGGCGTGTTCCTGCGAGCAAGGATGCGGCAAAGATTTTCAACCTGGCTGAAACACGCGCGTCAGAACCGGGCCAGACAAACAGTCACTGAAGTAGAATATGCCACAGGAGCGAGCACAAAGGAAGAATGAATATTCTTCCTGCGTTTACGGCCTCCATTTCAGGGACGAGACAGCAAACCGCGCGCACACGGAGTGGCAGGTGAGGGCAGTGAGCAATGTAGATCTTACACCTCTCGTGCTCAGCGTGGCCCAAAAACTGCCAGTCGAGACCAAATCGAGCGCGCATTACGAAAGAGTAATTGTCGGATTCGACCGATTCATAAGTTCTTTTGTTGTTTTATTTGTAATTGTGGGCGGTGCATTTTTTTGTAGTAGTTAGGCACTTGTCAATTATTCTTACTTTTCCTTTAATAGTTTTGCGTTAGGAAAGCAATATTTTTCTAAAGGGTTTCCGCGCGGACAGAGTGTAGCTTTTTGTTTTCTTATGCTTCCAATGCCACTCTACGAAATAATTTAGTTTAGAGTAAATTGGTCAGCAGAGCCCAGTACGTTTCGAACAATAGGCAGTGTCAATGGCTGGTGGCATTGACCGAACAGGCAACTCAGCACTGATGCCTTTCATCATTTCGATCATTGTAATGAGACCTGTGATTCAAAAGGGGGAGCCTTTGCTTTATTTTTCTTCGGCAGCTTGAGAATCACTCGCCAGGTGTGAGAAATGTTACTTCGGAAAGGCTTAGTTTAAGGACGCTGGACAAGTTACCGGGAGAGGATCCCGATTCTTCGAATTTCGACCTAGCCGTACCATAACCCAATTGACAGCGGTCTAGGGGCCTTTTCGACGGTGAGGACAAGTGTGGCTAAAGGTGGCCTACTTATGGGCTTGCCCGCTCCTTGGCTAGCAGGCATTTGAAACAATTGCCCTTGTAACAGCTGGGAAATATGTCTCCTAGATGGTCACCGACTGTGGTAGGGTGACTCAGTCGAGCATATTTCCGAGTTTTACTGCACAGCGGGGCGAAGAATTAACAAAACGCGGTTGTCCTCAGCCAAGGCGTTTGTTATTGGCAGGTCTGACTCGATTGATTTCTTTTTCTTTTTGTCATTTTCGTGACCTATGTCATTGGATAAGTGTTTATGCCTCGATAAGAAATATAAGTTTTTTTATGTTGCGTTCTAAACGATCTTCCTTTGTTATTTGCCTCAGAGCTGCGTGAATTGCGCCTTCTTTGAGAAACGAATAAAACTAAATTGGTCAAAATGTTAGTCACGCGATTGTTTCAACTTTGTTTGAGGTCGTTTGCGCGGCGCTCCTTTAGGACTACCTTTCTGGCGCTCGCTGGTTCTAACCTCCTAATTAGTTATAGGAGAGGGTATGATTAACTGGTATATCTCGGGGGGGTTTGTGCGCTTGCCTTGTCGCTGTTTGGGCGCTGTGCGGATTTGATCGCTAAATGCCAGTTCTCAGCCTACGACCTGTAGCCATCCTTCCCTCCAAGATGGCCATTGCCCCTGGACGTGATTCTACCGGTGAGCCCGGGACTTCGAGCCGGAGCGGAGCCTGATGAGCAGCCAAGGCATCTTCAAGGGGCACGGACGAGCTGCCCACTTGCGAGCCCTCTTCCTGGCGGTGGAAAACCTGTTGTGATCGGTCGTTCACCCCGTGACAACCTCCGTTCGCACATGACGCGATTATGGGAAACGAGCCGACGGCCTCGTCAAGGTTCTTCTCAAATGGGATGTTGTATGGCCACCACTGGAGTACCTTGGTCCGGAGAGGTTCGGGAAATTAGCAAGAATGTGGTCCTTCAAGTGTCAGCCACCCAAATTGGCACGTCCACGCCGGAGACGCCGTCAGTGGAAGGATGCAGTCCATAACCTGTCAGCCGCCCAAATTGGCACGTCCACGCCGGAGACGGAGTCAGTTTACAAACCCCCTTTCCCTGTTTGTGCCCAGTGATGTCCATGTGTTTCCGACAAAACTCTTTTCAAAGGGAAAGGGCGAGATATCTCCGGATTTGTGAGACCTGAGTTCATCGCAATCCTGACGCCGGACTGGGGAAGGAGATTTAACAATAACCGCGCAGGGGATGAAAAGAGCGATGGACGGCTGTAGTCATCGGCTGCTACAATTTCTTCATAAATGTTTCCGGTACTACTGTGAATTAACTTGTAAATATGTAACTTTAAGCTTGTTTGTAAAACGACGTTGTTATCAGGCCCAGCACCAGGTTCCCTTACTCCTCCACGAGCAAAGTACTTTCCCCATCTTCGTACCCCCAGTCAAAACAACCCCCATACGTGAAGCACGCGACTTTTAGTCAGAAGCAGCCTTCGCGTTGCCTTGCATTCCGCATAAACAGCATGTTGAAACAGGAAAAAAGGGTAGTGCATGAGTGAGTATAACGTGAAATTGTGGCACACCTATGTGGCAAAGCAATAATTGTTCAAAGGACGTAAATTACCTTGTGAAGAAATATTTCCCACGCACTTAGCGCTAGAGGCCGTGGCCCCAAACACCACAGTAGCAGATTGCAACCTCGGGGTCAAAATATCTGACAGGACATGAAAAGCACTTTCAGGCATTATTGGCAGATCATGCTGCTTTCAGAGTCTTGTAGCAAATAGTTCGCAGCGGCAAAGACGCGTATAACCATGCCTTGGCACAGCACACCTATAAAGTACACTTGAGCAGACCCTTCGTCTTCGTGCCCACTGACATGCGCAACTTTTTCTTGCAAAATCTCGAGCCTTTCTTGCTATCGTAGCGACATTGTCGCGAAAACTAGGGTTGAGTCACTGCAACAGATAAAGTGGCACCAAAGCTTTGAGGGAACGTTAACTGCTTAGAGCGAGCTAATTCCGAACGGTTCATTCTCCGTGAACTGTCCGTTTTAATTTTGCGCAATCTCGGCCTGGATCTCGTTAAGTGGTTGGCGGATATATTTATTTATTTACTTATTTAGTTATTTATTTCTTTATTTATCATACCCTCAGGGCCAGAGGCATTACAGAGAGGAGTGGTACAAAATAACATGTGGAACACTGAAAGTAAACAAAAGACAGGAATTAATAAGAACAAAACACAATGCTAGAATACAAGACGCTTCTTTCTATACACTGTTAGCTGCTGTGTCACAAAAAAAGTTCCTGGTTATACAATGTTAGCTGAAGTTTCACGAAAAAGGCTGTTATCAGTAGCATTTACGATATAGCGGGAAGATGGTTCCAATCTATAGAAGTGCGAGGACAGAAAGACTAGGAAAAATGCTTTCTGTTGCATAGATCGGTCGCAACTTTGTGACAGTGATCAACACGCGGCGGTACATAATGGGGTGGAGTAAAGAATTGTCTGTGCAGTGTAGCTTGATGATAAATCGTATGAAAGACTGCTGGACCTGCAATTCTCAGTCGAACAGACAGCGAAGGAAGCCTAAAGATTATATTTTATGGAAGAAATGGTCCCAGTTCTATTACAGTTAAGAAAGATAAATTGAACCGAGTTGTTAAGGAAAAGTTCTAAAGCCGTTTTAAAGTTATCTTGGGCAGGATCCCATACAGAAGCAGCGTATTCTAATGTAGTGCATATTAGAGTTGTACAGAGTTGGTGTTTCAGGCTAGCCGCTGAGCTATCGATGTTGCGGCGCAAGTAGCTTAACATACGAATAGCATTGTTAATAACGTATTCGGTGTGAATTGACCATAACAGGTTAGCAGTTACATGGACACCTAAGTACTTGTAAGAGTTGACTGTCCGCTGCTCGTTCTTCATTCTGTGCGGTCCGCGTACTCTTGCATGGCTTCGCGCTTACCGCGGGTGCACTTGCTCGGGCTCGCCTCTTCCTGGCTTGCCTCTCTTTGTCAGGTGCGACAGAAAGGTAGGTCGCACAGTAGGGCAGAAGGGTAGGCATCGTGCTAGGCGCCAGGGACAGCTTTTCACGTGGAAGTCGCCCTTCGATGCCATTGACGATGTGGACGTATTCCTTTAAAGTGTATCGGAGCTCAAAGTGGCGCTCACATACCGCTGAAGATTCAGTGAGAGGCTTGCCTGCTCTTAGCCGATTGCGCTTCCACTTCTTCCGAAGTTCATTTTCCGGTGGTGCAGTGAATACTGACGCTTTCGGGGCGTCCGGATAACCGCTGTGACAGGCGGGAGCGTAGCAACGGGAGTATGTTTTTATTTTTGGCATCGTACGTCCTGTGCTGCATTATGTGGAGGGAGACGTCTTCCCGCTCCATTAAAACCAAGGAGCGGGAATGAATATAGATAATATAAGGTCAATTGCACTAGCTTCGAATGCTATGAAATAATATAAAGGGTATTGCACATTCGCATAATGAAAGCTTTACCTTATAATACATTATTGAGCCCATGACGGATTGGATTTAGACCCGCATGCTGTATATGGAGGCATATGTCGATTTACAGAGACGCATTAAGTTTTCTTGACGCAGGCGGCAGTATGTAGCTTTGGTGACCCTTGATTTAGCTAAAGTGTGCGACAGTGTAGAGCGTGCCATAATCTCTAACATTTTTAATAGCATGTTTTCCTCGGTATATTATGAACTGCATTTACCAATTTGTAAAGGATAACAAATTTTATTATTCCCAACGTGGGCCGTTGACGCAAAAATATAATCAATCGAGAGGAGTTCCCCAGAGCTCTGTCCTTTCTACTATTTTGCCTAACGTTTTATGAAGCTCAATTCCATTGGGCGATACCGTACTAGTATATGTCTTTGCAGACGACATAGCATTCTTTGCGCCTGCAAGCGATGTTCACTTATTGCAAAGGACACTACAGTCATACTTAGAAACGCTTGAAGCCTGGTTCGCAGATAATTGAATGTCGCTTAACGTTAACAAAAGTTCATTGATTGTGTTTCCACTCGGTGTGCCGGTTAATATCTCTCCCCAATACCATCAGAAAATCATTCCACAAGGTGACTTTATCAAATGTCTAGATATAATATACGATGCAAAACTGAGCCGGCAAAATCACATTGATCATGTTAAATCTAAGGCAGCACGCGCTGTTGGCATGATAAGCAAACTTGGCCGACATCACTCTCGACTACGCAGAGAAAATATAATAATGATTTATCGTATGCACGCTGAACCAATAATAGAATTTGGGTGCCCTACTATTCTTTGGTGAGCCAGCATAATAAATTAACCCCCTGGTTCTTCTTAGCAGTAAAAATGCAATGAAACATTTATGAATCTTCTTTGAGACGATCCCAATTTTTCATTTGTTAGTCAAATGAGGGCATTTTCTGGTGAGCATTGGTCCCACTTTCATAGACCTCACGTTTTGTTAGTGCAAGCTGAGCTAGATCCGCTAAACGTTAACGTACATCAGATCATTTGCCAAGCTAGACAAGCCCTTCCCTAATATAAACGTTTCATTTGACTATATGTTTCCATCAAATGTCGAGCTCCAGCTCACTAGATATTTAAATGGCCTGCTACAAGGTCATATAACGGAATTCAAAATAGATAATGCGATCTCGACTTATGCGTCAATGAGTGAGGAGAAAGTGGGCGTGGGTATTTCCTACCGGTCACTATCCTGGTCATACGGATTGCGCCTTCCGGATTTCGCATTCATATTTCTGGCCAAACTATCAGTCGTTATGGTAGCTATTTGAAAACTTCCTTCACATTACTCAACAGTGGTTAGAGTGACTGATTCACTGTCAGTATGCACATAACTCACTTCATCTTCAGACACTACAGTAGCCAATACATTTAAATCATTAACCGCTCCAAACTTAAACCTGGTGCGGTTGATATGTGTTCCAGGCCATCATGGTATATTCACAAATGAATAGCAGACACAGTTGCGCGGATATCTCTTAATCGACCAGCTGTTTCCGTTGCGCCTACTTCGGCTTATGACATTGCGACTAGGGAAATAAATTTTTTTTCCAAGATTCTACAAAAATTAGAATGCCGACGTCGGAATTTCATTATTTGTCGTTTTTATGGGACAATAAATCGTCTCCCACATGTAAATTAGAAATCTCCTTAACGAAATTACGATGCTGCATCCCACCACTAAACATTTACCTATACCGGTCTGGTCGCGCAACATTCCCTCTGTGTCCTACATACCAGGAACCCAAAAACATTAATCACTTTCTACTAGCGTGTCGTAAACTTAGAAATCAAAGGAAGAATTTCAAATTATTTATTCCGAAATTTGAGCGTTTCTTTCACTACTCAAAATGTCCTCTTCATCGGGGCTTCTTCATTGCGCTTTAGCCACAAAAACATCTGCGAGTCCATTTGCGACTACGTGATGCAAGAAGGCTACCAGATTATTTCGCAAAATGAATAAGTATATGCTCCTTAGATCGCTGATTTTGTGTTAAAAATTATTATTTCACCAAAATATACAAAATATGCTGTTTATATAAGTGCAAGTACTTTTATTTCCCTATCTGCCAAAGCAAATCTCCTTCCAAATTTTCATAAACGTTATATACTTCACCCTGATTTACTTTTTCGTTTGGGTTTTTCTCTCTCTTCTTATCTTTAACATCTAATCACTGACTTCTTGGCAAATCCCCCGTAGTTGGTAAGCGCCACAATAGAGGAGCAAGCAAGCAAGCAAGCAAGCAGGCAAGCAAGCACGAGCGCGCTCGAGTGGCTCCGCCGTTGGGCGCAAACGAGCCAGCTTTGGAGAAGACGACGACGCTCGAGCCACTGCTGATGATGATTGGTGATGATGATGAAGGTGACGATGGTTTCCTGTTGCCCATAATGGCCCATACCGACTCGAGCAATGAGTGGCGATGGAGCCAGCTTTAGAAAGAGACGGCGACGACCGCGAACGCACGAGCTAGTTCGGGTGCTGTTCGCGGACGACGGAAACGCCCTAGCCTTATACAACTTCGCTGTAAAAAGGCATTCGAGGCTGCAGTTTCAATTTCGGTGATGTCCACGTTGGAGATTGGAAGGATTCTTGAGCTGAGAGGCATAAAGTAAACACGGAGCATACATTCTGGGAATGAAAGTTACTGCGCAGCGCGCTCTAACTATACAAGAATTAACTTTAAATTTGGCTCTCAAAGAAAGATGCTTGAGGTAGAGAAAATATCATGCCAAATTGTCCCAGTCGGTCTCTCTGATCGGATATTCAAGATTTAGCACGTTTTATGACATGGTGGTGTTGCGGTTGATTTCGTGCCACCATGGTTGATTTCAAAGAGTGTTTTGAAAGGAAGCAAACGAAATGAAAGAAGCCTAAAATTCCTAAATTGATGAAATAGGCGGCAATATGGTAAAATTTCAGCTATTGCACAGCAAGTCCGATGAAAGAGAGCAACGTGCATGAGAAGTACTACGCTTCATTGACAAAAAAAGAAACCGACAGCTGATGCTTTGAAAAATGCCCTTTCTTTCTTGATAAACGTTGTTACGCTGGATTCCTGGTTAATCTGTAACAAGGGATTAAATTTACTTCCCAATATTATACAGTTAAGTTTGGATTTTTGACAAGACTAAGAAAATGACCAGTTTCCTTCATATACAAGATAAGTCAGTAGCTTCAGCATCATCTCCACCGAATCGATCATACATGTTCATGTCTAAACAACTGCATTCGTCACCTTCGTGTCTGTGAAAGTAAAAAAAATGTGAGCACGTAAATTAAGCATAAGCCACAATTTCCCAAAAGCATGAAACAGTGGTGCAAGTTGTTTATAGGGGTAATAACATCTATCGTTATCGAAATGACAAGCATATGCTAAAAATGTGCCTGCCCGAGAGTGGCAACTTGTCTTGAGGGATGTACCCCACGCGACATAAACAAGTAAAGAAGTCGTGGATGCATGCTCCGAGTCGGGCATAGCGGTGCGTAAAGCCATGAAACTGTGGCGAACTCACGTGCTGGTGCTGTTCAAGACAACTTTAAAAAAAATAAAAAAAAGATCGTAACACGAAACACTTCTGCTATACTACATGATCTATCAGTAACACAGCACGGCAGTCAGGTAACGCTCCCCTCACAGACAACGTTGTTCTTAAGGCACTCAACACCGATGGCCAGTTCTGCAAGCAGGTGTGTTGTACTACAAATGGAAAGTGTTGATTTTGACTTCAATATCGCCGAGGTCTTTTTTTATGCAAATGCAACTCTGGAAACAGTAAATTCAAATCCTGCTCACCAAAGTGTAGCCGTTGGACAGACGTAGAATCCTAGGTCCCGCCCCCCTATAGCCTAGTGCTGAAGCAGCAGATATCTCTTGCCGCCACCGCTCGTATGCTAAGTCACGCCCTTTTTCACGGAACAGCACAAGCTTCAGAAGGCTTCCTGCAGTACCTTCTGCAGCGAAGCCCGAACTCGTTGGGTCAGACGGCGGAAAAACCCTGCATCCATGCTGTGCGGGCCCCTCCGATTTTTAGATTTTTACTACGATCATTGGACTCTCAGCATCCCGCACGTCCTTTTTTTCTCTTCCTCTCCGTATAGCACACATGCGCGTGGCTCGATAAAGGGAATCTCGCCATTTTCTCTCATTGTAGGAATGTTGCCGTAATTTTTACATGAAAACAGTCCGTGAAAAGAACGGGCACGGCTTTACGGTGTGGTTTCGCTGTTTTGACTCTGCTTGCTTGATAAAGAGAATATTGCGCGTTCTGAAATTAGCTTCAGAAGAACATCAGTTTGGCCTATTTGGTGTTTACTGCACATTATATTGACCGCAAATAAAGCCGACGACAGCAGAAGATAACACAAAAACGACAAGGACGGTTCCAGCGTTCTCTCTTTCATGCTTAACACTGTCGTCCATTGTCTTTTTTTTTGTTCTAGTCAATGATGTGTCAAGTGAGGAATAAGCGACAACTAGCCCAACTGTCTTCTCTAATTGTGCTACATTCTGGCACATTCGGTCCTGTTCTGCCTTTTCTGCTTGTTGATGCTTCAGTAACTTCAGTCAACTTCATTAAATTAGCGTTTTTTCTTTCTTTCTTTCATTCATTCTTTCTTTCTTTAAAGACACCACACGGGGGTATTACATAAGGGGTGGGATCACAACAATTGTTACAACAATATCAGTTAACGTGAGAGAGTCGATAACACTTCTTCCGTGAATGCAGATGAACTGGTGATTGCAGCGATGTCGTAAGGAAGGCCGTTCCAGTCTACATTACACGAGTGAAAAAACTAGGATGAAAAAGTGACAGTGCGCGTTTTGGGGCGAGCGTTACTTAATGAATGACCAGTACGATGTGATGTTCGTGCCGGCGGGAAAATGTATGGTGCGATGGCGAGCGGACTGTAAAAAAAATTGTGAAGTAATGATAAGCTGGCGATGCGACGGCGATACGAAAGAGTTGGTAAATTCGAGTCTGCTTTTAGGGATGATGCGCTGGTGCCGTAAGAATATGTTGATTGAATGAACCTAGCAGTGCGATTCTGTACGGCTTCAAGGGCGTTAATAAGGTAAATTTCTTGCGGGCACTAGGTAGCAGAAGCGTATTCAAGTTTAGGTCTAATGAACGATTTGTATGCTAGTAGTTTTACGTGGGGAGCAGCTTTCCGTAGGTGGCGTTTAAAAAAAACCGAACTTTTTGTTAGCAGACGTTATAACATTATTCACATGCGAACATGAGTCAAGGTCATGAGAAATAGTGATGCCTAAGTATTCGAAAGATTTAGCTGGTTCAATAGGCTTGTTTTCTATCACATAAGAGAATACGAGAGGAATTCGACGGCGGGTTACTGACATTGCTTTGCATTTAGAATGACTTAGTTGCATTAGCCCATCGTCACACCAATTTTTAATATTGTTTATGTCGTTCTGAAGCAATACTTGGTCACTGGTGTTAGTTATGGCGCGGTAGACAACGCAACCGTCAGCAAATACGCGGGTGTGACTTGAAAGATTAAGTGGTAGATCATTAATATATATGAAGGAAAGGAGGGGTCCTAGCATAGAGCCCTGCGGAAAGCCTGACGTTACAGAAAGCGGGTTAGAAGCACTATTATTGATTTGCACAAACTGTGAGCGACTAATAAGAAATCCTTGTATCCATCTCAGGACGTTAGGGTGAAAAGTAAATTGTGAAAGTTTTAGAAGCAGGCGTTGATGAGCTACTTTGTCAAAAGCTTTTGCGGAATCGAGAAAAATTGCGTCAGTCTGCGTATTACAATCGAGGTTTGAATGCAGATTATGAAGAAAGATGGCCAACTGGGTTTCACAAGAAAATCCCTTGCGGAAACCGTGTTGGGATAAATGAAAAGTAATTGTTTGAGTCGAGAAAGTGCAATAATTGGCAGAACATTACATGTTCCATCATTTTGCAAGGGACGCTTGTTATGGAAATCGGGCTGTAGTTTAGTGGTGAGTTCCTATTACCTGATTTCCAGAGCGGAACGACCTTGCCCACTTTCCATTTGATCTGTAGATTACCGGTGGTTAACGATTGTGAAAACAGCAAGATTAAAAAGAAGCAGAAATTATTTTAGTGTATTTTAGGAGTTTTGAAGTAATTTTGTCAGGGACAGCAGAAGATGACATCTTGAAGTTTTCTATTATGCTGCAGATACCGTTTAATTAAAAAATGATGGCTGGAATTTCTGACATAGCAGAAGCAGAAATGCTTTGAATGGGCGCATCGGATTCCATGGTTAAAACTGAAGAAAGTGTTGTGGTAAGAACGTTAGCGCAGTGAGCGTCTTATAAAGGATCACCCATTTCGTTTGGCACATTGATAGTACAGGGTGTGTCGGGATTAATGATGTGCTAACATTTTTTCGGGTTATCCGTTATTATGCGGTGAAGGTCGTTATGATAAAACGAGTGTTTATATCTGCGGATAGCGTCCAAGTAGACACCCTCAGACTCATAGTATCTTTCCCAGGCGCCGGGGCTTCATTTTATTCTCGCGGATCGGAAAAGTCGTTTCTTTTTGTTCTCGAGAGTTTTAAGTGTTTTGTTAAACCGTGGCTGACGTCGGTTAGAGCAAACGGTTATAGTTGGAAAGTACTTTCTCTGCTAGGTCGTTAAGTTTATTATGAAAGAGAGACCAGTTATACTCCACAGAGGGCAAATGAAAACTTTTCAAAATTTTCATAAAAGTCGTGGATTTCTTGATTAATTGCAGCGTAGTTGCCTTTGTCATAAATGCGGATGACCTTTTTATAAGAGCGGCGTAAACTGGGAATAAAGGTGAAGGTGGCATGGATTACTTGATGATCACTAATTTCGCGGAGGTAGTTAATGGTGATAGATTTTCGGTATGATTGGTTAGTATAAGATCTAAAATGTTCTCAGTAGCCTGTGTTACGCGTGTTGGTTAGTTGCTAATTGCGTGAAGTTAAAATTAAGGCAAACGTCAAGGAAGTCCTTAGCACCTGCTTCATTTGAACATAGTTCCACAGAAGACCATGTTTGGATAGTTGAAATCTCCGAAGAGCAAGACACACGCATTCGGGTGCTTTTTCGCTAAGTGGACCAGGATATTGTTAAGTTTGAGAGGGAAATCAGCAGGACTGTTAGGGTAGTGATAACATACATCGAGAAGTAGCAGCTCTTGATTAACATTGAATTTCAGCCATCTGATTTCTAGTTCAGATGTTACGTCCATCACACAGCAGGATAGCTGCTTATTCACACCAATAAGAACACCTCCCCTCTAGACCCCTGCCTATCTTTGCGGAACACAGCAAAATTAGGAAAGTAGGCGAGGATTTCTGCGTCAGAAACGTCATCAAAGAGCTACGTTTCGGGGAGTACGACAAGATTACTTTCAGATGATAGAAGGTTTGGCATGGTATTACGTTTAGGAAGAAAACTTCGTATGTTCGAAAAAATGACTGATAAAGAAAAGGGCGCTTCAGCAATAGGTGTGAAATGTTGAACTGTCAGTGGGTCGTTGCGTGGTAGCTATAATTCCTTGACTTGGTCGGAAGATTCGTCAAAAAAAGAAATCGCTTGGGTCCGACATGCAACGTTTTAAAGCGAAGTGAAAATGGTACAGCTTTGCTTTTCGCATATGTGATAAGGTCCTTGTGCGCGGTTTGAGTTTGATTGGAAAAATCTTCGCCAATGATGAATGCTGTACGCTTCAACTTTCGGCTGTTTGCCAGAATTGCTTGTTTTGTTTTAAAATTACAAAATTTAACGATAATGGGACGGTTTCGGCCGGTGATGTGGCGTCCAAGGCGATGCGCGCGCTCGATTTCATCAGGTTTTACACTTAAGTTTAGGTACTCGGAGCAGTAGCGGATGATTATTTCCTCTGAGCGGGCGAAGGATTCGTTCGAAGAAGTGTCAGATATCAAATTATTTCGTCTAGAGCGATTCTCGGCATGCTCTAGTCGGCTTTCCACAGTACAGGCACGATGAACAGTTTGAACGGTGTCGGTTTGTATGCACTTCAGCTGCTGTCGCATGGTTTCTATATAGTGACAGCTGGTTTCCATGGTGGCCAGTCTCTTACTCAGGTTCGAAAGGGCGTCTGTTGTTTCTTTCAATTGTGTTTTTAAGTTGTGCATATCACCCAGCAATTTAGACTGTCCTTCACATAGCTTTGTTTTTTCAATTCTGCAAGGATACCTGCCGTGGTTGCACAGTGGCTATGGTATTCGGCTGCTGAGCACGAGGTCGCGGGATCGAATCCCGGCCACTGCGGCCGCATTTCGATGGAGGCGAAATGCGAAAACACCCATGTACTTAGATTTAAGTGCACGTTAAAGCACCCCGGGTGGTCGAAATTTCCGGAGTCCTCCACTACGGCGTGCCTCATAATAAGAAAGTGGTTGTGGCACGTAAAACCCCATATTTAAAATTATGCAAGGATGGCATCCGTGTCAGGACCAGGATTTGTCTCGATGTCTCCAGCGAGCAACAAAAGGGAGCGTAAAACCGATATGCAATCGCGAATAGTTATTAGTAAACACTGCGCGCCTAGCAGCTGGACCAGAAAGTAGTTATTACATAGTTTAGCAAATATGCTGTATGATGGGCTAACCTGCATAACGGGAGGAAGCTGATTAGCCGTCTCTTTAGCAGCACAGCCACCAAGGGCACAGAGGTATGTAGAAGGGTGAGGCAGTTTTAAAGCCGGCGTTTCCAGGAGTGTCGCGGTCGGTGGTTTCTGCCACGATGAAATGAGGACCACAGGCTCAGATATTCGTGTTGTTTTCCACTCCCAAGCGCCAGAATCTGGTAAGACTGATGCACAGAAACTGCAGCCGTCATTGCCACGGGGCGGCAGCTTGAATACGGGCAACGTCGTTGGCCAAGTAGAGGCATTAGCACCAGGCAAATCCGGCATATCCGTTGGAGAACAGAACTGTACAGTGCTGTCGCAGGGTGGCCCCGCACATGCGGGTAGGGAGCAAGTCGAAGAAATGTCGATGACAGGAAGGAGCGTCAAGATGACTATACGGACGAACACCTGCATAACGGGAGACAGCTGATTAGGCGTCTGTTAAGTAGCACAGCCACCAAGCCCACCTATGTAATTACCTGAAAGCTTGTTTTATAAATTAGAAGAGCAGGAAAGTCAAACTATAAAAGATTGCTGTTAATCTATGTACATCGCAGTGCTAATTCCAATGTCTCTAGTGCATGGTATGTATGTCGAAAGCCTAAAGGACCAACCTAGGCTATGTAAAACTTTGAGGGTGACTTTCAGATTTTTGACATAGATATTCCACACTTACATACACTGGGAACCTGGAATCAGCCCTGAAATAAGCACAATCCCTTAAATTTCAACATTCCTGCGCTTACAATTTCTGAAACCATTCTCTAGTGACTACTTTTCAACAAGGAGGGGGAAAACTACATAAAGATCACAAACACCGCACACAGCACTCTGCCTGCTGTAAAAAAGACAAAGAATAATCATTAGCCAAATCAGTTAAAATGTAACTTAAGTATACACAAGCACGTCTATGAAAGACTTGCACTTTTTATTGAACTCGGACCAAATTCGAGCGGAGCCAGCCAGATAAGGTTTGCGTTAAGGCGCCAATACACTCCGACGTAACGCGCACGCGCGCGCGCGCTCGTCATGGCGACGTTACGTTGGCGAAAACACGACCCCCTACAGTCCGGCGGCACTCGGCGCGCTCGGACGTCGTCCGGCGCCGAATGCAACCGACTGCATTATTCGAGTCAGCGAAAACGCATTTCTTGAAGGCAAACTGCCTCTGCATGTTATTTACATTCACGATTGACAGAAAAAAAAACATGTATTTGTATTATGGCGGATATATTTCTATGAAGCCTCCCCCCCCCCCCCCCCCATAGATCAGCGAGGAAGCTACCATTGCGGGAAAACACCCACAATGTAAAGTAATTTGTCATTCTTTGTTGTCTGTGGAATAGCTTGCAACCAGCCTTAATAATTGCTGCATACAACGTGTCTTTGTGCCACTCACGCTGACCAGAGCACGTGTCTACATAGCCGCACTGTTGGGGCTTCTCCAAGTTCTTTATCTAAGCAAACGCTCTATGTCTGCGAATTACTAAACTTATGTACGAATCTTACCCTTGCAACGTTTAACACCCGAACCCTCTCGAGTGAAGCTAGCCTAGCAGGAATCTTTGAGGAACTATAAGGCATTGTTTCAGATATCATTACCCTTAGTAAGGTTAGAAGAACTGGTGAGGTTTATACAGTGTTGGCAATTGGCCAAGCCTTCTACTGTAGAGGACTACCAGATAAGAAGCAGTTCCGAGCTGGATTCCTAATCCATAAAGGCAAAGCTGGCAACATTGACGAAATCTACAGCATTATTGAGAGGGTAGCAGAGGTCGTAATAAAGCTCAGTAGGAGGCGTAGAATAAAGTACCTGCAAATGTACGCTCCAACGTCCAGTCATGGTGATCAGTTTTATGATGTTGAATTAGCGATGCGAAAAGTTCAAACTCAGTATACTCTAGTCATGGGCGACTTCAATGCAAAAGTGGGGAAAACGCAGGCTGGCGAACAAGCAAGCGGCAAGTACGGCGTGGATGATCAGAACACTCGAGTAGAGTTGTTGCTAGAATTTGCGAAATGCAATAAGCTGCGAATAATGTGCGAATAATGAACACTTTCTTCAGGAAGCGTTGGAACAAAAAGTGCACCTGGAACAGCCCTAATGCTGAAACAACAAATGAAGTAGATTTCATACTTTCTGCCGATCCCAGCATAGTGCAGGATGTAGAAGCGTCAGGTAGGCTAAAGTGCAGTGATCATAGGTTTGTAAGGGCTTGGATCCACCTCAATTTGAAGAGAGAAAGAGTAAAATTTGTCAAGAAGGAACAGGCCAACAGAGATGCAGTAAGGGTAAATGCAGACCAATTCAGGTTGGCATTTGCAAACAAATATGCAGCCTTACAACAGCGACATGAAGGTGGCATAGAGGTAATTAATGAAGCCGTAACTAGGCTGGCTTCAGAGGCAGCAGCTGAAGTGGGGTGTAAGGCACCAAGGCGACCAGTAAGCAATGTCTCCCAAGTAACAAAGGACCTAATACAGAAACGACAAAGAATGAAAGTGTCCAACTCAAGAGATAAGATAGAATTCGCCGAACAGTCAAAGCTAATCAACAATGAGAAAATAAGGGATATTCGAAATTATGACGTGAGAAACACTCAGGAAGCAGTAAAAATGGACGCAGCCTGAAATCAGTGAGAAGGAAACTTACCATTGAACCAAACCAAGATTTATGCACTAAAATTAGGCAGGGTAGTATCACCAGCAGTGTCGAAGATATGGTAAAACCAGCGGAAGAATTCTATTCTGACCTGTACAGTACCAAAAGCAGCCAGAATACCTCCATTGGAAGTAGTAACGAACAGGTTGCACAAGCTCCTTCTGTAACTAGCAATGAAGTTAGAAGAGCCTTACAAGACATGAAACGGGGAAAAGCGGCAGGGGAAGATGGACTACTAATCTATTTAATCAGAGAAGGAGGAGACACAACGCTTGCAAAGCTACCGGCCTTTTAGGGCCATTAGGCCTACAGAATGGGTGCCAAGAGAAGGGGAGCGCAGTCGAGGACCGAAGAAGAATGAAATTAAGAAATTGGCAGTCACTAGTTGGAATCGCTTGCCGCAGGACATGGATAATTGGAGATCGCCAGGAGAGGTCTTCGTCCTGCAGTGGACATACAATAGGCTGCTGCTGATGATGGTGATTGTGGTGGTGGCGGTGATGATGATGGTGATTATGACGATTATTATATTATTATTATTATTATTATTATTATTATTATTATTATTATTATTATTATTATTATTATTATTATTATTATTATTATTATTATTATTATTATTATTATTGTTGTTGTTGTTGTTGTTGTTGTACGGTGAATCGTTACCCCGCAGCAAGTATTGTGATTCCTGGCAAGACGAAGAAGTGGCTCTTGTGTGGAACCCCGTTTTCTACTGTTTTCTTTTTGCGAGTATTTTTGCGTGTTTTCGGGAGGCGCCGCTTCCGAGACCTTCGGCGATGGAAGCGGAGTCAGCTAGACGTCCGGAGGAGACCGACGTCACAGCGTCGAGCGCTCCGAGGAAGCGCAATCACCTGATGAGCGACACAGGCAGCGAGGACACCCTGCTGTACTACTCTGCTTCCGAAGAAGATCTGTCGGATGACGGCGACTACTTGACAGTTGTGAGGCAAAAAGGAAAGAGGAGAATCGTCACTGCCTCCTCGTCTTCAACAAGGACGACGGCGGCAGCAAAAGCCCATGACACGGCTTATACCATCCTCTTCTTACCCGTGACGCCGACCGACAACCTGAATCGGCTAAACAGGCAAGCCGTATCTGTAACACTAGAGGCTGTTTTTCCAAATGAGATCACGGATATGAGAGTTAACATCCGTAAGAACATTCTCGCGGTTGATGTCAAGAACAGAGCAGCATTGGATATCTTGAGTACAGTGAAAATGCTGGGCAAGATAAATGTTCGCACCATAATACCACAGGACAGCAATACCATATCAGGTGTGATTTATGATGTCGATGAGTCAATCGACGACAACGATCTGCCTATTTTGGTCAAACCCGCCACAGCAGATGTTCCTATTATTGAAATCCGTCGCCTAGGAGATTCACGCTGTGTGAGGATAACTTTCAAGAGAGGTAACTTGCCGTCCCACGTGAAAGTTGGATTTTTTCGTCATCCAGTGCGACCGTTCATTCCAAGACCACTTCAGTGTCGTAATTGTTTGCAGATCGGGCATGTCAGCGGCATATGCAAAAATTCGACCGTGTGCGCGAGATGTTCTGAGCAGCACAGTGCAGATGCTTGCCGTGCGACTCACTTCAAATGTGCCAATTGCTCCGGTCCCCATGAAGCATCGTCGAAGGACTGCCCGAGACACAAGACAGAGCGGAAAGTCCTCAAACAAATGGTGAGAGACAACTCAACTCACAGAGCGGCCGCCGCCAAAGTACGACGGCGTAGTGTCCGCCGTCACCGTAGACGATCCTCGTCTACAAGAAATGCTGTAGACAGCC
Source organism: Dermacentor variabilis (assembly GCF_050947875.1). Lineage (NCBI taxonomy): Eukaryota > Metazoa > Arthropoda > Arachnida > Ixodida > Ixodidae > Dermacentor > Dermacentor variabilis. Next base: position 107,037,792 of record NC_134573.1, read on the forward strand.
GATACTTCCTGAGGCTGGTGCTCCCAAGGCGCTCATCCACACTAACAACACGGTGTCTGATGACGCAGTGAATACCTCTACTGCAAACGACTGGCCTGCACTTCCGACATTAAGTCCTCCAGCCCAACAAAGGTCGACGGTGGACTACCGACGAACCAATGAGGGCACAGACCATGTGCGAGGTCAAGACAAGCAAGTAATCGCCATAATAAGATCTCTAATGAATGTCATTCGCGTGTTGTTAAACGACATGCAGACGCCATCTGCTCGAGGTGCACTACAAGTGCTGGACGGCCTGGATCCGGTTCTTGCGAGCCTCGAGTAGCAAGCACAATGGCTCTACCGCGTCAGCCGTTCTTCAGACAAGTCAAGGCAGCATCTATTATGCAATGGAATGCCCGTGGCCTGAAATCCCGCAGTGATTTTCGCCATTACGTTTTCACCAATCGATTCCCCATTGTTGTCGTCTGTGAACCGAAGCTACAGACACCCGTCCGGATCTCAGGCTATGAACCTCATGTGTCATCGACTTGTACTGACATTAGCAAAGTGACCATCTACATACGGTGTGAATTGACTTATGTTGTTCATCCAGTGCGGCCACATGACATTAATCAGTATGTGTGTTTGACCGTGAAACAACAAAACCTTGCGTTTACTTTAGTGGGCGCTTACCTTTCTCCATCAAGTCGTTTTGATAGGCAGAGACTGAGTGACATTATAGATGCGACACCTGGTCCATGGATTGTTGTTGGGGACTTCAACGCGCATCATTCACTTTGGGGAAGCAACAAGATAAATTCGAAAGGAAGAAACCTCGTGTCCTTTGCTTGCGACCATGAACTTTGTTGTCTAAATGATGGCAGTCCCACGTTTCTGCGCGGCCGGACATACAGTAGTTGTTTAGACTTAGCATTTGTTTCGCGATGCCTCACTCGCCGCGTCCATTGGTTCGCAGATATAGAAACCCACGGAAGCGACCACATTCCTACCTACCTGAAGATAAAAGGCCTCACCAAATCCGTTCCATCAAATTTTAAACAAGCAATAGATTGGCCCGTGTTTAAATCCCTTATGGAAGACGCATGCCACGAAAGCATTTCGTCCACACTAGAATTTGAGATCGCCAAGGCTATGCAGGATTCTTTGCGCTCATTTCGGCCATTAGAGAACTACACGGATTTTGATTCGGAAATACAGAGCCTCCGTGCAATCCGCCGGCGAGCGGAGCGACGGTACCGACGGACTAAATCACTCTACGACCTTAGAGAGGCCAGACGCATTCAAAAGAAAATTCAGCGTCGCCTTGCTGTACTCCACAATCAACGCTGGAAGTCGTTTTGTGAGCCTCTCGACCCACGTAAACATCTGTCGGTTGTCTGGAGAACAATCCGTGGTCTTCGAACAGCTCCTCAACAGCGTCGTCCATTTAAGTCTCTAGCCCTACATCAAGGACGCCGAGAAGTCGAGGTAGCCGAAGATTACTGCGCAAGGATTGCGGGTCCGGCGCTCACGTATTCACCTTGCGCACCTATTCCCATTGTGCCCCCTTGCTCCCGGGATTCTCGTATGGACGCTGCTTTTTCCATCGAAGAACTGGAGGCCGCACTTGCTGGTTGCAGGCGATCTTCGTCACCAGGACACGATGGCATCACATACTCTGCGCTTGTAAACCTTGGTCCAGAGGCCAGAGATGCCCTTCTTGGCCTATACAACGCATCATGGCGTGACGGCTTGGTCCCTACAACGTGGAAATCCAGCCGGCTTGTTCCACTCCTCAAGGCTGGCAAATCCCCGTTGGAATTATCATCTTACCGTCCAATAGCACTGGCCAGCTGTGTCGGCAAGGTAATGGAAAGAATGATACTTGCATGGCTAGAATGGTACTTGGAATTCTACAACGTCTATCCAGAGGTAATGGCTGGTTTTCGACGTGGCCGCTCGTCAATAGATAGCGTTATCGACCTGGTAACATACGTACAACACCAGAAACATCTGAAACGAATCACTGCAGCCCTATTCCTTGATGTTAAAGGTGCGTACGACAATGTAGATCATCAGGCAATTCTGGACGCCTTAGAAGCTGTAGGGATTGGTGGACGCACCTTTCGCTGGATATGCAACTATTTGCATGGAAGATCTTTCTTTATTTTGACTGAAGACGGACCAACGCCATCTAGCTATACCAGTCGTGGTGTACCGCAAGGCGGAGTACTCAGCCCTACCCTTTTCAACCTGGTGCTCGTTGGTCTCGCTGATTCGTTACCGCAAACCGTACAGCTCTCCGTATATGCAGACGACATTTGCATATGGGCTTCAGGCGTGACACGTGTACAAGTCCGCGCACGACTTCAGAAAGCCTCAACGGCTGTGTCAAGATACCTAAGAAGACAAGGCCTGGAGCTTTCTGCTGAGAAATGTGCAGTCGTTGCTTTTACTCGTAAATCGATGTCCCCGTATGCTTTGCGGATTAATGACCACATCATACGATATAGACGAACGCACCGATTTCTTGGCGTCATCATTGATAGAGACTTGTCTTGGAGCCCTCACATCTCGTACATGACGAAGCGTTTGGCCGCCATTGTGGATCTTCTTGCGTTTCTCGGCGGGAAGTCCTGGGGCGCAACAGTACTGTCAATGTTGCAACTATATCGAGCACTGTTTTTGGACTTCCTGCGGTACAGCTTACCTGTAATAGGTAATACTTGTACTACGAATATTCGCAAACTCCAGAGCGTGCAAGCACAAGTACTCAGGACTTGTCTCGGTCTTCCCAAAACAACGTCATCGATTGCGACAGTGGCCATAGCCAGAGACGCGCCTTTGACAGTCTACATTGATACAGATGTCCTGAGAGCGCACATCCGACACCTGACTCGGATTCCCTCACACCATCTTGCTTGCTTGCCAGCAAAAAGGCCACTTTCAACTTTTGCTAAAACTATTGTAAGGCATCAGTCGTACTTTCCATCAGAATTTACGCCCGCTTCACGATTGTCGGATCCATTGTGGTGTCTGCACCGGCCACAAGTGCAACTGACAATTCCAGGAGTCAGAAAGAAAGCTGGAGCGCCATTGCAATCTTTGAAGCAAGCAACTTTGGAGCACATTCACAACGTGCACAGATTCCGGAAACATGTATACACAGATGGCTCAGTAAAACTCAACAGCGCTGCTGCTGCAGTCATCATCCCGGCACAATCTGAGGAAATCAAGTTAAGAACTTCATGTGTGACCACATCAACGGGTGCAGAACTCGCGGCGCTCCGTGCTGCACTTGATTTCATTAAGCAGAAACCACCGCAACAATGGACAGTCTTCAGTGACTCCAAGGCAGCCCTTCAGTGCATACGAAGCCCAATGCGCCACGGACCCAATGAACAACTGGCCTCAGAAATTCGGCACATATGTCATCAAAGCTATGATAAGGGATACAACATAATCTTTCAGTGGCTTCCAGGACATTGTAACATCAGCGGGAATGACCACGCCGACGAAGCCGCCCGATCGGCACATGAAAGTAATCAACGAGTCTTCATTCCGCTTTCGCGAACAGACGCTGCGGCTGGGCTGCGATGGATGTCCCGTGAGTGTACTTTGCCCCTGTGGGACTCAAATGTTTTCACCATGTGTCGGTTGCGTTCGTTGTCTCCGGACATACGGATGCACCTCCCGCCTGGATTACCACGACGTGAACAGACCATGCTTTACCGTCTGTGGCTAGGCGTTGCGTTTACAAACGCCTATGCTTTCCTCATAGGAATGGCCGACAGCCCCACGTGCGACACATGTAACATCGACGAGACGCTCGCACACATTATCTGTGTCTGCCCGCGATACAGTGCTGAGAGACAAGTGATGTGCAGGGTACTGGACAAGCTGGACAATCGTCCACTTTCAGAACTAAAAGCTTTAGGCCAATGCTCCGAAAGAACATCCGCGTTGAAGGCCTTATTCGCGCTATTAACGTTCTTGCGGTCTACGGGGCTTCACGACAGACTCTAAGAATGCCGCCCCCTACCGTTCTGTAGTGTACGCGCTTTGTTCGTGCTTGTCTCCCTTTCTTTCTATCTCCCCCTTCCACTCTGTTTCTCTTTTTATCCCTCTTAACCCTTCCCCCTGCGCAGGGTAGCCAACCGGAACTACCTCTGGTTAACCTCCCTGCCTTTCTCTGCATTATTTTCTCTCTCTCTCTCTGGCAAGAATAGTTATTTTTTCCATATGATGAAACATTTGTTAACGGAGTGTTTGGGATCTTACATAATAAATGTTCAACACAGGGTGATTGAAAAACCTTTCGCCGGTGTAGAATGGTTAGCTTTTCTCTGTTGAGAAACCAGCGCAAAGAATTTGAAAGGCCTGTGCTCTAAAAGCCTTCCAATATTAGCATCCGTGTAGGCCAGTCTTCACGTGCGCCTTTATGAATGCGCGCCATAGGCACGGGTGGATAAGATTGTACTCTAGCGGTGCATCTTCAGTGGAGTGTGATTGTGGTAAACTGGAGTGCATTCCCTCTTCTCATGCAAAAATAGACTTAACCAAACGACAACAACGGCTTATCCATCTTCTCAATTTGCCGTTTCTGATATGAAGTACGCTCCCTCTCCGGAAACGAAAGGCCCCTAACTTCACTTCAGAATGCGTCTCAAAACAAACACATATTTCTGTTTACTCGCCACGTTTCATATATGCATCATGTCAACGACGCCAGTGAAGTAACTGTCATGCTGTGGAAGCCTACGCCTCAGAAATCTCTGCTGTAAACACGCTCCATATATCGGGCGTCTTGCCTTGTTTGACGTCCCATAGTACTCAGACTACCAATAAATTGAAAACAATGCTGATGTGACGCGCTTCTCGAAACTGCCGCGTTTTTTATTGCACATTGCCTTCCGATTATTTCTGAGCGTTCCTGTCGCAATAAAGTGCACCCGCCCTTTTCCTTGCAAGCAATAACTCCTGGATGTCTTACAGCAGTTGGACGGCAACCGCCGTCCGAATGTTGAGGAGAGACGACGTTAAACGAAAGCCTTTGTGAACACGTGCTCGACATGTTGCTTGTATACTCGTTCTTTGATGGAGGCCATTGTAAACTCCAGAAAGCTGATTTGCTCAAAACGCTAGCGACCACATTGTTTCGAAACTTTCGTTTACGCATGCGCTATAAGCAGCCTGGCCTGCAACGCAAACATTTATGCGCGTTCTGAATGGGTAATTTGCTGCGTGCAACGAAATAGGGCTCCAGAGGATCTGGATGCCGTATGAGAATGCCTTCCTTCTGGGAAAACAAACTCATTCCGTCGTCTTATTCACTAGCTACAGGCCTGACTGCTGAGTGGCGGCGTTCTTAACCCTTGTTTCGGGCATGGCAATCTAAACATATTGTGTAGCGTTCGTCTAGTACTGCATCTTATATCAGGCAATATCTCTGTAAGGTCTTTCTTTGCTCCCAGCGTTATTCTCTTCTACGATGAAAGGCAGACGCAATGATTCGCCAATGTGAATGTTTTTTTTTTCTTCAGTCAAGCGTTATCTTATGGTTCACTGAGGGCCTCCGTATGCAGGTTCTCAGAGTGAAGGTACACCGTAGAGCGACGGCACTAAAAGGACATGTGTGTTTCGAGAGCCTGACTTGAAATCTTTTCCCATTCTTGCCTGAACAAGTAGAAATGCTTACAAAAATTGTAAACCATATAGAGATTCAAAAATAATGCTGCGAAGATATCTACAAGATGGGCTCTTATTGTTATATTCTTCTTGGCTCGCACAACTGACCATATAGGTTTCTTACCCACCTGTCATGAACCTGGGTGTTCTGAACAGTGTGGTTTTATGGTTATGACGGTCTTTCGAAGCTTCCAAACAATACCTGGTCGCAGACATACTTAGAGCACTCGTCTGTTCTTTCTGTTTTATTATGACGCACTTGGGCCCTTTCTAATCATTGCGCTAATAAAGATAACATATCATTACAAAGTTCAACATAACCATCTTCATCGTTATCATCATCATCATCATCATCATGCTTTATTCCAGTCTGCACTCCTAAATGCAGTGCGAGCTAAATGCAGTCTCCAAGTTTTCCAGAGGGCTTTTTCAGTATTATGAACCTCAGGATAGAGCACCACACCCCATGAACAGAATATCGCACCCAATAACCCTACCTATTTACGCGCTGTTCATATGTACACGAAAAAATTATAAATTTTTATTTCAATTGTCCTCGTGCCTTCTATATGTTTCTTGCAATCCTCACAAAATACACTGTGGTTTGCATTGAAGAAATAAAAAGCAGTTTAACACGCAGGTAAAAGACGACTAATGCGCTGCGATTAGTAATAAAAAACTAATGAGATCCTTCACGAGGCTCGGAATAAATTAAAACTTGGGCTTATTTGATTTCGGCACGTAAGTTGCCGTAGCAAGAGTGGAAGTAGTGGGTTTGCAAGTATAATGCTATTGAAATGTGTATCATCTACACAGCAAAATATTTACAAATTTACACACAAAACGGTGTAATAAAGGTGTATTTACGTTTTCTTGCACAGTTATTAATGGCCCATTGCTGCGGCGAGCGTCGATGGTTGCGGCAGCAGTGCAACCGAGTAAATGAACACAACAGCGTAAGATTAAATAGCGAACGCGGAGCGACAGATGAAAAACGAGAGCCGCGAACGGCGGAGACCAATGAGAGCGGCCCAGCAGTGACGTGCGCGCGGCAAACTGGTGCCATGAGGAACCGCCTACCCTCTCGCTCGCGCTTGTTTGATTTGTTTGATTTGGTCTAGTTTGCGCTTGTTTTGATTGTCATGATTTGGGATTATTTTGTGATGTGATTGTATGCGCGAGGCGAATTGTGTAGTACTTTCTGGAAGACAAGCGGCACCAGCGATTACACTGGGGCCTTCGACAAGTCGTGTATAAATGCAGACGCGCTCGACCGGCAAGTAACATTTTCGACGATTGCCCACTCTGCTACATGTCTTTCTCAAATTCTTTGCCTCAGTATATCGCGAAATGAAAACCAGCCCTATTGCAAAACTCAGTACCCTGTATCCGGTGTCCAGTGCAGCGCTGGATTATGGGCCCAGTGCCGCGCGCTGAATACTGGGGCGCTGGGCAGGCGCGGCGTGCTGGGAGGCGCTGGATACTGGTGCGAAAAACAGCTCTAGTGCGTTAAATGCGCACTAGAATACAGAATACAGAAATAATACAGAAATATAGTAAAGAAAGCAACTGAGAGCGCTTTAGTTAAGTAAAAAAAAGCAATAAAAAACGTAAAAAAAAAAACTCTGGCCAGAATTCGTTCGTCGCGCCTACACATCCCAAGACCGGTACTTTACCACTTCCGAGGATGAAAACTGGACGTGTTGGTATAGCATATTAGAGGCTCGATTGCGCAACATTTGGACTACACACACAGAAGAGAAACACACCCCACAAAGAGCTACTTGCAACCATCATTTTATTCCCTTGTCAATGGAATAAATACTAGAATACACTCGGGGGAGGGGGGGGGGGAGGAGGGTAAGGACAAAAACAAAAAGATTTTTACAAACATGGCCATCCGCCAATGACAAGCCAGCTTTGTCATGTGATCATCTTTGACATCGCAAAAAAAGGAAGCACAATACAAAATTCCAGATTAGCGCGTGAGGAAATCTATTTCCTTTGCAGTAAGAGAGACTGATGGCGTTCTCACGCACATACTTCCCAAACGTGCAATCTCAGCGGCTTCGATTATTTCTCGCGTCATTTGGCTGCCATCTTTGCTCACAATCTTGCATTTCTTAAAGAATGGCCGACATCCACAATCTCTACAATGTATTCCAAGGTATCCGGCTACTGCCTTTGAAACGTTACAGTCATGTTCCTTTAATATTACATTAAACATCGCTTAGTGTGTCCGATGTAGTGTCTACCGCACTAATGTGGAACATAATATTCCACTCCCTTGGTGCAGTCGACGAATTGTTTCACAGCGTCATTTCTGTATGGCACCTGAATTTACCTTTGCACACATGCTCAGCAATTTTTCCGGTGCGGAAAACACTACTTTTACAGAGCATCCTTTGCCAATTTTCTTAACTGGTTGCGCGATCGAATGGATGTACGGTATCACCACTATTTTTTCTCGTGTGCTTGGACCGCAAGGCTCCTTCCAAGATAATGGTGCCCTGGTTCCGATTTCCTTGAGCAAGCATTGTGCCACAGATACTAATATATGGAACGGATAACCTGGCCCCGTGAGGCTGCACGTTTGCTCCCGAAGGCTGTCAGCAATGCTGTGATGGCAGGGTTTTTGCAACACGTTTCTGTAACATGACTTAATTATGGCTCGTTTTATGACTTTTGAATGGGCAGATTCGAAGGGCAACAGAGGCTTATTTGCACGCGGTTCATATTGCCAACAACAATGACTGGAGCCGAGACTTCGTTTTAAGTTAAGAAACCTAATTGATTCACCGTCCGGCTCTTTACTTGTGATCACCAATGGCTCTAGCCTCTCTCTGAAAATTCCTTCTAGGTGTGTCAACGGCGATTGAGTCATGTTTTTGACATTTTCCACTAGAACTAAATAATCATCAACAAAGCTGAACACACGAACAACTCGTGAATTCATGAGGCGCGATTTTTGGGTTCTGTCAATGCTGGCTAGGAACAAGTCGCTCAGAATCGGCGCGATAGACGAACCTATACATATTCCTTGTTTCTGAAGAAAAATCTTTCCAATCCAAGACACGTAGGTGGATCCTAAATACAAGGACAACAACTCTAAAAAGGCTTCAACATGCATCTGTGAATCATTTTGAAAGGCAACGTTTCCGTAGTTTTCAATACCTAATTCAATGCACAGCAAGAGCTCTTTGTGAGGAATATTGTAAAATGTCTTTGACATCAAAAGAGTAAGCCAAATACCCCTTGTCACAATTTTCTCGTAGGATCGAAATAACTTGCTCAGAATTTTTTATTAAAGAGGGGTCGTCAACTTCCAGTAATTTTCACCTGGTCTGCAGGAACGAGGCTACCGGTAACTGCCAGGTGTCTTTAGCAGTGGCAATTACCCTAAGCGGGCAGTCTATTTTATGTGTGTAGTAAAGAACATTTGCAAGCTTAAGTTTGCCTTAATTTTATCTTTTTATCATGACACTTATTAGGATTATCTAGTTTCCATCTGGCGCACAACTTCTTAACTGCATTTTTTTTTTACAATAGACATGCAGACGCTAGTGCGGCAGTAAAAAGTCGCTCTGATGGCTTCTGCTGCTTTAGATAAATACAATTCCTTAGGTAACACCAAGAAGCCTCTTTTATCCGCCAGAACTAAAGCCAGCGAATACTCCTTTAGGTAGGACACTGGTTTTTTGACAGGAACAACACAACACACAGAAAAGTTCGTCGACTGCCCTAAAGGAGTGGTATATTCTGTTCCACTTCAGTGCGGCACAAGCTACATCGGAAAGACTGGACGCTGTTTGAATGAAAGATTAAAGGACCTTGTCTATACCGTTTCAAAAGCAATCGCCGGACACCTTGGGATACATTGTAGAGATTGCGGATGTCGGCCATTCTTTAAGAAAGCTGGCAGCCAAATCACGCGAGAAATATTCGAAGCCGACGAGATTGCACATTTGGGAAGTATGTGCGCGAGCATGCCATCAGTCTCCCTTAGTGCAAAGGAAATAGATTTCCTCAAGCGCTAATCTGGAATTTTGTATCGTACTTCCTTGTTTTGCGATGTCAAAAATGATCACATGACAAAGCTGGCTTGGCATTGGTGGATGGCCATGTTTGCAAAAATCTTTTCGTTTTTGTCGTTGCTCCCCCCCCCCCCCCCCGAGTATAGTCCCATGTTTATTCCATTGACAAGGGGATAAAACGATAGTTGCAAGTAGTGACCTGTTGTGGTGTGCTTCTCTTCTGTGTGTGTCGTCCAAATGTTGCGCAATTGAGCCTTTAATAAACTTTACCACTACGCCACGCCAGCTTTTTTTTTCTTTCTTTCATGGCATTATTACAGTAGCATTCAACCTGACATTAACCAGTTCTGCATAGTCAGAGAATGGAGGGCACATTGAAAGGCCGACATAGAAAAGGCTGCGTTTATACTGTGCGTAGAAACATTGGTTTCACTTTAGAAGGTTGGTAAGAATAAGCATCTCACGAAAATATGGTACCAGTCTGGTTGTATATCAAGTCCATCATAAACATGTTTTAGGGGTAGGGTCATTTGGATGAAATGTACCGTTGTATAGGTACCACCGTTTGGACGTTTCGGTCCATCATTCGCGTTTTCCACAAAATGTGCATTCCCATGAGAAAAAACGTATCGAAAGGTGCGCTATTATCAGAGGTTGGCAGCAGGTATCGCATAGTATGAGCGTTAATCTCAAAGTCTCAAAGTCCGTTGGAGGACATCGTAAAATAGGATGGCGTCGGCGCAGCTAATAAAGCAATGTTCAATTGTCTCTGGTACATCGCAAACGCAACAGTTAACAGAGGAGACAAAGATACCCTTTTTTGTAGTCATGTTTTTATCAGTATGGTTTCACTATGATGTTTATAAAAGATTGTTTTGCAGCAAGCGGATAAATACATTTGGCGAACTCGCTTGAGTACATTGTGGCCGGGCCATTTAATGTATAGTGATCGGTAATATGGAGGCAGAAATAGCATGGACAGTAAATCTTTGTACAGCGTTTTACGCGACGCAGAGTACAAGTATTCAGTGGAAAACCGAACTGCCAGGAAACGAACCGCCAAGTAAACTTCTTGCATGAACCCCCACAAGCATAAACGCGAAGAAAAATTTGAAGAAACCACTAAATCACGTAATGTATTAACAAGTGCGACTTGCATGTATGACCGAATTAAATTATTAGAAGTATCGCGAAAAAAGAAGAAACAAGACACTATTTGCCGTGCATCAAGATGTACTAAGGCCAGCGCACATTCACTAACAGGCATAAAGATATTGTCTCGCCTCATGGGCTCAAAAGTTGACGACCATACGAAGGTTACAAAGATACAATGAAAGTGTTGCATGTATAGCCTAGCACAATGAATAACTTGCAATACACAGAAAATTTTTGATGCCAAGAACTTATTGCAGTCTTCAGCTTTCTCAAAAATAAAAAGCCGTTGTGGAATAAATGTCTGGGCGTAACTTTGCAGGGCGGAAACCCTTTCTATCCAATAGTGTTCACTTAATTTATATGCGTCTAGCTGCACGCCAAGATATTTTGGCCGGACATCAGTCCGCTTAACACCTGTAAACTATTCTGGTGTATAGCACCATGACCCAAACCACAAGCCTAAACTTTTTTGAGGAGTTCATTCGTGCTCCTGATACACTGCCAAATCCTTCTCTTGTCAATACTACCTTTTCAACACTGTACTTATCCGTGCAGAAGAACGCTAAATGATCTGCGTAAGCTGAGACTTTTACTTCATTACCCAGTATATTGAAGCCATGGATGTAAATCGATTGAATTACGCTTAAGCATAGCAGTTGCAAATGAAGCAGTTTTCCTTGCTTTCATTTATTTTTGCATTCTATTTTTACGCTATGTCTGACATTTGCTTAACGTGTCAGCTAGCTGTACAGGACGAAGGGTCTGTGAAATGCAGTGAGTGTTTGTACATGTATCATTTTGGGAAGTGTGCTGGTTTGCAAGAAAAGTCCTACAAATCAACATCTGAGGCGGCAAAAAAGGCCTGGAAATGCGCGACATGCAAGAGCGCTGGCTTGCGGGCTAGTCGCAGTGAGGATGACGTTGCCAGAAGCCTGGCGCTTGCTTCAATCAACGAGAAGCTCGAGGGCCTGCCGACACTGGCAGAAAAGGTGAACAGCATGGAACAGGCAGTTCAGTTTCTGTCACAAAAATTTGATGAATTTCAGGAAAATATCTCTAAGCAGGACAATGAAATTAAAGATCTAAGAAAAAAAGTGACAGAACTGGAAGAAAAAGAAAAGTTGCATGCGTCCGCAGAATCCAGTCTTCAACAGCCGGTGAATGGCCTAGAGTTCCGGAGTAGGCGACTGAACTTAGAAGTCCATGGACTCCCTGTTAAGGAGAATGAAAACTTGATGTCTTCTCTCAATGAAGTTGCTGAAAAGCTACAAATACCTCAGCTTGTAGAGGCTGACGTTGTATCCGTGCATCGGCTGCCCGCGAGGAGAGACTACGTGCCGGGAATAATTGTTCGTTTCCCAAGGCAGGAGACCAGAGATGCATGGCTTAAAAAAAAGAACAACCTGCGGGATGAAAAACCGCGAATTTTCCTTCAAGAAAATTTGACTCGGCAAAACAGGGAGCTTCTACGATCCGCAAAAGAAGTGGCAAAAGAGAAAGGGTATAAGTTTGCTTGGTACGTTAACGGCAAGGTGCGTGTTCGAAAGACCGAGGGGGCTCATGCCCTTCACATTAAGGATAAGGGCGAACTAGAAGAGCTGTAATTGATAGTCTTTTTTATATGTGTGATAAAGGAAGGATGCAAGAGGAGGTGAAGTTTCACTTGCCTAATGATGTAGATGAAATTGTCGCAGCGTTTTCTGCACCCTGCATCAAATGTATCCATCTGAATACACGATCTGTAAGAAATAAGGTGCCATGTTTGGAGGAGCTGTTCACCAGATTTTCTTTTGAATTTTCGGTTATCATGCTAACCGAGACATGGAGTACTAATGGCTGTGATGTTTTTAGGTTGCCTAATTATAATACCTATTATTTAAACAGGTCACACTCGAGAGGGGGTGGAGTGGCGTTGCTCATTTTGGGTGATGCTGAATGTGAAATCATTGAGCCTTATACCGTAATGTCTCCAGACTATGAACTGTTGTCACTGTGCACAGATAAGCATGTATTTTCAGTGTGTTATCGGCCACCGTCCGGTGATATATCAGCGTTTATAGAGTTTTATGACCAATTTCTAGCATTTGTGGCTCATAATCATAATTCTAAGACAATAATAGCCAGTGGAGATTTTAACATTGACATGAGTACAAACAGTTATTTTTCAAACGCTTTCAACATGGTTATATTATCAAATGGTTTTGCCAACTTAATTAATGTGCCAACTAGGATTACACAGGAAGGCGAGTCAACCCTTGATTTATTTATTACTAATTCCATGCAGTCAAACGTTAAATTTGGAGCTTTATCGTGTTCAATCAGTGATCACCTGCCGGTGTTTCTGTGTGTAGAATTAAGCGAGTCAAAAGGAAAAAAGTTGCCACCAGTATTGTACCAGCTAATTACAGATGAAACACTCAAGTCTTTTCGCGACGCCCTGATGTCAACAAAATGGGACACTATCACTAACCTTACAGATGCCAATGAGGCTTACGACAAGTTCTTCGATATACTGACCCAACTATACCACAATAGCTTCCCTTTCAGAACACGTAGAAAAAGTAAGAAAACGCGGAAACCATGGATCACTCCTGAATTACTCATTGAAATGAAAATTAGGGACAAGTTATATCAACATTTCCTTCAGACACGATCAACCGATGACCTTGTCGCATTCAAAAAGTATCGCAATAGGCTAACAAAAAAATTGCGACACGCACGCACAGTATACTATTCATCTTTGCTGGACATTGAGTGTCGTCAACATAGTTTGCTGTGGTCGAGGTTGAACACTCTCCTAAATCGAAATGACTCACACAGGCCTTTAACGAAATTACACATTAATGGCAAAGATTTATCCGGTGTTAAGCTCGCTGACGCATTTAATGATTTTTTCACAAGTATCGGTAACACTCGGTCTCTATCCTCTCAGGCTAGTAACTACGTATGCGCTCATAATGACAACACAATGTACCTTCATCCTGTAACACTGAATGAAGTTGCGTCCGTTATAAAAGCCTTGAACAATAGCACCAGTTGTGACATAGACGGTCTTCAAGTTGGCCCTATTAAACACGTGGTTGACATTATTGCCCCAGTACTCGCTCATATTTTTAACACGTGCTTGCAATCAGCAATTTTTCCGGCGAAAATGCAGTTTGCAAAGGTTACTGTTATTTATAAAAAAGGAGATCGTAATGATCTGGGAAATTACAGGCCGGCATCCATTCTACCCGTGTTTTCAAAAGTGTTCGAAAAAATTTTGTGTCCAAGGATGACACACTTCATTGAAAAACATAACTTGTTAACACCACATCAATACGGTTTCCGTAAGAACAACTCAGTCGAGTTAGCATTACTAGAACAGAAAGAATATATACTAACAGAGTTTGAGAACAGAGCAATAGTTGTTGGTATTTTCGTAGACTTTTCAAAAGCATTTGATTTAGTTGACCATAATATTTTGCTGGAGAAATTACAGAATTATGGGATACGAGGACAGTCACTATCTCTTATAAAATCCTACCTTTCCAACAGAGCCCAAGTTGTTAAAATAGATACTCTTACTTCAAAAGCCAGGACTGTCCATAGCGGAGTGCCCCAGGGAAGTATTTTAGGCCCTATACTTTTTAATATTTATATTAACGATATCGTCAACATAAACCCTCAGGCAAGATTTATCATCTATGCAGATGACACCAGTATTTTTTTTTGAAGGTAATGACATCCATACTCTCGTTAAACAATGTAACAGTACAATGAAATCCTTAGAGGAATGGTCGAAACTAAATCTAATGAAGGTAAATGAGAGCAAAACGAAAGCAGTTATATTTAAGCCGAAACATAAACATATACCTCTGCATCAAGATATTAAATTAAACTCGCGCAGTATTGAAATAGTCGAGAATTTCAAATGTCTGGGTGTCGTCTTTTCCGCGAACATGTCTTGGGATAATCATGTCAAAAATGTTGTAATCAAACTGATCCAAATAACAGGTGTAATAGGCCGATTAAGGTACATTCTTCCTACGCGCATTAAACTCTTGTTATATAATGCCCTTTTTTATTCACACTTGAACTATTGTCAGTTAGTGTGGGGAAACACGACATCCAACAATCTAGAGCATATTCACTTAGTACAGAAAAAATATCTCCGACATACATATAATGCTCCCTACACTGCATCGACAATAACTTTCTTCATGAACACCGGGGTAATTCCAGCGTATAATCTGTACAAATATCGATTAAGTCGTGTCTATAAGGCAGAAGTCTATAAGAATATTTTTAATCTGCATAAACTCGCCCAATTGCAAACTATACCACCACATTATAGCACAAGACACTTTGAAGACTGGGCAGTACCGACACCACGGTCAAACTATGGGAAACAGTGTCTGAGGTATACATTACCCACACTCCTAAACTATTACAATTCGGTTGGTTTCAATCTCTTCTCTTCGTCTCTCAATGAGCTCCGGCTGATGTATGTGATTGATTTGTAACACTTCTATGGCCATTATATGTGTATTTTTCCTTGATGATCTTCGTGACTTCTTGAGTAATGTATATGATGTGCAATAATATGTATGTACGGTATACATGCGTATATTTGAATGAAATAATGTGATGCTGCTTCTGTCCAAATGAGGGATGGGGGACTTGTCAAGCTGTTCAATGGACAGCTTTTTTTCCTCCACCTCTCCATCTGTATCTTACAAGATCTGTACCTTACAAGATGGAAATAAACTTTCATTTCAGTTCCAGGTAAAGAGCGAACAGTAGTGGGGACATC
This sequence comes from Dermacentor variabilis, assembly GCF_050947875.1. Lineage (NCBI taxonomy): Eukaryota > Metazoa > Arthropoda > Arachnida > Ixodida > Ixodidae > Dermacentor > Dermacentor variabilis. The sequence continues at coordinate 107,053,446 of NC_134573.1, forward strand.
GGGCATCCTTGTTTTACTGGAGAGCAAATAGAAACGGGTTCTGGGAGTTGGTCATTAACGAATAAACGAGTAGTACAACAGGTGTAGCAAAGCATAACGCCTTTAAGAACAATGGAGCCGACATTGGCATGCTCCAGAAGAGAAAATAGGAGTGACTGACCCGATCAAAAGCTTTAGCAAGGTCCACCTGGAGCATTGCAGGCTGCTCAGTGTAGCCGTAACAGTATTGAAGAAGTGTAAGGGCGATATGGATGTTGGTTTGAATTCATCGGCCCTTAATTCCACACGTCTGATGGGGAGCATTTAGAATTGGCATCGCCAATTGCAATCTATTAGACAAAACTATTGCAAAAATTTTGTAATCCACGTCTGACAATGCCATTGGTTGGTAGCTTTCAAAAGAATGCAGTTTTTCTTTATCTGAACTTTTGGGAATTAAAACTGAGTGAGTTTTGCAAAAAAAATTTCGGAAGGGCGTCCACCTCTAAACCTGTAATAAAAATTTCCAATAATGTTGGACTGTTAGTTGATGTGAACGCTTTGTAAAATTCACTTGAAAGTCCATCGGGGCTGGGTGTTTTCGACAAAGGCAGCTGATTAATAGCTTGCTCAATTCCTTGGATTGTAAGGCCACCACTGATGACTGCACAGTCATAATCCTCTAACGGTTGTACAAGAGATACAAAACTGTAAAACTTTTGTATCGTGATCATCCGGAGGGGCACCAAACGACACAGTGTAGTAAGTTTTGAACTGAGAAATTATGTCATTCGTATTTGTTAGAAGACTACCTTCGGAGTATATTTCCGTAAATACTTTGAAAACAGCTGGACGTCGCTCGTCAAGTAAAGCTTGACGTGCTGGTTGCTAAGACTGCAGAGCACGCCAATTTCGAGATCGAATTGGCGCACCTCTGTAACGCAGTGCATCATACTTTTGTAGCTCACATTTAAAATTTTCTATGTCAGCAATATAAGTGCCTGGAATTTCGCATTCCATCTCATAAAGGCTACATAGGCTCTTAAGAAGCATTTTTTTTTCATTATTTCTATAGAATGATTTTACCGATCCAATTTCTATAGCCACTGTACGAACCTCTTGTTTAAAGAGTTCCCAAGCAGCAAATAATGGCACGTCAGTAGAAAGAGAACTTGTTAGGGCCATGCGCACGCGATTAATAAATTCCTGATCATTTTGGAGTTCAGAGTTAAGCTTTCAGAGTGCCCACTATGGTCGGATATTAGTTACAGAGTTTTCACCAATCTTTGCTATAACAATACAATGATCAGAGAACGAAACAGGGATAGTAATACAAGATAGTCCTCGAGAGAGGAGTGAGGAAGAAACAGATCCGATCAAAGCGGGCGTAGAAACGACCTTTAATTAATGTATAAGCGCGAGCTCCCTGTCCCGACACTCCTATATGAACAAGCTCTGCATTTTCTATTATGTTAGACAAAACTTCACCACTCCTGTCCCGCTGAGTGTTAAGGCCGCTTCGATCGCCCGGATCACATACACAATTGAAACCTCATATTAAAACAATAATAATAATAATATTTGGGGTTTTACGTGCCAAAACCACTTTCTGATTATGAGGCACGCCGTAGTGGAGGACTCCGGAAATTTCGACCACCTGGGGTTCTTTAACGTGCACCTAAATCTAAGCACACGGGTGTTTTCGCATTTCGCCCCCATCGAAATGTAGCCGCCGTGGCCGGGATTCGATCCCGCGACCTCGTGCTCAGCAGCCCAACACCATAGCCACTGAGCAACCACGGCGGGTCCCCATTAAAACAATGCAAGGTTCACTGTCCAACAGGTTGACAAAGTATCAAATAAAAAGAATTCGCTTTGCAGCGTCATTGAGTGCACAGAATTAGGCTATTCGCCATGGCACAACCTGCAACACAACATCCCAACATATATATCTACCTTCAATGTCGACATGGTAACTAAATGCTGAACAAAGTAGGCTGTTTTTCAGAAACAGGAAACAGCCCGCAGATAAACCAAGAGCGTGTGAAACGCAAGCATTATGCTCAGACAGAAACGGTCGCAAAGCCCTTTCTGTCTCGTCATCACTCTCAAGCTTCGTCTCCTGCATGGCTACGAAGTGTAGGCGCTTCCTAGACAAAATCCGGTGAAACTGCGTCTGTTTCTGCAAAGACCTAAGGCCTCGTATGTTCAAAGTTGCGAAGAGAAGTTGCTGAGACAGGGCCATGGTGACTACCAACTATTTGGGCTTAATGATCTATGTGATTGGTCCTAGCTGGCAACGGTGAGGCTCCCTCCGAACCCCCACCAGGCCTTCTGGACCGTGATCGTCGGCACTTTCCTGAGTTTTTCGATGTTTTGCGGTGACGTGCTTTTCTTGTGGTACTGGTCGTCTTGCTGTCCGTGCTTGATTCCGATCTGTCAGTTGCACGGCGCTTCGGAATTGAAGTATCCGCGTTCGTCTGTCCTCTGCCAGCATAGCGCACGTGTCGAGATGCTTGGGTGTATCAGATGGGTCATCGCCGGCTCCCTCATTCGCTTGCTGAGCTCCAACTGGCTCCGTGGTAGCGGGTGCTTCTTTGGGTTGTTGCTTCCGTTGGACATCTTTCTCTTCGCTACTTTCCTTTTTCACGGGCAGTTCTGCGATGTCATTGTCTTTATCACGTAGAGGGGCTTTACTGGCACAGCTGGTCTCCGCGGAAGAGGGAACGTCTCCAGTCACGTCGAGAACCTCCGTAATATCCATTATGTGAGCTTGCAAGCTTTTATCCGGAGGCCTTGTTCTGTGCCGTAACTTATCGGCGTATCTTACGACACATTCTTCAGCTGTGTGGCCAAAGCGCCGGCAGGCTTCATAACGTGGGGTTCTGCACTTTCGACGAATGTGCCCCACCTTGTTACAGCGCAGACAAAGCAGGGGCCGACCTGGAATTAATACAAGGCTCTGCACTCCATAAACACGTAGTAGATTTGGATCGTCCCCCACGCTGCCTCCATCGGCAAGAGTCAACATCACCCCACGATTTAGCGTACGCATTTGTTCAATCTTCAATAATATCGAGGTTTCTGCTGATATAGACTTAACTTTCCCATAAGCCCGGAGCACATCCCGAATGTAGTCGTCTTCCAAACGCTCAGGAGGCCACAAAAGCTTCATTTTAAATTCCATGAGCTTAGGATCAATAACGACTCTGCGTCTACCTTTTACTGATAATTCCCGCATGTGACAAGCTTTGATTTTGTCATCTCTGATTTGCACGTCGCCATCCACACGTGCGACATCAGAAATTGACCGACGGAACTTATTTCCTTTAGGTAAATAACGTTCCGAAGGGCGTCTCTCAGGTCTTGGGCTCTGTACGGTCGACCACTTAACTCAGCATGCAGGAAGACGGAGTCCACAACCAGCTTACCGGTAGGAAGACGAGCTAGCACAACATGGTAGTCATTGCTGCTGGCTGAAGCCTGAGCAGCACCTCGGCCAGGGACTGATAAATCCTTTGAAGCGGAGAACATGAAAAAAAGCGACCGTTCGGAAGGCCATCTTCTTCTTTCTCCACGCCACGCCAGCTTTTTTCTTTCTTTTTCCTTTATTACGTGGAAAAGAAAACTGAAGGTATAGTACAAACTGGACACTACTACACACTTAAAACTCAGGCAAACACACACATGCATCCAACAGGTGCATCCAGTCTGGCGGAGGTTCCGGCGCAGCGTACACACTACTTACATAAGCAGCACTTTCGCGAATGAAGGTTTTTGTAGATCATCGGCTTTCAGCATGGCGATCGCACAGTCCACATCTCCATAGGTTGTATATATCAAGTACTGTGAACATTTCATACGGAGGACCACCCGTAACTTCAAACGGTAGAAACCTAATTGAATATGGAGTGATGTCAATGTCCTTTCTAAGCGTCCGTTGGAGAATGTTCTAAAAATACAGCATCCCTACAGTCTATGAAACAGTGATCTATGGTTTCCGCACGTGGACAGAGTCGACAGTTTGTAGACCACTGCACAAAGCAAGCCTCGAATTCAACCAAGTTTTAACAGGGAGTGTTTCCTAATGTAATTTAAATAAAAATATTTTTACTCCAGGAGGCACACACATTTTTCGGACGTGCTTAAGTACGTCCTGATAAGGTCGGCTTAAGTAAGGTTCACAATGCGAGGAATCTGGGAACATAGAGTCCACCAGTGCCACAGAAATTGCTTTTCGACTCGCAGTGAACACGTACTCCAGGCTGAATCTAACGTTGAAGAAAAAATATGTGTCCACAGCCTCCCTGAGAAAGCCCTAAGGAGCCTGTGGGACATCTTTGGCATTTCATGACACTGCTATGTTAGGAACACAATGAACTAAACGGAGTTGCAGCATTTCACGCAAAAACGGATGGTCGCTGTTTCGAAAGAAACACAGGCGAGAAACAATTTGCCTGACGAAGAGGTGGAATAATCCTAAACCACCACGTTCAAGGGGGAGGAACTGATTGTCACGCCCGCATCAATTCGCAACTCGAACTCCAAATAAATGTTGCAAATACGCGATGCAGTGCCTGAAGGCGAAATCGTGAGCAGTGCAGTGCTTGCAGCACATACATAAGACGGGAAGCTAAGAACATGTTGCACACTTCAGCACGAATGAACATTGACAAATTCCGCCCTCGCCATGAATTCACTTTACGTTGAATTTTGCCAACTTATCCCGACCAATGAGTGTTGCTCTTTCTATATTGTGGGAGAGGCACACCTAAATAACGCACATCTTTTTTCCATTGAATGCCTGCGCAATGTGGTGGCATTGTGGCCCATAATCTAAACCAAAAATCTCAACTTTTTTCAAAGTTAACGCGTGCACCAGAAGCCGCACAAAATTCTGTAATTTCAAGTGCAGTCCTTACACACTTTTTATCGGTACAAAAAGGCCGCGGCCTCTGCATACGCAAGAACCCGAACCTCATTAGTTGGTAATTGAAAACTTTGGAAATTTTGTTCTTTAAGAATGCTCATCAAAAGTGGCTCTAAATACAAGCAGAACAGAAGCGGTGACAAAGGGTATCCTTTTCGTACTGAGGATACAAGCCTAATCGGATTGGAAAGAGAGCCATTCACTATCAGCCTCGTTGGGCCATTAGCATAACATATCCTCACACCTCTAAGGAGCAGGGATCTGATATTTATTGAATATTTAGTACAGTAAACAGGAATGCGTGGTTCACCCTGTTGAACGCCTTAACCAGGTCTAGCTGTACCATTGCCACCAGTCCAATCCCTTCAGCTAAACACTGTAGCACTGACCTCGCAACATGAATGTTCGTCTGAATGGAGCGGCCCCTGATGCCACATGTTTGATGATCACCGACCACAGATCTTATTACAATTTGCGAACGCTTAGCTAATACCTTTGCAAAAATTTTATAACCCACATTGCATAAGGAGATAGGCCGATATCCGTCCACTGTTTGCAATTTAGTCTCATAATCGCTTTTGGCTATAAGGAAGGTGTGCCATGCGTGCATTGTGGCGGTTAGGTACCCTACTTCTAAGGCCTCATGGTACACCTGAAGTAATAATGGCGATAAGAGGGAACGAAAACACTGATAAAGTTCGGCAGTAAGGCCATCCGGGCCGGGCGTCTTGCCCTTCGCTAACGAATCGATGCATTCAGTTACCTCATTATTATCAATGTTTTCATTTGTATAATTATAATCATCCTGATTTAGCAGGGGCCGCAACGATACAATTTCTTTGGCACCATTTGTATCCAATCGCTTATGGTCTCGAAGTAGTCTTTGATAATGTTCGAAAAACGCTTTGGATATTAGAGTAAGTTCATTAACAATGATTCCACCATACTCTATATCTAGTATTTGTTTAGACAGCGCGTGTCGGCGCGCATCATCTAGGGCTCTACTGCAAGCCTGTCCTTCCAGGAAACGCTGCTCTCGCGCACGCACTAGTGCGCCTCTGTATTTTTCTTCGTTGAAAGTTTGTAACTGTGCCTTCACCTTATGAATATCGTCAATATATTTACCCTGATGTAGACATTCAAGGTAATGCAATTCATTCTGAACGCTACAAAATGCTTTGTGATGATTCTTTTTTCAATGGCCAATACTGATGAATCTTCGACAGCTATTATTTTAGCTTCCTCTTTGAATAATTCCCACACAGGGTAATGTGGCAACTCCCTGCGACATGACACATGAGCTATAAGCTCAATAATACGATTTAGAAACACTCACGCGAAAGTAATTGGTTATTGAACTTCTACAGCGCCCAGCAAATACGCTGGCTTTAATACCGACGGCTGCCAAACGATGCTGGGACTAGGCAATGGTCACTAAAGAATATACGGTGCACAGTGTAACCATAAATAAGAGATAGCGCGCGAAGTGAAACGTAAATTCGATAAAGCCTTGCATGCGAAGTACCCTGGAAGTGCGTATATCGACATCCCGCCTTTTCATTTTCTCCAATGTACACAAGCTATTAATCACATATCAGGCGTTGCAACGCATCACTACTTGGATCATGTCGCAGCTTCTGTGACACACGATCTTGCGCGCTATATACAGAATTAAAGCCTCCAAAGAGGACCAATGCATGATCAGTACAGAAATGACGTTCTAGAGATAAGAAGAAACACTCGCGTTCACGTAACTTGTTCGGGGCATAAACACACACAGATCTAAAGCTCGTACCACTGATATCAATATCGCAACAGCCTCCAGGTTTCTGCACCGTAGGTGGGTACTGGTAAGACACATCAACTATACGCATTTCTCTGGAGGTATAATGGCAACCTGCTCTTCATGATCTGAGAATGACTGCCATACGCACCCCAGCCCATTCTTATTCTTCTGATTATTTCAGTCTCATGATCCAGATCCCCGGTCACTACCTGCCCTAAGTAGATATATTCCTTTACTACTTCCAGTGCCTCGCTACCTATCGTAAAGTGCTGTTCTCTTCCGAGACTGTTAAACATTAATTTAGTTTTCTGCAGATTAATTTTTAGACCCACCCTTCTGCTTTGCCTCTCCAGGTCAGTCAGCATGCATTGCAATTGGTCTCCTGAGTTACTAAGCAAGGCAATATCATCAGCGAATTGCAAGTTGCTAAGGTATTCTCCATCAACTTTTATCCCCAATTCTTCCCACTCCAGGTCTCTGAATACCTCCTGTAAACATGCTGTGAATAGCATTGGAGAGATCGTATCTCCCTGTCTGACGCCTTTCTTTATTGGGATTTTGTTGCTTTCTTTGTGGAGGACTACGGTGGCTGTGGAGCCGCTATAGATATCTTCCAGTATTTTTACATATGGCTCATCTACACCCTGATTTCGTAATGCCTCCATGACTGCTGAGGTTTCGACAGAATCAAACGCTTTCTCGTAATCAATAAAAGCTATATATAAGGGGTGGTTATATTCTGCACATTTCTCTATCACTTGATTGATAGTGTGAATATGGTCTATTGTTGAGTAGCCTTTACGGAATCCTGCCTGGTCCTTTGGTTGACAGAAGTCTAAGGTGTTCCTGATTCTATTTGCGATTACCTTAGTAAATACTTTTCAGGCAACGGACAGTAAGCTGATCGGACTATAATTTTTCAAGTCTTTGGCGTCCCCTTTCTTATGGATTAGGATTATGTTAGCGTTCTTCCAAGATTCCGGTACGCTCGAGGTTGTGAGGCATTGCGTATACAGGGTGGCCAGTTTCTCTAGAACAATCTGACCACCATCCTTCAACAAATCTGCTGTTACCTGGTCCCCCCCAGCTGCCTTCCCCCTTTGCATAGCTCCTAAGGCTTTCTTTACATCTTCTGGCGTTACCTGTGGGATTTCGAATTCCTCTAGGCTATTCTCTCTTCCACTATCGTCGTGGGTGCCACTGGTACTGTATAAATCTCTATAGAACTCCTCAGCCACTTGAACTATCTCATCCATATTAGTAACGATATTGCCTGCTTTGTCTCTTAACGCACACATCTGATTCTTGCCTATTCCTAGTTTCTTCTTCACTGTTTTTAGGCTTCCTCCGTTCCTTCGAGCCTGTTCAATTCTATCCATATTATAGTTCCTGATGTCCGCCGTCTTACGCTTGTTGATTAGCTTAGAAAGTTCTGCCAGTTCTATTCTAACTGTAGGGTTAGAGGCTTTCATACATTGGTGTTTCTTGATCAGATCTTTCGTCTCCTGCGATAGCTTACTGGTTTCCTGTCTAAAGGCGTTACCACCGACTTCTATTGTGCACTCCTTAATGATGCCCATGAGATTGTCGTTCATTGTTTCAACACTAAGGTCCTCTTCCTGAGTTAAAGCCGAATACCTGTTCTGTAGCTTGATCCGGAAATCCTCTAGTTTCCCTCTTACCGCTAGCTCATTGATTGGCTTCTTGTGTACCAGTTTCTTCCGTTCCCTCCTCAAGTCTAGGCTAATTCGAGTTCTTACCATCCTATGGTCACTGCAGCGTACCTTGCCGAGCACGTCTACATCTTGTATGATGCCAGGGTTCGCGCAGAGTATGAAGTCGATTTCATTTCTAGTCTCACCATTCGGGCTCCTCCACGTCCACTTTCGGTTAACCCGCTTGCGGAAAAAGGTATTCATTATCCGCATATTATTCTGTTCTGCAAACTCTACTAATAACTCTCCTCTGCTATTCCTAGAGTCTATGCCATATTCCCCCACTGACTTGTCTCCAGCCTACTTCTTGCCTACCCTGGCATTGAAGTCGCCCATCAGTATAGTGTATATTGTTATGACTTTACCCATCGCCGATTCCACGTCTTCATAAAAGCTTTCGACTTCCTGGTCATCATGACTGCATGTAGGGGCATAGATTTGTACCACCTTCAATTTGGACCTCTTATTAAGTTTCACAACAAGACCGGCCACCCTCTCGTTAATGCTATAGAATTCCTGTATGTTACCAGCTATTTCCTTATTAATCAGGAATCCGACTCCTAATTCTCGTCTCTCCGCTAATCCCCGGTAGCACAGTACGTGCCCGCTTTTTAGCACTGTATATGCTTCTTTTGTCCTCCTAACCTCACTGAGCCCTATTATATCCAATTTACTACCCTCTAATTCCTCCAATAACACTGCTAGACTCGCCTCACTAGATAACGTTCTAACGTTAAACGTTGCCAGGTTCAGATGCCAATGGCGGCCTGTGTGTATATATATATATATATATATATATATATATATATATATATATATATATATTTACAGCAACTTCAAAAATACCTAAATTCAGACGACTCTAAGCAATATGCCATAGGTTGCCTTCATTTTGAAAGTGGGCTACGCTACAGTTCGGTTCAAGCTATTGGCACGCCTGGTATAAGGGCTGTACACCCATCTTGGCAGCCTTCATAGAGGGTATTAGATCACGGCAAATAGGGAAAAGGTTGTGGGTAGCATACTTTTGTTGGGATTTTCACAAGACCCTAGAGTTTCTTTACCTGCACACCCTAGTAGGCGCTGTGAAAGAGGCACACGCTACACCTTTTATGATAGGGGCTTTTTACACCCTTAGGGTGTTGTGTCTAGAGCAAGTCTGTTTACACACTTACGGGTGTAAAAACATTGACTGCGTCCCGTGTAGCGGCCGAAATGCTCCGCTACATTGTATGTTCTTTAAACTCGTTTGTCTACGTGAAGCCGTTGCTTAGGGGCCCGCATTGATGAGAACTCGTTTCAGAAGACATTACAAAAGGTCGTGGTAGATAATACTTGTAGAAGATGCTCAGTTATGACTAATGAAAGTTGATCCTCGTCAATGATCCAAAGCTCTGCTACACTCCCCAAGTGAGACCCTTATGTGAATGCATATACTAAGAAGAAACGTTCTTGATTTAAAGCTCAAGCCCTGACATGCGCCATTGCAAAAGTGAGAGCACACTGAAGATGGACACAAGGGGAGCAACAAACATGGAGACATAAATCGGCAGCCTTGGGATCATAATCCTTTCAGGGTTTTCAAAATATTTTTGAAAAACGTTACTTTAGCCAATTCACAAATTTAATTTTAGAAAACGTGACAGTAATGTATTTGACCCAACAGTTAAATACTACTAGCTGAAACTCTAAGAAAATGCGACTGTCAGCAAACGAAGTATTTGACAACGAGATTACGTGTACGATCAGACGACCCCTAATACACAAAACGCTAAGGAATAAAATACAGGAATGCATTCAAATAAGCTATGGAACGTATATTACACAATTTTCGCACCGTTCTTATGAATTCGTGCGTTTGTATGTGTGGAGGAAAAGCAATGCACAATTAACACGAATCGCAGCGCGCGCACGAAAAACATCTCCTACCAGCTTATATTCGCCTTCCTGTATGTCCTCTATAGCGAGTGCTTTAGTAGAAAAAAGACGGATTTGCGACTAGCTCATACCCGTTGCCTTTTAGTGGGCAGGCCTTTTTGGAGTTTCCCAACGGGATTCATTCCGCAACGTAACACTTAAAGATCGACTATTTCACAAAAGGCACGCATCTTAAATTTAAATGAAAACTCGATCTGGTCTGAACTTCTTGTTAGCTCTGAAGCCCAAAAGATAACAGAACATTATGATAAAAAGGATGAGAAAGAAGGAACACAATATTTCGGCCGGACCCATCTCACGATAAATAACGACACTACTTTGTTTAGCATCGAATCCATATAGCAACACAAACTATTTACGGTACAAGCTAATTATGTGTGAGCCGTGTACTGCAGCGGGAATGCTTTTTGGCGTTTCCCTAACAACAATCGCCGTCATCTAACGCCGCCACTGCGAAGCCTGCGCGTGGCATCCGAAATGCCTTGCGCGCTGGTACGCTCCAACGCCGAGAAACGCATCATGCCGTAAACAGGCTCACTGTTGCACTTCTTTCTGGACACGCTACGCCAAACTGTGGCGCTGCCGAGAAGACTGCCACAACAGCAAGAGAGGCAGTCATAGATAGGCTTTCGCCTATCGCAGTTTAGCTCAGCAAAGTGTCCATTGATTTTTGATGTCTGCGTGCGGTCCTGTTCGGCTTTCACCTTGCGTTGCAATGCTACCAAAAGCCGCCGTGCTAGTTTCACCCGTCCCTGGGATGCAGGCTTGAGCTTCAGGTGGTAAACCGTACCCTGAATATGACCTATAGGCCCTCGAACACGCGTTCGCAAGGTTTCGCGATGTCGTAAATTCTAGCTGTTCGACAGATGAGACTCTTGAGCAAATCTGCCATACGTCTCCTGAGCTGTCCAGGGCTCATGCCGGTGGCAATTGCCTGGTGACTTGGGTGCTGGTCTGCAGTCGTTATTGCTGTTCACACGTTCTTTATGCTCGTACTGGCTCGGACCTTCAAGTCACCTTCGTTGGCTTGCTATCTGTCCAATTTCTTTCACCGGCTGCGTGCATCGGCCACAGTTCAACCACTTCTGACACCATGTAGTTTGCACAAAGTCAGATGCATCGAAAGGAAGCTTCATTAAACAAAACACACTTTTATATGGCCACGTGGTGGTGACGTTGAAGAACACAGTAGCCATACTGTGAAAGACAAAACTAACCTTTGTTGGGCGAACCTGTGCCCACAAGAACAGGCTACACTTACAGAACAACGATAGCGGTGAACACGGTCGGTGATCGTCCGAAATCTGATCAAGCGGTCAAGCGCGACGGCTTTTATACATCAGTCGTCGAATGTTCCAGACTAATCGTTGGGACCCGTGTGTCTTCCACAAAGTTGTACACTATTCGCATCGCACGTACATGCAATCAGAGTACACAAGGTTTGGTGACAGACAGCGGATGGAACCATCGATAACATTACGGAAAATTCCTATACATGCAGGTGTGTCCTGCGCTGCGTGATAACATTTGTTAAGCGGTGAAACGTGGTCACCCGAGAAAGATAAACCTGTACACGTGTCAGTATACATAAAGTCAAAGGGCTCGTTGCAGCCATCTGTGTACGTGTATGCATGTATGCATGATTGTGCACTGCATCAAAGTTTTTTTTTACTCTTTCCTTAAATAATCGGTGAAATGCCTTGTATATTCAGAGAAATTTGATGGATAGGCACCGACGGATTTCTACGTCACGCGAAAATTGTAATGGCTTGTATCTGCAGAAAAATGATTAGTTTCCGAAGTTAGGACTTTTATGTGTTCTAATATTGTACATGTATATAGTTGGTAGCTTTACAAGCGATAGAGAACAATAAAAAAATGCATCCAAGAGGATACCCGTAGGAATACATAGGGCCCCGTAATAATGCAAGGGGAAGCTTACAGCTGGGGAGGAGGTGACACCACTGAAGTGTGGGTGTGGGCTAACTTGCAATTTGATTGTGGACCAACGTGAAACTTGAGGATGGGCCAAGTTGAAATTTGGGGGTGGCCTAACTTAATTTGGGAGCGGGAAAACTTAAACTTGGGCGTGGGTCAAACTGAAATTTGGGGATGGGCTAACTTGAAATTTTGGCAATGCCAACTTAAATGCGGGGATGGGACATCTCGAAATTTGGTGGTTGGCCTATTTGAAATTCTGGAAGGGGCTAATTTGAAGTTTACAGGCTACCGAACTGAAATTTTGGGACGGGACAACTTGATATTTGGAGGTCAGCCAAGTTGAAATTTGGGTGTAGCTATTCGGCACGTGGCAACTTAGAATCTTTAAAAGCGCTAACTTAAATATGAAATTCTCGTATCATCTACCAAGACACAAAACACATTATGCCGCCAGCTAACCTTAATTCTTAACCTCACCTACTCTTCCATTTCGAAAATTTTTTTCCTGCCTACTATGCAATTTAATATACTCTTATAGCTTTGTTACGTTTATATTAAGTGTACGACCCACTTCTCCCATGTACACTTGCCCCTGCCTGCTTCTGCGCACGTCACCCTCCTATTTGTTATTCGGGTTTCGGTTTCCCCCTCCTCTCTTTTCCCTTGTTTACATATATTTTTTGAAACACCCTCACCAACACATCGAAGTAAGTATGCCTTTTTCGGCGCGTCAACCCAGGGTATCGCCATTTCTGGATGCCACCGTAACGACACCTACGTTGAGCGACTGGGGCAATGCCCCTTGAAAGACCATGCCGTTTCCTTTCAGTCACCCCATACATAGCACCGCAGACACCTCGTAGCCATCCTAACTACTTCAATATTACTCGACGTTTTGTTGCTATGCTACTCAAGTCACTCTTTTAACTCATGTGTTTTTTTCTTTCTTTTTTTGTCTTAAGTGTTACTCGCGCACTGACCGCCTGACCGGCTCTTCTCATGCCACAAGAACATGCCGTCAACGACACCCCTGAATGCTTCCTAACCTCTCGCCTCCCCAACGCGCCCCCTGGCCCCCGTCTTTCTTAGTTTTTTTTCTCTTTCTTGTTCTTTTTTTTATGCTTCTCTTTCTTTTCTTTTCTCCCCGCTTTCCCACTCTCCCGTTCTTGGTCCCTCGCCTTGGGAACGAAGCTCACAGACGTCGGACGACAGCGCTCGTTACCTCTGTAGTCTCTCCCTTTAAAACCAGCCGCCAGCGACAACACCCGCACGTCACGTCACTGCACAGAGCCTTTAACACTAACATGCCGAGGATGTCGAGGCCACCTTTGACGAAGATAGGTCCTGCTATCAAAACGTTGGCCAGCGTTTCTGAAGCACCTTATCCCTGTTTACAAACTTTAAACCTTGATCATGAGTTACTCCGAAGATCGAAATACGATGTTTCTGCAAAATTTCAATAAGCGGAGAGCAGCAATAACAGGAAAATCATTTCTTCTATGATTGTAAGAGAAACAAATTAGGCCACTGTATGAGCCGGTCACAATCGCTTAACAGTACACGGCCCTCATGGGTAGCATGAAAACCTGTGAATGTTTAAAGCAGCAACCGCTGAGTAAAGTGACTTTCGGGACAGAGCAGCGAGCATCGCGTCACCCTTTACACTCTCGGTCACCGACCATAGTTAAATAGTTATTACCTGACATGGTGCTCTGCTTCAGGCTGCAAAGTCATCCATGTCGTGTGTAGTCTGCCTGGTGTTTGTAAGATGTTGAGAAATGCACCCATGCGTAAAGAATATATATATATATATATATATATATATATATATATATATATATATATATATATATATATATATATACATATATATATATATATATATATAGAGAGAGAGAGAGAGAGAGAGAGGGAGAAAGAGAAAGTGTACAACTATAAAGTTGGTCTCAAGCTATTGGCGTGCCTAGTATAAGGCCTGTGTACCCATCTTGGCACCCTTCCTTGAGGGTAATCAATCACGAAAAATAAGAAAAAGGTTGTGGGTAGCATCCTTTTGTTTGGATTTTCACAAGACCCTGCACTTTCTTTACCTGGGCACCCTGGCAGGGCGTGCCAAGAGGCACCCTCTACGTCATTTATGACATGCGCTTAATTAAAACCTTAGAGCGTTGTCTCTGGAACAAGTCTACTTACACTCTTTTAGGTCTAAAAACATTGACTGCGTGCCGTGTAGCGGCCGAAAAGCACCACTACGTTGTATGTTTTTTAACCTCGTTTGTCTACGTGAAGCCGTTGCTTGGGGGCCCGCACTGATGAGAATCTCGTTACAGAAGACATTACAAAAGGCCGTGGTAGATTACACTTCTAGAAGATGCTCCGATATGACTAATGAAAGATCCCTCGTCAATGATCAAAAGCTGTGCTACACTCCTGAGGTCGGACCCTTATGGGAAGGCATATCCTAAAAAGAAACGTTTTTGATTTAAAGCTCGCGCCCTGACATGCGCCATTGCAAAAGAGAGAGTACACTGAAGATGAACACACTGGGAGGAACAAACATGGAGACATAAATCGACAGCATTGGGATCCTAATTCTTTCAAGGTTACTTACACGAGGCTAGAAAAAAAAAATTTATTATGGGGTTTTACGTGCCAAAACCGCTTTCCGATTATGAGGCATGCGGTGGTGGAGGACGGGTGTTTTCGCATTTCGCCCCCATCGAAATGCGGCCGCCGTGGCCAGGATGCGATCCCGCGACCTTGTGTTCAGCAGCCTAAGACAATAGCCACCGAGCACACACGGCGGGTTTACACGAGGCTGTTTATTGCCCCGAATCTCTAAAAAAATAGTTTAAAGAACCTTATTTCAGCTAATTGACCAATTTAAATAAAAGAAAAATTTGAAGGTACTGTATTTTACCCAACAGCTAAACACTGCTAGCTGAACCTTTAAGAAAAATGCGACTATAAGCAATCTAAGTATTTAAGAAGGACATTACCTGTATGATCAGACGAACCTCAATATACAAAACACTCAGGAATAAAATGAAGCAATACATTCAAATAAGCTAGGGAACATAAATTACACACACAATTTTCTCACTGTTCTTGTGAATTCCTGCGTTTGTGTGTGTAGCGCCAAAGCAATGCACAAATAACACGAATAGCAGAGCGCGTATAAAAAACATGTCCTACCAGCTTCTATTCGCCTTCCTGTAAATTATCTATAGCGACTGCTTTCGCAGAAAAAGACGGATTTACAAAATAAAACACATTAACAAAAGCAGTGACACCAAGGACAACATAGGGGAAATTACTTGTGCTTAATAAATCAAATAAAGATACGATAAATTAATGTAAATTAAAGTGGATGAAAAAACAACTTCCGCAGGTGCGAACCGAACCTGCAACCTTCGCATCTCGCGTGCGATGCTCTGCAAATGAGCTACCGCGGCGCCGTTTTCTCATCCACTTTCTTGGGTATTTATGTGTCCTAGTAGAACCCTGGGAGTGTTAGCCAGTGCCACCACTCACAGACCTTGGCGGCGGACGTGGAACGTCCTTTTTGCCGTAGGCGTTACGAGAACGAGATCTTTTGGGTGAAGACAACTGGTCAATAAACCCACGTATGCTACCTGAAGGCATCAATGTTGCCGGATTCGAGACCCTCGTTATCTAATCAACGAGAAGAAAGGGGGTTAACCGAGGGGCCCAATTTTTACTAGTCATATCATCAGAAGCCAACAAACGCTGACACCAAGGACAACATAGGGGAAATTACTTGTGCCTAATAAATGAAATAAAGAAAAGATAAATAATGGAAATTCAAGTGGATAAAAAACAACTTGCCGCAGGTGGGAACCGAACCCACAACCTTCACATTTCGCGAAGGTTGGGGGTTTGGTTCAGGTTCTCGTGACGCCTGCGGCAAGAAGGACGTTCCATCTCCGCCGCCATGGCCTGGGAGTGGTGGCGCTGGCTAACACTCCAGGGTTCTACTAGGACACATAAATACCCAAGAATGTGGAAGGGAAAACGGCGCCGCGGTAGCTCAATTGGTAGAGCATCGCACGCGAAATGCGGTGGTTGTGGGTTCGGTTCCCACCTGCGGCAAGTTCTTCTTTCATCCGCTTTAATTTCCATTAATTTATCGTGTCTTTATTTCATTTACTAAGCACAAGTAATTTCCCCTTTGTTGACCTTGGCGTCAGTGTTTGTTGGCTTCTTATGATATGACTGATAATAATCGGGCCCCTCGGTTAACACCCTTTCTTCTCGTTGATTAACAAAAACAGGAAGCACGCGAAACCAACAACACGCGGCATCTCCAGCGCCATGTGCCTATTCTCTTCATTTCAATCTCTCTTGTTCCCAGCTCCTTCAACATTACAGTTCACTCACAGCCACCGCGCGTTCGGTTGTTCAAAAACCAATAAAATAAAGCAACCACAGAGATTGCAGTCATCGACAGCGTCATTTCTAGACAAAGGCACTAACCGTAATGTAACAGACCAATGAGTGAAATGGGAGCAAAGAACGGTAGATCATCGGTAACCTCAGCAGCTTAATCTACCTACAACGCTGTCACTCTGATTTTTCATTTTAGCCACTATTGGTACTCCATTTTGTTTTAGCTTTTTGTCCGGTGTGGAAAGGAGCATTGCCCTGGTTGCTCTGTGCTCTTCCCGAGGGAAGGAGTACTTTATGGAACGTTCTCTTTCTCACGGCTGGGCGAATGTGTTTCTCAGATTGTTCGAGAACTGGTGAGGTCACTGATCGACTGATTCCGATGCGTTGAACCGAAAATAATTGCAAGATAAACAGACAAGCAAGAGCAATAAGCTTACCTTCAGCTACTGGAAAACATCTCTGGTAGCACAGCACTCTCATTAGCGACTAGCTTATACCCATTGCATTTTAGTGGACAGGCCTTTTTGGAGTTTCCTAACGGCTTTCGTTTCGCAACGCAACACTTTAGAGATCGTCTATTTCACAAAAGGCACGCATTTTAAATTTAAATGAAAACTCGATCTGATGTGAACTTCTTGTTAGCACTGAAGCCAAAAAAATAACGGTACATCATGATAAAAAAGATGAGAAAGAAGGAATACAAAATTTCGGCAGAACCCATCTCCCGACAAGTAACGACGCTAATTTGTTTAACATCAAATCGATATAGGAACACAAACTATTTACCGTACGAACTAGATATGTATGATCCGTGCACTGCAGTGGCAATGCTCTTTTGCATTTCCCTAACAACAATTCGCGTCATCTAACGCCGCCAATGCGAAGCCCGCGCGTAGCATCCGAAATGCTTTGCGCGCTGGTACGCGCCAACGCAGAGAAACGCATCATGCCGTAAACTGGCTCACTGTTGCACTTCTTTCTGGACACGCTACGTCAAACTGTGGCGCTGCCGAGAAGACTGCGACAACAGCAAGAGAGGCAGTCATAGATAGGCTTTCTCCTATCACAGTTTAGCTCAGCAAAGTGTCCATTGATTTTTGATGTCTCCGTGCGGTCCTGTTCGGCTTTCACCTTGCGTTGCAATGCTAGCGAAGACCGCCGCGCTGTTTCATTCTTCCTTGCGATGCAGACTAGAGTTTCAGGCCGTCCAAATGACCTAGGCCCTCGAACACGTGTTCGAAATGCTTCACGGAATCGTAAAGTTCTAGTTGCTCGACAGATGAGACTCTTCAACATATTTTCCATAGCTCTCCTGTGGTGTCCAGGGCTCATGGCGGTGGCAGTAGCCTGGTGACTGGGGCGCTCGTCTGCAGGCGTTGTTGCTGTTCACCCATTCTCCATGATCGCACTAGCTCGGACATCCGAGTTGACCTTGTTGGCTTCTTATCTGTCCACTTTTCTTTTACAGGATACGTGCATCGGCCGCAGTCCAACCACTTCGAAGGCCATGTGGTTTCCACAAGGTCAGGTGCGTCGAAAGGACGCTTTATTAAACGAAACACACTTTTATATACATACTGTCAAAGGGGTCGTTACAGCCAGCAGTGTACGTGTATGCATGACTGTACACTGCGTCACAGTTTTTTTATTCTTTCTTTAAATAATCGGTGAAATGCATTGTATATTTCGTGAAATTTGATGGATAGACACCGACAGACTTGTCTGTGAAGAGCAAACTCTAATGCCTTGTATGTGCAGAAAATGAATAATTTCCGAAGTTAGGACTTTTAAGCGTTGTAATATTGTGCACGTAAATGGTTGGTAGCTTTACAAGCGATAAAGAAAAATTCATCCGAGAGAATACAGATAGGAATGCATAGGGCCAAATAAAATATGCATGGGGAAGCTTACACCTGGGGGAGGGGGTGACACCACTGAAATTTATGGGTGTGCAAACTTGCAGTTTGGTGGTGGACCAACGTGAAATTTGAGGATGGGCCAACTTGAAATTTCGGGGTGGCCTAACTTAAATTGGATGGGGGAAAACTTAAACTTGGGCGTGGGTCAAACTGAAATTTGAGGGTGGGCCAACTTGAAATTTTGGCAATGCCAACTGAAATGCGGGGATGTGACATCTTGAAATTTGGTGGTTGGCCTATTTGAAATCCGGGAAGGGGCTAACTTGAAATTTATAGGCTACCCAAATGAAATTTTGGGGAGAGATACCTTGATATTTGGAGGTCAGCCATGTTGAAATTTGGGAGTAGGTTAAGTGAAAGTCCTAGGTACACCAATTTGAAATCTTGGGTGGACCAGCCTGAAATTTAGGGATTTGCTTACGCATACTTATGCAACTCAGTGCCTGCAAACTTTTTCTCTCAAAATTGCGTAAAAGGGATTTTGCTCCTTTTGCTCGCCTGTCCTTAATGAAAATTCTGCGGAAACATCACATTTTGTTCTCCGGATCTCTTATTGCAGCAATTTACACAGGTAATTACTTAATTTCTATGAAGAAAAGGCCTGACGTTACCTTTCTTTGTGCGGAAAGCAAACCCTACCGAGACGACGCTAGGCTCAACATCTTTCGTCGCATGACGGATGCTGCATACAGCCACCGTTCTGCAAAGTCAACACGTGTTGTAGAGAAGTGGGTAACATGCGTCAACCTTCCTGGAACGGCGGAATTCGCAGCTGGCGTGAGGTGACAAAACAAGTTTAAGTTAGCACTGGCATGTCAGCAAATTTTTCCGCAATTTTCATGCTCAAATTCGAGGCAGCTAACTGTTGCAACCTTTATAATAAACAACTCGGAACATCAGATTCGATGTTTCTGCAAAATTTCAATAAGCGGAGAGCAGCTATAACAGGAAAATTATTTCTTCTATGACTGTAGGAGATAAAAAAGCATGCCACTGTATGAGCAGATCACAATCACCTAACAATACACGGCACTCAAGAGTAGCATGAAAATCTGAGTTTGTTTCCAGTAGCAACTGCTGGGTAAAGCCAGTTGCGTGACAGAACAGCAAGCACTGCATCACCCATGACGCTCACGGCTGATCTCCTGCATGCTGCCAAGTCATCCATATGGTGTGTCATCTGGATGGCAACTTGAAGATTTTGAGAAATGTATGCATGCGTAAAGTATATATATATATATATATATATATATATATATATATATATATATATATATATATATATATATATATACTGTGAAAGAAAGAAGACGAGCGTTATGGCAGAGATCTTCACCGTCGTTTCGGTAGGAGGACGGGCCGGAACGTCAGCAAAAATATATGCCGTAACGTTCGTCTTGTGCTCACGTGTACATATATCTATCTATATATATATATATATATATATATATATATATATATATATATATATATATATATATATATATAATGCAACTTCAAAAATATCTAAATTCAGACGACCGTAAGCAATATGCCATAGCTTTCCTTTATTTTGAAAGTGTGCTATTTTACAGTCCGGTTCAAGCTATTGGCACGCCTAGTATAAGGGCTGTACGCCCATCTTGTCACCCTTCATAGAGGGTTTTAATTCACGGCAAATAGATAAAAGGTTGTCTGTAGCATCCTTTGGTTGGAGGAGTATTTTAATGATTGGAAAATGTAGAGAGGTCGGCCGGATATTGGAGCATCTGGCCTGCTACTCTACGTAAGGGAAGGGGAAGAGGGGAAGAAAAAGGGTCACAATGGGGGATGATAATGGGAGGAATGAAGTGAAGGACACATTACACAACTGGTATCACAGGCGTGAGTCCAGGCCGGTGTCACCTAGGAAACGTGAAAATGCACGCATTGTGTCTGTCGTCTGCCAACTCTGTGGCCATGCGCCTAGCAAGAGGTCCTCCGAGAGTGGTCCATTTTGTAAATGTCTCAATTTATCTGCCATTGTCAGTCTTTCGCGCGCAAACTCGGGGCACACCACGAGCACATGTTCTATAATCTCTACAGTACCACACACTGAACAGCCCGGGGAGTCTGTCCGTCCAATAATGTGCAAATATTTGCGCGTGAAGGCGACGCCTAATCGCAGTCTGTGTATCAGGCATGCATGAGGGCGTGGAATTCCACGCAGAATAGGAAATTTCACATCGGAATCCAGCCTTTTAAGGCGGACGTGACGAGCGTCTGGCTGGGCCCAGTATGTTCTCGTCGCACTCCTCATTAATTCCGACAGGAGGCATGTGATGTCCGGTCTGGAGAATGGCACTACAGTTCGCAGGCCATTGCTGAGGGCACGTCTTGCTGCAGCATCGGCCATCTCATTACCGTTGAGCCCACAGTGTCCCGGGATCCATTGGAACACTATGCGGTGGTGTTTTTCTTGAGCGCATGAAAGTAGCTCGGTGATCTGAAGTGCCAGAACCTGATATGCGGTGTGGCGCAGGAAGCATCCCAAAATTTGCTGCGCGGGTTTTGAGTCCGTGAAATTGCACCACTCTTGAGGTCTTTCCCCGCAGATGTGGCGAATCGCTTCCCGAATAGCCACAAGTTCTGCAGCGGTTGATGTAGAATTATGGTCTAGTATGAAACCTCGAGTCATCTGTTGGGCTGGTATCACCACAGCTGCTGTCGATGCCTTTGGTGACGCGGAGCCGTCTGTGTAAACATGAACATATGAACATATGTCTGGTATTCTGACCAGATGTGCGCGAGAGCAAGTTGTTGTAGTCCACTGACGGGAACCAATGATTTCTTTCAAGGCAGCGGAGTGCACTTGTGAAACTGCTGTCCGGCCGCTCATGTAGAACCGACGTCAATGGATGACAATGGTGTCGTGTCAGTAAGCGGAAATACATACGAAGTGGTTCGTGGGACAGGTATATTGATAATGGGCATACGTGGGCTTCCTCAATTATGCCTTTGTTGGAGGCACACCGTGGCAACCCGAGGCATATTTTGAGTGCCTGCGCTTGGACGCTCTCTAATGTCCGCAAGCAGGAAATGCTCAAGTTTGAGAGTATCGGAAGGTTGTATCGAATGTAGCCTACGAAAAAGAGACTGATAATGTTTCAGTAATGAGCCTTCCGTGGGGCCCCATTTGATGCCTGTTGCGAAGCGAAGAACATGGAAAAACAGATTAAGTTTTTGCTTCAACATATTAACATGCCTCGTCCATGACAAATCGCGGTTGATGATAATGCCAAAGAATCTGTGGTGGGAGACATAAGGTATTATGACACCGTTAATGGAGATCGGGTAGCGGCAGACGGATTTGCGCGTGAATGCAACCACAGTGCGTTTTTTGGCAGCTAAGCGCAAACCCTGACGCCGTATGTGTCGTGAAGTAGATGACACAGCCCGTTGTAATTTGTGACGTAGTTGTGAGCGTGGGGTACCAGAAGCCCAGATGCAGATGTCATCTGCATATGCACTGATGTGGATGTGAGGTGGAAGTTCGCTCACCAGGCCAATCAGTGCCGCATTAAATGCGGTAAGAACTCCTCCCTGAGGAACTCCACGGCATACCTGATGACGGTTAGTCTCTCCATCAGGCGTGGACATGTAAACGAAACGGCCGCTGAGGTAGCTCACAATCCACAGGTAGAGCCGGCCGCCAATACCCAAGTCATCTAGGGCATCGAGAATGGCCTCATGGAGGATGTTGTCGTAGGCCCCTTTGATATCTAAGAAAACAGCGACGACGAGTCGGCGTTGACGTTTTTCATGTTCCACTGTCGTAACAAGGTCAATGACGCTGTCAATTGAAGAACGACCTCGCCGAAAACCGGTCATCATGTTCGGATAAAGATCATTTCTTTCCAGAAACCATTCGACCCTCGCCAGGACCATTCGTTCCATTCCTTTTCCAACACAGCTGGCTAATGCAACTGGGCGGTATGAGGTAAGCTCATAAGGAGTCTTTCCAGGCTTCAAGAGAGCAACCACGCGGCTGATCTTCCACTGCGGCGGAACAATACCGGAGACCCATGTTTCGTTGTAATAATTGAGCAGCGCAGTGCGACCAGTCCTGCCAAGGTGAGATAGAGACGAGTACGAGATCCCGTCAGGGCCAGGAGCAGATGAATGCCGACACGACGCAAGATCAGCCTCTAATTAGGGCATCGTAAAGAGCAAGTCGTAGTAGTCACTTGAAGAAGGTGGCGCACAAACTTCGAATTGGATCGAGGTTGGTTGAGTTGTGCCCACAATCATTTTGCAGAAGTCGTCCGCTACCTCTACATCGTTGCGGCATTGGAAAAGGGCCAGAGCTCTGAAAAGGTACCTTTCTTGTGGGGGAAAACGTAGGCGCCTGACTACATGCCAAATACGTGACAGCGGCTTGCGAGGATCCAGTGATGAGCAGAACTTTCCCCAGCGCTTCCTTCCTAATTTCTCGAGATCGCGCTTTATTTGTCGTAGAGCTCGGCGACAAAGGGCGAGATTGTACGTGGATTTCGTCCTTTATTTCCTTTCAGCGCGCCGTCGGACTGCGCGCAACCTCTCGAATTCCACGTCGATAGGAGACCCCGGTGTAGGTGCACATATGTTCCGCGTGGCCTCACCAAGGGCGGACGTGATCAAGTCTTCTATTTGGGTTGGTGACTCGAGATTCGCACAGGAATTCTCCGCGAATGTCTTAAAAGTGGGCCAGTCTGT
Source organism: Dermacentor variabilis (assembly GCF_050947875.1). NCBI lineage: Eukaryota > Metazoa > Arthropoda > Arachnida > Ixodida > Ixodidae > Dermacentor > Dermacentor variabilis. Next base: position 107,076,777 of record NC_134573.1, read on the forward strand.
GCACCGCACATGAGACGAAGTGGTAGGTGCGAACCACTTTACGCAGATATACGTTGGTATGTGATCACTGCCATGTGTTTCCACATCACTGAACCATCTAATAGAACACTGTAGTCGTGAGGAAACAAACGTCAGGTCCAAGCAGCTACTGTAGGACGTGCCACGCAGAAACGTAGGAGAGCCATCGTTAATATTGACGAAATCCTGTGAGTCCATAAAGTCGGACAAGGCTTTGCCTCGGTTATTCATTACTGTACTTCCCCATTGGGGGTGATGAGCATTGAAGTCGCCCACAATAATATGGGGAGCTGTGCAACTCTGGATTGCTGAGGACAGATACGAGAAATCAATGTGATCTCTGGGTGGAATGTAACCGCCGAGTATCGAGAAGACCCGTCCTTTCAGCGTTAATGTCAAGCAAATGTAGTGGTTCGTGTTATGGGGCTGGAGGGCATGGCGGTAGTGTGGAATATCTAGGCGTATGCACACTAATACCTTGCTGGTTTCATCAGCTTCTAGAGACCACAGCAATACATATCCAGAAAGGCGGAAAGCAGAAGGCATGTTGGGCTCACATATAACAATCACGGGGAAGCGGTATTTCTGGACGCGCTGTCGGAAGCCACTTAGGCAACCACGCAGGCCTCGGGCATTCCACTGCATCACTACACTGCGACGTATGTGCATCGACACAGAGGAGGGGTTTTGTGGTAGCGCCATAATGAATTACTGCAGTGCCGCCAAGAGCGGCTCAATTGCATCCAAAAACTGAACAACAACCCTTGCTGTTGGCGTATTGAGGCCTGAAAGCAGCGTGCGCATGGAATGTAAGAGTTGTTTCAGAAGAACGTTCACCTGATGGCCTTCCGGCTTGTCCTTATTGTCCGCTGGAACGGCACGGAATGATGGACGCGCTGGTTCGACGACTTTGGATGACAGAGCAGGCCATTCCACATCAGAGGCGGTGGATAATGTACCCGCATCTTTTTGAACCACCGTGGTAATATGGGGCACTGCAGCAGGCGGCGTCTTCTCATTCTGCGGCTCAAGACGTTGAGGCAACGAACCTGAGAGTTGCTGTGACGGCAGCAGAGACAGACTAGTGACGTGTGACTCTGAGCGTCGGCGTCGGGAACGACGTTTGCGGCGACGAATAGACGCGGCCGCTTCTTGGTGATTTGAGTTGTCTTTTACCATGTTCTTCAGGATAAGCCTTTCGTTCTTCATCCTGGGACAGTCTTTAGCCGTCGCCTCATGAGCGCAGAAGCAGTTGGTGCACTTGACTGTCTCCGTCTTGCAAGTGTCATGCTGGTGTGATCCGCCGCATCGACGGCAGGGTATTTCGTTTCTGCAAACAGCACTCACATGGCCGATCCTGTTGCATTTGTGGCATTGAACATGCTTGGGAACATACAGACGGACAGGATGCCGCACATAGCCCACCTTGACGTGGGATGGGATAGAGTCGGCTTCGAAAACTACTTTAACACACTGTGATCGGCCGAAACGATGAATGTCGACTATCCTGGCCGTAGAATTGATGAGTGTCCGCAGGTCGCTGTCCGTTATTTCAGAGTCTACATCTGTAATAACTCCAGCGGAAGACCGTTTTCCGTGAGAGAGATAGGGGCGGACCGGCATACCGCCTAACACTCCAATTTCTTTCAGTTTGTCCATGGATGCCCGAGATTTCACATCTACCGTAAGGACATTCTTCCAAGCGTTGATTCTGACCTCTTGGACTTGTCCCGGAATCAGCTGGTCGAAGAATTGGGACAGCCGCTGTCTGTTGATGGTATTCCAATTAGCGTCTCCGTTGTGGCTACGAAAGGCACAGAGAACCCGTCAGGTGCGTCAACATTCTCTGTAGGCAACTCCCTCGCTGCTGATGTCTGGCGTAACTCGCCAAGTTTGTCAACAGTCTTTGTAGTCGACTCACCAGCTGTTGATGTCCGGCGCAGCTTCCTTTTAAGGCGGCGCGATTCAACAGGCGTGAAGCTGCTACTGTCGGAATCCATGTCAGTCACCGTGGAGTCATCTGTCGAATCTGGAAGCTCCACGTCGGTGACGGCCGTAGCACAGAAGGCATCAGCCGGCCGAGCAGTAGCTGGGTCAACTGCGTCGACGGGAAGCTGCACCGGACGTGTGCCCGCCATCCCGAAGGATGACGCGATCACTGTGTACCCACAAAAATAAAAAGCTACAGAAAAGTGGAACAGCCGAAAACACAGACGTTCTCTATCGTCACTTCTTCTTCTTCTTCCAGTTCTCCTTTGGTTGGGGTTTTCACAAGACCCTACAGTTTCTTTACCTTTGCACCCTAGTAGAAGCTGTCAAAGACCTCTTATGATGGGTGCTTACTTACACCCTCAGGGTGTTGTCTCTGGAACAAGTCTGTTTACACACTTATGGGTCTAAAAACATTGACTCCATGCCGTGTAGCGGCCGAAATGCTCCGCTACATTGTATGATCTTTAAACTCGTTTGTCTTCGTGAAGCCTTTGCTTAGGGGCCCACACTGATACTAATCTCGTTTCTGACGCCATTACAAACGGTCGTGTTAGATTATACTTGTAGAAGATACTCGGATATGACAAATGAGAGATCCCTCCTCAATGATCCAAATCTGTGTTACACTCCCGAGGTCAGACTTTTAAGTGAAGGCATATCCTAAGAATATACGTTTTTGATTTAAAACTCACGCACTGACAGACGCCATTGCAAAAAAGACAGCACGGTGAAGAAGAACAGAAGGTGAAGAAGAAACATCGAAATAAATCGGCAGCCTTGGGATTCCAATCCTTTCAAGGTTACTTGCACGAGGCTGTCTCATTGTTCCGAATCTCTGAAAAAATATTTCGAGAAACGTTATTTTAGCCAATTGACAAATTTAAATAAAAAACTTGAAGGTACTGTATATGACTCATCAGCTAAACACTACTAGCTGAACCTTTAAGAAAAATGCGACTATCAGCAATTTAAGTATTTAACAAGGACATTACGCGTATGATCAGACGATATACAAAACACTCAGGAATAAAATACAGGAATACATTCAAATGAGCTATGGAACGTACATTACACGCACAATTTTCTCACTGTTCTTGTAAATTCGTGCGTTTGTATGTGTAGCGGGGAAGCAATGCACAAATAACACGCATCGCTGGGCGCGGAAAGAAAACATGTCCTCCTAGCTTCTATTCACCTTAGTGTACGTCATATATAGCGAGTGCTCTCGCAGAAAAAGGCAGATTTGCAAAAAAAAAACCTTATGAAAAGAAGGAGGCACGCAAAACAAACAGCACGTGGCATCTCCAGCCATGTGCCTATTCCCTTCACTTCAATCTCTGGTTCCCAGCTCTTTCGATATGACAGTTCACTCAAAGCAACCGAGCGTACAGTTGTTCAAAAACCAATAAAATGAACGAACCCCACAGATTACAGCCATCGACCGCGTCATTTCTAGACAAACGGACTAACCATAATGTAACAAACGAAAACTTGGAATGGGAGCAAAGAACCGCAGATTATTGGTAACCTCAGCCGCTTAAACTACACAAAGCACTGTTGCCTTCTTTTTTCTTTCATTTTAGGCCCTATTGTTGCTCTATTTTATTTTAGCTCTTTGTCGGTTGGGAAAAGCGGCATTGCAATCGTTGCTCTCCGTTCTTCCCGAGGAAAGCAGTACTTTATGTAACGTCTCTTTCTCGCGGCTGGGGGAATGACTTTCTCAGATTTTTCGAGAACTAGTCAGGTCACTGATCGGCTGATTGCGACGCGTTGAACCAAAATACTTGCAAGATAAACAAAAGGGCAAGAGCAATAAGCTTACCTTCAGCCACTGGAAAACATCTCTGGTAGCACAGCACTCCCATCAGCGACCAGTTTATGCTCGTTCCCTTTTAGTGGACAGGTATTTTTGGAGTTTCTCAACGGGATTCGTTTCGCAACGTAAAACTTTATAGAGATCGACTATTTCACAAAACGCACGCATTTTGAATTGAAATGAAAACTCGAGCTGACGTGAACTACTCGTTAGCACTGAACCCAATAACATAACGCACATCATGATAAAAAAGATGAGATAGAAGGAACGCAATATTTCGGCAGAACTCATCTCCCGATAAATAAAGACGTTAATTTGTTTAGCATTAAATTGATATAGCAACACAAACTATTTACCCTAGAAACTAGTTATGTACGAGCCGTGCACTACAGCGGGAATGCTCTTTTGCATTTCCCTATCAAAAATCGGCGTCATCTAACGCCGCCACAGCGAAGCCTGCGCGTAGCATCCGAAATGCATTGCGCTCTGGTGCGTTCCAACGCCGAGAAACGCATCATGCCGTAAACGGGCTCACTCTTGCACTTCTTTCTGGACACGCTACGCCAAATTGTGGCGCTGTCGAGAAGTCTACGACAACAGCAAGATAGGCAGTCATAGATAGGCTTTCGCCTATTGCAGTTTAGCTAAGCACGATGTCCATACATTTTTTATGTCTCCTTGCGATCCTGTTCGGCTTTCACCTTGCGTTGCAGTGTTAGCGAAGACCGCCAGGCTGTTTCGCCCTTCATAGCGATGCAGACTTGAGCTTCAGGTGCTAAACCATACCGTCCAAATGACCTAGCCCCTCGAACACGTGTTCGCAAGGCTTCGCGGAATCCTTAAGTTCTAGTTGCTCGACCGATGAGACACTTCAACAAATTTGCCATATGTCTCCTGTGGTGTCCAGGGCTCAAGGCGGTGGCAATAACCTGGTGACTGGGGCGCTGGTCTGCAGGCGTTGTTGCTGTTCACCCGTTATCCATGATCGTACTAGCACGGACCTTCGAGCCGCCCTCGTTGGCTTCCTATCTGTCCACTTTTCTTTTACAGGCTGCGTGCATCCGCCGCAGTCCAACGACTTCTTACACCATGTGGTTTCCACAAGGTCAGGTGCCTCGAAAGTACGCTTTATTAAACGAAACACACTTTTATATACATACTGTCAAAAGGGTCGTTACAGCGAACTGAGTACGTGTATGTATGACTGTACCCTGCGTCACAGTTTTTTCATTCTTTCTTTATATAATCGTTGAAATATGTTGTATATTCCGAGAAATTTGATGGATAGACACCGACAGACTTCTCGGTCAAGAGAAAACTGTAATGCCTTGAATCTGCAGAAAAATGAATAATTCCCGAAGTTAGGACTTTTAAGCGTTCTAATATTGTGCACGTATACGTTTGGTAGCTTTACAAGCGATAAAGAACAATTAAACAAGTTCATCCGAGAGAACACCCATAGAAATCCATAGGGCCCCATAATATATACATGGGGAAGCCTACACCTGGGGAGGGGGTGACACCACTGAAATTTATGGGTGTGCGAACTTGCAGTTTGGAGGTGGACCAACGTGAACTTTGAGGATGGGTCAACTCGAAATTTCGGGGTGGCCTAACTTAAATTGGAAGGACAACTTAAAATTGGGCGTGAGTCAACTTGAAATTTAAGCGTGGGCCAACTTGAAATTTTGGCAATGCCAATTCAAATGCGGCGATGTGAAATCTGTAAATTTGGTGGTTGGCCTATTTAAAATTCGGGAAGGGGCTAACTTGAAATTTACAGGCTACCCAACTGAAATTTTGGGGAGAGATACCTTGATATTCGGAGGTCAGCCATGTTGAAATTTGCGAGTAGGTTAAGTGAAAGTCCGAGGTACACCAATTTGAAATCTTGGGTGGAGCAGCCTGAAATTTAGGGGTTGGCTTACGCCTACTTATACAACTCTTTTTATAGAAACTTTTTCTCTCAAAATCGCGTAAAAGGAATTTTTCTCCTTTTGCTGGCCTGTCCTTAATGAAAATTCTGCGGAAACATCACATTTTATTCTCAGGATATCTTATTGCAGCAATTTACACAGGTAATTACTTAGTTTCTATGAAGAAAAGCCCTGATTTTACCTTTGTTTGTGCGGAAAGCAAACCCTACCGAGACGGCGCTAGGCTCAACTTCGTTCGCCGCGTGACGGCTGCTGCAGAAAGCACTCGTTCTGGCAAAGTTAACACGTGTTGTAGAGGAGTGGGTAACATACGGCAACCTTCCTGGAACGGCGGCATTCGCCGCTGGTGTTAGGTGTCGAAACAAGTTGCATTTAACACTGGCATGTCAGCAACATTTTCCGCAATTTTCGTGCTTAAATTCGAGGCAACTGTTACAACCTTTATAATAAGCAACTCGGAACATCACATTCGATGTTTCTCCAAAATTTCAATAAAGGGAGGGCAGCAATAACAGCAAAATCATTTCTTCTATGATTGTAAGAGAAAAAAAAAGCGTGCCACTGTATGAGCAGGTCACAATCGCTTAACAGTACACGGACCTCAAGAGTCAAAGAATAGGACCACCGAGCTTCTGCTACCTGTCCATGGATCCGCTGCATGCTGCGCCGCTTTATTTGGATGCGTCTCTTCCCTTCAACCGACAACATGGGGCAGCATCGGATAACCCGGCAGTTGATAAGAGCGCGCATTTCAAAGGCAACTTGGGCCGCGGCGCAGCTTCTTGGGCGCAGTGCTTTTTGACCATGTTTGCTCAGGTGGTGATGCTCTCCGCCTTGGGCTTGCAGCCACCCGCTTCTCTCGAGCGAGCCTTCCTGCCACAGACTGGCGAAATGCCAGAACCACCGAGCTTCTGCCACCTATCCATGGATCCGCTGCATGCTGCGGCGCTTTATTCGGATGCGTCGCTTCCCTTCAACCGACAACATGGGACAGCATCGGCTAACCCGGCTGTTGATAAGAGCGTGCATTTCGACGGCAACTTGGGTCCCGCGCTGCTTCTTGGGCGCAGCGCTTATTGACCATGTTTGCTGAGGTTAGTTACTATGAAACTTGTTTCGACCGTGACAATGACTTTTACGTCTTAGCAGTGCCGTGGATACCCCATTTTTTAGGCGTGTACGTTTGACTGCCATGTAACTTAGGCGTCTTCTCTTGTGTAGTGGCGATATTGAACCAAATCCCGGCCCTATGACTACGGCACAGGAAGAAAAGTTGGAGTTTGTTTATGGAGCCGTTTCACAGCTTGAAGCCAATAATGCTAACATTCTTGAATCAGTGAATAAAATCTTGCACATTCACCTAGCTCTAAGAACAATTTAGAATCATTGACAAAAAGAGTACATGAGCTTGAATGTAAAGTACAGTGGGTTGCATCAACGGGAGCCCCCGCAAGTAAACAGGGCCTCTCAGACCTTCGAGCCAAAATTGATGACTTGGAAAATCGTTCCCGAAGATCAAACGTTATATTCTATGGAATTGACGACGGGGAACAATTTCAAACGTGGGAATCGTCTGAACGCCTTGTGCGTGGCTTTTGCACGAACCGACTTGACTTTCCGATTTGTTCACAAGCCAGGGCTCACCGCATAGGTCGCTTCACCTCAAATAAAAAGCGCCCCTTCATCCCTAAGCTTTTTAATGACAAAGAATTCGAAACATTTCTGAGCAAAGGCTTCAAACTAAAAAAATAAGCCCTGCAGTGCCGCACGGTACTCTTCTGAGGCTGTGCGGGACAAGTGCAGAAAGTTATTGTAGTTTTCAAAAACACTAAGGAAGGAAAGTGATCGTGCACGTCTTGTTTTTGATAAGCTGTACCTAAATGACGACACTTAAATTTGGGACACATGTTCTAATTGTGTAGTGCGTGTACCACGCACCGACGTAAGCTCAGCAATCGCCCCAACGACGACATGTGCCCCTTCTAAGCGTCTAGCACATGTAACCACACCATCTCGTCCAGACGGAAAGGTGCCTTTCTTCTACACTAATACCAGAAGTGTTCTTTCTAAAAGTGCTGAGCTATCTTCAATTATAGACTCAAGTTCGCCTTCCATCATCGCACTAACAAACGTGGCTTAGCGATACTGTTTCCGATAGTAATATTCTGGTCTGTAAAGTAGATTTCAACTTTTTTCGCTGCAATAGAAAGGATTGAAGAGGGGGTGGTGTGCTTATTGGAATCTGTAAAGATTTCATTGCTATACCTATCCTTGTTGATGGTGTTTTTTATCGCCCTGCCAGACATGAATGCGACCTTCGAAAGGGAATTTCATCGCGTTGGTGGTGAAATATGCGGGCGGTTTCCAAATGCGGTTCTTACAATCTTCGGAGACTATCCAAATATTCAATGGTCTACACTATCTGTTTCAGCCAACGATACTCAGGCACACGAATTTCTTGATTCTTGCCTTGTTATTTCGTTGTGCCAGGTTATTGAAAAACCTACATATTGCTAGAGCACATGCGCAAACATTCTTGACATAATTTTAACTTCTCGTCCTCACCTGTTTACTGACATAGCCCATCTCGATGGTATCTCGATCATGACAGAATTACTGGAAGCGTAACTTCACATAAAAAAGAGAATTGCTGGAAGGTGTATAAGGTGTTATAAGCGAGCCAACTTTGATGCAATATATATCGAATTTTCCCACTTCACGGAACATTTTTACGTGCCCTCTTGTCACGTTCCGTGAAAGATAACTGGCTTCAACAACAAAATACTTAAACATATTTCTTCTTGTATATATCGTTGCTTGGCAGCCATCTTTTCTCTGTCATTATCGTCAGGCACCGTTCCTCAGGACTGGCTAATAGCAAAAGTTGTGCCCATATTTAAATCAGGGGATCGGTCGTCCCCACCTAACTACAGATCTATATCTTTAACTAGTGTCATCTGTAAACTCTTGGAACACATTATACGCTCTCAAGTAATTATATATTTAGAGGAACAGAGTAACATCTTCAAATACCAGCACGGTTTTCGTAAGGGCTTCTCATGTGGAACACAATTTGCAGGATTTACTCAGGATTTACACTCATAATTGGACACCGGCATCCAAATTGGCACCATATTCCTTGCCTCCTTAAAAGCGTTCGATTGAGTTCCTCTACAACCAGCCCTTACTAAAAGTTAGACAGCTTAGTATCCCACTTGCTGCACCCACTTGTTCTGGTGTGGTGCAAGCTTTCCTCTCTAGTAGACAGCAGTTCACGTCGGTCAATAACTTTGAACCTGCTTTCGTGCCAGTCTCATCCGGTGTTCCTCAAGGAAGTTTGCTCGGTACATTGCTTTTCCTAATTTATAATAACGACTTACATTCCTCCTTCAAATATAGAGTTAGGCTATTCGCTGACGATTGTGTTATTTACTGCAACAACTCTCCTGAAGCTGACCGCCAATCTCTGTAATCTGACCTTGACTCCTTAACTTCGTGGTGCACAACGTGGCTAGTGAGATTAAATCCTTCAAAAACTAAATTGATGTCTTTCACTAAAAAAGCTTCTTGCATTCCAACGTGTTACTTGCTATATAATACTTCAGTGGAACTTACGACCACGTACAGATATCTTGGAGTTAACTTTCAGTCTGACCTGTCCTGTCATAACCATAATACCGTCACCCTTGCTTCATCAAACCGTTCACTTGGCTTTCTACAACGTAATTTGAAACAAACCCCATCACACTTACGTAAACTGGCTTATATCTCTTTAATGCGTCCTAAAATAGAATATGCCTCAGCCATTTGGGATCCTCATCAAGACTACATTATGAAAAACATCGAAGCCCTGCATAACCGAGCTTTGCGGTTTATTTTTTCGGTTTACGCACGTCACACCAGCGTCACTTCATTGAAGAATCGTGCAGAACTGCACGTATTATCATGTCGTCGTAAACTAGCTCGCTTATCACTTCTTCATAAGCTCTACCATCACGCATTACTTCGCGAAGACTTCTTTAGGCCACCCCCTGCAATCTTTTCCCGCGTGATCACTCTTTTAAAATCGAACGCTTCATTCAAATCGTGCGCTTCAGATAGTTCATACCGCGCACCATAACCGAGTGGAAAAACTTGCCTTCACACATCGCTACCGTCACCGACATAAATGAATTCCAGAAACTTCCAATCATTAATGAAAGTCTGTAAACCTTTCTTGTGTCATGACCCCCCGACATTTTTTTACACTGCAGATGGTGTTAAAAATGTTCTTTCCTTCTGTATAAAATGCATATCTTTATGCTTATCATTCTTATTTTTCTTGTGGTGTTCTGCCTTTTCCTTTTAAATTCACGTTTTGTGTTGTTTTCTGATTTGTTATACATTAATGGCCTGAATGCTTTCTATGAACCAATTACCCTCCATATTGCTGTGCTTCTGATTCGTATTCTTTTTTTTTGCACACTTCTGATTGTTATTAGTGCCACAACAATCGTATTGGCTTATTATGATTATGTTCTGTGATTATGGTTTGTCAGTTCCCGTTATTTTCCGTTTTTGCTTGACTTATTGCTCATTTATTACATCTGTATGCGTTACTGCACCCCCCTATGTTATACCCTCCTGCGGGAGGGCCTTTAGCGGTATTCTGAATATATATATATATATATATATATATATATATATATATATATATATATATATATATATATATATATATACATATATACATATATATATATATATATATATATATACATATATATATATATATATATATATATATATATATATATATATATATATATATGTATATAACATTACATAAAAAGAAAGACGAATGTTATGGCACATATGTCTTTACTGTCGTTTCGGCAGGAGGACCGGCCTTTGTCTCCGATGATAAAGCCGGTCCTCCGGCAGGAAGTTCAGCAAACATATGGGCCATAAGTTCATGTTTTTTTCTGTTTGGAACGTTCGGAACCATTCCACTTGTATGCATATATGTAATGCAACTTCAAAAATACCAAAATTCACACGACTGTAAGCAATATGCCATCGTTCTCCTTCATTTCGAAAGTGTACTACTTTAAAGTTCGGTTCAAGCTATTGGCACGTCTGGTATTAGAGCTGTACGCCCATCTTGACACCCTTTATAGAGGGTTTTAAATCACGAAAACTAAGAAAAAGTGTTTGGGTAGCTTCGTTTTGTTGGGGTTTTCACAAGACCCTGCAGTTTCTTTAACTGGCCACCTCAGCAGTAAGTGTCAAAGAGGCACCCCCTACACCATTTATGATAGGTGCTTATTTAGATCCTTAGGGTATTGTTTCTGGAAGAAGTCTATTTACACCCTTTTGGTTCTAAAAACATCGAATACGTGCCGTGTACCGCCCGAAAAGCTCCGCTACATTTTGTGTTTGTTCAACTCGTTTGTCTACCGTTGCTTAGGGGCCCGCATTGATGCGAAACTCGTTTCAGACGACATTACAAAATGTCGTGGCAGATTATATTTGTAGAAGATGCTCGGATATGATAGATGAAAGATCCCTCGTCAATGATCCAGAATTGTGCTACACTGCCGAGGTCCGACCCTTAAGTGAGGGCGCATCCTAAGAAGAAACGTTCCTGATTTTAAACTCGCGCACTGACAGGCGCCATTGCAAAAGTGAAAGTACACTGCAGAAGCACACAAGGTGAAGAACATACACGCACTCGTAAATCGTCAGCCTTGGAATCCTAATCCTTTCAAGGTTACTTCACGAGGCTGTCTCATTGTTCCGAACCTCTGAAAAAAAATATTTTAAAAATGGTATTTTATCCAATGGACAAATTTAAATAGAAAAACTCGAACGCACTGTATATGGCCCTATATATATACAGCTAAGTACTACTTGCTGAACCTTTAAGAAAAATGCGACTATCAGCAATCTAAGTATTTAACAAGGACATTACGTGTATGATGAGACGACCACCAATATAAAGAACACTCAGGAATAGAATAGAGGAATACATTCAAATAAGCAAGAGAACGTATATTGCACGCACAATTTTCTCCCCATCCTTCTTAATTCGTGCGTTTGTATGTGTAGCGGCAAGGCAACGCACAGATAACATGAATAGCAGCGCGCGTACAAAAAAAACATGTCCTACCAGCTTCTCTTCGCCTTCCTGTAAGTCATCTATAGCGAGTGCTTTCGCAGAAAAAGACGTATTTGCAAAAAAAAAAAACTTATAAAAAGAAGAAGGCACGCGAAACTAACAGCACGTGGCATCTCCAGCGCCATGTGCCTATTTCCTTTATTTCAATCTCTCGTGTTCCCAGCTCCTTCGACGTGACAGTTCACTCAAAGCAACCGAGCGTACAGTTGTTCAAAACGCAATAAAATGGATGAACCACAGAAATTGCAGTCATCGACCGCGTCGTTTCTAGACAAACGCACTAACCGTAATGTAACAAACCAACGATTGGAATGGGAGCAAAGAACGGCAGATCATTCGTAGTCTCAGCCGCCTAACCTACCCACAACACTATTATCTCCTTTTTTTTTTCCTTTTGGGCACTATTGGTACAACATTTCATTTCAGCTTTTTGTCGGCTGTGGAAAACGGCATTCCGCTGGTTGCTTTCTGTTCTTCCCAAGGGAAGCAGTACTTTAACGTTCTCTTTCTCACGGCTGGGCGAATGTGTTTCTCAGATTTTTCGAGAACTGGTGAGCTCATTGATCGACTGATTGCGATGCGCTGAACCGAAAATAATTGCATGATAAACAGACAAGCAAGAGCAATAAGCTTCCCTTCAGCCTGGGGAAAACATCTCTGATAGCACAGCACTCTCATCAACGACCAGCTTATGACCGTTCCCTTTTAGTGGACAGGCCTTTTTGGAGTTTCCCAACGGGATTCGTTTCGCAACGTAAAACTTTATAGAGATCGACTTACTGTTTCATGAAATGCACTCATTTTATACTTAAATGAAAACTCGAGCTGAGGTGAACTTCTGATTAACACTGAACCCCCAAAAAATAACGCAGCGTCACGATAAAAAAGATGAGAAAGAAGGAACACAAAATTTAGGCAGAGCCCCATCTCCCCATAAATAACGACGGTAATTTGTTTAGCTATAATTCGATAAAAGCGTAGAAACGAGTTATGTATGAGGCTTGTAGTGCAGCGGGATTTCTATTTTGCATTTCCCTAACGACACTCGACGCCATCTAGCGCCGCCGCCGTGAAGCCTGCCCGGGGCCTCCAAAATGCATTGCGCGCTGGTACGCACCAACGCCGAGAAACGCATCATGCCGTAAACGGGCTAGCTGTTGCACTTCTTTCTGGACACGCTACGCCAAACTGTGGCGCTGCCGAGAAGACTGCGACAACAGCAAGAGAGGCAGTCATAGATAGGTCTTCGCCTATAGCAGTTTAGCTCAGCAAAATGTCCATAAATTTTTGATGACTCTGTGCGGTCCTGTTCAGCTTTCACCTTGCGTTGCAATGCTACTGAAAACCGCCGTTCTGGTACGTGCGAACGCTTTGAAACGCGTCGTGCGATAAACGGGCTCACGCTTGTACTTCTTGCTCTACACACAACGCCTAATAGTGGCGCTGCCGAGAAGACCGCGCCGGGCCTCGGCGAGCGCTGAGACTTGTTCCCTCGCTTGCTGCATACTCAGCTGCGTATACTCAGCGATCCAAGCTGGCGAGAGCTTTACTAAAAGGCGAAAAAGGCCCAGTGCATTTATGATGCAGCTCGCTAAAGCGCTGGCATGGAAGACATTATTGAAAGGAAGCACGTACCGAGTGCACTTGCGGCACCGCCTGTTAAAGTGCCGTGTCATGATCCTTGAGGCATCCTTGTGACGTGGGTTAGATTCTACTCTATATAGGTTAAATTAAGGAATCTATTATTAAGCGATAATTAAGGCATCGGCGTCTGTAGTGTGTGCTTTCTTTCTGTGTGCTGTCCTCAAAACGCGACGTTATACCCATGTTCCATCAGGCCAGTTACCATCTAGCCTATTCTAGTCTGTTAAGTCTGTCTGTTAACCATGTAGTCTGTTAGGTCTTTTCACGCACTTCACGCACTTTCGAGCCTATCTATCTATCTATCTATCTATCTATCTATCTATCTATCTATCTATCTATCTATATATCTATATATCTATCTATCTATCTATCTATCTATCTATCTATCTATCTATCTATCTATCTATCTATCTATCTATCTATCTATCTATCTATCTATCTATCTATCTATCTATCTAACCGTTTTCCTGCGTCACTGCATACTCTGTGGTACAATAATTATCGGGTTGCTGTGCTTAGTTAAGAGGGACCAGCTGTCGTTGCTCAGTGGCGCTGGGCTGCTGAGCACGAGGTCGCGGGATCGAATCCCGGCCACGGCGGCCGCATTTTGATGGAGGCGAAATGCGAAAACATCCGTGTACTTAGACATAGGTGCACGTTAAGCACCCCGGGTGGTCAAAATTTCCGGAGTCCTCCACTGCGGCGTGCCTCATAACCAGGAAGTGGTTCTGGCCCGTAAAACCCCATAATTTATTTATTTTTTGGTAATAGGGTTCGTAAGGAAGCATCGGACCAACTTTGGCCACTGAGTATGCACCAATGTGAAAGTAAGTGCCGTTCTTCAACGAACGTCTGTCACGCCGACACAGATCACCGTAGTTCGGGACTGGATAGGTGCCTTTGCTTGAAGAAATTTTTGACGCCGATTTGGAGCAATATATTTGAGCTACTCTGTCTGTGCTGGTCTTCAGTGGGCCTCTTGGAAGCCAGCCTGGGTCAATGACTATGTGCTAGTAGGTGTGCGCTCTTCAATGAACATCTTTGACGCCAACTTGGGTAACTAGGTACGTGCCGCTGGGAATGTGCCGGTCTCCAATGACGGAAAAGAACCATTAGGTTTCTTCGATACTAAAAGGAATCAAGGCCACGCCACAAGGATTTCTTAACGAGAGCAACCCGAGGCTTTAGCAGGCTGCGCCAGAAATGCAATGGGTATGTGCCGCTCTTCAATGAACCTCTCACCAACTTCGGTCGCGGAGTGCGTGCCACTAAGTGTGCGGCAACAGAGTGAACAAGTATGAGTTTTCCCTGGAAGTGGCGCGCCACGCGTCTCGTCTCGGAATCCATGCGCAGAATTCTCGGTAGTGACACTAAATGGCGCGGCCTTCGGAAAGAAGCGCGAGAGGTGAGCCTGGTTAACCTATGAAGTGTTTCTCAGCATTTGTGCGCACGGGTGCACCATGTATTACGGAGGCTACTCGTAGGCTTCGAGGCGGCAGTACTAGATTACGCCGAATGTTCTTAGGGAAGCGTGAAGGAGGAGTACGGCTGTAATACATGCCTCATATATAACTTGCTTTGACCATGCCAATACGTTGTGTCGCTGTATTGATTCAATGATGATACTTTACCGTCGACAGTTCTCGTGATGAGGGCGGCATGATGAGGATTGGGTAACGAAGCTGGAGTGACAATGGGGATGCAACGACCATGACGCCATGATGACGATCCTATGACAACAGATCAACCATAGTGACTGTAAGACTGCGATCACATGATGACGAATGCATGAGGAGAGTCGAATGGCAAATATGGAAGGACGACGATGCAATGACCACAACTGCTTCACGAACGCGATCACATACCTAGTGGCCTAAGCTTCTAGAAAACTTGAGTCACTAGGCCGGCCTAAAGGGCGTGACGACGATGGCATAACGAGAGTCAGATCACGAAGCTGAAATGACGACGATGGAATCATCATGATAACATCACTCCTACGTGCATGTGCCAATGAGCCCAAACCATTAGACAACTTGGAGCACTGGGTCGGTGTAAGAGACAAGAGAGATAGATACATAGGCATGCTCAAAACAGCTGAAGTAGGCCAATAATGCAAATTTCATTAAAAGATACCTAAAAAATGCGCCAGAATTCATCTCACGAAAGGCTGTCGACAGTACAGCATTTAGCATTGAATCAATAGCGACACACCGTATCGCCGCCGTCGAAACGACTATTGTGTGAATAGCGTACTACAGCGGCACTCCTCTTTTCCATTTTCCTAAGAGCACGCGGTGTCATCTAGTGGTGCCACCACGAAGCCTGCCCATGGCTTCTGAACTGCATGACGCGCCGTTGCTTGCGAATGCTGGGAAACGCGCAATGCGGCAGCCTGGGTCTTCTCGCGCTTGCTTCTAGACATGCAACGCGATGTAGTGGCGCCGCCGACAAGTCTGCGCGTCGCCTGCGAGACGAGAAGCGTGGCGCGCCGGTGCGTAGGAACGCTGACAATTTTCCCCTCGCATGCCTCACTTCCAGTGACACATACGCAGTTTTACAAGCTGTGGAGCCCGTTAAAGAGCGGCACATATCCAGTGCATTCATGGCGCAGCTCGCTAAAGTGTAGGCATGAAAGTTCTTCATTGAAAAATGCTATATATTCCAGTGGATTTAATTAAAAAAAAGAAAAGAATAAAGGGGAAATTGGATTTGTGGCATAACCTGCCGAAACCCTGAGTGGCTGAACTTGGGGAAACCGTATTGCATTGGCTGTGTTCCGCTAAGCGTCAGATAAGTTTGTCATCTTTTTCGTCATTGTAGAGCGGCACACAACTACTGACGCACACCCTGTGACGCAAAACTCAATCGGACACAACTAGTGCTCAAGTCGTCGTCAAAGAGTTCCAATAGGCAGTAGCACATACCCATTGCCGCATCTATAGTGTTCCATGTCCGAGGGAAAGAAATTCGTTGAAGAGTGGGACATATGCACGCATCGCCATATACTCAGCCACTCAGGTTCGTCCGACGGTTGGTTGGTTTGAACTCTGTTCCTTCAGCACATAAGACCGATGCGCTCACCATTAGACCACGTACTATCCAGTTAACCAATAAGACGGGAAATCTGTTTAATGGAGACATAGATACGCAGATAACTCTCTAGAAGTGCTTGAACTATCTTAAGAATGCTCAAATGCCAATGGATTAGCAAGCCTCTTCAGGCATCGCTCAAACTTCGCCACACGACGGTGAAATCTCACCTATCAACGCATATCAGCAACACACGGGACGCCAGTAAAACAGCAGGTCGCAACGGAAGCACGTAACGTAAACCTGCGATTTTAATATGGGGCAAGATGTAGAGATCACGGCTTTCATACACTACCAGTCACACTAGACGCCGTTATTAGTGCTGCTTGTATGTGGAGCAAACAAGTACGAAGTCTGCTTCACCTCAAGGCTATATCGAAGTCTCTATCGTCCTCTAAGTGGGTTTAGAGAATACGTCGGAGGGGCGCTTGACACTGACAGGTCAGGAGCAATTGGTAGCGAGTCGATGAGAGGGGTAGAGATGATAGCGAGTAGTTAGGAGCAATGGAAACTGCTTGGTCTGCCGTCTATTAGTGGGCGCCTTCGAACAAATAGGGACTGCCAGCTTAAGTGTTTGGAAAACGCAACTGCCCCCCCCCCACCCCGTTAACCGGAACAGTCATTGACTCTGACAGTTGCTGACCGCCACCCTGACGGGTGCTTTCTCAAGAACACTTGAATTCTACATGTACTGGCATTAGCAAATGCCTGGGGCCGAGGGAGGAGGGGGGGAGTTACAGCCGATGAGAAGCTGCGAAGACAGCAAGTAGCACAGATCAAGTCAATTACGAGACAAATGTTATGGAAGAAAATTGTAGTTCATTACGAAAAAATAAGAAACAAAGGGCACCGGTGCTTGCAATCCCGTAGATATCAGAGGTTTTCGAAAGTAATATTGACAGCTTTCAGTTGAAGCGCATATGGGTTTGAGCAAAAAAACTCTACGAGCTGGACGCTGTGTCATTTGCTGCCATAACCTTAGCATGCCATCTTGATCCGGTTGAAATTGTTAGCAAGGGATTTGTTGTACACTTTGTTGCCAAGTCACATCAATTCTTCAGATGTGTGGATATCGGGCTTCGGTTGAACGTTCTTTTACTAAACTAAGATGAAACATGGTTGTACTCCACTACTCGCATTTAGTGATCGAAAAACAAGTGGCAGATAATATACACGTAAATGTGCCTTCGGTTCTTGTTTGTCCGATATCTGTGCCCTTTGCTGGGTTCATTAAACAGTTCGTAATATGAAATTCAGTTTTTGAAGTTTCCCCACGGCTGAGGTCTTGGAGCTACTTAACCATTGTTACACAAAAGCTTGCTTATAGCACTCCATGCTCACGTGCACCGAGGGACAATCCTGGCGGTGAAGCTGGAGAACTTGCCAACTGGACAACGTGACAGTCATCTCATTGATGGTGCAGGTTGCGTAGCCGGTGGGCAAATGGGAAAACTTTCTTGTACTTTCGTGGCGGTCTTTTTAATTCTTTCTTTCCGCAGTAGTTGACGCGCGATAAGTACTTTACGCATCTAGCAATGTGAGTCATTTATGAGTGACCCCGTACGACACAGGCGTTCTCGTTGGCGGTGGTTGATGCATTGGAAGAAAGCGAATGTCACCTCATGTAATAACTCTATGTAATTGATCCTCATTACTGTGTCTGTGTTTGCATTACAAATCCTTCTCTTCATCCCCACATTCCTGTCAAAGGCTTTCCTGTAATGATTACCGCAGCCTGGTAGGTCGAGCTTTTTTTCCAGTAAGATCCGTTACTCAACCTTTCTTTGTAGGAACTAAAGCGACGGAAGAAATGTGCAACATGTTTTCGTAGGAGGAGCCTGTCATGCACGGATTGTCATTGTTTACTTGTCGCTAAAACACTGCATAAAAAGAGATTACAAACTTTTGAACTCTATCTGTCATATGGGCAAAAAAAGCGTCTCATTTGGGTCCCCTTTCTAGATCCTCCACCAAGCGGCTAGCATTGACGTTTGCTATGAGCCCTGAGGTTCGAAAACACGTAATTACAGTGGTGGTCCAAGCAGTAACAGATTCGACAGTGAGGAAATAATCTGCACATGTAATCACTCACAGGGAGAAAAATCTCACCTCTTCTGAAATCGAGCCCGTGACTCTGACTTCGTAGTTTACCCTCCTCTCCGGGCGCGAATCAACTATCCTACAGCGAGAGCAGCCATTTTGTTGATGTGGATAGACTTATGCATAAAGTTCCCCTAAAGTACAGTGCCTGTGATAGCTAAATGTTCGCGTCTGAAAAAAAGTATGAGGACACGCTGTTTCAAGGAAGTGAAAGCAGAAGCCGTCTAGAGCCACAGTAACTGAAATTCACTTAACGCAGCGCCATTCCATTGCGACTATATGTGCAAAGAACATTTATCTATGTTGTACAATTGCTTTCTCCTTATTTTAGTTGTTCTCGTTTGCATGAAACCGCAATCTACTGGTATCACTGTGAAAACTAAATGAAGGTGCACTGAAGAATGGTTATGAGTATGAACTAAACATCGGTATTTGCAATAATATATTCTTGTAATGGTTTCTTGAATTCGTAAATTTTAAATGTTTTTATATCTAATAGTAATGCGTTCCAGAAAGCGAGGGATGGAAAATGGACGATCTGCATACCGTACTTAGGATTTATTTTGGGCAAAATGAAGTTCCTATTCACTGCAAACTTGGTAACATTGGTGTTTGTTAGAAAAAAATTCTGGTATCAAGCTATCGCATCGTGCGTAATTGATTTGTCAGAAGAAAAAGGTACCGAGGTTATATGTAACGAGTTCTGCGACTCAATTATTGTAATTAGTTTGTAAAAGATGTGCGGTGTTGTCGTTGTATAAGCTGAATGTAATCATTCTATTAGCCTGATTCTCTAGGATTTACAATGAGTTTAAATGCGTTATGTAACTGCTTCTCCAACAAGTAGCGGCGTGAAAAGTGAATAAACTAAAAGTAGAAGAATAGTAATATTTCATGGTCAAATATGTTTCGCGTTTTCGGAAGCACTCTAATCCCGTAGGTAATCTTTCGTTTTACTTTACTTATTGTTCAATAAATTTACGATCTCTTTCAAGTTCTACACCAAGGTAATTACAGGAAAAATCTTGCAAGGATAGGACTGCCCTCAAGAAAAATAGGAGGAATGGCATGAAGTGTGCGTTGGTATGAAATGAATAAAACAAATTTTGTTTTTGAAGGGTTTATCTGCAGCTCGTTAGTAGGGCACCACTCCTGCAGGCTATAGAAATCGTCATTGAGGTTAGATATTGGAGCTGTAAGACACTTATCAGAGTTAATCACAGTAGTAATGTCAGCATCAAGCATACATTTAGGAGAAGAAAGGCAGCTAGATAGATCACTGACACATGTTAGAAATAAAAGCGGACCCAGTATGGAACCCTGGGGCACGCTAGTATTAGCGAACATTGTTTTAGAATAAACGCATGAAATAGTTACTATACCAGCACCATGTTAAGTATTTTCGAAGTAACAATAGTGCTGGCCCGGTTATTCCTAATGATTCAAGCTTATGAAATAAGATACGATGATTGGTTTTCTCAAACGCTTGCGTTAAGTCCAAAAATACAAAAGCTGAATAATTACGCTTATCGATAAGGAGTTTTAGTTGATCGAGTAGCGCGAAATAAACAAGCTCCGTCCAGTAACCTGGGCGAAAGCCATATTGGAATGGTGAGAAAACGTTAAATTTTGTAAGCTAATTGGTTAAGGATTTTTCTATAACCCTCTTCATTACTTTGGTAAAATTGTAGCACACAGGTGAAGCGATAATTGCAACTTAAAGAGCGGCCTCCTTTCTTAAGAATTAGAGTGATCCTGCCTTGTTTCATTTTCCGTGGGAAACTGCCCGATTCGAACGTGATGTTGCTTGTGTCTGCAGCGACATCAATTATTAAGGGTGCAATTAATTTTATATGAGACGGGAGTAAGTCAACAATGCCGGCGCCGGTTATCTTCAAGTTTTTATAAGGTTTAGAACTTCCTGGGATGTGGTTAGAAATAAAAGGAAAGACTGTGACATGCGATGGTGCAAGGGATTCACATGCGCAGGTGCCTGTAGTTCACGGCCGAAATATAAAACATTAAACGCGTCAGCAATTTCTTTGGCGTTCTTGGACACCATGCCCTGATGACCAATTTCTGTTATTGTTTCGCAATCAGTGGTCCTACTTAAGGAGGAGTTCAAAATTTCCTATTTCTTTCTCACGTTTTTACCCCATTTAAAAAAATTTCTTTTGTACCATATTTTCCAGATTTTTTTTGTTTCGTTTCTTTTCTTTAATGTGGCGGTAAGGAGGTTAGAAAACTTCTTTCATTGAATGGTCAAATTTTAATTAAATGGTGGCCATTTCGTTTTCTAGTAAAGATAGTACTTTTTGGGCACTAATGCTAGGACCTTATCCGTTATTCGTAGCTTCTGAGGGAACGAAAATTTCTTTTTGCGTTTCACTTGATGGGAATGACGACCAAAACAGTATTTAAGCACAGAGATAAGGAGTGAAAATGCTCTTTGTGGATCTTTTCTAGAAGAGATGGGGACCAGTCAAGATTAGTCCGGTTTAATTTTGTTAATCTTATAATTCTTTAATAATCTTGTCTTGATTAATTATTCTTGATTAGTCTAGATTAGACTAGTCAAGGCTAGACACGGCTTCAAGGAATTATTATTCGTGTATTATAAATTTCGAGTACGTCATTTTTTAGGAACCATATGTATCGTGATAACTTAAAAATGCAGGATAATGGTCAGTTATCTCGGCCATTATAGAACACCTGCTTCTGCTGGATATGTCAAATTGAATTACTGCATAGTCAATAAATCTACCTATCTTAAATGAAATAGTCATAAGCAAAGGCATTAAAACAATCCGAATAATGTAAAGAGTTAGAAGGCGTACACTGGAGCAAGGGTAACGTTGATGTCGCCTATGCTTAATACATTCTTGTATTCAGTTGCTACGACTCCCATAACATTATGAAGAGCAGCACAGAAATCTATTGCTGATGAATGAGGTGAACGACATATGCAACCAATTATTGGGTTTTTGTTGTCGATGTTACGGGAGCCATTTTTAGATCAGTCCTAACATCCTCACGAATAATTACATTTAGCACAAGACCGTTTCTTTTGTATCTAATGTCAGAATATATATACAGGGTGTTTCACGTAACTTATGCCAAGGATATTAAAAAAGTGATTAGCCGCAGCTGAATGAAACTAACAGCATATGGTTAGGCGTCATGTGGCACTCCTTAGAATATCCTATATTCCACTTAATTGGTTAAATAAGTGAGTGATCGAAAATTTTTGATATTCACTTTGGAGCCAACCGCATGCGTTTCTATGTGTTGTAGAGCGAGTCCAACGACTGGTCCAATTTTTGGGGGCAACGTACATGCTGCGTGGCGATATTTTTCGGCGTTTAAAGATAGCCCGCGAAATATGAAATAAAACCACATGACTGCGCTCGTGCGCTATCGTTTTGGAGCGCTCTCTACGGTGCGTCTATAGTCTATCGCTTATCAGGGACGACGGCGCTTCCTTTCCGTGTGCCAACGCCAAAGACGCTGACGCGCTGTGAAGCGGACGCCTGGAGCCGCGGCCAGTCACTTCGCCACGGTCCGCGCGCACGGTTCTTTCGCACGAACCGCGATTAGAGCGCTGCAATACGATAACGCACGAATACAGTCACGTGGTTTTATTTCATATTTCGCGGGCTTTTTTGAAACGCCGAAAAAATGACGATGTTGGAGGTTTAGTGGCGCAAGGGCCAGGTATGGCCAAACAGCGCCATGCTAGTGCTAATGAATATGCAGTGGTCTGATGGGTTCTGTGAACTTATAGTGACGTGGCTGTAGAGAGGCCCAAAAGAGTTGGTGTAAATTGCATAAAATGTACACGTGATAAAATTATGGCAATGATTAATGACGTGTACTATGATTACTAAAATGCATTAAGAAAGAATGATGCTATATATAAAGAATGCGAGATGTTAAATTGCTTACAGCACTACTTCCTCGCCAGAGCCCTTGAACCACAAGGGCCTAGAGGCATGTGCTAGTCAAAATAATTATCACAGCGGCATCCTCTGAAGAGAGGAGGCGCTACGAACGTGTGGGGCTAATAACATGCAACACAGCATCTTTCAAAAAACCTAGGACTGCGTTGGTGTCAAAGAGTGGTTCTGGACCAAATGACATAACAGGATGAAGGGGGATGTGCTGCCGGTATGCTAAGAGAAAATGTTTGTTTCTTTCAGATTCGGCTTCCCGACACTCCAGTAGGACGTGGAGGACGGTCAGCCTCTCCCCTCATCTACCAGAGTTTGGAGGCTCGTTTCCCGTGAGTAAAAAGTTATGTGTGCCAAATGTGTGTCCTATTCTTAGACGACAGAACAGGAAATCTGTCCGGCGGGATTTTGTTACAGGAGGCCAGAAATCTAATTGTGGCTTTATTACATGCAGCTTATTATTTGTTTCCAGGTCCCACAAGCGTTGCCAGTAGTTTCGCAGTTTTCCTCTTAAGAAAGGCTTCAGGTCTGTGACAGAGACCGAAGCAGTAGGATTAACTGCATGCATTGAAATTGATGTGGCCATCTGGTCCGCTAGAACGTTACCCTCGATGCCCCTATGTCCAGGCACCCAGCATATAATCATATGTTGGTTAGATACATATGCTTTGCACAGGACAGAGTAGAGTTCATTAATTACTGGATTTTTGTGGTTACAGAATGACATCAAGGCCTTCACAACACTAAGGGAGTTCGTATATATAACTGATTTCTTGAGTTTTCGTTTCTTTATATGCTTTACAACCGACAATAGTGCGTAGGCCTCAGCCGTAAAGATACTGGTTTCCGGATGTAGTACATCGGATTCCGAGAAGGATGGACCGATGGCTGCATAGGACACCCCGTCGCGTGACTTCGACGCATCTGTGTAGAACTCCGTGCAGGAGTATTTGTACTAGAGTTCCAGGAAATGCAATTGGATTTCAATCTCTGGAGCATGCTTTGTGACTTGCACGAAAGATATATCGCATTGTATCAGCTGCCACTCCCAAGGAGGTAGCAGCTTGGCAGGATGCATTAGGCGGAGGTCGAGGAGTGGGACATGCGTTTCATCACTAAGCTCCCTCACACGCAGCGAGAAAGGCTGTCTTACGGAGGGACGATTATGAAAGAGTGTAGCTTATATCATATCGTTAACAGTATTAAAATACGGATGTTGAGGATTAGAGTAGACATTCAGAAAATATGTTTGGCTGATGTATGCTCTCTGCAGATGAAGTGACCACTCATTTGATTCTGCATAGAAACTTTCAATGGGACTTGTTCGGAAAGCTGCAGTGGCCAGTCGGATTCCTAGGTGGTGGACCAGATCTAGCATCTTTAGCGCGCTCAGCGCTGCAGAATGATAGATCACGGCACCGTAGTCGAACCGTGATCGAATGAGGTTCTTGTAAAGATTCATTAAACATTTCCTGCCGCTGCCTCATGTTGTGTGGGATAACACTTTAGGTTCATTGTTTTTAAGCATTTAACCTTTAGGTACTTTATGTGTGGAATAAAAGTTAATTTAGAATCAAGTACGATGCCTAAGAACTTTCGTTCTTTGTTCACAGGAATTCGCTGACCATACATTTGGATACTGGGTTCTTCAATGAGCCCTTTGTTTCTCGCGCACAAAGAACTCTTGTTGGGGTTCACTTAAATCCGTTTTCTTCTGCCCATTTGGACACTTTGTTCAAGCCCTGTTGTACTTGCCTCTCACATACTGTAAGGTTGCACGATTTGAAACCTATCTGGATGTCGTCTACGTAAACAGAATAAAAAATGGCTGGCGGTAATGAAGCACGAAGGGTGTTCATTTTCACGATGAAGAGCGTGAAGCTAAGTACACCTCCTTGAGGTACATCAGTTTCCTGTATAGAAGGTCGCGACAATACATTGTCGACTTTCACGCGGAATGTACGGTTGGACAAATAGCTTTCTATTAGGACGAGCATATTGCCACGGATGCCAATTCCCGACAAGTCTCTCAAGAATCCATAGCGCCACGTTGTGTCGCACATTCTCCGCACTGGGAGAGGCGCGTAGCAACCCCCACGCTTTGTTCTGTTTCTTATGAGCGATCCTACAGTCGTCGTTCCACCACGGGACACGCCGTTTGCATGCCAAGCCATTTTCTTGTGATATACATTTCGTTGCGGCATCTATTATGAAGGCTGTAAAAGATTCCACCACAGCATCAATTCCTAACGAGGACATGTCATCTTATGAAATACTACTGAGAGTTCGGAATTTCTCCCAATCAGCTGTCTCAATCTTCCAGCTAGGAGCGTGTGGTGGATATTCGTTTTCTTTAGGTGATCTTAGCAGTATAGGGAAGTGGTCGCTGCCGTAAGGGTTGTCGGTAACTTCCCATTCAAGTTCAGGCAGTACAGACGGCGAAACTATGCTAAGATCTATTGAAGAATAGGTTCTGTTTGCAAGACAGTAATATGTGTGTTCCTTCTTATTCAAAAGGCACGCACCAGAAGTAAAAAGGAACTGTTCAACAAGACGTCCTCGCGCATCTATACGAGGGTCGCCCCACAAGTAGTTATGTGCATTGATATCGCCAAGAACAACAAAAGGTTCTGGCAATTCATCGATAAAGGACTGAAATTCATGTCTGCTTAGCTTGTAAGGGGGGGGGGGGTATATAAAGCGAGCAAATAGTGATAAGTTTGTTTAGCAGAACAGCTCGAACGGCCACTGCATCAAGGGCCGTTCGGAGCTGTAAACGTTGACACGCTATGCTTTTTTGAATTACAATTGCAACACCGCCCTATGATGCGATTGCATCATCGCGATCTTTGCGAAAAGTAACATACTGTCGAAGAAAGTTTGTGTATTTTGGTTTTAAGTGTGTTTCCTGTAAACGCAGCCCTTTTTAATTGTGTTTGTGGATCATTTCTTGCACATCATCAAGGTTTCTAAGGAGGCCTCTGACGTTCCATTGAATAATTTGTGTATCCATATTGTAAGTAAATAGGTGCTATGTGTATGGAAACGGAAGTGATGCCTTAGGTTACAGAGCTCTTTCGAGGCCCTGTAACGGGGGTTTCGCCCTTTCTGCAGCGTTCGAGGGAGCCTCTCCGCTCCTTAGGCATTTGGTGCGCCTTGAGGACAGGTGTAGTGTCCATTGCCTCTTGTGAGGCGCCAGACACGTGCTCTTGCGACCGAGAAGTTACAAGAGAGAGTCCCGCCTTGGAGGGCAAGACCCCTGCGCCCACCAACCCGGAGGTCGATGCGGCACCCTGCGGGATTAGGCTGCGCCGGCTGTTGCGAGCTCTGGAAGGGGCCTGGGAGGTTAGGGCAGCCTCGGCAGGTATGACACCCGCCTACGTGCCTCCTTGAAAGATATGTTTTCTTTTACTTTGACTGTCACAACCTCTTTTTCTCTTATCCAGGACGGGCAGGACCGCGAATATGCGGCATGCTCGCCATCACAGTTGACACAATGTGGAGTGTTCTGGCATGTTTCGGAGGAATATTCATTGTCACTGCACTTGGCACATGTCAGCCGGCCTTGACAGTTCTGTGAACTGTGGCCGAACCTTTGGCACTTAAACCATCTAAGAGGATTGGGCACGTATGGCCTAACACGAAGTTTGATATAACCGGCCTCGATGGACTCGGGGAGGACACTTGAACCGAAGCTGAGTATCAGGGGTTTCGTCTTGATCTCTTTACCATCTCGCCTCATCTTAATTCGCTTAACATTTATGACATTCTGTTCACTGAGGCCCTCCAAGAGTTCAGCTTCAGTGAGCTCTAGCAAGTCATCGTCCAAGACACCGCCGCGGGTGGTGTTCATGGGACGGTGCGGGGTTACTGTTACTTGGGTCTCCCAATGACACAAGTGGCGGCAGTTTCTCATACTGCTTCTGATCGTGGAGCTCCAAGACGAGATCACCACTTGTCATTCTCGACGCCTTATATCCTGTTCGAAAAACTTCAGTCACAGACTTCGAAACAAGGAACGGTGAAATGTTACGCACTAGTTTGTCTGGCTCTTCTGAGTGAATCACCTGGAATCGAGGAAAGTTGTGGACTTGTCGTCCGAAAAACTGAAAGAGATCTTCGGTGCGCCCTCGTTTCCGAGGGCGATCAGGTAGTTTAGGAAAAGCATTTTGCACAAGTATAGTTGGGTTTTCGGCCGCGACGCCAACCACTCACCATGGAGCCCAACAGGGGGACGTGACAGAAGTTCCTGCAAAAGAAACCCTGCCAACGCCAGCTGTACATCGCTGCTATAACCAAATACAGCATAGCCAAGGCTGGCCAGCCACACGAGGTTAACCCTTGCCGCAGGGAAACTAGGAAGTGAGGAGAAGTGAAGACAAGACAGGAAAGATGAAAAAGCGAGAGAGAAAGACGAAGATTGGAGAGGAGGACAGGAAAAGGCGACTGCCGATTTCCCCCTGGTGGGTCAGTCCGGGGGTGCCGTCTACGTGAAGCAGAGGCCAAAGAGGTGTGTTTCCTACGCCAGGGGGCCTTAAAGGTCCGAACACCCGGCATCGGCTCAACCCCCAGGATCCCCCTTTCCCCGGACACGGCTAAGCCGCGCACGGCTACACGCGGGAGGGTCCAACCCTCATGTGCTCGGGTACGTGGTGTAGCCACACACCAAACGCCTGCTTACGCAGACGCCCCTGCGGGGCACCGAAAAAAAATCGCCACGCAGCATTTACGTTGCCACAAGAAATTGGATCAGTCGTTTGAGCCCCTCTACAACACATACAATCGCATGCGCTTGGCTCCAAAGTGAATATCAGAAATGTTGCATAATTCGTCTTATTGAAAAACTAATTAAGCGGAATATAAAAAAATACTCTAAGGAGCCCCCCATGACGGCAAGCCACATGGCGTTGATTTCATTCAGCTGCTGCTAACCACTTATTTAATATATATAGCACAACTTACGTGAAACACCCCTGTATAGTGCGGCGCCTCCATAGCTGCTAAACGGACGATTGGAGTATTCAACAACAAAATTAGAAAAAGAGGAAAGTTGTTTATCGTGCTCACTCAAGCAAGTTTCTGCTATTTCAATATCTGAAAACGGGAAGTGAAGAGATTGCAAATTTTGTCGAAGTGTTTGCGGAGACTACGTACATGCGGATGCAGTGAAGATCGCTGATGATTTGAAAGAAGGTTGTTTAGCTGGTTAGCTGTGATGTAGGACGAAATTGTAAGATTTCTCGATGGGACAGGCCAGGCGCAAGGGCGGGTTATAGTTATCACTAAAAGGTCGGATTAAGTTATGATGCGAAAGACGCGGCTTTCGATTGTTTTCCAGTTGACAGTTGTCTGTACACAGAAATCTCTAGTTTTTTTCTTAAACTTTCTATGAGCAACCATTCTTGAAATTTAGCAGGCTAACAAAAAATGATACTGCCACGGAACACCAATGCAGGCGCAAGCGTAAGACACAGTGGGGCAAGTAGAATCTTTTTTCTGAATTCTAGTTCTTAAGCTGAGAGATTAGTTATTTGGCAATACAAATGAAGTTAAGTGCCTTTTGCACGCTCGCACAGCCGCCAGGAGTACCAGTTGTTTACGTTGGAAATCCCTTACGATAATTTAGGGTACTCAGTGTTTATATACTCGGTAAAATGGCGTTCCATCACGGTTGAATCACTTTTCAAGTGCGGCTGCATTACCTAGCGACGTAAGCTCTCCCGCCGCTTATTATTAGTTATTAGTTACTGTTTATATTTCGTATAGCTAGCTATCCACTAGTTTGTCATCGCAATCGAGGCTTCGCCTTGCGGGCGAAACTGCGACTTTTTTTAACTTATTTTTTTGGTTACGTAATGACTCCGCTCCGAAAAACAACTTTAATGAGATCTCCACCAGCGTAAAATCTTTTGTAGAGCAGCGCGGCCTCCCGAGGATAAAATGTGATATCCCGACCGAGGATTCCTGTGCTTGCAGTACATAAGCACCATCTAAAGCCGCTCGAGGTTACAATTTAAAAACGTGTGCGCTAAAGAAACTTCCCATGAAAGAGCGACAAGTGTAAGAACTTGGCGGACAGCTGATGCGGACCTATATAACTTTTTTGTACCTCGTCGTCTGGTCTGCTTTTCCTTCGAGGATCACACACTCATGGTTTCGGAACAGCAGGATTCGGGAAGCTCTAGCCACTCGCGGGATGGATGTGCGGAGAAAGCAAGGACGAGAAGGTGAGAAGGGCGAAATCCGTCGCAGTGAGAAAGGGAGGCCAGCTCGCGCGCACCGCGTCCAATCTCCGAATAGGAAACTGCTCCGGTGCCGGTGACGATTTACGCGCCAGCGCCCGGTAGCGCGGCCTGAAGTGCGTGCGGTCGCTCGCGATCCCTCTCCCACGAAGCGCGCGCGCGCTCTCTCCACTGCGCTCCGCCGGGCCGCGGGGCCGCCAACTGGTCGAGCATTCGTCGCTCGTGCTCCGAACCGGCCGGTTGTACGCGCCTGACGCTCACTCGCTGACGTTCGGCCCCGGGACTCGGCAAGCGAAAGTGCGGGTTCGGGTCTCTGGTGCAGTGTGTGCTTGCTTCGCTCCTTGAGTCTTCGTTGCGTTGGAAGCACTTGCCACCTTCTCTGCGCTAATTGTTGTTCTGTGCCCCGCCCCCCCCCCCTCCCACACACAACAAAACAGAAAGTTTCGCACCGATTTATACGTTGCGCGGCGACTCGCACCCGTTGTTCCGACTCCGCGATTGCGGCCTTCCAAGCTCGCGCGCCCATGCAGCGACGGCGCAAAGGTGCAGATGCACGGGTTCGTCTCTGAGTCGTGTCCCGGATAACGGACTTCTTGGTGGCCGACTCATTTGCCCCAGACGACGGTGACGAAGCTTGACACCGATGCATCTGCGTCAGATACTTGCTCCCGGAGCACCAACATCTGCTGTGAATACTTGCCCTGCTTGTGGGATCCTTTGTGCCACTTAACCGGCTTGGGAAGAGACCAAGCTGCCGGATTCCCGGATCGTCCCTCAGGGAAACGGAAGAGCAGGAAGCGGCCCGACTCTCGTCTTGCGTTCACTTAGATCGTCGATACGGAACAGTGCTCGCGGAACTTGCCAACTTCCACCGCCTCTGGAGTCAGTCTACATCGCTCGTCATTCCTTCGTCGGGAACTTCTAAGGTGAGTGACAAAGCTGGTGAAGCTTTTCTTTTTCTTTTTTTTTCATATATCCGTCCCAGGTCGCTTTCCTCTGATCACCAGCTAGCATTTCCGCTTTCGCCATGAACTACGAAATCGTAATTATAATTTTTTTTCTGGCATCAGCACTTGAGAATAAATTTGGAGTGACATAGTGACATCGCTTCAACACCGTCCTGTCAAGGTATCCGTAAGTGTTCTTTTTTATGGCTGGGGTTCTCACTGACGGCTAACTTTTTATCGACCGATGGTACAGGTGATACGATGAAGTGATAAGTTACGGTGCGGAGAGCCTTACCCGGTAAGCTCGGGTATAGTCGGTAAACAAGCTGAAGACCTTGGCTCAAAATATTCCTTTCATTTTTCATTGTATTGTGCCGGCCACTGATTAGATGAAAATAACTGAAAATCGACGCCAAGATGTCTACTTTGCAAAACCTGCACCAACGCAGGCTTTCCAAACACTCTAAAACTTGATCTATGGTGCACTTCTTTGCAACTCGCCGAAACTCTATAACTTGTGGATTTCAATCGCGTGCTCTGAACGCCTGCGTTTCCACGGTGTCCCATTTACCGCTGAATGAGGGCACACGTATTCCTTCGATAAAATCGGCGTGTATTCACTTTCGCCTTCATTTGATTTTAGTTTCGGTTGCTTGTTTGTCGTTTATCATTACGTTTTCCTTTAACTTTTTTTTTTGTACGGACGTTTCTGAAGCGGCTTAGCGCTCTGAAAACAAACTCAGACGAGTGTTTTCGAGCAAGACGCGTCGTGTTGCAGACCTTCACCGGGTGCGTTCCTGCGCGATCAGCAGAGTTCCCTGCTACAAGGACGGGAAAAGCGTGCGCAGTGTGTGATAGGTGATGCCTCCACGGCCTCGCCTCTAGTTTATATATATACATATTTTTGATAAGGTAACAATCGCCGATTCTTCTTGGGTGTCGCGCGCGCCGGCACGACCGCGGAAGACATTCGAGAATCGCACTGGCACATATTTTTTTCAAGTGTAAGAACGTTATCACGCGTGCGTAAGACGATGACGCTTAGCAAGTGTGAATGTTGGTTAAGCGTCGCATTTTGGCAATTCCGTAATGGAGTTGTCTCGAAATGACGGGCCTGACGTCTTCGAGAGTACCGGCAGGTCGGGACGCAGAGTGGGATTGGCTAACGTTGTGGAACCATAAGTTGAGGTGTCGCTGTGCTGCTTATTAAAAAAAAATTAGAAAGGCTTTTGGTCGCGCTTGTGTGTTGCAACAACACCAATGACACGAGTGGAGTGGGGCACTGTATCGTGGCGTCATGATGCGTTTACCTCGTGGGTACCAAAACAACTTTGTAGAAACAATTGAGTTAATCATTTGTAAGGCGATCTGACGCTTGCCAGTATTTTTTTTAAGTTCCACATGGGGGCTTTCCCGTAAAATGACAATTCGATAAAGTCATGTCAATGCTCCCTTGATGATGTCAGCTTCCTCATTAAAGTTACAGTTCCTGCTACAGGAGGATTTCCCATGATTCGGCATGGCCTTCTTCTTATATAGAAAACAAATGTGAACATAAAGATATGCTTAAAATGCAGAGATAGTGTTACGCGGAAAATGCGAAAAAGAAATATGCGCTATCTGTTTAATCTAGATCGATAGAAAGTTTGAACAATTGCTTGGACATATGTTAGGCTGTCTGTTTAATGAAGTATGTTCCAAAGCTTTCTCTGCGCTAATACGGTGGCATGCAGCAAACTTGTGGCTTAGAGTAACCGCACTGCCTTGCATGTCGTTCATTTGTACCAGTAGAGAGCTGTGCTGTTTGATGATAAGAGATAAGATTTTCAGTGAACGCGAAATTACAGGAGAAAGGAAACGCGAAAGGGATGCGGCCAAGTTTTTTTTTTTTTACCTCATCAGTGGTACTTATTATTCTACTTAGAAGGGAACTATACACAAACTACTAGTGATGAACATTCAGCAATGCTCGTCAGAAAGAAAACGCAAATGGATGAATGATACAGATGTTTGTGAATGCTCACACCTCTCCTCCCTACTTTCTGTAACCTCTTACATTTCTGCCAGCAGTCTTTTGTCGAACACTAAATGTAGAAAAAAACTAAGCTTTGATAGCATGAGACGTAGGGCTGTCCTGTTATCAAGCTTGCACCGTATATATCCTTGAAGCTGTGCCAATGAATGCATCAACATGCCACAAAAATATCGCAAAAGCTGTTGTATTTGTCGTATGCGCCTGACACTGCTCGTACACCATAGTGTCCATTCGATTTAATACTTTTCAAAAGAGAAAGGTAGTTAATACGGAAACAACTACACAAAATATTCATACCAAATTAAAGTCAGATGACTCCGGATAGGCACGGAAATGGTTTAGTGATATTCGTGCTGCCAGCGTTCGACTAAATTGACACTAATTTCACCTAGGCTTCTCTCTCGTCACAAACCACGACAATCAACTGTGAAGCGTGTTTAGGATTCTACGAAATGACTTGAAAATCTAGCATGCAACGTCAACATCGCAACTTGCCACACGATATGGCATCTTCGTGTCCCCGCTTATGCAAACAAGATCACTATTTCGGATATCAAACATGGAGATATGGTAACTTTGTCGACGTGCACTGACGACCTGCTTCTGGCATGTAACCGTAATATTTAAGCAAAAAGTAATTTTTTTCACGTCCTTAGCGGTACCGTCAGCAATAGCTACCGACTTGCAAAACTATTACGGCATTCATCTTGCAACGTGTCTCAGGATAATATTTCAGCCATCACTGTATAACATATATTCGCGTTCCTTGCGCCTTCCTTGTGGAATACCGTTGTTTAGAGCGAATTGGTACCAGCCGTATACCTTAGCCTGTCCATACTTAGCGTTTCCCTTTGCTCGATCTTGTCTCTTCTTATCGCACCTCACTCACAACTGTTCGAGCCTGCAGTGATAGCACATAGGTGGAACGCCGTTCGAGCCACCGACGAAGCGCCAAATGGAAAACAATGTAAATGTAATCGTTACATTGATTCAGGCCTGCTCACTACATGACCTCTCGGTGACGTTTACTTAAATACAGTGAAAGAGGGTGAAAGCGATTTTGCAGCGTCTGTTTACACCTGTCTTTCCTCAGCCAACATTTATTTAGCTTTGCGTTCTGTGGACACAAGCTACTTAGTGCAGCGATTCCCGTCGTTCGATTCTATTCGTGTCTTATAATCCCCAGCTTGCGACCACCCGATATTTGTGGCAGCGTTGGCAGAGCGGCCGTTGCTCCACAGTAGAAGCGCAAAGAAAAACCGGACTCGGATAATGTAACGATTCTGTGCCGATGACGTTCCTTGTCGCCTAGCACTTTGTCAGTGATCCGAGCGGTGCTCCCACCTCAGTATCACCGGGTTCGGCAGCCTCGTAAACTGTGATTGATAAGCAATTAATTTAACCGAACGAAAGCAATCCTCACATTATACGTGCCCAGAATTCGAAGAGGATTCTTGACATTCTTCGGGCCCTCATTTATTAATAGATGAAACTTGAAATCCCGCATTCAGGTGCATGCCAGGGACAGGCCCATGCCGTGGTACCTGAATTGAAATATATAACTGCTTCTTACTAGCATGCACCGAGCGATCACTAAAGAAAAAAGAGGAAGCGTGACTCAAGCCGCAGATTTATCGTTAACTGCTTCGGACC
This sequence comes from Dermacentor variabilis, assembly GCF_050947875.1. NCBI lineage: Eukaryota > Metazoa > Arthropoda > Arachnida > Ixodida > Ixodidae > Dermacentor > Dermacentor variabilis. The sequence continues at coordinate 107,110,361 of NC_134573.1, forward strand.
TGCTAGAAACAGTGACTTTGTTAAAATGGGACCGATGAAAACTTTACTAAAGCAAACTACTTCTTGGCTTGTTCTTCACCGATAACAGATAAAGAACGCATTAATGAATTAGGCAAGAGGCGGAAAGTAATTGAAGGGCAGAGCACAATTACCGAGAAAACGCGCCAAATATTCTTCTGGCGGAAACGAAGTTGTGACGTTTTGTTTTCTGCCGAAAATATCTATATATTAATAACCACACTTAAGATAATCCTTTGTGATCACTGGGACACTCGAAGAATCGGGGCCAGAGTCCATAAAACAAATGATATAAATGGGAAGGCCTTTGCTTTTCAGCTACTCAGAAGCTAATTGTAGCTACTAAGGTGCCTTTTATAACTTCTGTAGGCTTTGAGCCTGCCAAATTGCTTGCCATATGCTTTACATCCTCCTTCTCTCCTCATCGTCCCCCATAATGCGTCTCTTTTTTCCCTCTTTCTTTCCATCTTTCTTTCCCTCTTCCCCCCTCCCCCAATGCCTAGTAGCTGGCTAGAGGAATATACCTCAGGCCGACCTCTCTGCATTTCGTATCATTAAACTTCTCCCTCTCTCTCTAGATTGCGAACCAAGTTCTTATGTGAAATCGACTATATATTTTGTAAATAAAGAAGAAATAGAACAATACATATCCCGTTTCAATCTTTTTACTCTCCCTGTTATATCGAGCTCACTTTGCCCTCTTGTTTTTTTCTTAGTGTGCAGCGTACCAGAGGACAGAAATGTAAATGGCGTGTAGGACATAGTGACCAGCACAAAATAAAGTTAATTTTTGATTTGCGCAGGCCGCATCTAGCCGTTATACTAACAGTGCAAACAAAAGTAAATTACAGTTCTGCTAAAAAGCATACACCCCAGTTATAAACTTTTGTTCGCAAATAAATTTCAAAAAGGAGAAAGGCAGGACGCACTGGTCAATAAAAAAGAAAGAAACAGAAAAATAAAGCAGATAGACAGGGTAACCTGTGAAGGCCGGTACAAGAAGAAAAGATAAACAGAGAAAGTGCCCAAATGACAAAAAAATACATGCTGATCTGCGTAGAAAAGTTTGTAATATGCTGGAAAACGCAGTGAAAGGGACGCCGCTTCTCCAAACACTATTTCTCACTTATGGATCTGAGTGTCCGTGGGACTGTACTTGAATTACAGATTTTGGAATTAGGATATATTTACAGGAAACCCACACAGTAAAGGGTTACGTTTTAAAACTATACATTCAAAATTACCCAAGGACCAGTACATTCCGATATGTTGTTTACCATGTTTTGAATAAGGCGGCAAATATTCATCACATGGGTCTACGTCAAACTGCAAGCAAACGGGCACGAGTTACTTGCTCACTGCACTGATTTAGCATTAATTAGTCACCTTAATATAGCGCACTACATCTTCTAATATCTCATTCACTTTCCAGTCCAATCCTGTTATGCTAAGTACTCATGCCAAAAGCAGTGAACCTCGAGTAACTTTAGCTAAACTTGATTAATGAATGCAGAGCTAGCCATCTGGCTTGCTAATAAAAACAGGAAGAGCCCTATTTATTTAAGGTAGTCCCCCCGCCTCCCTTCCTAAAAAGGGATGGTTCGGAAGTCGAACTGTTTTACCAACTCCCTCACGACTTTGCAATGATCACCATGGACGTGCAAGCGTTAGATACTGCCGAGCTCTAAGCCATGTAGTTGCTCTCACTGAGTTCTCATTATTACTACAATATTGCTGCCGTAGAAGACTGTTAACATTGTTGATATGCTCCTAACTGCTGTATATTTCCCATAGAGAGAGAGAGAGAGAGAGAAAATAAGGAAGAAAAAGCATAGATGTTAACAAGACTCACGTCTGGTTTTCTACATTACGCATGGGAGAAAGGGATTAAGTGATGTAGGAACGAAAGGAGAGAAAGCACTGAGGGTGTTACTTCGCCCGGAGGCGAACATCAAACTTGAGGTCGCTCGCTGGGGTATGTAGGCTTAAACAACTGCAACATTAGGCATATCACTTTCTGTGCCTGTGGGGCATGTGGTTGCGGTTCAGATGCTCTTGTCACCGAGAATAATCTCAAATCCAGGTGATCTAACCTGATGCAGAATGGAAGGCGTTATTCTTGACCGGTGAAACAGAGATGATCGAGAAACTCCTTATATCGGCACAAAGACACAAAAAAGCAGCAATGCTAATCGGGACGCAGCCATCTTGGCTGCTGGCACTGCGTAACATGTACAGGAGAGAAAAGACCGAAAAGTGTATTCAGAACGCATTCTTGCAGCACTGAACTGTGTCCTGGAATTGGAATGTCCTGAAACGGACTGGAATGTTCAGTACGGTCTCACAGTTGTTCACTCCAGCTAACTTCACGAACCGTATCGGGGGCATTTCTGCTTTTTGCTTTCATTGCTATGTGCGAGACTGGTTTCAGGAACTTGCTCTCAGGAAACGTGTCTCAAATAGCCGGCTAAGAATCGTGCGGGGAATCGGAGTGGTGTGTAAGCATTTGATCTTCGAAGAAAGTACAGCCGCAAATACGGTGTTGTGTCATTTTTTTTTCTTGGCCGTAGTTATTGCAGTCACTTCTGTCGGAAATCCAATCAAGGAATCAAGGATGAAAACGTAATGGCGAATGCAATGCCCAAGTTCGAGTGGCGGAGTCAGCTGCTTTGCACCGGGGAAGTCTAGGTGCAACGGGCCACACACAGAAGATGGAATGCGAATGCAACCGATGACGTGCGAGATCAAGCGAATGTCGTTGGGGCGAAGTGATATCGACGGCAATCTTGCTAAGCTGCGATGATGCATGCGTTCTGGACAAAAGGTGGAAACGCAGGAGACTCCTTCCTATGGCGCGCAAGCAGCATTGTCGGCACAATCGCTGCCGGATGCAACGAAATGCTGCACTAGCCATTGAAACACGCTTCCTGCATCTGTGACAAAAGGTATGAGTGGCGCCCGCGACGAATAGGCGATAATATACACAGTAGAGCTGCGTGTAGGCCAAATGGCACAGCCCAGCGATTATTAATTTGCTGTGGACTAACGGAATTATTGCCGTGTTGCCGAAGTTAGCCGTGTTGAGCCAGAAATGTTGAAGATTTTGGCGATTGATGTTTGAGGGGTAATCACTGTTTCGGAGTTGATCTATGTAGGAGACCCGTTGTCGCCTAAGTCAACTCGGTAAATGTAGGTGGCATGCAAGTGGTACAGAGTTGATTAATTCACGACGAATGTGGATTGGGGGACTAGCAGGAATATTTGTTTGCAGCGCCGCAGTCGCTCAGTACGGCTGACTTCGAAAGCTGCGTTTACGGACGCTCTTGCGACGAAAAGGTCGACTTCGGATAACTGCAGGAACTATGACGCTAACTATTGTCATGCTCAAGAAGTGAAAGAAGAAGAAAATGATAGAAGACAGCCGTGGTGAACACTCAACGCTGAATAACGACGCCCGGAGTCTTTGTTCTGGAAGAGATGACAGACGGTATCATTGCATCAGCGAAATGTGCTTAATATGGCGTGTCCGTTGCAGTGTATACGATGGAACCATGGAACGTTAATTACAGGAGCTGTAGAAGCACATCGCGGAAGGCTGAGACAACTTATCTGTACCTGTATCTGGATGCTCTGAAATACTCTGAGGTTTGACTGGTGTACGTTAAGAGCAAAATAAGCTATTGTTATTAGAGCACTCTGTACAAATGTTGCTTGGAATTTACCAATGATCACCATTTTCGCAATGGGATGAAGTGTGCAATTCTATTGATGGTCGCATTAAGAGGGGAGGCGCATGGAGTTTGCTCAGACATTTACTAGATGAGACAAACACTAAGTCTAATCAGAGGACTGTGATAGGTAAGCTGGTCCATCAGGCGTGTCGGGACTCCACGGAGCAGGAGTTGCCAAAGGATTTGGCTCAGAGATACCTTCCTTTGGAGATCTGGCACGATACACCTGATGTGGTTTTGGAATACAGTAGAAACGAAAATGCAGCTATGGACGCGGAATTTACTGAAAGTGATATCAGGATGGCGCTGCAGAATCTTAATCGTCGATCGGCATCAGGGCCGGATGGCATTACGAATAAAATGCTACGGAATTTAGACGATGGGTCAATTGAGTTCCTTACGCGGCAGATCAATTGCCTATGGAAGGAAGGCTCTTTCCCGGAAGAGTGGAAACTGGCAACTACTGTTCTGATACCCAAACCGGGCAAGGCCATGGGGCTTGAAAATCTCAGACCTATTTCCCTGACGTCGTGTTTGGGAAAAGTCGCTGAGCATGCCATTTTACATAGGCTAACGCGTTATGTTGAGGGCAATGGGGTCTTTCCGCATTCGATGATAGGATTTCGGCCCGGCCTCTCGACTCAGGATGCTATGATCAGGATTAAGCATCAGATCCTTGACCGGCGAACAAGGGATACTAAGGCACTAATTGGACTTGATGTGGAAAAAGCTTTCGATAAAATCCGACATTCTTTCATTCTACGGGTGCTATCGGACTTGAATATGGGGCAGCGGCTTTTCAATTTTGTCAAGGCTTTCCTTACGCATAGAAAGACATGTCTCAGGTTTGGGGAGATAAAATCGGAAGTCGTTAAATTGGGTTGCTGTGGTACTCCGCAGGGATCCGTACTCTCGCCTATGTTATTCAATCTGGCGATGTCGAAGTTGGCTAATAGACTGGACACTGTCCAGGATATTGGCTATTCTATCTACGCGGATGACATTACTATATGGAGTGTCGGTGGTAGTGATGGGGAGCTTGAGGCTAGGCTGCAGCAGGTGGTAACGCTTACGGAGGAGTGCCTGGGTCTCATGGGGCTCAAGTGCTCCACTAAAAAGTCGGAGTTGTTGATCTTCAAATCTAAGAAGCTAGGTCGTAGGCCGAGGGGTTGGGTACCGGAAGTTGAGCCTTGCATTAGAATTCATACTAGGGAAGGGTCGGTGATACCCAAAGTTGAAGCAATCAGGGTCCTGGGTTTTGTACTTGAAGCGAACGGATCGAACATTAGAACCATTCAGCGTATTACCAAGAAAACGGAGGAGGCCATAAGACTTATAAGAAGGATCTCTAATAGGCATAGGGGTTTAGGAGAAGAAGGTGCGATGCGCTTAGTTCACGCATTTATTATGTGTCATTTCTCGTATGTGGCAGCTATGCTAAATTGGAATAGGGGGGAGAAAAATAAATTGGAAGCATTAATCAGAAAAGCCATCAAGGCTGCGCTTGGTCTGCCTATGACTACGTCAAACGATATGTTGGTACGACTGGGTTTGCATAATACTTTAGATGAAATTGCTGAGGCTCAACGTACCGCACAGAGGGAGCGGTTGCTAGGTACACCAGCGGGTAGGTATATATTACAGTCAATTGAAGAATCGGTGGCTGTGTCGCACGATAGGGCGCCCCTACACGAGTTGAACGTGAACCTTAGGGCAAATATCATGGTTCGTCCATTTCCGCGGAATGTGCACCCCGTACACAATGTAGGGAGGCGGGTCGCGAGAGCTAGGGCTTTGTTGCGAGAGGCAAAGGATCAGGAGGAGGAGTCTGCGTTTGTTGACGCCGCATGGATTAATGGTAAAAAAGCTTATTCGGTGGTGGTAGTAGATGGCAAAGGGAGCGTTAGAAATGCTGCTTCCATTTATACCAAAGACCCGGGGGTTGCTGAACAGGTGGCTATTGCTCTAGCACTAATTGATTCTAGAAGAGTTTTGGTGTTTAGCGACTCGCGATCTGCGATTACAGCCTTCTCGAGATGACTTGTTGCGGAACCGGCTAACAGACTGCTGCAGGGTAGGACTATCACTTCGCATACCGTTACTTGGTTCCCGGCGCACATGGGGACAGTGGAGGGAGCCCCGCGTAACCTCAACGAGGTGGCGCACAGGGAGGCACGAGGATTAGTGTGCCGTGTACTCCCTGAAGGGGCTGGATCTCCCGCTCCTGAGTACAGGGACCAACTGTTAACCTACAACGAAATCACCAAGCACTATTACTTAGGGCGCAGGGCATTCCCGTTGCCACATCCTAAATTAAGTAGGCCACAGGCGGTTACATTAAGGCTTCTGCAGACACGGACGTACCCTAACCCGGTCATCATGAATAAAATTAATCAGGACTGCGGGGTTTCAGTCTATTGTAGTAAGTGTGGGGGTTTGCTCGATTTACAACACATGCTGTGGCGCTGCTTGGCGTTGGCCGGTGATGGTTCTCGAGGTGAACAGTGGTGGCAGCGAATGCTGCACAGTGAAGTGCTGGCGGACCAACTCAGGGCTGTCCAGAGGGCCCGTGTGATAGCAGAGGGGCTAGGCCTCTCTGTACCGACGTGGGAGCGGCCCGCATCAGTCCCAGACTGATCCCTCCGGACCTAAATAAAGTTCTTCATACCATACCATTTTCGCTAGCCACAAATGTAAGAAATGTGGGTAACGCAAAAGTTATTTCACAGCTGAGAAACGTGAGAACTGCAGAAAACGTTACCATCAACAAGTACACATAAAAAGAATAGGCTTTCCTGTAATAAATGGGTTGTTCGTTTATGCGTCATTTATACGCACCTCAACTTTCGTCTAAAAGGGACGTACCCCTCATTTTCTGTCAAGATGCTGAGGCTTAGTGTACGGAGATAGCCAAATGTCAGCGTTGTTGCCTTCTGGAGACTTGCGCGACTCTGCGGAAACACAGGGGCAGAAGAATGGGGACGACAAGGAAGCTGAACCAGAGGGAAAAGTATGGTTAGTTATCCTGGGAAATAGAGGAGGAGTAGTAGAAAGGCCACTCGGTCACAATCCCCGCCGACTATCGCAGGGTATGATCACTTGTAGCACGTCTAACCCCTGTGGGCAAATCGCACCTAAAAGCTGGCACAAATTTCGCGGCCTTTAGTGAGTGGCTGTTTGTGATTTGTGATCAGGTTGTACCTAAAAGCACCAAGTTGTAAGGAGCAGCACATAAAACACGACTTTGTCAGATGCGGCATTACGGAATATTATACAAGGCTGTCTTCTATGAGAATAAAGAAGTACCCTTGCGTGAAGTTAATTTTGTCAGCTTTAAAACTAACCCTACCAATTCAGATGGCAGAAGTACATCTGTAATACCCCCCATCGGAAATTATGCCATCAGCTGCCGCCATTTCTTTCAAGTTTCTTGGATGCTGTGCTCAACTGTACAAAATAAATAGTTATATTCTTTTATTCATCCCTTCAGCTTGTGTGTCTTTATCAGCGCCGGCATTTTGACACGGCCCTATTATTACCTGTGTGTAGTAAACTGTCTGACTTCTGGTGTGAACCACTTATCCTTAGATTATTCTACTTCATGGCCTCTACGTTGGTCCCAGATTACACTAATTTATTCCGGACTTTTAGTTGGCCATTTAGGAATTTATTACATCATGTAATTATTTCTTTCGAATCGCTTGACTGTTAAAAGTTGACTCGCAGTACTTACATAAACGCTCAATACTCGCGTTCGCTTTTGTCGCAGTCTTTTATACGTGACGTGTTGCTTTGGCAATGAAGTTGTCATTTTAGTCTCAGCTTTTTCACAACTACGCGTTCATACATGGTGTCCCAGCTCACATTAGCCCAACCATTTGAAAGAAAAAGAAAGACGGAGAAAAACACCGTGCAAGCTATGCTTTTAGGACCTACAGTGCTCAGTTGTCAGGCCTCTGACGACCGAACACATCAGGCCTTATAACTCTACCTTGCGCTGCGTTCTTTGAGTGTTTTCTTTTCTTTTGGATAGGCTGGCTAACGTTAGCTGGGACACATCGTATGGATGTGATAACCACACACATTTCTCGCACAAAGCCTTGAGGGCTCCAGTCCGCGCACAATGCTCAACAATTGAAATGCTATGCTGGGGCGCAGGCGGTGAGTGTTGAAAGATTGCTGGGCGTGAAGGGGGGGGGGGGGCAATGCTGTCAAAAATGCATCGAAAAGGCTCTCGCGTTCCTGGTGGGCCAGAATTGATCAGATCGGTGTTCCTCCTGCAAACCTGGTGCGCAACCAACTGCCGGCATCTCATTTGAATCCCTGTCCACTGTACAGTCACCCGCAAAATTTACGCGGCACGGTTTTCACGACAAATGCAGATTTCTGTTCCATTGAGGCGTAACGCTTCTAATTTAATTGATCACAGTGTAATTCGCAAGAACGGCTACACATAAAAGTTTTTAATTAGAGGCTACGTGCACAGGCTTCGCGGAAATTTGGCTTTTTCGGATATTCCACGTCTCGTAAACTTTTGCGGCAACATGGGTAACCGCGGCAAGTATATGCACTTCACTGCGGTATCTAGAAGGACACTATAGGTTGATTATCTGGATCAGGCTAGCTTCTCAACATTTGTGCGCTCACAGTCACACGTATGATATCATTGTGCGATTATTAAAATAGCGTTAGTGTAGCGAGATAAGCGAGCAGCTACATTTTACCGCTCGGTTTACATATAAATGTGTGTGGTTTCGTCATCAGCTTTTATGACATAGTCGCTTGCTTATCTGCCCATCTGTGCGAGACCCACAATAAGCTCCTCAATAAGGAATGAGATGAAACGCGTTCTTGACCCCCTACGTGATTTTTTAACGGTCCACTAAAACTGTCTAGGAAACTCTTTATTTAGGCTCGAATTGGATTAGAGTCACTTATTTTATTTTTTATTTTTTAGCATTGTTTCAGACGCACTGAAACTCTAGGATGTCAATGCTGAAAGGCAGAAGATCGTCTGCGTGACTAAGGCCCTGCTCCCCATACGTTGCTCAGCGGTGAGGTAGCACAGCATGCCACATGTCATACATAAATATATCATAGATACATATCCATACCATAGATTACACTTACGTAGCATATATTATAAGCATACGCGCATTAAATATCTGTGTCATTAAGCAATTTCCTAAGCAGGAACCGTTTATATCCAACGGAGCATGACACGTCTAAGAAAAAGATTTGATAATATATACAAGCGCAATATGAAACTGACTTAACAAGAGATAATTACAGATAAAGCACACTAGAGACTCATTGGCCCGGATGAATCAGAAAAAGAAAGCAAATGTATTTTCATAGCATTTTTAAAGCAGTTTAGTGATCGGAAGTTTTTCGCAATAGTGATCGTGCTAGGTAAGGTTAGGTTAGCTTAGGCTAGCTTAGGTTATGTTTGGTTTGGCTAGGTTAGGTTAGGTGGGTTAGGTTAGGTAAAGGTGCATTTATGAGGCATGAGACTTAGAGTGCTAGTTTTGTACCGTAATTGGTCGTGCTAAATGGAACACTGAATTGATCGTGCCTAAAATTGTATTGGGTTTTATTTGCTAGGTATTACTGATAAAAAATTAGCGTTTTTTCTCGGGTTAACCTCGTATGTGTCACACGAGCTTAAGATCATATAGTTGATTATTTTTTAAAGGTTGTGTTTTAAAGAAAATGCTGCGTTATCACGCGCTTCGAGGTTTTCAGTACAGCGAACTGCTTGTTTTGGGGACATGTCAGTCGATCCAAATTTGATTGGTATGTAGTCACCCAACAGGCACCAACTACGATGGGACTGCATTAACGAATAATACAGGTGAGGTTTCATCCAAATAGAAACAAAATACCTAATCCTAAACAATATGCCTGTTTACGTACAAGGACTAGTATGAATATTCGTTACATGAGGTGTAGAAGTCAGGTTTTCATCAAAAAGTACACCTAAAAACTTAAAAGCTGAAGTCCGCTCGATTACACAACTATTGAACTTGAGACTAATAGCACAGTCATCAGGCTTATCTTTAGGCCTAATAACCACATATTTCGTTTTATTGAAATTTAACTGTAGCTGGTTGGCTGCTAACAAACTAAAAGTTGATCTAACCAATTATTGGCTGCAATTTCTAGCACACGTAGGCTGTTACCTGAGAAAAACAAGCTTGTGTTATCAGCACACAGGTCTATATCTGGAGTAAGCGATATGTTTACAATATCGTTTACGTATATAATAAAGAAAAGTGGATTATTATTTACTCCTGAGGGACACCAAGTCGGATTTCTTTCTTTTGTGAATCAAACCCATTATAACATGCGTATTGTAGTCTGTCAGTGAAATAATTCTGGATCAGTTTTTTGGCCATACCGCAAATCCCATGGTATAACAGTTTATTAAATAGGATGTTACGTTCAATAGAGTCGTAGGCTTTCCTAATATCGAGAAAAAGACCGACCATACATAATTTGATTTCTAAATTACAGCGGATTTTTTTTCTTTGATGTGAACAAGGGCCATTTCTCTAGATCTATGTTCACGGAGGGCAAACTGTTAGTGCACAAGTGCATGCTTTTCATTTGGTAATTTATTAAGTCTGCACTTTAGGAGTCGTTCAAGCATTTTCGAGAAAAGCAGAAGCGTGGATATTGGTCTGTAATTTTTTAAGTCAGCGAAGGAGCCTGCTTTATGCAGTACAAACATTTGGGCGATTTTCATAGAATCGGGAAAGACGTCATTCACTAAATCACTGCCACAGATATGGCATAATGGAGCCAAGAGAATATCAGCAACAGCTACGATTGGTTCTTCTATTATGTCATCTGTCCCTGTTGAAGTATCGTTTATCGGGGCATTAACAACGGAAAATACTTCCATTTCAGTGCAAGGTGACAGGAAAAAGGAATTAGAGCTCCCGTAGTTTACACATTTTTCAAATTCCAGTAATGAATTACCAGAGCGGGATGTCCCACCAGCAAGTAAAAAAATGATCATTGAACTTGTTGGCTAAGGAAGTTTCACAGTATTCGGTACTATCAAACGTTAGAGTATACGGGTTTTTGTTTTGCCACGTTCCTTTAAAACTGCGAACTGCGTTCCAAAATTTCTTTGGATCGTTTGATACCGTGCTAACCATATGTTCATAATACCTGTTTCTAGCTTTCTTGAAGTCTGAAGTCAACTTGTTTCTTATTTTCTTGTATTAACTTAATATACCAGGTTCCCTTTAGCGAATAAATGTATCAAATCATTTTTCACGCTTCTGCATTCTTTCATACATCTCTCGAGTTACCCACGGCTTCCTAGCTTTTTTGCACGTTCTCATTTGTTATAATCAAAAAGCCGCATCATAACACGATTTTCTTTTATCAATAAACGTCTCATACGAAATATTGGGATCATTTTCACTATGTACATCAGACCAGTCGGTGTTTTCTATCATTGAGCAAAAAGTACTCATATTCTCTCGGTTAAATTGGTGACAGAAAGGAGACTGACATCGAAAACGCCTTCCCTTGTTTTCATGTTGTGGTAAAAACGATATATTGGCAAATGATCGCTTAAATCAGAGGTGACAACTCCCAAAAAGACATCATTTGTATCGTGGTTCGTTATGCATACATCAAACAATGATTCAAAATCTGGCGTTATTCTAGTCGGCGAACATATTGTATTAGTGTGGTTGTATGAATGTAATACGTAAATAAAATCGTTGAGTTTGAGCAATAGGTAATACTAAGTTAATGTTCATATCGCCAACCAATACAACAGGGAGACTCCAATAGCATGCATAATGCAATATTTTGGTGATTAAATGAATGAATTCCTCAAGGTCACTTGAAGGGGGATGATACACTGGCGCAATTATATATTTACAATATTTTACAGCAACACATTCATAATCGGCAGCAGCACCAGCAGCAGCCTATTTTATGTCCACTGCAGGATGAAGGCTTCTCCCTGCAATCTCCGATTACCCCTGTCCGAGTTTACAAGTTCATGGAAATGAACTTGTTAACTCGGAATTCGTGAGAATTAAGGCGGGAGCTCCTAAGACATATCATTTTTCAGATAAAGTGAAGTACTTCCCCCACCACGGTGCTTACGATAAAAGCCTTCACATTTATAACCATCAAAATGATTACTATCCCCTGCACTTGAGAACCGCGTTTCAGTAAAACAACAAGTTCAAATTTATGTACTAAAGATTCCAAAAAAAATTTCGGTTTCCATATACTTATATTTCAGGCTCCTAGCATTTAAATAGAAGATAGATATCTTGTTATCTGTTAGGAAAGAAGAAGCGCGTATGGCAGAGGTGAATGAAGAACTGCCAAAGTAAGGCGATACACATGTGCCCACCATGAGAAATGAAAGTTTTATGTAACGCCCAAAAAGCGCGGGATAGTCGGCGTGTCTGAATTAAATCAACTTCTCACGCAATATAAATTGTGCGCTCGTCCTGAGCTCTGCGCACGAACAATTTGTCGGCCTTGTGCCAGCCGCATTAAAAATATTTTTCCTGGCATCGTAGCTTCATTTCCCACACCTCAGCGTCTTGTGTTATGGCGTCAGATTATCAAGGAAGTAAACATTTCATTTGGTTGCTTTCAAATCACTCCTTTTTGTCATCCATTTCTCCCGCGTGACACAGGATACAAAACTGGCCGGCCTACGGGCCAGCCTCGGAAACACCGCCGCTTCCGTGGCCGAGGTAATTGGCGCCATCCATCAGGAGGGCGGGAAAGTAACTCCGCTTCCCTTGCATGGCCTCCAAGATCGACGCGCGCCCGCGAGCGCCCATCCGTGATGCCATGTTCTTTCGCCCATCCACTCAACCCCTCTCCCCTTGCCCTCCCTCGCAAATGCCGCACTTTCGACTGTCTCCGAGCGCGCCTGCCAGCCCGGCGCCAGCTTAGCCCGCTGCATGAAGTTTCGTGTTTGGTTATCTGCTCTTATCGGGAAGCGTGCTCTGCTGTGCGTTGACCGGTAGTGGCAGTTTCGTCAATTTCGTGGTCCTCGATAGCTGTGTGCTTGTGCTCCGTGATGTTTCACTCGTTTCACGACTCGCACGAATACCTTAAAAGCAAGTCCTGCAAGGTTCTTCCGGGCACCTAAAGACAACAGATGAGCGCGCAGACCCAAAGACATAAGAAGCATGTACACGAACACGGCTCTGTGCATGTGTGTGCTCCACGAGTCTCCGGACGTCGTTGCGCCTTGATTGCGCTACACTTCCTTCTTACCGGTAGAGAAAGCTGACAAATAGATGCTCCTCCTCATTCTCACGTGATCTATAACATTGTTTTCCTGGGCCAAGTCTCATTCTGCAACTTCAGTAACTCGCCCAGCTTTCCCTTCCGCTCTCAGTGCGTTTTCTGTGTGTCACTGTTCAACAAACGTACCAACAGCTGCAAAACTACTGTTCGTGATTGTGTATTATTTAGTAATTGCCGATGGGAAAACTACGCAAACAATATTCATGTGTAGTCATGATACGCTTCTTTTCTTTTCTGGAAACCATGAGCATTGCAAGTGTCCTATATATGCATATTTTTTTTCGGCTCGTGCTTATTACACAAAGAAGTGGCCAGTAGGTTCGCCTTAGTGCTTAAGTGACGTAATTTTACTGCTAAATGTTGCATTCGTGGTGAAAGAAAAGTCGTTTCGTTTGGCTTATTTCACTTGGTCTTTGTTTGAAGAATAGGCCTATCTGCGAACGTTTTCTATGTGCTGCTGCAAAAGCTGACTACCTTCTCCTCCCCTTCGCCGCGATTACTGAAGTTGTGGCCAAGTTTAATATAATGTGATAATGTATATTTTCGTTTTTACGACAATGATATTTTTGTTCTGCCGTGTCTTTTTCATTTTGTTCCATAGTAATGAACAAGACACGCATTTCATATATATTTGCGCAGGTTTATAAGTTTTGTTTTTCTCGGTATGGCCGTGAATAAAATAATCTTAGTATTTTATTCTATATTTTAGGCATTTTGCGTGTCATTGTTCCTGCCATTACCAGTGAATTTTACCTTTTTTTAGATGTCATGACTATGTCATGCACGTCGTGCAGTTTTGTGCAATATCCCAGTGAGTATTTCAGAAGCTCTCCTGCACTTTGGTTTTTAGGCATTATGTAAAAATTGTTGTATATGTGTGTGCATAAAAGGACCTTCAGTTTTCTTGAGTTCTATATATTTTTTTTATATTTCACTCTGAACTTTTGTTTGTTCAGTAGTCATACATGTCATGCATTTTTCACTTCTTTTCATTTTCTGAGCGTGTATCATACCAAGGTATGTGAAAATATTTGTTTTCGGAAACGGAAGCCAATAAAACGAGGCCATAGATCTGTGTTGGAAGTGGAATTTATATATGTTCTGGCATATGCGGTCATACTCAAATTATGGGCAACACTGCGTGCGTTTTAACGCATAAAGAACTCGTGGCGCACCACGCCGCAACTTGCAGCTTGGCCAGTTCGCAAACGATGCCTGGGGTAGCGCGTCCATGCGATAAAAAAAATAGGCGCCGTCGACAGGCAAAAAGAAAGCAAAAGTGAAGGTGCGCGGGGCATGTGGAAGGCTGGAGAGGGAGCGGAGCGGGTTGTCATAATAATAAAAAAAAAGAGCGTTAGCGTGAGGAGGCGCCGCACGGCTGCTGTTCTTGTTGCAATGACAACACAAACAATTGTGTGCGCCGCCATTTTGAAGAAGTATCACCCTCCTCCTAGGGCCGTAACTGGAGGGGACCGTAGCGCTAGCGTCGAAAGAGCGTCTGCTTAAAAACAACCAATGGCAGCCATGCGGAGATTGAGCCCTGGGCTACCGTTCTTTGCCAAGTTTAAGTGAAAGCCTCTGTACACGTTCGACTTCTGCTCGAGACAGTTCGGCAAGTTGCAGGGCTTTCGTCACCACCATAAATACAGAAACCCTTCAAAACATTGGAGGACTCTTATGCTTCGCCTTTAAGAGTGGAACGCGATAAGATTCAGAAATCCCTGAGTGCTTCTCACGCTTCCCGGCAACTGCAGCTTATCTAACCGTAATGTTTACCGCTAAATGTTCGCGGCGAACGCTTTGCACGAAGGCAAGTTTTCTGGTAGAAACGCGGCCTCTTGCGTGGGCCGCGATGCGGCGAAGGCGAGCGCCATCTGAAGGTGTTACAAGGAACCGGTGACGCGGCTCCATGAATTTGGGTTTGAGCTTCCACTTAACAAAATAATTTTCGCGTATATTCAAATTACAATCCGAGGCTATCATGTCTGAACGTTTTGTGTGAATCGTACTTTACGATTTTTCTGACGTATTTTACTTTGAGAAATTCAGTTAGAATTTCAGTAACTTCATTGTGCTACACAGAGGGCCTGCGTGGTTCGGAATGATCTTTGCCGAAACGGCGGTCGACGCTGGACGCGCGACGCCGACGCCGGATTTCTGTTGACACTTATTAACCTAACACTGTCAGGTTAATGTAGGTGTTGTCTGTGCTATTGTTTCATCGCTACGATTCAGAGCTTAATGTTTAACCCGAGCCTAATCCGCTGACTCTAGTTTAAATATATCGGGCTGGCTTATCTGGTGTGAGGACGCTGTGTTGTTCAAATTTATCACCTGAGCGTTGCCGACACGAGCTGCTAGGGATGCGCTAAAAGAAATACGAGACGCAATTAAAAACATGAACTCGCTCTTTCATTAAACTTCCTGGACCTTCGAAAAGTAGCAAAAGCCTTTCACCTCGGTTCCATGCTTCCGCGACTGGATAACTTCAACGCGCTCCTTCTTGTGGGCCAGGAGCAGCTAGCAGGCCACGCACGAAATCCTTCTTCGTTCGCAACCAATCATAAAACGTGCATTGCTATAGCTTTCACATTTGAAAAGATAAATCGATCGGCAAGTGGCAACCTTGCCATTCTTAGTTGCCGGGCTCTCTTCCGCTTGTTCAAGCAAAGGGAAAGTTAGGAGCGAGCGGCTTTTGAAGAGACGCCAAATTTGCGGTTTTGCCGCCTAATGTCAGACGGCCGCCTAATGTAACCCAGCGTATGAGGCTCTCGCCATTTAGCAGTTGTCACTATACTTTTAGAAAATCCAAGCGCATTACCTTTCACCATTCATCAGAATTTCCCGTGTCCATTGCCGAGCTGAAGCTCGCGAATATTCGCGTTTCTAGAATCTCGATCGTGACCATCCGGAGCATGCGCACTAAAATTTTCTTGCATCTCGGACACTCTTTCCTCTTGATTAGCGATCAGAAACATCACGGAGAACGTTACACGTCTCTTCCATTTCGTGGTCACCGATGACATGGCATGGCATGGCATGGCAAGAACTTTTTAGTCCAGATGGCTGTACGGTGTATTTTGAAGCTCTTATCAAATACATAAAGCTTGAGCGCGTAAATGTCTCTTTTACTAGCTAATTATGATACATGCTAGATTATTCTGTGAAATTCGCCTGATTGACTTTCCCTG
This sequence comes from Dermacentor variabilis, assembly GCF_050947875.1. Classification (NCBI taxonomy): domain Eukaryota; kingdom Metazoa; phylum Arthropoda; class Arachnida; order Ixodida; family Ixodidae; genus Dermacentor; species Dermacentor variabilis. The sequence goes on from NC_134573.1 coordinate 107,126,610, forward strand.
TTTGGACACTGCATTGAAAGCGAACCAATGTTACTGAATACTTGGTGCATTTTCTAGAGAAGTCGCCTTAACTACAGAGTAATCAAATATATCTTTAATTTCCACTCAGTACTGCTGCATTTGACCATAAAACAAATTTATTTCCCGTCTCAAAGTGCATGTGAAAGTTATTATAGTGAACTACAGCGATACACTGCCCTCTTGCGGCAGATTTAGCCACATTAGATAAGCAGGGTGTCAAGTTTTCGCACTACAACATGCCAACCATGATTTCCTTGGAACCACTGCACAGAAGTGGCAAGTACAAGTCATGTACACTGTGACTGAGTAGGGCTTTTATTGTGTTCTGTTCTTTCTTTCCCCTTTTCCCACCCCCAGTGTAGGGTAGCAAACCGGGTGCGCTTCTGGTTGACCTCCCTGCCTTTCCTGTCCTTGCTTTATCTCTTTCTCTCTCTTACGCAAATTTTTTGCGAACATTCTTGAAGGCTATAGCTTGCGTCGCTGCCTACAACTCTGTTACGTACCGCTGGAGCATCATGATCATAATTACGGAAGGCCGTAAGAGCTTTCAGAGCTTGGCTGTTCGCAATTTTGTGGCCGTTTAGTTTGGCGCGGTGGCTTATATGAAACGGTTCTCTGAAATGGGGATGCTATACAGAGGCACTTATGATTTTTTATTTCACCGTGTGCAGGACACGAAACAGCTTTTTCGCCTTCCTGAGATCGACATTATAAAGACGTATTTTTTTTTTTCATAACAGCATCTTTCTTCCTAATACTCCTAGATATTTACTTTCATCTTATTCATCTTTTTTTTTTACTTTCGCAAGATATGCCTTGCGATATGCAGGGATAAGGGGCCAGTATTGTACTCAGCTCTAAGTTTAACAAGAGTCTGCAGGGAAATCCTAATGAGTTTGCTTTTAATATGTTCCAGCGTTCACGTCGTATGCCTTACAGAAAAGGAAGAGCGAGCATGGAGACGTGGAAACGGGGACGAAGGCCGGTGCTCATTTTTTTTATCACCGTGTTCTTTCGCGCGGCTCTGGCTAATATGTGTTTTGTACTCTTTGATGCAACCACACGGAGACGCCTCCTAAGAACTTCGTTCCCCAACATTAACTTGCGAAAATGACAAGGGCTTTCAGGTTAATGCGCTACGCAGGAAGGGATACTTGTCCACATTCTTCTGCTAGTTGGGCTGGTATGTTTGGAGAGATTTTGTTCTATCTTTCCGGTCCACACTCGTGCGATATGACGCAGCCGAATAAGTTACTCTTTCGTTGCACATGAGTGTGCGCTGTTAGCGCCATCAGTGCAATTCGTTTGTTTGGCGTGGCTCAGCCGCACACAGCTGTGGTTTTTTGATGGAGAGATTACAAACATGAAAACAAAAGTTATTTTATCCGGCCACGAACAAACAAGCAAACCCCCCTTTTTTTACTTTCTATTTCCATGGTCCATGTTGCACAGATTTAGAAGCAGTTGCCTGTTGGACACTGACTGCCTTTACCGAGGATGTAAAGAGAACCGAGGCGGCGGTGAAATTTAACGAGCAAATATTTTTCAAGCGTGAACGGGACTACATGTCGCGTGCTTTCTTCGTCTTTTTTCAGAGAGAGCGTTGCACAATTTAAAAGCGGGTTGCGGTTTCATTTCGTTGGCCACTGCGTTGAGAGACAGAGCAGTGATTTCGACTGCGTTCTGCTGTAATCCTTGCGTCAAAGTAGAAATATGACATGTCTGTAACATGGTATTGTTTGTAGTTCAAATGTGGGCAAGGAAAACGTAATTTGATCCGGCCCTATTACATGGAGATCTCCGATGCCGTCTATTATTTTCTGAGCAAAAAAACCTTGTAGAAACTATCACATTTGAGAATAGTCAGCACAAAATCACATTATATGTAATCTATAATTGGGACAATGTAATTTTGCATAGGTTGTTTACATAACTCAGTAGCGCTTGCTCCAGAAATGCCCGTCGGGAGTTTGCTTTCATTTAATCTGTTAGTGGTACGGTATTGCAGGGTATTGCAACAGAAGTCTTGTGTGCGAATGCGTAAAAATAGCTTCTTTCTAAGTGTCTTTATATTTTACATTTATGCCCAATCTGGCTTGTGCCATCGAGAATTATCCAGAATGTTGAGGATGGTGGAAAACAGCGGCGAAAGCGTTGACAGCGTCACTGGCAACAAACGACGTCGCAACAATAACACTGCATAAATTGCTAATAATAGTTCTCAAAGTTGACAGCTGCTGAGCACCTCAAATAGCAGCACTGCAAATGCCGAGAAGGAAAAATAAAAAAATTTACGAAAACACAAATAAGTCTTTTGTTCAAATTTCGTTGGTGGCAATGCGTCGTTTTGCTCGTGGCATCCGCTGTAGAAGAAATTTGGGCTTTAGAATTGGTTGAAGACCAGTCGGTATTTCGAAAACAGCCATCGAGCTTGAAAAGGAAGAAGCGTTTAACGCGCCAAATGCCTCATCCGCGGTGGCTTGAACATTGACTTACAAAAAAACTGAATTTCAAAAATTGCCTACGAAAACTTTATACCTAAAGGTCATTTCAAACGCAATACTTCCTACTGTTCAGAGAGCTGAGTGCTTCGACGCTGTCTCACTAATTGATAGAAGCAGAAAATACGTCTGTTTCCCACAACTGTAAGAAAATTTTACACTGTCCACTAGGCATTATGACCATCATAACACACAAACGAAGCGACAATAAACGTTATGTACTGAGCATGTCCTAGTTTTTTTTTTTCAAACAATAAAATGTTAAAGTGCTTCAAAAATAAAGAAGAAGAAACACTAGCCTTTATCCAAACTTCAGCAAGCATAATGTTCCATAAAGCTATATCTTTGCTCTAAGCTCGGCCAACTTATAATCGGGGAGTCTAAGAGTGCTAAAGTAAATCCAAATACTTCTGACTGCACGAACTGGAATACTATGTCATACAGAAAGGGAGTTGTGCCCGACACCGAGAAGGTAAAGTCCTAATTGACCTATGTAATCAATACCTTTCTTTCTCTCATACCGCACAACTTGTAATTCGTTCACTACATAACGAGGTTTTTAATCCGGCAGTATTGATGCCTTCAGGTAGCACGTGTGGGTTTCTTGACCAGTTGCCTTCACCCGAAAAGATCACGTACTCGTGACGCCTGCGGCAGAAAGGATGTTTCGTATACGCCGCCAAGGTTTGTGAGTAGTAGCGCTGGCTAACACTCCGAAGTTTATTTATATTATTAACACATAAATACCCTAGAAAGTGGATGGGAAGACGGCGCCGCAGTAGCTCAATTGGTAGAGCATCGCACGCGTAATGCGAAGACGTAGGATCATGCCCCACCTGCGGCAAGTTCTTTTTTTCATCCACTTTCAATTCCATTAATTTATAATTTCTTTATTTCAGTTAGTAAGTACAACTAACTTGCCCTGTGTTGTCCTTGGTGTCTTTGTTTGTGGGCTTCTTATGATATGATTAATAAAAATCGGGCCTCTCGGTTAACCTCCTTTCTTCTTGTTCACAACGATTAATTGCGATTTTAATAATATATTACATATTTTATTTATAAATCTTAAATCATTAATTTTATTATTATGCCACCAGATCTTTCCCCTAACCAATCCAAGAGCCCTAAGCCCCGCGGGCGTTTTGCCCGTTTCCCCGTAGCGGTTAAGCGTAATAACTTGAGAAAAACACAGGCAAGCAAAAATAAATAGGTGGTGATCTTTATTGTGAAGAATGGCTCTGTTGCAGTAAATCAGTCGTATGTGAACGGAATTCCGTAAATCTGCGGTCTTTTCATATCTTATCTCCTTCTATCTCCTTTTATTCTTGCCACCCCCCCCCTTAACCTGTCACAGTGTAGCCAGTCGGTATTTACGCTTGCTGACCCCTCTGACTTTCCATTTCTCTGAAGGAAATAACAATGGCTCGTGTTGAAGTAAAAACACATCTAATGCAGCGCTTAGGCTCTCGGCATCACACTGTCCGACAATTCAGTTCGGGATTTTCAGCCACGCTTGCAGCGGTGCTCCCGTGTGTGGGCGGATATTTTGAGCATATAAGTACACAGACGAAACAGCATCAGAAATACAGCAGGCGCAGCGCAATGAGAAAAACACGCGTCCTCGCGTGGGCGTATGTACGAAAATGAAAATTTGTAAGGTATTCTTTTCCTGACCAGATGGCTCATAGGGGGAAGAAACCCTGCTAGAAAGCGCCAGTTTGCTGTTCACCCGCAAATGCTTTTCGCATTCCTTTTGACGGCTTTATCAGCTCTGTCTGCTCAGACAGTCTAGAGTAAAAGGAAAATCGGCAGAAAAGGCCGACTTCAGTGGGCGACGCTTTTGGCCTGGATGCCGCATAGTCACTATAGGGACCGAGGTTAGGTCCACTACAACAATGAGTAAGTGGGCGAGCGAAAGCCCAATGAACCGTTCGGACGGATAGCGGGAGCAGAAGCAGCTCTCTTTTACCTTCCTTCCTGTTTTCTTCTAGTTTCACAGCACGAGGTAGGAGGCACAGGAGCCGGAGCGCGCCTTGTAGAAAACGCGGCCGAAGATGGCGCTGGCTGCTAGACGAGAAGAGCTGTGGAGCAGCAATGCGCAAGAGACAGCCTTTGACGCAAGAAGACCGGGTAGATCCGTTGCTTCAGTGGTTGTTGCTTCAGCGTCCGTTGGGTTCAATGGGAACAGTTTTTTCTGTCCGCTTGAGTACCATGAAAGGGTCGTCATAAGGAAGCGTAAGATAAGGTCCAATGCCTTCACTGCGTACGAAAGCGTGGCTTGCTGTAGGCATCTCATTGCTGACAAAAACATTACTACAGGGCGCTACACTACTAGGGCAATGACTCAAGCGTGCGAACAGGAAGCTGAGCTACTGAATATAGCTGTCTGGATCGGGCGTGGCAGCAGTATCTTGCACGAAAAATTCACCTGGCAGCCGCAACGTTCTGCCGTAGACAAGCTCCGTGACTGTGCAGCCGAGGTCTTCCTTGAAAGAGGAGTGGACGCTTAGCAGGGCGAGAGGAAGGTCTTCAGCCCAAGAAGAGCCAGGCTGGCGGGCCATGAAGGCGGCTTTAATTTGACGGTGAAGGTGTTCAACCATTCCATTTGCCGATGTCGCCAAGCACGCACGTGAGTTTGCGGAAGAGATCGCATTCGAACTAGCGGCCGTTATCGCTAATAGCAACGCTGAGGCATGCAAAGCGTGAGATCAAGCCATTGACAAACGCGGAAGCCACTGTAAGTGCCGTTATGTCAGTGAGAGGAAATGCTTCAGGCAGGCGGGTATAACGGTCTACACAAGGGAGTATGTAGCGATCACCTTGGGATCATGGCAGTGGGCCTGCGATGTAGTTGCGAATGTTATCGAAATAGGCGTCAGGTGGACGGAAGAAGGGAATTGGCAACTGCGTATGTCATGTCGTCTAGTAGCGTTGACAGTGAAGGCATTCCCGAGCCTAGCGGCGCACGTCACAGTTCACCCTCGGCCGCACAAAGCGGGAAGTAATTAGAAGTTGGGTGGCATGAACTATAGGATGACTTGCGCCGTGTAGCTTGTCAAGTACTTGAAGGGGTAGTCAGAATACAACGGATCTGCGTGTTCGCCCCCATGACCCTCAATCACGTAGCAGAGGACCGGAAGTCCCGAAGCTCGACGTCTGAACGCTGCGCCATGGCAATTTCTTCGATGGCCCGTGTGGCCGTGGATATTGAGTCGATATCGGGGAAGAAATCTGCGGTTGCGTTGATTGGGCATTCAATATATTGTATGCTGTGTTGAGTTCGGAGATGAAATTGAGTACCGTATCTCTCGTGCGGTACAACTGTTGTGATTACCACAAAAAGCGAACGTCAAAACCATGTGATCCGTGAGGACGTGAAAGCTTGTTCTTTCGAACAGATGTCGGTAATGACGAAAGCCCAAGTATACCACAAGCAGCTCGCGACCAAACGTGCTGTAGCGCGTTTCTCCAGGTTTCAGCTTCTGGGAGAAAACTAGGAGTGGGCACCAGGAGTTGCGCTGGAACTGTCGTTAAACGGTGCCGGCAGGCGCACTTGATGAATAAGTGATAAGATGCATTGGTGCAACATGTAGAGGATGCGTTTTTGGCAGGTTGGAAGGACTCTTCGGCATCGGACGTCCAGGACAGTGGAGCGGACGGAGCTTTAGTGGTCTTGAGAAGCTCGGTCAGTGCTGTAGTCGTTCAGGCGATGTTAGGGAGAAAACGTCGGTGGAAGTCGAGCATCCCAAGAAACTCGCGGAGCTTTCGTAGTGACGTTTGGCGAGGGAACTCACGCAAGGCTTGAACCTTCTTTTCCAGCAGTTTGATTCCTTCGAGAGTCGTGTGGTGTCCGAGGAATGTAATTTCGTGGACACCAAAGACACACTATGCGGGGCTGATGAGAAGGCCGTATTCATTGGTTCGCTTCTACGTGCGGCTGGAGGCGCATTAGAATTACATGCTCGAAGAGTCTGCCGATACACAAAGTCAGGGTAATGGGCCTGAGATTTCGGAGGGCCAACGGTTCCAGGGTTTCGGAATTAAGGTAATATCAGCTGTCACCATTTCTGTGGAAGCGTTCAGTTTTTCCAATTGTCGTTGTAGTAGGCAGTGAGTTGCCCTATGGTCTGATCGTCGAGGTTGCGTAGTAGTGCATAGTGAACGCTGTCTGATCCGGGCGCCGTGTTACGTCTTATGCCATGTAAGGCTACCCTCAGTTCTGTCTCTGTAATATCGCCGTCCAATTGGGTTTCTTCCTCGTGTGGATAGTCTTTGTACTCCGGTCGGTGACCTGTAGCAATCTATCTCTGTTGCAGTGTTTGGAGGAGAGCGCCATCATCCACTTGTTCTTTGTGGATGGTAGTGCGGATGGTGTTGGTTGTATGCGTTTTTGTGTGTGTTGGGTTAAGTAGTGCTCTGAGGAGGGACCATGTTTTGGAAGTACTCAGTGTACCATTAAGGTGGTCGCAGAGGTTTAGCCAATTGATATTAGTGAGGTTGGTAGCCTATTCTTCAGCTTCTGCTGTCATCCGGGCCATTCATTGTTTCAGCCTATGGTTGTGCCGCTGCCTCTTCCATCGTTTGGTCAAGCCTCTTCGAGCATCTCAGAGATGGAGCCGATGTGTGTCCACATTCGTTGTTTCCGTTGTTGCAGTTTGTTTAATGGCAGCTTTCGAATCTGCTTGTAGCTGTTGTGTCCACTCGTGTAGAGATGGCGTGTCTTGTTGAGATTTGGTTCTGTTGCACTGGAAAGCGTCCCAGTTCGTTATTCTAATTGCACGCTCTGAGGTGCGTATAGCCACCAGTTGGACTTCTGTGGCTAGATTGCTCTGGTCACTGCCCAGATTCTCCATTAGGTTTTTCCAGGAGCATTGTTTTTCCATGCCTTTTTTTTTTCACAAACAAGCTGTGCAGACAGAAATCTCTGTTGTCAAAAGTGCAACCAAAGGCTTACACTACGGGATTCCCTGCCGGTTTCCCTACCTCGCTCATGACGAATTGGTTGAAACATATAAAGCGTAATGGCTGTAGGTTTGGTAGTTGTTCCATTCCCGCAGCGCGAATATTTCCGCACATGCATATACTTTTTTTCTTGCTAGGCAGATTTCTGGAAGAAAACAGCGCTGCCGAAGCGCCTAGTTCAAACATATACAGTGAGTTTTTACCAAAAGATGGAGAATAGGAAATACATTCGAAAACCTACAACACAAAGAATAAGCCGAGTAAGGTGTAATGGGACCACGGCGGCATATAATATACGGATAATAAACGTAACAATGAGCATAGCGTGCTGTATATTTAATTTAGCGCATATTGAGCGTCTTTCGCCGAATATTCGTCGTATGTCGATGCAATTTTAGTCGCAATACTACAGCGTTCTTCACGTCCTTGCAAATTTCGCACTTTTCCTTAGCTGCATCAGATTTCTTACTTGATAAGATTTTTAAATGTTTACATACGCGCCCTAATTACGTAGTTCAAGCTGCGCTGCGTCTTCTTCTAACTTCATTTAGAGTTGTATACTGTAAAGAAACGTATGCGTACTGTAACATGTAAGCAAGAATGTAGTTCCTAAAACTTAATAGATTACAATCACGCCTTAGACGCTTACTACCATGTTATCGTCATAAGACGATAGAAAATCATAAGATCTATCATAAGACGATAGAAAAGAACTACGGCGCATCTTCTGCAGAGTGACTAAGGCAAGGCGCCTTATTACATCTCCTGCCCCTGTCTAAGTCATCCTAGTGGTTGCGGCTTGCTGCAGCTTTGTTTAGTTTCACAGAGTTTATGCCTGAATATAGAAGTTCAGCAGCATGTCACACTTTTGTAACACGTGAAGGCGAGGGCCTGCTGCACACGTGGTAATGCATTAACTAATACGATCGGAGGGGTCAGACTTCTTGCAAGACATAACGAGCGGCAGTGCCAAGTTAATGTATGGAGCCGTAGGTCGAGCTCCTCGACGACACATGAGAGCACCTAATGCACTACCTGAAGGTTCTTTCGTGCTTTCTTTCGTTCTCTCTTTCTTCCCGTCCTTCGTGCTTTCGTTCCTTCTTTCGTTCTTTCTTTCATTCCTTCTTTCGTTTTCTTTCTTTCCTTCGTTCTTTTTCGCTTCTTAATTTATATTCCGCCAATGCATCTTTGCTTGCGGATTACGGGTGATGAGCCATTCCAGGTGACGATATATATTGCTTCACTGGACTAGACACCACTTTTTTCGGGTATAACCCATTGCAACGGGTCGCTTGAGGCTTTCGCCTTAAGAATATCACGGTCACGTCAGCCTGGTATTGATACGAAAGCCTGGGTGAGCTACCTTGACAAATGAAACTTGGGTGAACAAAAAGATCCATAAAATAAAACGAAAGGAGAACCCTCATACCGACAACGCAGTTATGCATCTAAGGGCGATAACATCATGAATCGACGAAAATGTTGGCAGCTTGATGGGATAGTACACGGAGGAAAGGCGAATGAAAGCTTTTGCAGCCTTTTTGAACTTTATTTGGCATCAAAATTACACAAACTGCGGAGAAGGAACAAGTGAATATATATATTTGCTTTTTCTTATGTCATTAGGCTACATAATGTCCTGATACACTGTTTTATCATTTAATGCACGAGCATTATACAGCCTGGTTGCGCCGCTAAGCACTGTCGTTGGTCCACGAAAACGTTGCCGGCGCGGGGAGTTAGGAGAGGAGGCGTCACCACAGCAACGGCGCTCGCAGTGGAGCAGAGCTAGCACGCGCAGCCAGTGTCGCATCCGCCACGGCCTCGTGACAACGTAGTCAGCACGTGACCAGCTCTCCTCGCAATACGCAGTAGAAGAACACTTCATTAGCTCGCCGGCCTTGCGTGTATACTCTCTGCTCCTGTCCTAGTGTGCTCACTCTTGTAGTCGTTTGTTCGCGCATTTATAAAACTGTTTGCTAATATGCACCAACTCGCCCGACAAGTTCTCTACGTTGTTGTAGTTGAAACGTATTTATTAGAACAAATTCTCTTTCGCTCTTGACTGTTGTCATCAGGGTTTGAGAAGACTGCGCTGTAGATCCCGAGAAAATTTTTCACTGGTCACGGTGAAGCCGACTAAGAAGTTTGGTTCAGGCTCGTGAAACACAATCTTGTACAGCAGAGGCTAAGAGAAAACGTCGTGGCTGTAGCGACATCTGCTCGTTCAGATTAAGTCTGCAGCTGTAAGGAGTACCCCAATGTTTCTTACAGTTTGTGAATATATATATATATATATATATATATATATATATATATATATATATATATATATATATATATATTATACAGAAGACCGAGGTAATGTTGATTGCCTTCGCTTGGAGATACTCAGATTCACTTCTGTCTTAATTAATTAACCAACTTCTCAAATATTATACTTAGAATAAATGTGGCACTGAAAAATTGTCCCGCAACATGAAAAACTACCGATACAGCTTTCTACTGCTCAATACGAGCTACATAAAAGTGTTTTTTCCGACCGTAAAAGAAGCCCGCCAATACATGCACAAGTGTCGTGCGACTGGCAGCTCGCGGCACTTTCACTTTCATTCCCCTTTTCTTCATTATTTTCCAGATTCTCAATTTATACCACAGGCAATGTCGCCGATGCTTTCGATGGCTTCGTTGTCTGTTTGTTTACTTTAAGTGATCAGATATATATATATATATATATATATATATATATATATATATATATATATATGGGGAGAGAGACAGGGAAAGAAGATATGTGTTGATAGATGATGATCCGGTTCTGAGCGCGGCTTCCCTAGTGTAGAAGACCAGCGCTCTTACAATGGGGCCACGGATGAACAGCTGAAAAGGCGAAATAAAACACATTTTCCGAATACTTCTCCTGCAAGCAAGCGCATTGAGAGGCTTGGTACATTAGGCGCTTTGCACGATAACCCCTAACTTAACAAAATATATATACATGTGCGACCGCTAATTCGAGTGACGATGAAGAGAGACCATGCGGCACGGCACGTGTTTGGGCGTCGCCGAGGTTCGCTGCGCGTCTCTCGTGCTGCTGCGGCGCGTTCCTGCGAGGCCAAGCAGTGTCATGTCTTGCGATTCAACACGCTTTTTATGGCCGACTGAGAGTTTCGTTCTCTGCGCTAAGCCTACCATGGTGGATGAGGGTCGCATTCGCCACTGAAATCTGAAGCGCGCGTCTTCTCGTACTACGCCGATTTGCCTTGCTAGATTATGAAAAACTTCGCGCGCACTGAGTCCCGCAGTGTGTGCGATCTTCTTTCTCGGTGTGCTAAGTGTTTCTGAGTAAAACTAAGTTTGCCCCCGCTCGGAGCCATTTGAAGCCGATTTCTTCCCCGATACGAAGACGTTTATTCCCTGCACATAACGGCCTGCACCAAGTTGCGCTGGAAGCAAGTGTGCCGAAGCATGTTCGCCGTGCAGGTTATTTGCCTGGTCCTTTCCAAGCTTTCCTGTTATTTTCATTTTCGCTTAACACTTCAACGGAGCTAGACATAGCTTTCCTCTCCGACCGACCAAATAGGCAGAACTTTAATGTTGCTCACAAATAATTGCGCTAATTTGCGAGGCATTCACTCGCCTGATGCTTTCTGCGTGGCATCAGTAGGGATCGTATTGATTTTTTATTTGTTTCTTTGTACCTGTCGGCTACCGGTTTTCATCTGCGTTCACTGAAAAGATGTTACACAGGCAGTGCCCTGAAAGCGTCGAAAGGAGTAAAGAAGTTATCGATGTTGCGAGAGCGCCACATAGCGATATCCGAAGCAAATGTCTTCCATTTGCTCCGTTTTACTTACATCTGGGCTAAGGTGTAATGGGTGATGAAATGTACTTGAAAGACTGGCCGATTAAAGTGGTTAAAACTGAGTAAGGATAAACGCTAAACGTATGCACACTATGTACAAAGTAAAACAAAAACAAATATACTGTTTAATCCCATGCACACCAACTGTTTGAAGGAAGTTTACACACACAAACGCGAGCGCGCGCGCGCGCACTCGCACACACACACACACACACACACACACACACACACACACACACACACACACACACACACACACACACACACACACACACACACACACACACACACACACACACACACACAATAAAATAAATCTCAGCAGTACATAACACTCACTGCAAAATGGCTGGAGAAGGCCATGGTCCAATAATAGACACTAATGCGAATGAAATGTTTAAATATGTTTAATGTGACCATTAAACATATTTTGGTGTGTGGTATGCGTCACAGTTCCTGGAAGCGGTTTAGTTGTCTAGCATGACCGTTCGTTTTATGCTTCAAACAACGCACGCCTGATGTTTTAACGGAGATTATTTATTGTAGTCAGACAGGGGAAATGAAATAGCCGCGTATTTCGATATGTCCCCATTTCGAGAAAATCTTGTTAACGAATCTGCAGCTACCTGCTTCATTCTCTTGGAAAAAAGAAAGGAATGTTTAAATTTCGAGAATAAAGTGATGTTCCCTTTGCAGATCCTTTACAAGAAGCTTGAAAAAGTGTCCAAGATATCGCCAACATTATTAATGTCTGTTTTCGGTCTACGCAGACAGGCTTCGCTGATATATTGCTGGGGTTGAAGGCCGCATAACATCGAAAACTAAAAACTATAGGTTCATTAGGAGGCGCTGTATAAAAGGGAGCCTCGGAATTTGGTAGGCATTGCTTTCTGCACTGGTGAGTTGCCTGTCTCTCTCTTTCCATTAACTTGACTGAAAGCACCTCACAGCATTTCGTCACAGGGGTATATGTAGTTTGCAATTAAACCGGCATGAATCGACGTCTATATCATTCTACCAATAACAGCCACACATTATCTAATAATAATAATAATAATAATAATAATAATAATAATAATAATAATAATAATAATAATAATAATAATAATAATAATAATAATAATAATAATAATAATAATAATAATAATAATAATAATAATAATAATAATTATTATTATTATTATTAATGTAGGATGATGACGAAGTGATCGTTGCGTTATCTCAGAAGGCTGCGAAACAAATGAAACAAGCTGAACAAATCGGGGCGCATTTCAGCAAATCAATTTATTTGAAGCCCCCAAGGCGGAGGCAGTTTTGTAAAATAGAAATGCTCTCATTCATCCAAGCGTGGCCATTAAGCTACAAAATGAGCATATGAGGGCTCCGTCGTCGTTCTGTTATTATCTCGGAAATACTCGAGAAGGGAAATTACAAGTTGCCCTCCCTAATGCTAATTAGCGTGCTCCCACTCTAACACGAAGGTGATTACCATTCATGAGTACTTTTTCGATCTCATCGTTCTTTCACAAATTGCCGCCATGCAGCTTGCACATGCATCTCAATATAAATGCGAACAATATTGATTTAAAGCAGTGACGGGGTCAGAATCAAAGCAGATAGCATGCTGTTTGCGCACGGCCCTGGAGCGTTTTCCTGAGCCAAAAACAACGCATTCCTTGTTTTCATTGAATGTCCTTCGTGTCTCAGGAATGGCGTTCTGCAATTTTTTTTTACTTGGAGATTTAATATGCATTGAGGTCCTTCCGCTTCTTTTCTAACTGCTCGTCTGCCCCCTTTTAGCAGTTTCTTTTTATTGTTGTTCTCATTTAATGTGGCATTGAATGGACGCTAAAGTTAAACACTGACTTACCTTTGATTGTATATGGCTATCTATGAATGATTGATCAAATTTAATCTCGAAAAGCAGCTTACAGGTTGTGCGCGACGCTGTAGCAAAATCATTCATGCCAAAGTTAACCGCCTGACATTCTTTAACGCGCATTCGAAACTCGGTGCGCACACAAACATTTTTCGTTACAACGACAAGCGGAATGCCGTGATCAGGCTCGCCGCTAACTTTCCCTCCCTGCATCGTTTTTGCTTGTTTGCTTCCTAAACTGCTGATTTCATTTATTTTCTTACTTCGTGTGCTTCACTTGTTGAGTCCTGCTGCAACGCCGTATCACAAACAGCTTGACATGCGTAAAAATGGAGTCGAAAGGAGTGTTCCTTATCGCTTACTGTATACCTTAGTTTGAACGGTACATACTTTTCAGGTTTATTGTTTGCATTTATTGGGTGACTTGAAGAACTGCATGTTTCTGAGAAAGGAAAGTCTGCTCATTTTAAGGTGAACTACTTTTTTTGCCAAATTTCCATACTTTGGCGAGGCTGCCTGGCTGCTGGGTTGTTTGCTATCTTGCCGGATATATTTGTGAATACATATAGAATGGTTATGCAAAACTACCCCCATGTGACATATATAGCCCTTGTATGCCCTGTTCTGCTCACAAAAATAACTTCCTTTATAGGAATAGGAATAACCTTATTAAAAAGCCCGCAACCGAGGGTTTAACGCATCATGACGTTGGGCAAGTGTAGACCCGGCGTTATGCTCTACTCTGCCGTGCCCCAGTTCGGCCCGTCTGTGGTGGGTCGTGAGGCCTGTGCTTTTCGAGCGCACCCCGGGCCTGCTGCACGGCCCATAGTTGAGTGCCCTTGTCTGCAGACTGCACTGCACATATGTATGTATGTCCTGGAGGTAGCTTTGGTGGAGAACCTGGCACAGTCCCACATGATGTGTCATTGGGCCGCCGGACCTCCTGCACAAACACCGCACACACCACTCGGATAGAGTTCTGTGTGAAGCACGTGTAGCACTGCCGCGGTCTGTATCTGCTTTAGGATGACGGCCTCCTCCCGTCTGAGTGCCAAGTGGGGAGGCGGCATTGTCCGTCGAGATAAGCGGTAACACTTGGTGACTTCGCCTAAACTGCTCACTCGGTCCTTGGTTTCGAACAGAACGGTCACTGTCGGGGGCGCGGAGGGTAAGCGCTCCCGCCGCCGAATGGGCCATATCGTTGTGGTTCGCTGAGTATGCAAACTCGCCGGCGTGCGCCGGGAACCACTTGATACGGATGGTGCTGCCGCGGTCTTGGAGCTTCCTTTATATAACGAGTAAATATAATGCCGACTCATAGACTCCTTTAAACTACACGGACCTGTTAATGGAGGCGTGAACTGTATCTAATGCATCCTATAATTTATTTTCATTGACTTAGCCACTCAGAATGTGCCGCTGGGTGTGTGTTCGTTCGTCGTCAATCCTCCAGGATGGACATGTCCCACTGCAATTCCTACGCAAAACACATCAAAACAAACTAAACTAAACAAACGCAGCCTATTTATGGCATAAAATAGGCATCCGCAATCATCAAAGCCTCGCTTCACATAGATTCCAACGTCTGCGTTGGATCTGCGCACACATTTTTTTTATTATTAAGAATTTTTTCAACCTAAGGTGTGTTCCGTGTTCATGTTGTTCTGCATTTAAAGCTATTCGCTGTGCCGTGTCTTTGCTAACAAATCATTGATGGCCAGGAACACTGAGGGGCTTCCAATGTTACAAAATTTCAAACGGCTCAACGAAATGAAAATGTGTGTGACAGACAGCGGAATAAATAGGCGTTTTGTGCAAATGCATTCAATGATATGCGAAGAAGATGCGAACGAGACGCGGCACAGGAACAAAATGTTCCTGTGAAAGACGGGTTAGATGGAGAACCACCGAATGAGTCTGCAGGAGCTGTGGAGGGAGGTATCTAGAACACTCTTTCTCTGTTGCATTTGGTTATTGTGCTCGCTTTTACCTTGGTTTTCATTCACACAACGCATACAGGATCTTCAAACTTAAACTATCAGTAGCTTTAATAAAGAAAACAGAGGTGGGCAAATATCAAAGTATTTGAATACGAATCGAATGCGAATAGTAGATACCGAATATGGAATAGAATATCGCAGATTCAAACGCAGATTCAAACTCAAACGCAGATTCACATAATTACTGAATGAACATTTCTATCAGCATAATTTGCTTCTACGCCTGTGCTGCCTAGTGAAAAGAAACGCATTTAACTATATTATGTGCAGGATACCCATTTTAAACATGAGATCACTGATTCGTCATTAAATATCTCTACAAGTATCCTCTCGAGCATTTTCAGTGCGTGGTTGCATACACGCTCTACAAAAATGAATGGCTGCCGTATGATTAACTCTCCGAAAACAACAAATAAGACCTCAGAAACTTGAGCTAGTCGGTACGAATTCATCGTGAAGAGGGGAAGGCGTGCAGACACGGCCACAGGAGAACAGAACGAGACGACACAAACGTCCGTGCCTGCTCGACTTAGCTTTTCCACGAATAAATGGTTGCTGAGATAGGATCAGAAGTTGGCGATAAAAAAGGAAAGCTGTCAGCTGTAGCTCCGTATAAAAGGGCTTATTACGAGGAAAACATCAGCGGTTATAGCATAAAAATTAAACTGCTGCGTGACTGACTGCCAGAAATGCTAACTGACAAAAATACAAGCAATAATTGCAGGCTTTCATGTAGACTTCAATCGCAAAACCTAACATAAGACTTGCACTACCCATTGTGTTTATGCATTGCTTCAAAATCTTCTGTTGCCGTTTGATTTCTTGTTTTTGCGGTACCTCTTTTAACATGCAGAGAACAACAGCAAGACCCTAACAGTAGGTCGCTGTTGTGAAATATTTCGCTAACTTTCTTAGATTCGAAAATTCCAAACCGTTTCTGTTAGAATAAGAATAGTAATAGTGTGCTATATTTGATCCATATTCGAAACTGATCATTTGCTCCCCCCCCCCCTTAACAAAGAAAGAACACGCTATGCTAGTTACGCACATTCTGCATACAAGATTGCCTTATGCCCTTTCGCGGACACAGTTTTCGCGAACAAAGAAAGCAACGAAACGGATAATTACCAAGAATTTCGTAAGTAAGTCGTTTTACTAACAATTCTGGTATATCCTTACATTTTAAATTTTACGAGAATGGTATTTGCCAGACAACTCCACTTTGTTTAATTCTCCGAGAGCGCTTCTGTTACAAGATATTGATAATCAAATTTTACACTCATTCAGCTAATTTCGTATTCAGGAGCATTGACCTTGGCGTTATTGTCAAGCTTGACAATAACGCTGCAGCCCGGGTGAGGGAAACTGAAAAAACAGTGGTTGCTTGTCTTCACCAGCTGAAATCCAGGGCACAGCTTTAATGAGCTTCGTCCATGCAGCTTGCAAACAATCTGGGATACGCTGTGAGCTACCTCAAGAGGGTATTTTCACGTTATCTCAAGAGTCATGCACCTGAAATCACAACTAGATTAACCAGTGCGAAATTTCATTAATCATATCTCGGAACACAAACAGAAGTGCTCAGGTACAATCAAAGTGAAATTATCTTCAAGAACGATTGTCCTGACGTTTCAAATATAAGAAAAGATGTAAAATATTCGTAATAGCAAAACAGCTAATTAAGATGTTTTCGTTAACATACGTTTGATAACTTAACAGGTCGCGACGTTTGTGTCCGGCATAGTGCACAAACTGCCTGGTAAAGCAGAATATGCCTATCTAGCACAGCCTTACTTTTAACACTGTCGTTATTAACATTGAAGACCCTGTATAAATGCGCAACTCAATTTCCTATATTCATGTCCTCATATGTGTAGAAGTCACCATTGTATCCCCATCTACTTACCCTGATTGTGATTATTAGTTATTACTCTAAGAAAATGTAATCCACAAGAGTTCGCCGAACGGGGCCCATAAACCATGGACACCCATATGAGACTACAAATTTTACCCGGTTTTACTCGACTGGAATAAACATTACTGTGCCACCTGTGACTAGGAGTTCCTTTAACACAAGCCGACTGATTACTAATTGGAATGACAAACAGTGCCAATTTCAGGACATGTGATGATGAAGGAACGAACAAGTATCTCCTGTGCTACTGCCACACATTTAAGATGAGAGGACTACCCTTTGGATAGCTGTACGACACTTAGATGACATGCCCTTCACAGAAGAGGAGATCTTGGAGCTGTGGACTCGTACATCTGCTATGTACAAAGTTACAAAAGCGCTGCCACGTTCCTTGCAATGCGCCAGCCTATATGGCCACTTGTGACTGACCCAGCGATGAAGGCTTGATTTTGTGTGTAACAGCGCAATGTGGGAACTTCTCTCTTCCTTCTCCCCTTTCAATCCACTCTTATCCTTCCCCAGTTTACGGGGCTCAGCCTCGTTAACCTCCCTGGCTTTCCTTTGTGACATCTCTCTATCTTTAACTACTAATTGGACCGACTACTTGCCTCTAGCTACGGGACCACCAGGTGTTTCATTATTTATTTACTTATTTATTTATTTATTTATTTATTTATTTATTTATTTATTTATTTATTTATTTTACTATACTGCAGGCCCTCGTCTGGCCCATGCAGGAGTGGTTACAACATGGAATACAGCACACACAAAAAAGAAGAAAGTGAAACTAATGTTTCCAAAACAAAGAGCATTAGCACACAAAAGAATGAATATACTCAAAAATATATACACTCTCTTTAAATGAGCGGTCCGGGAAGCAGGAGAAACAGCGTTTACCTTAAGAATGCACCTACAGAGGCTGCATATGAAATACAGGTAATATCACCATTTGAATTCCAGATTCTCAATACTGTCAATAAATGCGTTGTCAGATGGGCAATTTACGGCTCTAGAGGGTAGTATGTTCCAAAGGGACATGGCGTGTGGGAATAAAGAGTAGTTGTGAGTGTTATTATGGCTAGGATGGTGTCGTATTGATTTATTATGGTTGGTTCGGGCAGAAAGTCTGAATGGCGCTTGAATGTATGTTGCTTGTGGTATTCGATAGGAGCCGTGATAAAGCAACTATAGAAATTTTAATCTGGAAATCATTCTAGGTTGGGGAGCCAGTGATTGAACGTTAGCCCTGACGCACAGTTTCGTAATGCTCGTTTGACGTGAATATTGTGAATATATAAATCTCAATGCTAAGTTCTGTATGCGTTCTAGTTTCCCGGTTAAATACTTCTGGTGCGGGACCCAAATAATGTCAGCATACTCTAAAGTGGGTCTAATGAGGGTTCTGTATGCATTTAATTTAACACTAGGAGGTGTGTTTCTAAGTTTTCTTTTCAAGAAATGTAGTTTACCTAGGGCCTTGTCGAATATGGCATTTATATTAGTTTCCCAATTTAATTTCGTTGTACTTTCTGTGTGATCTTGTGGAAGGAAAATAAAAAGAAAGAAAGAAAGGTATGAAAGGGGAAAGGGGGTTATCAAGAATAATAGGTGTAGTGGAAACGGATGAAACGATGTTGCTTGTTTAGCTGCAAGTCGCATCTTAGCCGTTTACATTGTCGTCACGCTGAGCAGGTATCGCCCAAGTATTCTTTCTCTCTTGTTTTCTCTCTTTGCATGACCGAACACAAGTAATTTTCACTTACGTCTTAATAAACGTGCTCTGCCATGTCCCGTGGTTCAGCGAAAAAAAAAAGGGAATTTCCACATCGTTTCTTTTTCAGGTGTTGTACGCAGATATCACTGTATATTCTGAAAGCACCCTGAGAGCTTCCCGCCATGGCGTATAAAATACGTCTTTAATTGTCGCCAAGGCAAGGGTGTACTAGCTCCATAATTGAACGAGGTGGTCGTTAATTGTGTCGGTGACAAAATCGCAAGGCGTGAGTTTTGTTAGAAAGCGTACGGAAACATAACGTACCGCTAGGTGTTCATCCTATGAAATTTTAATTTCCTCGTTTTTTTTTCTTAGGGAAGAATGCAAGCAAGATCGATGTAAAGGTGTGCAACCTGTAATCGAACTTGTTGTATTTGAACGTAGGTGCGATGTGCAAGGAATAAAAAAAAAACCTGCAGTACCCATCTCAGCACGAATGTGCACGTGTATGCGATTAGTAATGCGGCGACAGACCATATTGCGGCAGCGCAAAAGCGACGGGTATCGGGTGTGTATGCAGCCAGACGGAGGTTTATTCTTCCTCTTCGATCTCCCGATATTGCCTGTAACAGCGGCCAATTTGAACAATGCCGACTTAGTACAGCTGAGTGGAATCTGGTCGATTACTTTTAGGACACATCAGATGAGTGTGATGATGTGCATTTTATGCGAAGCATATTAACGTAGGTTTCGGGCCTTCGCGCGACGCCCGGCGGTGGCCACCATTGACCTTCAAGTGACCTTCAAGTAGGTCACGTGACATGACGTCACGTGTTGACGTCACACCGGCTGCAGATGGGGCCTCATATCGCGCCGTCGGTCGCCTCCCGGCGGTGGCCACCATTGACCCTGAAGTGAGATCACATGATGTGACGTCACGTGGTGACGTCACACCGGCTGCAGATGGGGCCTCATATCGCGCCGTCGGACGTCGCCCGGCGGAGGCCTCCACGCTTCAGTTCGCGCCGTCGCGCGCGACGCGGCGGCGGCGCGACCATCGCTGCATCACGTGATATGTGACGTCACGCCAGGGATGAAGCGGCGCGCGCCCGCCGTCGCGTCAGTCTCTGTGCCCGCAACCGCACCAGCGTCTTTGCGCCGGGCGTGTATGCGGTCAAGATGCCTCCAAACGCTAAGGATACGCTAAGGTTAAGCCCAGTGGATGCGAAGCATCCACTGGGCTTAACCTTGATAAGCCTCCAACTTTTTATTTCTTACCTCTTCGAGCTCCAACGGCTGACGACAGACGCGGGCTGCAGTAACCCAGGTCGGCTTCAAAGAGTTCCACTGAAGAGCGACACATATCCAGTAGCACTCACCGAACGAGGTTCGTTCGTTCGTTTTCCTCTCTCGCTTCTCTCTGGACACCTTGCGTCACCCAGCGACACTACCACAATATCCGCGCGTTGCCATACCCGCTATATTCAGACATAACCGATTGATCTAAGTTGGCATGAAATAGATTAATTGAAGAGCAGCACATATAAGGGTTCCATATAACGAGTCACCCAAGTTAGTCCGATGGATCGTTTCGAACCCAGTTCGCTCAGCACAGCAGCCCGGTGCTTTACCCATTAAACCACGGACTATCCAGTGACCCAGGTGGGTGGGGAAGAGGCTAGGTGGTTACAAGCCGACAAACATACCAACAGACATATCGCAAAAGGGGTGAAGTTCTCCTCAAAAAAATTATCATAGCGATAAAACTGCCCAATCACTGGCGCCTCAGTCAGCGGCCCTTACCTCCACGCCGCAGCTCGAGCACTGTAAGCTATAGAACCACTAGAATAACCTTCGACTTCTTTTTCTTTTTTTTTCCGGGACCTTCTTGCTCCCAGCTTCTTTCACTGGAACTAGGTACGTTGTTTCTGCTCATTTCACGGCATTTTGAGTGCACACAGTTCATCCATGAGGGGTGACTATCAATTCTCAGAGGGCCATCGTGGCATAGCTATCACTACTGAAAGAACGTCATGGTGACTCCATAAAAATGATTTCACCCTATAGGGGTAGTTCAGTGAGCGCATCTTAACTACGTTTCACCACTTTGGCTAAGTGGCTGTGGTGCATCGCTGCTGAGCAGAAGGTCACGGGTTCGGTTTACAGCGACAGCGACTGCAGTACGTAATGGGCGGGAATTCCAAGTACGCTCTTGCATATAGGTTTGTATGCAAGTAAAAAGCCACAGGTGAGCATAATTATTCACTGTATGGTACATTACTATTATTCTACATGAAAACACACACATGCGATGGACCAGGTCAAAGAGGACGGATCAGGATCGTAACTGCCACCGAGAGGGGCACAACGCCTGCCTACCCTTTAGGAAGATGTGGATATTAAAAAAAAAACCAGAGGCATTTCACCCAGTGAAGGTGGATGACCGGCGAAGCTGTAGCGCATCACACACAATTACACAAGGGTATGTGTATTAATTTTCATCGTTTGGTAATTGTAGTGACGTGTGATTATTGTCATATGCATTGATTGGTTCGGTTACAACCTTAAACAGATTCTTGGCCTAAGTTAAATCTGTACACCACCGTTATTGAGTAGTTGAGCGAATGGCTTGGTGTGGCACTTCAAACCAAACTCTTCTAGCACAAACTGAGTGAACCATTTGTTGTCTGGTTTTCAAGTGTCCGCATTGATGTCCCTAATCATGATCACGGCTCATCATGGCTAACCCATGCAAAGTGCGTGATAATGAACTTCTCGACATCCCACTAAGGTGTGGTTGCCGGTTATACGCAGAGGATATCACAATTCCATTTTTCGTTTGTGCGGCACAGACATATCCGCGGTCGGTGGCATTTTACTGTTGCGCGTCAAAGGTATGTGGTTGTGCATACATTTTGTGATTTGCGTATTGGCCACACCTACTGCCCGTGAGTTCATGTGCTGTTCACAAACGTTTCCAGTATATACATCGACTTGAAACACTGCGTCTTCACTTTCTTTCATTTTATTATTATTATTATTATTATTATTATTATTATTATTATTATTATTATTATTATTATTATTATTATTATTATTATTATTATTATTATTATTATTATTATTATTATTATTATTATTATTATTATTATTATTATTATTATTATTATTATTGGAAGGGTGCTTGAGCCATGCTTCAGTTCCGCCGTGCGTCGGCCAGGTATCGCACGATCTCCAGGATGGGCCCAAGCTCTCCTTTACTATATATAACACATAAACACAAAAAATACATGGAACCCTAGATAGATACAGCTTCACTGTAATATATGTTGAAGATCGGGAGAACGGGAGTAAAGAGGAAACAAACAGCAAGATTGCAGGCCATGAAGACTAAAGTCAAGCGCGTGTTGGCCAAAAAAGTAGGTGCTTTAGGAGGTGAAAGTTTAATAGAGCGGAAGAAGCATTTACTGCCTCTGAAGTCGTTGAACGTGGTGAGAACCGCAATCGTTAAATGTGGAGAGGACCGCAAGATTTTCCGTCTCCGCAACGTTCCTGGGCTGAACTCTTGAAAAGGAAACTTTGTCAAAGTGAGGTTCTCCTTTTTTACTGCATTCAGTGAAGGCGAATGCAAGAGTGTGGTTTCCGAAATGGAACACGACATGCGTGAAGCTGACGTTCAGTCTGCTTGTTCCCATGTTACAGTAAGACTGCTGCTTGTAGGCTTGTTCGAGAGGCATCCATTTAGAGAGAATATTTCGCTTCGATATACCAAGGAGATTTAAGACACTTCTTTGTTTTCAGTACTTCTTCTTTTGCTTATGTCTCCTTGTCTTCAACGTTACCGCTTCCTTGCGCATACGAACACATAAGCTGATGTCGTGGTTTACAGTGTCCTCACAACGACAAAAAGTTCCGCAGCATGTTACACTCCTGTAACACATGAATGCGAAAGCCGGCTACATACGTGATGATGCATTAAGTTACACGAACAGAGGGGTCAGACTTCTCGCAAGACATAACGAGCCGCAGTGTGAAGTAAACGTATGGTGTAGTAGGGCGACCTCCTCAACGACAGATGCGAGTACCCATCGCTCTACCTGAAGGTTCTTTCGTTCTTTTTTCTTTCCGTCGTTATTTCTTCATTTCTTTCATTCCTTTCGTACACAGTAACAACCAGGAAGAACCGCACTGATCCAAACACCATTTTTGATTGAAGTCATCTTTCGGCCAATGACAACACCGTATGGGAACCTGCCCGCTAACGTCAAGGGGCAGCCGCTTGCCGCCCCTAAACGGCGAGTGAGGAGAAAGCCTTCCAAGTGTTAGAGAAAGAGTTGCAGTTTAGCCCGAAAGGCGAAGCATAGATTGCGGCAGAAAATTAGTAGACAACTATGCAAAGTAATGATGGTAATTTTATCGTGCGTATAAACTTGCAAACATTCGCTTATTAACTAAACTGACAAGCATGGTGTCAGCGCGCACAGGCAGACGTGAACACATCAAACCTCGATGGCCGTGGGCACTCCCTGTCGAAACGCTGGCCTGAGGAAGCGCGGCAGCAGAAGCGAGCGAAGTGTCCTTCGTGCTGTCTTCGCGCGTGGCCGTGCAATACACAGTTGCTACCAGGGTACAACGCCGCCTTCCCCACTTCCTTTCCTCCCCCCGATGCCTCGCGCGCGAAGGAAGACTGCGCGCTTCCGGCATGCTTCCTCCCCAACTTTTTCCCTGGCGCGCGCGAGATTGAGCCCCGATCGTCAAGCTCCCCTCGCGCACTTTTGCTCGCACATACAGCGTACGGCGCAGGCGACGGTGTTAACGCCTTTAAAATTTTTTACGGAACATCACGCCGACGACGACGAACGCGGCAATAAGGCGCCTGGAGTGTCCATATAATTTCTGACGCAATAAAAGCTAACTACGCGCTCTTCTTGCGAACCCCACACACCGTAAACGAATGCAAAACTTGGCTGAGGTACTCACAGCTGCATATGTTATTAGCGCAAGGTGTTTTTTCGCCAAGCCCGTGGTTGCTTGAGGGCCCCTTTAAGGAACTATTACGCTTTCGCTGCAACGCAGTTCAATCTTGCTAATCGCCGATCTCTCAAAAAGCATTAGAGCCCTGCTTTGCAAGGCTCCTGCTTTTCATACTTTGTCTTTCTTTAGTTTTTTTTTCCTTTTCTCAAGCCGCCTCTTGAGTTCGAGCTTGAAAGCTGTTGTCGCACAACATGTAGACAAAGATGCCTGCTAAACTCGCACGTGGAATTTGCCAATTCCAATACCACTGTACCACGGCGACACGTAGAATCAAGCAGACCATGGAAGGAAAATGCTAACATTTCTTGCGCAGGCGTTCCCCTGGATAACAGCTGCGTTCTCAGCACGCATTGAGAGGAAGGTTTGCACAACATGTACTGCACGCACAGCCGAAAGACACGCAGCTTCTGCAAACCTTAGTTGCAAAAAGTGCACTTCGCATCCGCGCGAAGCAACGTGATTGTTTTATGATTGTTTTTTTGACCTGCCTCATGTCACGGTTCGAATGATGTCGTGCGTGTACTGCACCAACATATTTCGTAAGAAAGCTTAGACATTTTTCCCCCCGTGCCATAGCTTCGAGAAACCATCTCGACAGTCACGCTGTCGCACGCTGGAGCTTGAGCGACTCGCGAGCGAATGTCGCTCAGACGCTTCCCCCCAGCAAGAACGAAAGGTGCTGTCCGCCGCGTTTCAAGTTGCGCAAGAAGCGCGCGCCAAATGAGCTCGCCGCGCCGCTTTTGCTAGTGGGGCCTTTGCGCCATCCGCTGTATATCGAAAGACTCGACGCGCTTGTCTCTCATTTCGCCTTTCGGCCCAGCTGCCACTCCTGTTTCGTTCATGACCTGTGAACCCGAGGGAATGTATCGACAGCTCCGGGAGGTTGTTGACTGCCTGACTAAGCGAGCGCCGTTCCCACAAGAATGGCGCGTGTTCGTTGTTCTTTATTACTTTTTCGTTTTTTTGTCATTGGTTAATTGACTTATTTTTTTGCGTCTCGCGATTTCGTGGCAGTCTCTTTGGTCTATTGGCTCGACGAGCAACGCGCGAATTTTAGGTGCGCGACTTGTTGCCACGTTATGGGGGGGGAAAAAGAGAGAAAGAAAAAAAGAAATGGTAAAGATAGTATGCGCCCGAAGCTGCGCAGATGGTTCGGTGATATAGGCTGAAGTTGAAGGCAACTTTGGTCACCAGCCGATCTTTAACCCGACGGAGCTCAAACACCCTTTGACACTAGGAAAAATTTAAACAAGTTTGATTACCTTTGTTTCTTGCCCTGGCTATGGCGTTTCCCCGCTGAGCCTGAGGCCTCGGGTTCGATCCCAACCGTGGCGCCCGCGTTACGATGAGGGTGGAATACACAAACCTCCGTCTACCATGCATTCGGTGCGCGATAAAGAACCCCAGGGGGTGAAAGTTCATCCGGAAGGCCCCCGTTATATGTTGCGCCTTATGACAGACAGATCGCGGTACATTTATTTTTATGGTTTGCCATGTTGAGTAGATTTGTACCACGCTTCTACACGTTACATAAAAAAGCAACCGGTTACAATTACAATTACGTAATTCAATTTTAAAATTAATTAGAGGTACCAAATGATGCCTCCCCCCCCCTACCAACAGAAACAAAGACGAAGAAAAGGAAAGATAACCGAGCACGCGCTGAAAAGCAATCCATTAATATTACGTTACTTCTGTCTCAACCGTATTACATTGCACAAACAGAATAAATTGAACGAGGTGGTCTGGCTGTTTACATGCGTCGCTGTGGTTATTCACACGAGATTTATCCTCCTTTATGCGCAATACTCAGGCGTTTGATACACAAAAGCTAGATTAGTAAAAAAAAAACATTCCGCTGCAAATCATGAATGCTTCGCAGTACGAAGACGTCAGCTACAGTTGAGTATGCCAAAATGGTTTTGTTCGCTCAGATCGGCTTAATCTTGAAAACACAGACTCACAGCGAGAACACAAGGGTCCTTCATTGCGATGTAACAAGACAAAAGCATTGATTTTGGAGAAGAATCGCCTGGTGTTTTGCTGCCTCGCTTACAGAAAACACTTTTCGTAAAGTGGGCCCCCGCCGTACCGAGCATGCGTCAGCGCCAAAACTCCTTTTCAGTCGAGGGTCCTAAAGCCTAAAGGGAGGGGTTTACTTCAAAGAACTTTCGTTCGCCTACGTGAAAGATGTACGGAGGTTGAGATTCACAGGTGTCCAGAAGAACCCAGTTCGAACAGCAAGCATTTAGGAGAATATGCTTTCGTCGTCATGTTACTTTATCACTTCTGGTAACATGACCTAGATATAGGTTGGTCTGTGCGCCCAAATTTTTTTTTCTCTTACGCGGGTCTTTTACAACAAAACCGTACTAGCCAAATACCCGTGTCAAAAAAAGAGGCAAATGCTTGCCTAAATACCCTAAGTTCGTCTGCGCCGCGACTGCAAGTCAAGCTACATTTGTCAACCATGAAAGATAACTACACGCGCGCTGCTCTTCGCCGAGTGGGTAGCTGACAGCAACTGTGCAGCTTGCAAAGTGGTGCGCCGGGCCAGAGAGAATTCTCGTTAGAGGGCACGAGCCGGTAGCACATACGAACGTACTCCTTAGCAAATTTCCTTCATCTGTCTGTCGCATTTAGAATACTACGCGTGCGTGCTGGTAATTCGATCTGCATGTTCATCCGCCCAGTGTTCTTAAGAGCCCTTCATGGCCTCTCGGAATTCGAAGAGGCGTCCAGCGAAAGGCGCGTCAGATGTCGTACCACGTTGAGCGCGACTCTGCGCTGTGCATTAGATTTGTCCGGATGGGCGGCGAGCTTATTAGAGCGCGACGCGGCGCGGTCCGTGCCTCACATACGCAGCTGCGTGGATTCTTGCGCTATTCATTACGGCTGCACTGACTAGTAATTAGAATATGTAATGTTCATGACTGCTACAGTTACGTAGCTGCCAGAAGCGAACGCTGTATCTTTCCGCGCAACCAGATTCTTACTTAGTGGCCAGACAAAGTTCTCTCGCACTCTTATTGCGTCTTGCAGTACCTTGTGAATCAAGTCGGCGCTCATCACTAACATTCGTATTCATGGGAATAACACTGTCGCTACTAACTGCCGTTGCTTAGCGACTTATAAGACACGAAAAGGCAGAATAGCAGTATTGTGCACTAAGGCGTTTTGTTTCCGGGAGCAGCGTATCCCCCATACGCTGCGCTCTGCAACCACCTCATATACTGTTTAAAAGACCAACAGTTTGCAGAATCATAAACATCATCATCATCTTCTTCTTTTAAGTCCGCTCGCGGACGAAGGCATCTCCCATTGATCTTCCATTTCTGATGTCTTGCGCCCCCTGACACCATCCAATGCCTCCAGATTTCATAATTTCATCACGCCTTGTTCTCTACCGTACTCGACTGCACTTCCTTTCCCTTGACGCCCATATTATACATTTAAAGGCACACTGAACCACTTTTTATCGAAGTGGAGAAATGAATTTGACATGAATATAGAGATATACTTTGCCGCAAAAAGTACTTCAATGCGTCCAGCAGAACCGGAGTTATTGGCAATAAAACACGGCCTCTGCTCTGCTCCCGTTCCTTCTTCAATGCCTTGCACTGCGAAGGCTAAGGCGCAGTGGGGCGTGCCCACAACGCTCCGCCTTTTGAGTGTCACCGTGGTGCGCAGTTAAAATTTCATTTCGGATGTAAACGTAGACGCCACGAATTCCGCCGCTGGTGCAAACGATGCACTAAACATAAGCCAAACGCGGTTGTCCTCAGCGAGCCGCTGTGCGCTTAGCCAGTGGACTCGTGGGGACACTCCGCGGCGGCAGCGGTATCTATGCCATGCAGCCGACCGCAGCATGATGTGGGCTATCAGCCAATAGCAGCTCTCTAAGGGAATGACGAAATGGTGCGTCCGATGACGAAATGGTGCGCCTACAAGAGAGTAAGGACAGGACTTTCTGTTGAAAAGAGAGCGATTGAGGGAAAGGTTACTTCGCTATCCGCTGGAGAACTCGACGCACCGCGTACGACAGCAAAACTTTGCTGAGATGTTCATAGCAGCATATGCTACCCAGGGGCTATGTTATTTCACCAAGCCCGAAGGGGGGGGGGGAAGGATTAAAAGCCGCTTTAACCACCGGTTATCTGTCATAAGCATTACGTAGCCGGCCTAGGTCCCTTTCAATTTCAACTGAAACATATAGCAACCCTATTTGTTCTGTAATCCACACCGATCTCATAGTATCTCTTAACGTTACTCTTATCGTTTTTAGTCCTATAGCTCGATGTGGTGCTCCTTACTTGTTCTCAAGCTTCTTTCTTAGATTCTAAGTTTATGTCCCAGTTTGAAGCACATGTCTAGTTAATGAGAGCAGTATAAATTCCTTCGAATATTTTCATATAACCGTCTCATTGTCCTTAAAAGGGAACCTGATCAAGCATATTTCCGTGTGCTTCTATATTCACAGTATACTGTGAATATCAGCTGCCAAGTAAATTCGCCGACGATGTTCGTTCGTTTGTCACGCATTCGTTGACGCCTGGCACGTACGATTGAAAGTAAGAAAACGAAATGCTTTTCGAGCGGGTATACAAAGGGTCAAAGGATCGTGAGTTTGCCGAACCCCCAGGATATGCGCTTCAGAACCCGACCTAATGGGTATTCCCGCGTGCAGTGACATAATCAATTTTTCATCTACTTAAGCAAGCACATGCATATCTTTAGTTTCACTCTATGTTCTCATATTTTGTGTTAATATGTGTGTTTTTCATGCACTGCTACAACTTTCTCTTTATTTTTGTTTCTCAATTTTCTACATGGTTTACAGACACGTTTTGCCAGTATTTTTTATTTCACTACACCTCTTTCTTTCGTTTTTCTTAGCTAAGGTTTTCCAAGGCCTGGTTGTTTCTGAGGTCAAAGTGCGGCCC
Organism: Dermacentor variabilis; assembly: GCF_050947875.1. NCBI lineage: Eukaryota > Metazoa > Arthropoda > Arachnida > Ixodida > Ixodidae > Dermacentor > Dermacentor variabilis. The sequence goes on from NC_134573.1 coordinate 107,155,444, forward strand.
GGCTTGGCAGCTAATGAAGATGAAGAAGGAGAAGCATTCCAACCACTGTGACACCGCCGCTTTAGCCAAGGAAGCGGAAGATAGCCGCCCTGCGTGGGCGCTGTTAAACACCGATGTTCCGCTGCGCATAATCATGTGCGCCATGTCATGGGCAACGCTGATCAAGAAACGGTTCCTGCAATGTCTGTGCACGTGCACTCCGGCGCTTGCGGTACCGACAATCGCATAGAGCTGCGTAGGTTTGCAGGATCCTCAGGTACTTGCTTGCAATGCAAAAAGTAGAAAAAAAATCTGCGTAAGAAGCGCTGAGTAAAGGACCCCTCATATACGGTGCGCCGATCGGACTATTTGTTTTGTGTAGCCATTTCGCGTGGACAGATAGTGCTGCTTCAGAATACAAGCTGCATGGTTATTCACCCTTATCCGGAGTATGCTACATTGCTTTAATTTCGAAATTTAAGTTGAACTTTATTTCAAAATTTTTTTTCTGTTCATGGTGCGAATTAATGAACAGCCCGCGCACGTACACGCAAGTGCTTGTAACCGCAGTCGTGGCCGAGTGAGCAGGGCGTCTGCCAAGGCTACGGTAGGTGGACACTTCGAAACCCACCGCCGGCACCCACCGATAACGAAAATCAAGATGGGTACAGGCGCTCCCGAACCCGGCGTCCGGTAGAGTTTGGGGTGTACCGCCTGGGGAGTGCACCCGGCTGCCGATTTCCCTAGTTTCGACGTGCAACCCTGAAAGGTGGATGCATTCACTGGCCGTAATGCGGACATGGCTGCATTAATCAAAAGTGCTTGTAAGCACAGCTGTACAATACATAGCTACGTACGAGCATAATACTTATGCTTTAAGAAAAAAAAAACAGAAGATAAACAAATATAACAGTGTTAGAATACACGTATACACGCTATTTGAGCAATAGGCTACGGCTATCTTCCGAAGACTGGTCTGTTGGCATGGAAGCGGCTGATTGGATGTCTAGGAGCTTTTAGGTGTTTTCTCAGGTGTCTCTGGAATTTTCTCAAAGTTGTGCCGAGTGATTTCTTAAGAAGATAGCGTGGATGTATCAACGTATAACGAGGTATAGGCAGACGAGGACTGCTGCTCGCAATAATCAACCTATACAAATCCAGAGGTAGGAGTAACTGGTGCCTCAGAACTTCTGGGCAGAGGCGTTGGCGTCATGCTGCAATGCGAACACTGTATTCATAGGCGCAACAGGTACTGGCATGAATAGAATTTTGTACAAAAATCCTGGGAGGTGACTACGGTGAGGAGACAGCTCACCTATACCAGGTGAATATTATTTAGTTCATGAAGTTCCACAATCTTTTGTGCTCTAAGCTTCACACCTTCATGTCGCATTATTCATAAGGTTTCATCTTTTTATATTTGCAAGCAATCACAGTTTTCTAAACACAGCAAATTACTAAGTCTCTCTGCACCTAAATAGTTATTGAGAACTGTCGCATTTATAACCAAATATTTTGTTGAAAATTATCAATTGCCAAATTTACGAAGCCGCTTGAAGGCAGAAGGCCGAAGTTTAGCGACATCCTTGTGCTACACATTATGCGATTATGTAACTTCTTAACGCGCAAAAAAGCACGAGACAGAGTGCAAGGGACATGCACAAACGCTATCTCCCGACTAAAGCTTTATTTCTCACACATTACAACTTTCACATGAAAAGCCATGCTTGCCATGTGTAAGTTATGTATAGCTTGTATTTTGTGAGAAATAAACTTTTTGTTGGAAGTTAGCACTCGGTTCGCGCGTTAAGAAGTTACGTCATGGAATAGCAACCAGCCTATCTGCTACACAAATTATTCCATTGCTGGTTGAACCACCACATACTTCAAGCTAATGCAGGCACCACCGAGCGACAGTTTCCTTTTGTAACTTTTGTCGGAAACGCTATGCTTTGGTGCCTCTGAATCCATAGATAACGACATAAGGTACGTGTTATGCGGGAGAACGAACAACCATCATCACGCACATTGTAAAACGGACCCGGCGACGTCCGCAATCTTCACTTTAAAATGCGTCGTATTAAGTAAAGGCCCATCCTTGTAGCCACCGCTTAACCTGCTTCCCCCGCGCGTTTCGGGTAGACAGTTCGCTGAGCGACTGCTTGTGTGCGTAAGTCAGAGGGAGAAAGAGATGGAGGGAGCGAGAGAGGGAGAGAGCGAGAGTGGTGCCGCATTTACGGCCTGTCTCTTCATTGTGCATACAAGCAATTACCCCGTAAAGGGGAAGTGACTGTCGGGGGCGCGACTCGCGCTAACAGCCGTCTTCCCTTCCGCGTCGCGCGTCGTCGCGCATTGTCCTGGTTCGGCGCCGGCAGGCGAGGTGCGCTTCGCGTGTTGGCCTGCTAAGTGCTTGCGCACTTTTATGAGTTGCGCAGGCGCGCTCTCGCATTTGTTTATTTTACGAAGCCTCGGAAGCCGTGGGCTTTAGTCGCAAGGTGTTTGGACTTGTTCACGCAGCCGTATTCCCCGTCTCCTTTACTGTCTTAAACTAAAGCAACGATGGCGACGACGACGACGACGACGAAAAGGGGTTCGTTATTTTGAAATTATTTCCAATTCTGCGCATAGTTAAACCAGCCAATTGATGGCCTCTCCACAGTTGCGGGCACGTGCTATATATTTAAAGGCCAATCATCATCATCACTACCATCATCATCATCCTCGTCGTCATCACCATCATCATCATCAAGTGTTCCTGTGCTTCTTTTGAATACAGTTCGACGTTGGCGGTTACAACCAAAGAATACATAGCACACTTGTTGCTGAGAGAGCGAGTGAGAGAAAGAGCGAAAACATTTCTTTAGTTTTGGTCCCCTAACCGCGGCTTCTGGGTGTCGGGGGAAGGTGAGAGGTGGCAGAAAACGGAGATGAGAGGGCGACGTTGATGGCGTCGATTCTTCATTGGGCTTGGTCTGTTCCTTTTGGTATATACTGCGAGCCCAAAGGCCGTGGCAAGTTCCGTTGACGCGGGCGCATTAGCTGCTGTTGCGTCAGTAAGCCAATCCTCAAGTGTGTGGGTTTTTATAAGTAATGCCTTATTGAGGTGTTAGTGTGTTGCGCAGCAAAGATAAAAGCTAGCATTGTGATGAACTTAGAACACTGGGGGGACAACCACGTGTGGCTGCTTGGAAAGGCAATTTTGAACTTTGGCTCGTTTGAGGCCTTGTAAGAAGCGTATTTGTCGCCATTAGAATCTCTTTGTCATCTCAAAAATAGGACATGCTTTTTGAGCAGTTGGATTGAGTTATTTATCTGTTTATTTACATATGATAGCTAGCACATACTGCGTACTCCGTGTTTGTGAATCTTGTACGTGCAACGATATTATGTGAAACCAACTCCGTTCGTAGCAATGGCTGAGCCTATTGCAGTTTTTGTGATGGATTCATTTTATTTAACAAGGGGTATCTTGTTGCATTTACTGCTGCTGTGATCCTTACCAAATTCATTATTCTAGGCAGTGCTCAATCATTAGGCATTAGGGCGAGAAATTACAGACCAAAACTTAGACATTTAAACGGGTTTTGTATACGATGAATTTGAAACAAACGAAGGATATTTCGTCACCTTATAGCACTGACAGTCCCTCCTTTACAAGTGTTGTGACATCAATAAGACTTAATAATAAAAGATTAGAAGTTCAGAAAATGAAGCGCGTTAGTTGAAAGTACTAGGAGAGCGTAAAAACTCCCTATTCATTAACGTTGCTTCGCGGCGAGGCGCTAACGCGGCATTAAGTTGTGAAACGTGCCTTAAACTGTACCAGAACAAGTGCAGCTCTAATAATAAAGTCTAACGTGTACGCTAACTAATGGGGCGCCATATTGATGTGAAACTGCAACGCGCAAGCGATCCAAAGCCGTGTCTGGAATTGATATTTTAGAGCGTATCTCTATATTATTTCAGTATTGTTGCCTATGATTCGTCTTTGAACAACAGTGACATTTAGCGCTCAGAGATAATCTTAATGTGCGACAACGGCAAATCGACCGCGTTTGAGCGCGCCGTCGTTACTGTTCATAGCGAAGGCGTATTCAGTCCGCTTCGGTGACACAGTGAAATAAACTAGAAACTCGATTAGCGAAACATTTTCGTGCGTAAACTCGTGAGCTGCATAAAAAAAAATTCGTGATTTGGGGCGTCGTGACGTGTGGAACGATCCGCGTAAATTCTTATTGGTTCCCCATTTACGCCGAATGTGCCATCTTGAAGAATCTCGAAGAGGAGGTCGGAAAATGTGTTCGCGCAAAATTGTCAATGGTCCATTCGCTGCACTTGTCAATTCGCAAGGGAAAACTCGAAAGCGTATATGAGGGTTTTATTGACACAACATTCTATCACTAATATGGTTCATACTTTGTCTTAAATTCTTGACAAAGCTGTTAATCGGAATTTCGAGAATGACAGCTCACAAAGAAATGCCGTGAAGCAAAACAGCGACAGCGTATGCATTTTATGTTAACTCTTCTCGGACTGAAATGTTAAAGTGCGAAACAATAAAAAGAAAATGAAAATGTTGCGGCTTCTTTGGCGAGGCTATGCACTACCTGCATGATCGACCCATGCAAGAGGCCGCGTTTCTACCTGAAAGCTGGCCCTCGTGCATAGCGTTCGCCGACAGCGTTTCCCGCTGTAAACATTACCGTAACATAAGCTGCAGTTGACCCGCCATGGTTGCTCAGTGGCTATGGTGTTGGGCTGCTGAGCACGAGGTCGCGGGATCGAATCCCGGCCTCGGCGGTCGCATTTCGATGGGGGCGAAATGCGAAAACACCCGTGTGCTTAGATTTAGGTGCACGTTAAAGAACCCCAGGTGGTCAAAATTTCTGGAGTCCTCCACTACGGCGTGCCTCATAATCAGAAAGTGGTTTTGGCACGTAAAACCCCAAATATTAAAAAAGCTGCAGTTGCTGGGAAGAGAGAAAATGATAAACGTAAGGTAGGGAGGTTAACCAAGACTGAGCCCGGTTGGCTACCCTACACTGGGGAAAGGGAAAGGGGGACGGAAAGATTAAAAGAGTGTGAGAAGCCGCCAGGAGTCTCCGGATGCTATCGCGTTCCGCTCTCAAAGGCGAAGCGTCCCCCAATTTTTTTTTTTTTCAGGGCAAGCGGCTATTAGGTGCTTTCGCGTCGTCGCGAAACGGGGCCACCAGGAAATTAAGCGATGGAGCGCACACGCCATTCTCAGTCTTCCTGGCTCTATTATGAGCCATATGTTTCACCTAGTGCGTCTGTTCGTATTTATTTACATTGTATCTAGTTCACCAAAACGGCAAAATTTTTTTTAAGGTGTATACATATAAATCGTGCGAAGGCAACGCGGCATCTTATCATGTGATATTCATGGTTGCCAGGACACTTGCTTTTTCAAATTTACGGCATTCCATTATTTGAGCACGAGGCCACGAATTTAGCTCCCGGCTGCTGCGAGCGCTTTGCGGCTCAGCCTGAATGAAAAATAAAATGTCGTGTACCATGTGTTTAATGAAATTTGAAGAACGCCGTGCGTCGAAAATTGATGTCAAGCCCCCAGAGCTCTATGCGGTCCTTGCTATATCCCGGCAGTTGCATTGAAAAATTAAACTTTGACGTTTAATGTCACGAAGCTTCACAGCACTGGGATATCTTAAGCAAAGTACACAAACGTTCTTTTTTTTTTCTCCATAGTACGGCGGCCACGGCAGGTAATCGAACTGGCGACCATGCATGCTCGGTAGTACATTTCCAAAGACACTGATACTACAGGGCGGATCTGTCAGTTTGCGACGGGGATTTTACTAATTTATTTCATTTAAATACAGTGTACTTCCGAGGTGACATGCACCGATAAAGAAAGGGCGGGTGCTTTGCAGCATTAAAAAAAAGAAAAGAGAACGTAAATCTTGTTTTTAGAGTGTGTCTTTACAGCCTTGCATATTGTTACAGTTCTAAGCTCCTAAGAATGCATTAGATAATTCACGGGGAAAACATGCTGATTAGTGCTTTAATCAAGAGTAATGCAAGCGCATGAACGTCCTCTTATCGACAACGATGAAAAATGAGGTTGCCATGAGCACGCGAACGTTCGCACGTAGTCGCCGAGTTCGTTACTTCTGCGTGTGCCGCTACAGCTGTACTTGAATTCATTGTTGCGTCCAAGACGCACTTCATATGCGATGGAGAAAAAAAAAATCCCTAACAAAGAAATCAGCTGTTCGCATGTTTATGGGCAATTAAGCAAGCGCAAATGTAGCGCATGTGCATATATGTACGCATACGGCGCATACAAAACGAAGTAGGCATAAATCTGTCGGAGAGTGCAGTCACTCCTTTCCTCACCATTTTAATTTGCTCCCCCAACTGCGCTTTATTACGTCGAAATTAAGCCTAATTATTGCAACCTGTGCAGGTTACCCCTTTCTTTTCCTAATTTTATGTCGCTGATGAGGGTAGGTGAGCGGGTAAATGGGAAAGAAATGCATGAAAGCAAGGGATGTGTTCAGGCCCAAAAAGAGAAACGCTAAACAAACCAAAAAATGTCCTCGGAAGGGGAGAAACGTTCTCAAGCGCTCGACCTTCGTCGCGTCGGCTCGGCGCCCAGCACCAACGGGCTGGTGAATCGGCGGTGAGAACGGCGTTGCCAAGTGGCGCGGTCTCATGACGTCAAGGAATCCAGAATGAATTCAGTGTTATGAGAGCGCGCAACACAGGCGCGCGTGCGCGCGCTTCGCAACATGCCACGTCGCGCGTTCTATTGTGCGCTGGTCGGGGCGCCCGCCGAACCCGCCATGTTCATAAACATGAGTTGGGACATTCCCGGCACAACGCCTATTTCTTTCGTTTCTTTGCGTGCCTTTTTTGTTTTGTTTTTATTTTGCTTTATTATCTGTTATATGCTTCTGCTCCGTGACATCGAAACCAACTAGCGAGGGTGGCCTGGAAGGGCGCGCTTGCGGTGGCTGTTCGCATGCGTCGCGCTTTGCCGCTGGGACGCAAAGAATGGCGACGGTGCGGGTGCAACTGGCTGGCTGGCTGGTCGCACGCAATTAAATCGAGATGTGACAAACATCACTCAGACAGCGCGGGACGCTGAGAATGGTAGTCGCGTTGCGAAAGACGCGAGATTGGGCGAAATTAAGTACGTTGACAATTGTCAGATTCTGGGGGTGCTTTTCTTCTTTTCTTTTTCTTTTGTTTGTTTGCACACGTCTGCTACGGTGTGCGCGACTCACAGGTAGAGTATGCAACGAGTAAGTCATTTCTTTACGGCCATCAGAACCAGTGCAGAATACATGAACGAGTTGTTTTGTACAGTCTAGGGGAAATAGAGAGCGAGGTGAGATGCGAAAGGCGGTTAAAGGGGGGGGCGGGGAGCAGCCGACGTCTCTGCAGATCTCCGCATGCGTGTTAATGGGAGGAGAGTTGCAAGGTCATACAATGCTAACCTGCAATGCGGCATTGAGAGAGCATGCTGGGCGTTCAATGTACTAGTTTTCGCCAACATGTACATGTCATTCGTCTGTTGGGAACAATGCGGGCGTAGCTGAGATTCTCGATTCACTGCTTTACTAGACAATAACTCTTCGACGCAGCATATATGAAGGCTGCGATGCATACAGCGGCCGCAATATTGTAGTGCGACTTACTCGCTGTTTTTATAGTTCCCGCGAGCTTCGTAGCAGTGCCATTGGCCTTGTGGCATTCCAAGCAAGGTAGGATTGGTCTACAAGCTAATGGGAAATTTGGACGAGCTATTGTCAAGGAGACGTTGATCGCAGCCAATGTTGAATAAGAGGTCCAACTGTTTTGTTATTCACAACTACAACATACCATCCTTTAAGGGGTCGCAAAGGCGTTAATTTCGCGAGTTGGCCATGCAGTGCAAGTCCGCAAAGCTTCATCACCTACACGTGCAGTATATACCTTTCACAGGCGCACCACACAGTATTGCGGTATTTAATTGAAAGAGTTCTACAATCCTTAGGTAAATTGGTTTACGGACTAATGAAACACTGGATTTGTATGCTTCAATCGTATTCCGAGCTGTTGCATGCGTTCGATTCGTTGCACCATTTGGTCAGTTATTCACGCATACCATTGCCGTACATGGGGTCTGGAAACTTGAGAACGGCTGTCTTTCCAGCTTGTAGTGGTGGCGCTCCAAGGCTTTCATAAACTATTCTATGCAGCATTCCGTGAGGTTAACTTAGCTGAGCTTTCGCGCCAGAGATGCTGCCCAGCTCAGAGAGGTAAGGGTGCAGCCGTGTCCGCTCACATCGACAAAACTGTACAGCAGCGAAGCAGTACCAAAGAGAGCTTTACACGCGGAAAATAAAACTGCCGTACCCTGTGTCATGACTTATGTTAAGGTGGGCTTGTCAGTCCAAAGTGCTGAAGGCGCGGTATAGCTACTCTAATGCGGGTTTCGCAGCCTATTGTTGTAAACAGAAGAAGCGCCACATCACCGCACGTGCACACGATAAGAAAAACGGTGTTCGAATAAAGCAGTCGCACCGAGCAACTGTGATCGACGTACGTGCAGTCGCCTTATTCGTTACACTGTATGACGAAATATCCAGATTTTTGAGCCTCTTCGGGTATACCAGCCGCATAACTTACGGCTTCAACAGCTCCCTGTCGTGCCTTGTGTGTTTTATTTTCTGAATGTTTTCAAAGCTCATAATCATAAGATCGCCGCAGCTACACTTAGTGAGGAACAAGGTTAAGACATTCACACGTACTTCACAAGCGAATTACGGTTAGGGAAATCAGCTGTCGGTGTACACGCTCACACATATGACGGGCACGGCGGGTGCTACTGGCAAACTTTATGCAGCAGTGAATCACCGACAAGCCCCCGCAGGAACTTCTGAACATTACTACTAGTTGTACGTTTCCCATGCTGCTGACGAATGAGAGTACTACATCAACTGGAAAATCCATCAAAGGGAAAGCCGTTCTATATGTTTTGTGGCTTTCTACTAGTGCCATTTCGACGACCATTTTCACCTTTCATGAATCTTCCTCAGTTTTGCGGATATCCGCAAAGCTCATTTGCCAATCGCGGATTAGTTTGGCCTTGCCCGGCGATCTGCTAGCCAGCTGGTTGGCTTATAGTGGCAAGAATAAATGTTTCCACATCTCCGAAGCTTTCGTCTGAGAAACACGTGTGGGTTTTCTTTGTAGCTTTGCGCTAAAGTCGAGTGGATGACACTTTTTCCTTCAGCGCCTTATGTCGAGAAAGCGCAGAATAGAGAAATAGGGGAAAGGCGAGGAGGTTAAAGGCGAACCGCAAAGAAATTTCAGGTTGGCTAAATTTGTTGTAAATGCGTAGTATGATACCACTGAACCAATTTGGGCAAAGGCGCAGAGCTGATAATAGTATAGTGTTTTTGTTAGCAGCCTTTAAACATCACCTAAGTTGACGATGCGCGCACCTGGTGGGGCCAGTTTCACGTAATTCCCGGCAAGCCGCGTCCAGCGTTATTCAGTGCGCCACGGGCAGCCGAAGGTACCGGGTTCTTGGGTTCGCTGGTGTAGCCACGCCTGCTGAACCACAGAAAACAATCAGGGCAGCGGTGCCCTAAGCGCTTTATACGTACAGAGCGCTCGTCGCGGCACCCCGCGGTTGATGCTGAACATACGCCATGCAGCAGCGTGGCTTCTGAAATTGGGGAGGTCAGGCCAAAGCCACGCTTTAGGTCATGCGTCACGTCCAGCAAGCGGTGTTTTCAGCTAAAGTATCAAAAACGGCAACTTTTGCGAGCTTTTCGTGATGCTCACTCTCCTATTTGAAACGTGGAATTTGGTACGGAGGCTCTCATCTGTGCTGACATTATCTTAAACTAGGCATTTCATGTGGTGTGTGGAGTTTCGTTGTAGCTGGCCTCTAAAAAACGCAAGCTTCCGAGTTGCTGCTCTGCACGTGGATGGGGAAAAATTTGGTTAGATGATAGCAATGAGGAGAGAGAAAGGGATAGAAATCAGGAGGCGAGGGTAGGATTTGTCGCGAAAACCACAATAATGCATTCATAACAATCTTACGGGTCAACCAGTCACGTCTGCAGCGTTGAATGATGGTCAGAAGCCAATTGTGCAACTTGTTGGCGCCTGTCTATCTGCGCATGGCCGTGGGCACTAGCACAGGATGTTACTCGTTGTTTCCTACTGACCGCAGCTGCACCTGGTGATGATGTCAGCCTTTCCAACATGCGGAAGGCGACTTCCTTCCGTGTACCATATTTAGAGCCTTCGGTTACCATCAGGACTACGCCAAACAGACATGACCATTCTGCGCAGCCTATGGTTTGACATGGAGTCTAGCGATACCTTGTACTGTGAACCGGTCAATCCACAGGTGTTGTGGCTAAATGTAAGCCCAGTTTTCACGCTTTGTTGGAGCGGTTGTGCCCGCTAGAGTTTCTATATCAATAAAACCAGTTCTCGGTGAAAAAAATAATAAAAAACGGTAGAGCTGTAAAAGATTAGGACAAAATGGTCGGTCAACAGTTTTTTTTTTACGTATTGTTTTCTGTATCACGCAATGACATAGTCGGGGAGTGTTCAACACGACACCTCTGTTGACTGCGCGATACGATCATATGTTTCTCGCGTGCGGTGCACGCTGTTTGCTACCCCACCTATACATAACACGTATACGCTTCCGAAAAAGAAAAAAAAAGAAAAACGAAGGTTGCTGTGACACGCTATTCCACATATGGCTCACAAGGTTCATTCCTGGTGCGATACTTCGGGGCGTAACGCCAATCGGCCTTACGAAATGCGCGCTTATGTACATAGATCACAATATGCAGCAGTACGGAGACACTTAGGGTATCGACTGGGCACCGTGTGCATCAAGTCGGGTATTTAAATGTGGCCTGGTGCTCGCTCACTGTCAGGAGTGCACGGCCGGACCACGAGGCCTGCTTAGCGCATGGTGAAAGCAACATCCAGGCAAATCCTATGCGTTCAACTTGTCTGGGTTTGCCTGACCGTGCAAGGTTGGCGTAATTTTTTCGCTTGAATTAAATAAGTGCGAATGCTGAGTACGTGGTAAGCATGGGCCGCTGATTTCATCGTAAGAAAACCAATGCATTCCGCCGTATACCAATGGCACCGGATCTGTGAGTTCAGCAAAGCAAGCCGAGCTGATGTTATGAGAACTTCGCAGCCAGCGATGCTGCAGTAAAAGATAGACGTAATCTTAATCGATGGGGCGATTGGAATACAGCATATCTAAGAGGATATAGCGGCTACCGATGTTGTACTTCAGAATAACCAGGAACCAAGTTTGGCGCTTAGAACAAGAGAAAGCGGAGCGAGTTGGTAAGTTTGGCGCATTATGTAATACACGAAAGAAATATCACGTGGTCTCTTATGGCAACGTGATGGATGCCATGATAAGATCTGTGGAGTCAGGACGACAGAGGTTTATATGGAATGATGGGATAAGAAAATTTTTCGACGTGAGATGGATCAAGGTACCGATGCACATGTGTACACAGACGGGCGGGTCCGGGCGTGAATGTTTCAGTAACTCCAAGTTGAAAAACACGAGAATCGGAACGGAGATTCAAAATTCGAGACAGTTAAACATCAGCAAAATTGATGTCGCAGACATAGGACAATTTTCCTATACCTTTAGCGTTATAGTGTACAAATACTTCTGAAACGATTTGTAAAGAACATTCTAGAAAATCAGCCTATCAGGAAAATGTATAAGCGTACCGTTAAAAGTACGTAATTTCAGACTGTAGTACACAGTGACACCTTTGAAGAAAACGCACCGCACAGCACAGTAGCACTTACAGCACTATGAACATCTGTGCTCCTTGCTTTCTTTATCTCGACTTTGTTATCACTTTACCTCCCCCTCCCCTCTTTTCCCAGCGTAGGGTAGCAAACCGGATCTTCCCCTCTGGTTAAGCTCCCTGCCTTTCCCCTTTCCTCTATCTCTCTGTCTTGAAGAACAGGTCAAGTAAAAATTTACAAAGGGAAAACGCCACGATGAAAGCGCTAATTCAGGTTCAAGTGTTATAGACATGCGATTCAAGGAGGTGACACGCACACAGTAGTAAAATGTATAACTGCACATTTTAAATACGTAATTGCCCCGAAAGTGAGAAGAACTTCGGGGTGCGCTAACAGGTACGCTATCCCAGTAAGTGCAATGATGTACATACAGGAACACAAAGAACTTAAAAGAATAAAAGTGCTTTTTAAGTTCACTGGAGGATGGAGGCTACCTTCAAATGATTTTCATTTGCTGTTGTACTTCGCCAGCCGGCTCCATCCAAGGGCTGTAAAATTCCTCGCCTTATAAGTTTATAGAAATTGCCTGTCGTCCTGACTCCGTTTCTCTTTCCTTGGCATCTGTTCAGTTGCTATAAGGGACCATGAGTTCTTTGTCATATGTATTGCACTTTGTGTCGAGCTAATTTTTTTTTAGTCTAAAGTAGGATGCCGGTAGCCACATTTCCTCTCTAATAGCTCTGTTCTTGTCCTCCTTTCAGTGAACCTCCTTTCGTTTGTCGCGCACTCCTTAGCTTCTACTGAACCTTTCTTCGTGAACTCAATGTTACGGTTCCATTGGTAGATGAAAAGACACGTTGATTTTCTTTGACTTTTCTCACGATGCGCACCCCACTGTTAAGACACCGGCATGCCTGTGATCTCAGCGCGGAATCCCGTCTAGCCTCGAAGGCGAAAAGTCGAACGTATTTATCGCACAGGTCGTTGCTTTCCCCCTGCGCTGAGCTCGTCTCATCGCTCTGGCCCTTAATCCTGATTATGTGTACTTCTAGGCGTCGCGAACTGCTTGAGATCATCTTGAAGAGACCCGTAGTGGTCGATGAATTGCTATGGCGTGTGGCGCCACAGAGTGTGAAGTTCTTGGTTTGATTCCCGGACGCAGGGCCTTCCGGTGGAATCAGAATGCAAGAACCCTCGTATGACATCGTGTGATGTGATCTGGGCGCCCGGTAGGGACTCCCGGGTGGACTGAATTATTGCCACAAATTAAACAACATATATGTTTACCCAGCGCATTCGCTGAAGCTGCGGCAGCCAAGCGCTATTTGAGGACACAGTTGTTGGTTTGTAGCTTCACATTGAAACAATTCTCTTGTTTTTGGTATTTCCTGTTCTTGGATCTAGCTACTCCTTGGCTCTTGGACGTGTTGTACAGATATAAAGTTTTGCGTACCTTTGCATAATTGTATGTTTACAGAAGAAATTGCAGAAGATCAGTCTATGCACGCACAACGACGTTATCATATAGCAGTCGCCGCCAAAATATTGCAAAGAAACTCTAAAAGCAACAATGCGAAAACATAATAACAACATTACAAAGAAACAATGAATGCAACAACGTAAGCTATACAATAAAGGGGGAAGTTATACGGAATTTTCAAAAAATAGCCTCTTCCAAATAACATAATTCAATCCTTTGAGCTAGATTATTCATAGGCACACAATACTTGCACGAGAATTCGAAACACCTATTCTTCTAATTAACAGAAATTCACTAGTTATTTTCTGAATGAATTACTTTGCGGATTATATTGCAATTTACCAATTGTAGCCTATGTTACGTTCGACCGGCGGGGGCTGGCGATCTTCGAGGAAGCGACCGACGGAACGACGCCACCATGTCTGCTGCGACGACTCGCTTTGAAAGCACAATACGTCAGCCCGTAGCCTATCGGTGCCACCATGGCTGTGGCGGCGACTCGCTTTGTAAGGAGGACAATACGCCGCGTCCCCAACGGAATGGCGCCCGCCAGTCTAGACGCAGTCGGCGGAGCAAGTATTGTTAGTGTGTAAACCGACACCATCATGGTTTGTTTAGAGCAGGGGAGCTGCTGGGAGATATTTTGTGCTGCCGTCTCACGCAGCTTAGAAGTCGTCAGTCAGTGGACAGACGCGGCGGCCATTGTCTGCGGAGTCGACTCTGGGATAAAGAGGCGCCTGCCCGAGGCAGCACCGTGTCTGCGAGAACCCACTCACCTTGGTGTGGTCAGTGCAACCTGTGCGGAAGTGAGTGCGTAAGCCCTCCCCCTCAAAGGAGGATCAGTTACGATGACTTTGGAAGCTCCGTTTGGTCGAGCGGCCATTTTCACTAAACCTAGGGATCTAGGGAGGACAGAGTGTATTTAAGGAGCCACTGGCGTCTCCTCAGTGTGCATTCCTCTTTCAGTCATGTTAGACTGATGAACTGTAACGTTCTCCCTCCCCCCACCCCCCATGTACATACTGTAAATAAATTCATATATTCCTCGTTCTCGATGAGAACAAGTCTCTCCCTTCAACAACGTCCCCAGCGTGGATAAGTTGGATGACGACGACGGCATGCGCCAGCTACCATCTATTTCATGTCCGACCGCAACCATCACACCGGTGACTTTGCAAGGCGTATCCAATTGGAAATAATTTCCAGAATTACACCAGTTTGGAGATATTCGCCATCAAATTCACCATAAAGACGCACTGTCGTTCCACTTACTTTTTTAACAAACCGTTCGATTATGCATTCAAGCGCAGAAGTGACTGGAACGCCCATGTATTTCGTCCCACACTTTGGGAAATAATATATCGAGTTTGGTGTCATCTTGGAAATTCAATTCAACTGCATACGCCCTGCAAGTTCAACGGCTACAATTTGTAAATTGCAATACTGACCATAAATTAATTGAGAAATTTAAACAGGCAAATTTAAACCGGCAAATTTAAAAACTATATAAAACTTACAAAATGATCCCCCCAGAATGTCACATTTTATACTCAGTGACACTACAAATAAATGATGCCCTTGTAGATGAAACGTTTTTTGTAACAGGCGATAATAATGCCCAACAATTCCACTATATTCAAGAATTTTTGGAAGGTATTAAGCGCAATTTTTAATGGCTTCTTGGTCACGGGTCCAGTAATTTCTGTAAACTAAGCTGTCTACAGTCTAATGACATTAAAGATCACTTAGCTTCATGGCGTTCACGAGGATCTAGGTTTATTCCTACTAAAAACAATGTCTGTTCACCTGCCCTATGCATTACGCGAAATGTAAACACCAGGGTTGCTAGTGAATGTTGCTATTTACTAGGAAAGATCTCCGAAAACGTGGTGTTCCAACTTTCATTTGTCGTAAGGTACTGGGTCTGGGATTCAGAAGTCAGACATTCGTGTTCTTGTAGTACCATGGCAGCTGGATCAAGTGTTTGCAGTGGTATGTCTCGCAAGTGTTTTTTATTCGTTGTCTTGGCGTGGTGTATTTTAACAAGTTAAGTATAACAAGTTAAGTATGCAAAGTTCATCTGCCGTATTGTATAATATGCATATGTATAACAAGCTAACTCATCAACAAACAAAAGGAAATTCTCATGTGTACCAAATTAGGAACACGTTCCAAACACAAAAGAAACTTGCACATCATTGCACTAAACAAAAACGTGGGGGTCCATTCTATTTTTAAGCAATAAGGCACTCAGAATAAAATGCACCAATGATTACAAGAAACTTCTGTTGACTAATATGAAAGGGCACTAACAGGTCATCAGACGTACATGACAAATCCTATTAAAGGTATTGGTGTATCAGGAGCCGAGCACTCTAGAAGGACGTGATATGTCTGCTCGTCGACGAAGGCACAAATGCAAGTTGAACAGTAAGATCGGCATTGAATTTTCAGGCCTACAACGGGACGGGAGGACTGGCTTTTAAGCCATGTTCCCGTTTCGTCCTGCTCATCTCAACGCATCTCTTCTTCTTCACTAAAGAGCACGCGTATAGCAGGCCATATAGCGCACTTCTCTGACTTTCCAGTAAATAAAAGAATTTTTTTTTTCAGTTTTGATTTATTAAATATTTTTACTGCAAGTACATCAGCGGAGTTGGCTTTTCCTCATATTGGAGTGCTCCACGTGCACTTCAACCTGCGGTGTAAAGAAGTTAGGTACAGCAATTTCAGGCCCATATTTATGCCTCAATTTTGCGGGCGAATTCATTGAATGGCACTCATGCTAGCTATTCAGTCCCTTTGATTGCAGGAGGAAACAAACAAGAATCATTTGCGGCTTTTTATGACCGTGTCTTGTGTCTAGTCGGGAATCGACACAAAGCACAGCCCTCTCTATAACCCAATAAGAAAAAGAAAGAAACACAAAACCTTCTTCGCAAGTGGCCGTTAAAGGCACTACATTTCAAAGTTACCTTTCAAGCTGGCCGTGCGCGCATCTTAACAAGATGTCCTGGAACATTCGCCTAGGTTCTTGTAAATGCAGGTTCCTCAGTATGACTGCAGTGATTAATTCTGAAACTTCGCGAAAGGGTGGATGAATAAATGTCTTGCTTTTACGGTCCTGTTTCTTTCCCACAAGAACAATGTTTGCATAAACACAGCCGCTGTCTCGTCAATGGTGCGTCGTTCAATAACAAAGAGAACAGGAGGGTAGGTGGAACTTGGGGCGGGGGGCGGGGGGTGGGGCGATGTAGGAAGGCAGCGTAAGCTCGCAGTCGTCACTTGGATCGAGAATATTTCGAAATAGCATTCTGCGCCATGGCAGCCATATATAGCGACACTGTTTAGAAAGTCAAATGAGGGCCGTACTCTTGGCAAAAGTGGGACTTCCTAGGTCGTTAGCGGCATCGCTGGATGGGAGGTTAGCATGTAATGACCGTGCAATATACGAGCACGTTAGTCATTTGGCGGTAGCCATTACCACGGCGAAAAAGCATATCTTTGGCTTCCTTGGCTGCAAAAGTATACATAAATAATTGTGCGGGAAGCGTGCCCCAGCAAAAGTATTGCGGGCTTCAATCCGATCAAGCATAAATGGTCCGGGTTTCAAAATTACCCCAAGCACTGAAGGCAATAAAGTCGGTTAAGCGAAACGACAGTGAGTGAAATTGACGCGAAAGCTCACAGTTTACATGGAGAACGTTCGTGTTTATCGCAGGGTTTCTGATACATCGCATTCTGCATAGCATAAGCGAAAGGTTGAGTTACTAAAACAGTGTCGTCAAGTGTTATCAACTAGAATTATGTTAATCGGGATTTGTCGTGGCTTGCCCTTGTATCAGATATTTGTTCAGAAGTACTCTAATTTATAGGCAGTGTTCGAGGTCAGGTGATCGCTTATGGCTCTATTTGTTGCATTTTTATGGTGCAGGACCATGCTGTGCTCTTCTGCGGTAACTTAACGTAACTAGAGCTAGTAGTTTCGCGTTGTGTAAGACTTTATCATCAGCATATTTACGTCCGCAGCAGGACGAATGTCTGTGCCAGTTATTCTCCTGTTACTTGTATCTTGGGCCTGCTCACTCCTTATCATTCCTGCAAATTGCGTAATTTCATCCCACAACTTTATTCACAGTCGTCCTCGATTGCGCTGCCCATCGCTTGGCACAATTTCTGTAACTCAAATAGACCACCAGTTATCAGCCTTACAAATTACATGGCCCGCCCCAACTGTATTTCTTCCTAAAAAATAATAATCGTGAGCCATTCCAGATTGTGAAGGTGGTTGACCAGCGAAGCTGTTTAGTGCACTACGCGGAGGTGACCCCTAATTTTGAACAAAGGTACGAACCGAATTAGTGACTTGATCGGTGGTCATTTTTTCACTCGCATCTGCAATCGCATTCTTTGATAATGTCAAATCAATGCCCGCACGCCGCTGGGTGGTTGGTTGGACCGGATCGGTGTGGCATCGCAAGGGACATGTCTGCAACACGGAACGCGTAAACCACTCCCTCTTAGCTACCGACACATTCACATTGAAATCACCGACAACGACAACAGGGGTAGTGTCATCGCAGCTAATTCACGCAAAGTGAGTAGCCATGAATCTTACGGGACTATGAGTCATTGCGAGAGACAGAGAGAGAGAGAGAGAGAAAGACAGAAATTTATTTACAGAAAGGCAGAGAGGTCAGCCTGAGCTATATGTTGCTCCGGCCTGCTACTCTACACTGGGGAGAAGGGACGGGGAGGGAAAGGGCTGATAAACGATGATGATGGTATAAGGAAGAGAGGCGTATATAATGAGTCATTGGATTTTTTGCTTGCTTACGGGGGTATGATCCATTGCTCACGGGGGTATGAGCCACTCATGAGGATAGTTTTCGAGATGCTGTTCTGTATGTTGTATGCGTGATTAGAAAGAATTTAATGCACTGTTCGCTTCGCTTTGCTGAGTGCTTGTAGCATCTGCCTTACGGGGATATGAGCCATTGCATTTTTTGCTTCCTTATGGGAGCAAGAATGCTTACGGAGGATGAGACATTGGTTGTGTTAGTTTTTGTTCACGTAGGACAAAAATGCACGGAGCCTAGCCATATACAGCTTCACTGTATAATAAATCATCTTTATTACACGCATCCACATCACAGTTGTACAAGCAACATTACTTGCGTGCGAGGCTGTCACTTAGAATATTGGCAACCTCCGTTTGCTCTGTAAAACACACCACTGTCTTCCTGTCTCTTAACATCACGCCTAACATTTTTCTTTCCATCTCTTGTTGCCTGCTCCATAACTTCTTTTCAAGCTTTTTTTTTTGTTAACCTTCAACATTCCACCTCATATGTTAGCAGCGGTAGAATGCAGTAATTGTACGCTTTTCTTTTCAAAGATAGCAATAAGTTACTGCGTATGAATTTATAATATCTGCGGTATCCAATGCAACAAACATGTTTTCTTCTGCAGCTTCCCTTTTCGTGATCCCGGCCCCCTGTGATTAATTGGCCTATATAAGCGTACTTTTGCGCCAATTTAGGGGCTGACTGCCAATCACAAGTTATTCTCTTGACAGGCTACTGAACATTACCTTTGCTTTCTGCATAATTCCCTTCAAACCTCTTGCACTCTGCACTCTGTCGGCTAGGGCCCTCAATCATTTGTTTGCAGTCATCTTCATAGTTAATGAACAGGAGAATGTCTTCTGCAAAGTATGTTGCTGAGGTGTTCCTCGTTTACCTTCACTCACAATAATTCCTAGAATAACAGCTTGCGTATTCTTTTAAGCATGTATTAAATAGCATATGAGGGATTGTGTGCGGCTGTCTTTCAAACTATCCGCGTGACATTTGCGCGCTAAAAGACATGTAAAAAAATTCCAACATACCCAAACTTACGTTCACTCACCTGTCACTGCAAACCACAGGGTCGTTGGGTCGAATGCCGGTCGCGGCAGCCGCAATCCGATAGGCTCTGAATGCAAAAACAGCTCGTGCACGACACTTTGGTTGCAGCAACAAATGGTGTAAAAACTTAACCCGCAGCTCGCCACTACTGTGCTCATCATAACCCCATCTGTTGCACTTCCTGGACGCTAAACCGGAAGCTTAATTATATACATAGATATATTATTTCGGAAAAATCTCAGTTCTCGTAGCGAGGGCGACAATGAAGTGACCGACAAGCGCTCAGCAGCTGTCGTGATACTTTTGGTGGAAATGGAAAGATCATTGTATAAATTAATTGAACTGAACATTTTGTTCGTAGTTTAAGTTGACCTTATATCGTTTTGTAATTTGACAGAAAGTCGCCAATTTATTGGGACAGAACATCGCCAAACATACCTGATGCACAGAGCGTAAATAGATGATCGTTTCAAATAAATACCAGTTCGAAGTAGCGCCAGTCCTGCCGTATGTGTGCCTATCGTCTTCGCCTTTAGTGCGTTTTTATGAAAGCTCTTAAAAAATTGTTGCTCGACCTTTCCAGTTACCACTGAAATTAGACACTCTGACCGGTAAGCCTTACGGTGCACTAAAGAAAATAATTAATAAAAATTGTTACCACAAGTATTGGTTGTCGCTACTTTTAACAACTGCATTAAGCTTTTGCAGCACGTGATCGCACAAATTCCTTTACAATGTATTAGGGGGGAAAAGTTTGCCTAACGGTTGGCCTGACGTTAACGAGGACATGATCACTTGGCTGCCCTATACTGTGGCCAAGGGAACAAACGCGAGAACGAGAGGCACGCTGGAGCGACGGGACATTAGTTCAGCACAGGCGATTTAAAAAGATACATATATATATATATATATATATATATATATATATATATATATATATATATATATATATATATATATATATATATATATTATAGCCACGGAACTGTTTCTTTTTTTATACGTATATCTTTGCACCTCCTGTGAAGCGTAAAACTTACCGATCCCCTTGATGACGCTGAAATATATTTCCCTAATATATACACCATGATATGGAGGAGGCATGAGTGATAAGCATTAGCAGGGACGTCATGGCGCGATGTGTTCATGTGTTATGAATTTGAAACGTTCTTATGCACAGCAGCTCTTTGTCGCGTTAGAAGACAGTGTCTCCTAAAGGTCCGAAGAGTACAACCTTTTAACATACACCGTACATTATATTGGACATCACCTTCAATATTTTTCGCATTAACTCTGAAGCAATTACTAAAAATTTTCATCCATGATGTCAAGTCTGCTGCATGTGTAACTATATGGACGTGGTTTACGCACATTCTTGCCATCCATTTCCGAGGAATTTGACTCTAAATGCATCAAAGACCTCTGTGTTGTGACAGACGGCGGAAAGCAGTCTTTAGGTGTGTTTCGAATTTCTTGAGATGGTGTGACAATCTAGCACGCAGCAGCAGCCTGCCAATGTACTACACGTAGTTCCTTGTTTATCTCTGTGTTGAAGCAGTGAAATGGAGCTTCTACCGTAGCAGACAAAAGGGGATGGTTTCGTCGTCTACGGCTATTAAGAAGCAGCTTTTGGCATCTAACCATGATACTAAAAAAGTTCATCTTGCGTACGCAGCACACCAGTAGACGATAAAAACCGGCTTGCAAGCCCACTATGTCCTATATCTGTATTCGCATCGCAGGATTGCTTGTTGGTAGGCACCCTAATTTTTTGAAGTGCAGCCACATTAGGACGAGTACTGCAAACAGATTAGATAACGCAAGGCGCTGTGCGTTGTCTAGTGTACCTGTTGTGTCCGTGTCGTTGAGACTGCGCTACAACAAACTGGATGGTGCCTCGGCAAGCACAGAGCCGTCTCACGAAGGCGAACGCTGAGACAATGAATACAAACTTTGAATGAGAAAACTGTGACGAAATATACCAAAATCTTTTCTTTGCGTGTGAGCCTGTAAAGTTCTGTGTGATTGCATTTGGCCATCATGCGTGCTCTAACGGTCACTTCATATTCATTTACGGAGGGAAAACACCGTTCCCTGCTCACCTCGCCATGTCATGAGACACAGGTGTTTTGGATGACACTACATAACCATTAGCTAAGGCGAATTAACTGCTCACATCGCATTCTGCACAACAACAGCGCTTGTGAGGAAGAGAATGTGATCGACCAGTTGTGCCGTAAAAGGTTGCCAGCACTATAATATTATAACGCGCGTGGCAACGACAACATGCTGAACTGTGTATTACATCCAAAAGTGTCGTTTCGCTTTCGAGAACTTGGCTTGGCTGAAAGACACTCTGGGCTAAATAATACAAAAACATTTGGACAAGAAACCACGAAAAAGTTAGCAATTATTGTAGAAATAATTTAACAATTCGGAGAGCTCCAATTACAGGAACATCGGTTTGATAAAGAAAATAATACTTTCTCACAGCTAAGGCAGCACTTGTCCTCTGCTCCCCGCCAATGCCGGCGTGTAATGGCTGTCGCGCTCACCTATCACTGTTTTCAGCATACTTCCAGTGAACTACATCCTCACTGCAAATTGAAAAATTCTGATCAAAAATATTCCACGGCGTTTTCTGCGTTACCACTTTGTGATTAGAAACGCTCATCGGTCAGCTTTCCATTGCAATAAAAAAAATGGAGAGTGCCTAATGAGCGTTGAAACAGTGCCTTCTCTGTAAATACTAAATGAGATTAACGTTGGCGAGTCACCTGATACGCGGCGTTAATTATGCCAAGTCCACTTTGAGTAGATAGAAGCCGAGACGGCCGTGCCAGGTTACCACTGGACATGGCAAAAGTTGAGGACCCGCTGTGAAAGTTTAATATTCTGAAACAATTCAGTACGTTGCGCAAAATAGACGTCTAAATTTGTCCACGAACAGAAATCAAGGAGACGCGGACGGAACATAGCCAACGCCCTGTAGGTATTTTCGGTGCATTTCCCAACGTGACATAAAAGCATGCCTATCGGAAATTAGTGCGCTAACTATGAAATGTGACACTAGATTACGTTAGCTAGCTTGACAGAAAAATTCGCATTCATGTATGCGAGGGCGTATAGGTATTTGTGATATGGTAAATTAATACTACACGTTTCTACCGAATGCGGCTTATGAAACCATGGTCTTCAGTACGAGCTGGCTGATTTCCAAAATTATCGGAAATCTCTTTGCTGCACATGTATGGTTCAATGAACTACACCCGTATATAGCGTTTTAGTGCAGGCATTCCAAATTGTGCATATATTTTTTTCTGGATAATTTATTCTGTAGACTGATGTTTGCGAATAACTAGGTTCACTGAATAGCAAGCGTGGCTGGCCTTTTCATTACAGGCTTCCAAATAATTTTGTTACTCATTTACGCGTGGCCCTTAGAGACTATAGGCCACATTGAATGCGCGCCATTGTGCTTTTAGCGTGCGCGCTCTTATACGCCCTTGCATATTATCGCCCTTGCACTTGGGGTAGCAAGCCGAGCCTGTACGTAGGATCTCTATTAGAGTTTGAACATGAAAGGTTTTTTTTTTTTTGCTTCGGTGTCTATTAACCCCCTCTGTTTCTCTAGTGCCCAAAAGCATTGAACGGTTAATAAAAAATCACCCTTATAAAGGAGCAGAATATGGAAAAGCTGGTTGTGGCGCATCCGCCTACAGAAATATACAACGGGCAAATCCTTTTTTCTATATATTTCTTGGTATCCGTTGAACTATCACTGAAATGGCATTTTCTGGCGATCATATTGTTTTGAATCATTACTACGCACATCTCACTGAAGAGGAGCAAGAAGCAGAACAGACGAAATAGCGGCAGCAGCTCTTTCTTTTCGGCATTTTTCTTTAATTCCGAGAGGAGAAGGCTAAGCACGACGCGATATCCGAGTTAAGCATCAAATGAAAAGATCGAAATCTTCTCAGGGATGAACTCAACATCGAGCGTGGCGACCTTGAATCGCTCGGGCCCCACAGATCCGCAGATCGACGAAGTTGCCTTGAACCCTTCGCTGTTCCCACGTATATACTCTGTAATCGTCGAAAACATTCGTGTTGTCGAAGAAGGGGGAGGGGGCAGTAATTTTTGCCCCACCAAAGTATTGCCCTTTGCGGCGACTCCGATGCCACTTATATGTGTGTTCATTGGTCCTTCGCGACACGCCGGCCTGCGCGTGTTATTTTCGGCAGGATTGACAACAGGGGGACGAAATCGGCCTAATTGTGATGGAAGAAAGCGTCGCCGTGCAACGAACTTCGCCGTCGCTCCCGGGGAAGGTCAAATCGCGATGCGCACACGCAATGCAACCATTCGCAAGGAACGATTCGCTGCGTTCACTGCGCGCCTCCTACACGTAATCTGTACTCTCCGCTAAACCTCGCCAGTGCTCGTGATTGCAAGCTCTTCGAACTTCCTAAAGTCCCCCCACGTTTGCGCCAGTGAGGAACAATGAACGGCGCGCTTGATTAAATACACTGCGGTGTCCATCATGGAGGAATGGCACTTGTACGCCTCTCGGTAATTATTGACAAATGACCTGAGTTGGAGGAAACCGCCAGTTGCCGTCGACGGTAAATAACGTCGAGGACGCAGCATTGGGAAGGGCCCCCAGTTTGTTGCTTCCACAATGAAGGGCTTAATGTAGTACAGGTGCTACATCGTGCTCTTTACGGCTCATACACGTTCACTGCGCAAATAAAGGGTCCGACTGTGCTTATTCGTTCGCCACGCGTTAATGACCATTGTGAAAGCTTTGCGCACGCATTATTTACTGATGAACAGGAAGTACGGTTTGAGAGGGCGCTTTCCACTGACAAAAATACCTTGCTTTTGATATATGGACCCCTATACGCAGATCTGAGTTAATTGACGAGGTCGCAAAAAGTTATCTCAGTAGAATTATGGCCACAGAGAGGTTTGGAAATTTTCTGTAAAAGAACAATAAAAGGGGGGAATTTCAAATTTTCGAGGGATGCAGTGGATGCATGTCAGTTCATTTTTTAAGTAATTACAATTATGTGTGACAATTAAGAGTGTCACGAGGAATTGCCGTAATAGAAGCAAGTGCACAGTTCCGGTGCTTCAGGCACTGCCAGATGCCTGAAACACCGTGACACATGCTGTGCAATTGCCCAGCATGTATGCTGGAGCGAAGGACGTTGGAAAGTTTCCTAGCCAGCGTTGGCAGGCAACCACTGTCAGAGAAAGCTATGCTCGGCCCACGGCCTGACACTGCAACTTCAATGCGTGTAACTAAAGTGTTGTTGACGTTTCTGCAGGACACCAAGCTCGATGAACGGCTGTAGCAAGGCAACTGTGTCATATACATAAGCCTTCACCACTTCTCTTATCATCATCACCCATCCCAGTACTTTCCCTCCCCTTCCCTCTTCCCCAGTTCAGAGCAGTAGACTAGAGCACAGTAGCTCAGGTTGACCTCTCTGTTTTTCCTGTCAATAAATTCGATTCTTAGGAATCGGTGTTAGTAGGGCAGCAAAAATAATGAGCTAGAACTCCATAGATACAATTCATTGACTACCGTAGGAGTGAGATGCACGTTATTATTAAGCTTTGCAGCAGGTCACTGAGGCAGGACCTCAGAGTGCTCAATAAAGGCCTAAGCATGTTGTACCACGAAAATGCGACATTTATTGCACACGGTACCGAAAATATGCAATAAATACTTAATGAAGTATTTAAGAACAAGAGAAAATTACAAGTGAAATTAGAAAAGTATCTAGTACACTAGGTAGATTTGTGGCATAACGCGAGTGAAAGAACGGGGCACAGCCAACGCAACAACAGTTCACGTCCAATTGATGGCGAGCGCGACGATGCGGAAAGCCTCACCATTTCTATCCACTGTCACTTTATTAAGACCTCGCTAGAGATTTTTACGTGAGGAGCGAGCATACAAAAGAATGACAACATTGCATGATGTATACTTTGTTACAATGAGTGGCGTGGGTTAGCTTCTTCCGTGAAGGCAGACAAGCTGGTAATGGCTGCGATATCATAAGCAAGGCCGTTACATGTAGTCTTTGGCTCTGCAACGAAAAAAAATGAGTTAGTGACAGTACACGCGTGAGGACGGGTTAGGTATGAAGAATTACCTGTACAATGGAATACGCGCCATGAGGCAAAATAAATGGTTCATGATTGAGTACACTTTGATAACGCCTATCAGATAATCATAAGTTAGCAATGAAACGGCGATGGGAAAGAGTGACCAACGCCATCACCAAAGGTTTAGCGGCAAGTCGGCGATGGATGGATCGCTGTTGTGTCGAGCGGGCTGAGGAGAAGCAGGCGCAGCAGCGTGAAGCCTCGGGAGGAAGCTGCAGGAATCCTGGACGTCCTGGCCAGGCAGCTGTATACGCAAGCTCGGGACCGCAGCCCGACTGCTCCGGGTACGCCTACAAGCGCAGACCTCCACAGGCATCGTGGTATGCGTGCCAGGCCGGAGAAGTCGCGGAGCACGCAAGGGTATGGGCCGGCTTTTGACTGGTAACCCCGAACGGTGGAAGTCATGGTGGCTAGGGTCCGGATGCCGACCGGCCGTCTTCAGCGCCTGATCCGGTGGCCAACCTTCTTCCTGCGTGGCTTCTTCGAACTCCTCCGTGTTCTACAACGCGCTTCGCGTTTTTATCCCCTTCTTGACTGCGTGTTTGGATTGGCCCTTTGGAACTTCGCGAATTTTGTTTCATTGTTTCTTTAGTTATTTGTTGCGTCGGGTGACCTCGTGCTTGACACTCTTCGTCGTCGTCGTCGTCTTTTGCCAAACACAGCACTCACGTCCCCACGTTCTTGGTCATCGCCCTCTGTTTCTTCTTCACTGCACTCGACGACATGCACATCACTCATTACAAAGAGACAATCTACGTATCATAAACTGAGTCTTCATTAAAAGCGGCTTTTCTACTGGCATGTGTTCCACGTGAGTGGCGGATGTAAAGGAGCATTAGGAAGAGCAAGCGCGTTAGCAGTGCGCTTCGCGGTATACCGAAATAGCGTAAAAAGTGTGCGGTGTATCACAGTGTGTTGTTACTCTTTTGGCGGGAAAGTAGTGACAGCTTCGCGGTCATACTCTATACTAACTAATACTGTAAAGGTTGCATACGCCTCCTAAGACTGTTAACTGTTAATAACTGTTATTCAAGTATCTTTGAGTTAATGGAATCAAAGAGTCCCAAGAATCTGGGACCTGACATATCTAAAGAAGCGTGGTCTCACTTCCAGGCTGTAGAGCTGCATGACAGCCGCTTGTGCATAGCGACGTTGATGGTGTGTATGGGCAGAACATGGGTGCACATCACACGTTTACGTACTTCACTTTACACTATCGTATTAATCCGCACTTCCCTGCTCTCTCTCCTTTCTCACTCTTCCTCGCGAAGGGTAAAGCACTCTAGAGAAAGAGCTCCTCCGGCCGACCTCTCTGTACTTATCATATTAAAATCTCCTATCTCTCCCTCTCCTCGACTTTGAAATCATGTGTACTGCTTGCTTGCCGTTTGCCTCGCGGGCCATTTCCAGCGTCGGTGCGATAGAATCTCACGTGGACAGACTTCGGCGCCTATCGAACGAGCATGACCTGAGGAGTTCTGTGTGCTGTACAATTCCACCATGATGCATTTTTGCACCAGATCGAATCCGAGCTGGCAATACTGTACAGATTAAGTGCTACGGCATGGCATTGTTCTTGACCATACATGTTCTAGGCAATTAGGACGTTGACACTAAAAACGAGCTTGAAATTCATGCCCGTCATGACAACAATTGCATGCGAACGCGCAGAAAGATAAATGCAAGAACTGGAACAGACGGCGCATGTCTCGGGTTTTTCTGCGTTTGCATATATATATATATATATATATATATATATATATATATATATATATATATATATATATATATATATATATATATATATATATATTTATATTGGTGTGAAGTGATCTATTTCGAAGAAGTTGGAAATGCTGGCAACTGTTGTTTCTTTGACTTTTCCACAAACAATAGATTGTCCAATCAGCAAAGGATAATAATTTGAGGTAATAAGGAAAAAAAGCCCCGGAAATAAAGCGCATTTCATAAGCATGCTTAAAGAGACAAATAAATAAAAACCAGCTAATTAATTACTCCCTCTAATTAAACACAAATCAGTCTACAGCCCACACGGAATGCTGCGACATAAAAAAAAAACAGGACAAAACAAACTGTATATACAAAGCTAGAATGTCCGTCGCTGTAAAGAAGGTTATTAAAGCTTTCAGAGATAGATGTTTTCCGTAATTATGCGTTATCCCGTGGCCCCAACAACTATGCCTAAGTAGGGTCATTATCGGTTCCTTTAAAGCACATCTTTGCTGTTCAAACTTCGGACAGCTATTTATAAAGTTCTACGTTCTCCCATGAATAGAAATATGTAACATGGTAGCTTTCAGCTGTGACGTCTTACACGTGTACTGGTCTTTCCGGCACTTTTCTAATGGAAAGCTTCCAACTTGCCCCTTTTGCTTCAAGGGAGCGGTGTCGAAGGAAATTGCTCGCGCGAACTGCACATTTAGCTCGTCATTCTTCCTTCGTTCACGACGATACGCCCTGTAGCATAAACGTCTACCTATTGCACGAGGTTTACCGTCCCGCCTTGCCTCTAAAGAATGTCACACGGGCCCACGACAACGTTTCAGGCTGCTCACACGGGGCTTTTGCAGGAACTGGGCAATGTCTTTTCAAAGGACGGGATGATATTGTCGACAGGTATGCCCGCGCCGCCTTGAAACGGCGCTTGCGCGGTGAATGTTTCGCTGGACTTAGGCCGGAATGTTTCGCAATAAACGCGTGATGGTCTTGCCGGGACGAGGCCAGCCCGCCCCTATTTCATTTTGCGCCGTTGCCCGCAATGCGCTCGCTCCGCGAGCACAATTACGCGCCTGTGCGCTCATGGCGCACTGTCGCTCTGTATTTGGCGCCGAATGATGTCGGAAAGTCAATAAAGTGAGCTTTCATAGAGATGACTATTTTATGGTAAATCAAGCGGCTGTCACATTCATCAAAAGTAGACCTAACCAACGCGTTTTTGTGTACAGCCTCGATAAGTTACTACATGCGATAAAATAAAGAAAACGCGATTCAAACGTGAGCGCTACCCGTAATGCAGACAGCTTGCAACTTGACTTATCTTACTGTATCTGTAAGGTTTTGGTTCTTTAGGAAAAAAAAGTATATAGACTCACGTGCTAAATCACTGGGAAACCATGACTGGGTTCATCAGATGAGTATAACAATAGAACTAACTCCCTCTGCGAAGGATGTCGGCGAAGAGCAAATAGCACAGCATCGTTCTACTGCATGCTCTTTCGGCTCAGATAATGGCAAGCAAGCGCTTACAGCAATTCCCCGCATCATGCATTTGAAATACGCCATTATTGAAGTATTGAGGTTGAAAGGCGACACACTTTCGCTAGCACTGTGAAAGCTGAACATACAGTTGCACGTAGGTTTTAGTTGTATGCTAAGGTCTTCGCTGCTGCTCGTTTCTTTTTTTACATTTGTGTTTCTTGCGTGGCCTTGCCGCTGAATTCGATCGTAGCGGCGTGCAATGGGAATGCAGCTTATTGTGCTATTAGATGCGCGTACCAATGCCTCTAGTTGCGGTCTCAGGCGCGTATACCATATGCATGGAATATGCAATGCCGTCTATATGCTAATAGCGGATCCACGTTAGTCGCACCATTTGGATACGCGGCCGCCACTCCGTTTTTATCTAACCAGCGCCGAAACTGTTCCATATCTGCGCGTTTAACCAAACAAGCCCATAGCGAAAAAGACGCAGAATAAGCATAGAATAGAAATGACGTACGCTCAAAGGCAATCAATCAATCGTCGAATATCCGCTCTGGAACAAGAATTCGTGAAGCCGGGCTTTCCCGGAATGAAATGAAGCGCATTGATTTCATGGCAGCAGTCTGACATTGACGGAAGCCCTGTTCCCGTGCACTCAAACAAGTTGTTGTCGCCATATAATTTTGTCCACGCTTCGACTGGAAAACGGGGCATTGATGCTTTGCTTTGCCGACAACGGGCACTACTTAGATCCTAGGAATTGACGTGACGCATACTTCTCCCCAGGTTCACGCGCATCTCCGAAGATGGCAATAATCACTTGCTGATTGTGGTATAGCCTTGGTGGCAGGAACTCCTTTTCCATCGCATGTTCTAGCCCTATATTAGCCAGAACTACAGTCGGTGGTGGCTCAGTAAATGTCGCGTGCTATTGTTATCACGACGCTGCGGGATCGATCCGCGGCCATGGCGGTCGCTTTCCGTAGGCCGGAAAGCCTAAACCATAAATTGTCTAAATTCGCTGCGCTGAGATCATCCTGGTATGCATAAATATGCAATGATGGAGGTTTGGGCTAGTTATTCATAATTAAAGCCACACACAGCACAAAGGAAGAAAACTAAGACGACGCACGATGTGTCCTGTCTCTCTTAGTCGTGGTCCTTCGCCTTGCGCAGGGTTTTAATTATGCATAAGTGATCAGCAGGACTGTTTTTTGTGCAAGCACACTGCGCCCGGCCCTGCCGGCAGCGCAGGAGAGAACGCTGCCAATCAGGCGAGAACCGAGCGAACCGTTCTCTCGGACCCGCCTGATTGATCAGAATGCTGCTTTCGTCCAAAGAAAAAAGAATGTGGTTCGGGCTAATCACGTGAGGTCAAGCGAACGCTTCGCTTTCGGAAGCATTATCAGATCGAGCTCGGGTCTTCGCTGCCAACATGAATTAGCGGAGACAGTGCGTCGCCTTGGCTTCAACGTTTTTTGCAGCCAAGCGTACTGCTTGTTCTCCGCTCGCACAGCACGCATGCGCCGTTAATACCGGAGCATCACTGCCGAGGGTGTGAATGCGCCACTGGTTTCCATATGATAGCTATCGAAATAAAAGCAGACAAACAAGCTCTCTCAAGGTTTCCATCTGTAACATCATAGAACAAATTGCAGTACCACGTTATAGTGATGAAGAAGCCTCAGTTACTGCAGTGCAAGGTGTAACGGGCTGATTTCAACAGCCGTTTTGGGTCACGATAGTGTCCGCCACCGCCGCCTCCACCGCTGTTGTCGGTAGCAGCGATCACCCGGTGAGAAAAAGAAAAGACCCAGTTCCCACCGAGATCAAACCCGGACCCGCTGCGTTGGAATCAACTATTCCACCACTGAGCCACGCGCGATTTCTTTTCTTTATTGCAGACTTTGACATTTAATGTCACAGGTTGCAAGGCATAAAACATGTCGCCCACACAAAATTTTTTCAACGAGATCAAAATTTCAAGTACAGATATCCACTCCGGTGCATCAGAGAGCGCACGATAAACCTGTTTCAGGCATACCACACTTTCACTGAATTGTTCGCGAACAGGATGAACAACTGGGTGTGCATGCAGAAATACCGTTCTCGTTTCCTAGAAAGCGTGGAGGTTCAGGACTATAATGAGATCATGCCGTATATTGTCTCATGTATTCACTGCCAAGAATCGATACCATAAGGAGTCAAGGGGTAAATGCTTCTTTGATGTGCGCTGGAGTATATCCCAGTGAAAATTCGGGCCCCAACGGTCTAGGAATACATGTTCTATTGTTTCTGGTTTCTTGCCTAAATACCAGTTAGTTGTTCAGGGGACGAAGATGGATTTATCGCTAAGCTAGGTCTTAACGGGAAGTGTGTTCGTGTCTAACTGAAAGAAGAAGGTTTTAAGTGAAGGTGACGCGGCCGTTATCTTTACTTTCTTTAGCACATCCTGTCCTGGGCCCGCACGATGTGGCAAACGGTACCAATGTACTGGCAGCATGTTTACAGCAAGCTCCCTATATATTTTCTTCTTGCTAACGCTGCACAGGTACTGCTGCAAAAATTGCACGCTTAGCAACCTGTACGAGAGCGCCGCTTCTCGCGGATACCCAGTTACTGCTCCGCACATGTTGTCACGCGACGTCACAATGATACTGGAAGAAGTCGCCGTAGCCTCACTTGTGTGGCAGTGCGAAGAAACGGATCGTTTTGGTCACGAAAATAAATTAACCGCGATACAGTCTGTCGCAGAAACAAGTGAAGGGGACCTAGCCCACCTTTCTTGACTGGACGGAAGAGATTATTTCAACTGGTGCGCTCTGAAGTAGACGCCCAAATACAAACGACGAAAGCACGGTGAGCCATGCCAGCGCTCTTTCGCATGCAGCAGGAAAATACCCTTATAAATGTGTCTTAGCGCACGAGGAGACACGCGATGTGACAAGCGCGCTGCGTAGAGTCGATACGTGCACGATTTGCAACGGACTTGCGTATTGGTACACCAGGTAGAGCGTCATCTAGCATATGCACATGAAGCAGTTTATGGAGAAGTATACAACAATGTAAAGCTGTATGTTAAAATACTGGAAGATGTCTATAGCGGCAACACAGCCACCGTGGTCTTCCATAAAGAAAGCTACAAAATCCCAATAAAGAAAGGCGTCAGGCAGGGAGATACGATCTAGCCAATGTTATTCACAGCGTGTTTACAGGGGGTATTCAGAGACCTGGATTTGGAAGAATTGGGGATAAGAGTTAATGGAGAATACCTTAGTAACTTGCGATTTGCTGATGACATTGCTTTGCTTAGTAACTCAGGGTACCAATTGCAATGCATGCTCACTGACCTGGAGAAGCAAAGCAGAAGGGTGGGTCTAAAAATTAATCTTCAGAAAACTAAAGTAATGTTTCACAATGTCGGAAGACAACAGCAATTTGCAATAGGTAGCGAGGCACTATGCATCTACTTCGGGCAGGTAGTGACCGCGGATTCAGATCATGAGACGGAAATAATCAGAAGAATAAGAATGGGCTGGGGTGCGTTTGGCAGGCATTCTGAGATCATGAACAGCAGGTGGCCCTTATCCCTCAAGAGAAAAGTGTATAATAGCTGTGTCTTACCAGTACTCACGTACGGGGCAGAAATCTTGAGGCTTACGAAAGGGCTTCTATTTAAATTGAGGACGACGCAACGAGCTATGGAAAGAAGAATGATGGGTGTAACGTTAAGGGATAAAAAAAGAGCAGATTGGGTGAGGGAACAAACGCGAGTTAATGACATGTTACTTAAAATCAAGAAAAAGAAATGGGCATGGGCAGGACAGGTAATGAGGAGGGAAGATAACCGATGGTCATTAAGGGTTACGGACTGGATTCCAAGAGAAGGGAAGCGTAGCAGTGGGCGGCAGAAAGTTAGGTGGGCGGATGAGATTAAGAAGTTTGCAGGGACGACATGGCCACAATTAGTACATGACCGGGGTAGTTGGAGAAGTATGGGAGAGGCCTTTGCCCTGCAGTGGGCGTAACCAGGCTGATGATGATGATGATGATGATGATACAACAATGCTAGCAAAAATATATATTGTGAACCTTGTTAAATTAAACTGGCTAGGTGAATATGTCACCGCCACGTTTCAAAGCAGATGCCAGTAAATCATTATCATCATTAGCATCGTAAACGACGCCTACGCTTGCCGGCATGCGATAGCCCGCGCGGAATGCGTTAATATCGCGCCTCGCCAGGAAGGGCGGTTTGCAACTACAAGACGCGCGCCAGCGCCTGCCCACTTGGCTCACTATTTTCGCCTTGGGAGACATCCTTGCGTATCCTGATAAGACAGCAAGAGCACCAGTGTTTCTCTGAAGAAGATATCTGTGCTCGCGCCGGGCTTCGACGCGAACGATATGTCCTGCACCATTTGAGCATGCGTAGGCGCGCCGGCAAGCATACGTATGGTTTGGCCCTTAGAGTGTCTCTAGAAATGCGACAGTGCACGGAGCCGGGCCATGCGCTCTGGCTTCCGCTGTTGCCATGAGCTTCTGTGCATTGCAAATCAGGGCTCCTACTGAGCAGCTTTGTAAGTATACCTGTTAGCATGAAACAGACGGTAAACCTCAAGCTAAACAGAGCTGACGTTGGGCGCTGACAAAGGCTGACGCTTTTGCGTCGGTCTCACGCCGTCAACCATCGAGATAACTATGATCATCATCAACATAAATATTTATTAGCATCATCTTCGAAATCGGGCGGTGACGAATAGTCACCCATCCTGCTTGGGCTAACAAGGGAATCTATACACATTTACCAGTCTCATCACTTTTCTGCGTCCTCATTATTTTCTCTATTCCTTAAAAAGCTCTGTATATACCTTCTATGGTTACCTAACGATGTAGCGAATCTGGTATTATCATTTTTTCCCAGCGTTTTTTTTTCCACCGACGCTCTCAACGTAATTCTTTCCTCGGTGATGCCTACCTGTGTCATTATGCAGCTTCACGAAACCATCATCCATGCCCTCGCGCTTGGGACTATCCCATAACAATTCCCTGTCTGCGTTGTAGTAAGCTCCCTTAATGTTTATAAATGTTTTCTATAAAGATCTATTGTAACCTATGTAAATCACTGTGCATTGACTTAATACAAAATTATTATCGTTTAAGCGTCTGCCTGATCTGAACCCATTTGGCTAAACCCTCAACAAACCATCTTTTATTCACTTCCACATAATTAATTTTATGGCTTAGATCGCTATTCTATTTTTCACTGGCGTTGCTGTAACTTGTCTGCATAGAGCTCATCTTATTTGTATCACCTTTGGGTTGGTAGATGAGGTCCATTTTTCTTGCACGCCATTCAATCGGTATTTTCTTTTTTTAAATCGCAGGCACTGTGTCACTAACCAGCTGTGCTTTGTTGTGGGAGCTCAGCTGTTTGATAAACTGTATTGGGATTCCATGTGGCCCTGCTGCCTAGTTTATTAGGGATATTTGGTCTACTTCCACGAGAAGAAAAATTGGCTACGTTAAATTTTATATTAATCCTGAGGTGTGACGCCTACGAAGCAGCTTGGTGGCGCTCCTCGTCATGCCGGCATTGTTGGACGCTTGGTAGCTGCCGTGGAGCTCTTTCTGCTGCTCTGCAGCCGTTGCCTAGCCTGCTGCTTTGTATCAGGATGTCACCGCCGTGCATTGTTAGAACGCAGTTTTAGGAGCTCGAGTTCGACGCGAAGCCTTGCTATCGTCTCTGTGCTTCGCCCTCTGGGTGAAACTCGAAGCTATTTTTTTTCCTGATAAAGGGTGGCCATCCGTGAAAAGCTACTGATTAAAGGGTCGGTGTGTCGTTAACTCGCCTACCAGCGGCGGCTCTTTGTATCACACCGCATAGGGGTGCTGCTGCGATGCGCCCGCATTGTATTCAAGGGTCAGGAGCGTAATGCGATAGAAAAGCAAGGCGGATTGGCCTCATTCAGGTATGCGATCGATGCTTCTGACAGCGCCAGCCGTCTCAATGGCGTCCTTCACCTATAGCTCACGGCGCTGCGTCGTTTTATTTGCAGGCAACATTCTACATTCATGCTTCTCAAGTTCATAAACTTCCCACACATCATACGTTGTGCCGTATCGATCCTCATTTCGCTCCTCGTTTTTCTTTTCGAGGATACTAACTCATGCTCGCAACCTTGTCTTACTAAGATCAGATTTACATGTTTCAGACTCGTTCTTTTCGTGCTGCTTTTTCCGCCATGAAGCAGTGCCTAACAAGCTGAAATCGAGCGGTTTCTGCAGTGCATTTAAAGGGGTCTCTTTTAGCACAATGCGTTGGCGGGCTAGTTGGTGCGAATCCATGAATACTTTGTTAAGCGCAAAAAGACAGACACAAGAAAGACGCCAGCGCCTTGTCCCGTCGTCTTTCTTGTGTCTGTCTTTTTGCGCTTAACAAAGTATTCATGGGTCTCTTTTAGCACAACAGAAATGCAAAATTCGGCTAACCATACTATGTGTTACGCCTTCGTCCTCAGCGGTCGCGTTTCTCATTTTCAGATGAACCCCCGCCGCATGGCGCAGAAAGCTGATTGCAACCGCAATTGAGCATTGAGCTTGAGCCCCTGCAGCATTGTGCAGTTGTCAGTACGACGCACTCCGCACTGCCATGTCTCACAGCTTTGGATTTTGCCAATAGGCCGCTTTCACGACGAGTTTCTCTATGGCATGGCTGCCTTAAATCTTGCCGTTAGAAGTAGTCATTGGTGGGTTGAAGGACAACTATCGTACAAAGCATGCTGTTTTTGTACCATGACATCCCCACTTCGGCCTCTTAATCAAAAAGCAGAGATGTTACAATAATAACATTTTGTAGGTGCACCATTCAAATTTCCCCGAGAATTTCTAAGCAAAATAGTTGTTTTCAGATTGTCCTTGGCAATCGGGAGTCAATGTTGTCTTCAACCTAAATACAGCGGGAAAGCGGTTAGTACCGCAGTGATCAAAGTGTCGACAGGGTCACTGCGTATGCGCTCTAAATGTGGTGAAATCATTCTATTTTCACGACGTTTTCGGTTTCACCCATACTGTGAGAGTCTGCGCGTATATTTCGGTGCTGCTAACATGACGTTGTATGAGCATTAGAGAAGTAACCTTAAAGCGAATCTTTCTTAGCTGAACTATGCTGAACGTAGGAATAAATCACAGGCAGAAGAAGGGAAATAACAGTGTATATCTGAACTAGTGATCGAGACAGTAAAAGATCGCTCTTTGACCTCAAGTGGACGGCTTCCTCATTCCATGAATACGTGAGCTCTCGCTGCCGCCCTGGTCCGGTCCACCAGCTTTCGCTGGTCACCCAGTCCCGCGCAAGGGAGCCTGGTCTCCCACGTTTCTTCCCTGTCCTCTTCTGCATTATCTACTTTGGCTGTTTCTTCATCTTCCATCTTCGGTTCCTGGGTGGTCCCGTGGTCTCCAAGCACTCCATTAACATGTGTCGCAGTGTAAGGGACTCTGCACAACTTGCAGAGGTTCCGATATTGCGTTGACGATTTCCTTTGCAGTAAGATACCGTAAGAAAGGAGTTGGTCTGCAGTCTTCTTAAAATAACTTACTTGTCTGTTAAGTTTCAGTTAATGTTGAGGGTACATTCTTCGTTCGAGTCAATGATACTGTAGAGTATTAGCGCATTTCTTCAGGGTGCGATCCAAGCTTGTCGCCTTTCTGGTCATCTCTGGGATCAAAGCTCGGATCGTATGCCCTCGGGCTGCGGCGTCGACTGCAAGCTCCCAGCCGAACAGCCCAATAATCCAAAAAAATGGCCACGATATGTCCCCCATTTGAACGCCAAGTAGTTCTTTCATGTGGTTGGCACGGGAGAGCAAGAGAGCAGTATGGAGAGCACGTGGGGGTGAGAATAAGAGAAAAGCACTCCGCGAGAGCTTCGTTTAACATTGATTCTAACATGCATAATTGTTTAGAAGTTGGTTGTGCCCACGCTATTATTTTGCTGATTTTGCGGTTTCAGAGTTAAGAGCCATTGTAAAGATATCTGAGGGCTACTGAATTTTGAGAGATTCTTAAGTGAAAAATTGGCGACGAATAGAAGTTCAGTCCTTCTAATTACGCTATTTTTCTGCCCCCTGAATAACATTTTCCAAATTCAACTAATAAACGATTTTTGTTATTCGTAGTTTTCACTAAAGATGCGGGAATTCTTTAAAATGAAGTGATTTAGAAAAAATTTAAAGTGGCTTGATTGTTATCCGGTTGCATGTTATTCTATCACTGCAGAAGGGGGTGACAGAAGGGTAGCAATCCCCGTACAACGCCCCAACCATGCTGATCAAAAAGCCCGTCTGCACGAACCCTTTCTGCGTGGATTTCCGACAGCTTAACGAAGTTCTGTTTGCTAACTCGGAACCCATCCCTCGAGCAGACTGCCTGATGGCCGAAGTGGGAAGCCGGAAGATATTCTCGCACATGGAGCTCTCAGGTGTACTGGCAAGTGCCCCTGTACGAGTAATCCAAGGACAATGCACTGTTCTTAGTGTCCAGTGGGCTTTATCAATTCAAGAACATTCCGTTTGGCATACAGACGGATCCGGTTGTCTTCGCCGCACTCATGCAGAAGCATCTCAACGTCATTGCTAACGTCTACAATTATTACGACGGCCTGTTGATCGCGACAAATCATAGGGAAGACCACTTGGATGCCGTGGATGCGTATTGGCGAGAATGCCAGAGGTGGGGATGCCTTTCCATCCCAAGAAATGTCCACTGGGTTCGACCAGCTCCCTCTCCTTGGACAAGATTGGAGGAGGGAAGCTGGGCCCCATGGAGTCTACGCTGGAGAAGATACGCAAGGCTACGCCGCCGAAGACCAAACGCCAAGTTCGAGCCATGTGGGGACTGGACGCTTACTACTGCAAATTTATCACATATTATGCCACGGTCGCAGTGCCCCTGGCGGACATGACGAAGAAGCGTGCTCCAAACCATGTAGAGGGGGGAGATCTCGAACAGGAGGTATTCAATAAACTGCGAAGGTTGCTATCAGATTCCACATTATGCCGATACCCGAGTTCTCCCAGCCATTCATGCTACGCACGGACATCTAACCAGGGCTCGGTGCCGTCCTCCTAGACGATAAGGGGAGAGTGCTTCACCCGGTGTCATAAGCAAGCCGAAAGCTTCTGCCAAGTGAGTGTTTTCACGCCGCCTGCCTTCTCATGCCTCTGGTCCACGGTCCACCGAGCGTGGACCTTATCGCCGGTCAGCAGCCTTAACCACCAGTAAATGCACGCCGCGTGGGTTTGTCGCCGTTCCACCCCGTCCGTTCCGGAGAGTTCAGTATGTTGACCAGCAGTCTTCGACAATAGCCAACTTACGGACTGAGGAAACGAAAAGGTGGTATGCTCCCCATCAGTAGTCCTGATAGTTGGCTGATACATGTACGCTGAACAGTGCTCCTGTGAAGGGCCACCTGGCAGCCTACGCCTGTATTCACAAAAATCCCTTACGCTGGAATTGTTCGGTGGTGAAAACCTGAACCAGTCCTGATGCATGGGGGGAGAAGGCTGCCGGGCAATGGCAATAAGCACTTACAAAGAAAAAGCTTTGTAAATTCGGCACCAGCGTACTTGCTTGATTACTTCCTTCTACCTTAACGCTTTTGTGCGCGCTGTTACATTCTGCACAGAGATGCGGACAATTTAATATCGCCCGAATGTTATTTACTGCTGCAACACCTGTTTCGGGATGGTGCATATTTTTATGCATTCGTATTCTCTTCGGGAAGTTCCCAGAACGTCATTCACGAGTAATTTGTCCGGCATTTCCCCTTCGCTAATATCATCCAGCATGCCGTACTCGTCGACGAGCTTCAACAAAGGCTTAATTTGATTTTCGAGTCTAGGCGGCGGTGAACTTGCACGCGTGCTTTCTTATTCTATCTTCTCTCTAAACACAATCTTCTTCAGCAGTGATTTGTGGGACTTCTTACCTTAGCAGCCTTTGTTATCCCAGATTAAAATTATCATGCTCTGTTTGCGCTGGAAATGGAAAGTCTTCTTGAACGGAACGTGCGGAAATGTTATCGGGAAAAATGATTGCCGAGGACGTAACAAAGAATTGCGTTAACGTAAATCTAATCAGCTTTTCTTTTTCTTCTTTTTGTCCCGTTAGACCTTCACTTCACTAGATTCATTGTTCTTTCTCCAAGGTCGAATCTTTAACAAACCAACAAACTACGCAAAC
This sequence comes from Dermacentor variabilis, assembly GCF_050947875.1. Lineage (NCBI taxonomy): Eukaryota > Metazoa > Arthropoda > Arachnida > Ixodida > Ixodidae > Dermacentor > Dermacentor variabilis. The sequence goes on from NC_134573.1 coordinate 107,194,252, forward strand.
ATCGGAAGCTGCAGTCGGTGGGCAATTCAGAATCGCTAAACTCGTTCCTGATCGTATTTTTTTTTTATCTCGTGATTAGCTTCCTTTTCACCACTCCGGCAAATAAACATGCGTCAGCGCAAGATAATGTACGCATTTACTTTGCTAGCGTGCTCGCTGTGAGACCACAGAAGAAGAAAAATGTACGAGGCGTCCGAAAATGTCGAACTCGTAATGGTTCTGTGCCTACATAGATACATCGAAATGCTCCCTGGATACTAGGCTATTCGATCTGCTCGGCCCATTCCTCGTGGTGTCTTTGTCAGAAGAGCGGCCGCGTAACTAAGTGGCCGCCTGAAGACACAACTTTCCTCTCAGAAGTTGGGTCTCCGGCGTACCAACTCCCATGTAGTGAGAGAGAAAATAAGAGAATCCTTCCCCCAGACTTCAATAACACAAGCTCTGTCTTGCTGTTTTCCCCTAGGGAGCACTGGAACGCTCCAGCAGCCCTGTTGCTTCCTCATCGTTCTTTCAAAAGGGTTCAATAAATTGTTGTTGTGAAGTTTGAAGTAAAAATGAAAAAGAAAGAGGGGATGGAAAATTTGTGGTTGGTTCGAATAATGCTATGCGAAGCAAACCAAAACGCGGGTAGGATATTACAGGCACTGGCGTTCTTTGTAGGCTTCTGGTGGAACGACTGGCCAGTGTTTGATGTATCAGCCGGCAATGTCGGTCATTTTGCACACTTCCTGTTTTTGTAACGTCGTTCGACATCAACACGAACTCTGCTTGGCAAGATGACCCTAAACTAAGTTTTTGTAGGGAGAGATAGATAAATTTTACTTACGACGGAACACATGCTATTATCCAAAGATTGGCTTTCAGAGAAAGCTGTTTGTAAAGCAATAGGAGCACTTTCTCGGTATTACATCAGTATCGAGATATTTATTCTAAAATTATGCTGCCAAATACATAGATGTTGCAGTTATTTTTGAGCTTCACTGCATAAAACGGCGTTTTTTCAGAAAAAAGCAATTTGGTAAGCAATGCATTTTTACCGCAAGTTTGACAGCGTACGTGTGAAATCCGACGCCATCGTCAAAATTTGATCCAAGTAAAGATTGCTTGAAAACTCCCCGGCGTCAACTGTATTATGTGCCTGTATCGTAATAACAGAAAACATATATTAATTAGGAGGTTTTTTGTTCATTTGTCAAATATTTGTTCACATTTGTTGCGGAAGTAATACCTGCCTCTTCGAGCAATCCAGTTTAAGAATTAGAATTGTGCCATCTGCCACAGATATCTTTTTTCAAAAATGATCAATTGTCTTCAAAACACACACATACCTCCGCCGCTATATTCATGTTAAATCACAGCCAATCGTGACGAGTGGCGCTTCCACACAAACGATTACGCAGTTCAAGACTGAAAACGTTCAGAAATTCTGAGGCTCAATAAGCCTCAGAACAACAGTGCAAACCGTAGAACAGCAGAACAAAGCTGTAGGCGTGCATCATTGCACGCCTACTGGTTTCGCGAAGCGGCAGGTCACATGAACCGACGTTGTGTTCGCTTCCACCATCTAGATTAAAGCACAATAACACAGCCACGAAGGTACTGGGGTAGCTTCATCAATTGCAGCCTAACCGGCCACCTTTCTTGCAAGCTTGGAAGTAATTTTCTGCCTTCTCTTTACATCGATTAGTACGAGAATATTTGTCCACTGTGAAGGACATGCCTGCGAAGATTTGAGTCAACGAGAGAGAGAGAAAGGCAAAGGAAAGACAGGGAGGCTAACCCGAGATTATCTCCGGTTGGCTACCCTGTACTGGGGGAGGGGCAAGGGGATGCAATAGGTGAAAGAGAGAAGGATAAAAAAAGAAAAGAAAAACCTAAACACAGACGTGCACGTACACACGAACTGTTTCTGTAGGCACTGTCACGCAACCCGCAAAGGCGTTCCTAGTCTTACGCAGTGTCACCGTATAGTCCTACGTCACACAGTGTACATTGACAATTTATCAGAAATTCCCGTGTCTTTCAAGTATCGCAGCAGCGCCTTCATAGCAGATCGTGCTGATGTTCGCGTAGGCTAGTTTCGAAGGATCTTGTTTTCTGACGTTGGGCGCTTGTCCAGTTTGTCTTGGCTGGCTTGGAGGATCGCTCTTTGTGGGTTATAACGCGAGCACTGACAAAGAAGATGCTCGATTGTTTCATTGCACCCGCAGAAGTCACAAATTGGGCTGTTGGCCATTCCGATAAGGAAAGAGTAAGCATTTTAAAATGCTACTCCAAGTCATAGACGGACTAGAAGGGTGCATTCACGTCGTGGAAGCTCGGGCGGAATACGGAGCTGTAAATTAGGGTCCAGGGTATGAAGGCGTGCACTTGTGAAATCGGATGAATTCCATTGGACTAATGTCGGATCACGCGCAAGTGTGGAAAGTTTTTTTAGCTGCGTCGGCTCTGGAAAGAGGACTGGCAACGCAGTTGACGCCTTCATGGGCAGATTGGGCAGCTGCGTCTGCTCGATCATTGCCATGTATGCCACAGTGACTAGGCAACCACTGATATATTATATCGTGTCCTTCGTCAACTAGTCGATGGTGGAATTCTCTGATTTCTGCGACGAGCTACTCATGTGATCCATGGCGCAGTGCTGAGAGTACACTCTGTAGGGCTGCCTTGGAATCACAGAAGACTGACCATGCGTGGGGTGGTTCCTCCTGAATGAAATGAAGAGCCGCACGCAGGGCTACCAGTTCAGCAGCTGTCGTGGATGATACATGTGATGTTTTTAGCTGTATTTTGACAGATCGTCTTGGTACCACCACAGCGGCAGCTGCACTTGCAGATGTGACTGAGCCATCGATGTAAACGTGTACGCGGCCACTGTGCACCTCATGTAAAAGTTCTAATGTGGCCTGCTTAAGGCCAAACGACGGCATGTTGGATTTCTTCATGATTCCTGGGATGGTGAGGCGTATTTCAGGTCTGTGCAGGCACCATAAAGGTGACGATGGTCTTGCTGCAGGCATGTAGTTCGATGGCAATGAGCTACGATTGGCAGCAATTATACGACTGAAAGTTGTGTGTGGCCTTTCTGTGGGTACAGCGGCAATATGGTGAGAAGGTAGTCGGGCAACGTGCCGAATATGCGCCCTAAGAGCGTCGGTTGCCAAGTACGTTGATATTGGATCATCTCGAGCTATGACAATCGTAGCCGCTGTAGTTGCACACCTCGGAAGACCGAGACACGTCCTTAGCGCTTGAGCTTGTAGTCCTTGGAGTACACGCAGGTTTGTTTTGCAGGTGTTACCAAGCACAGGAAGGCTGTATCTTGCGTAACCGAGGAACAAGGCGTTATAAAGCTGCAACATTCACCGCACCGATGTGCCCCATGACTTTCCGCCGAGAAATTTGAGATGTATTATTGTAATTAACCTCTTCTTTAGGTATGAAACATGCGCGCTCCATGATAGGTCGCGGTCAATAATTACTCCTAAAAAGCGGTGTTTTCCTGTATTTGCAACTGCCTGCCATTGCCGTTTACATTGTAACGCTTCACTGCCTTCCGAGTGAATGGAACAAGGCAGCATTTCTCTGAAGGCAAGTTTTCGCAAGTACAGTGATGTTAACGTAGCTGCCTCTTGTAGCCGTGCTCGTAGCTGCAGTCATGCTGCAGCAGACGCCCAAATGCAGATGTTGGCATATATTAATACTTGAACTGTGTTGGGCAAGCATCTGACTAGGCCAATGAGCACTAGGCTGAATAGCGTCGGGCTCAACACTCCGCCTTGCGGTCGTCCACGGAACGTTTGGTGTTGAGTCGTGGCGCCATCCTCGGTCATCACGAAGAAATGCCTGTTGGTCAAATAACTGCACAGCCACTGAAAAGTGCGGCCACCGATTCCGGCTTCAATCAGAGCATCTATAATGGCAGAATGTGCTATATTATCATAGGCGCCTTTTATGACTAGGGATAGTGCCGCAGTGAGTCATTTCAGACGTTTTTGATGCTGAACATACGTAACCAAATCGATGACATTATCTATGGATGAGCGCCCACGCCGGAAGCCAGCCATAGCATCAGGGTACACGTTGTAATTTTCTAGGTACCATTCCAGGCGCGTCAATATCACTCAACGAAGGGAGATATTGCATATATAGAGTGTTACGTTTCGCCTACGACACGCGGTTTAGCCGGCGCGACTGCAACAAAGCGGCAGACATTTTGGCCCGTTCGGCGTCGCCGCTACGCTCCCCGCCAAGCGCGTCCAGGCATGTTCCGATGCCACGTGTCTTCATGTGCGTGTGTGAGTGTATGTGCCATTGTGCCCGACCGGAGGCGATACGACAGTAGAAGTCACCTTCTCCTCCCAGCAATTGTGCCCGACCGGAGGCGATACGACAGTAGAAGTCACCTTCTCCTCCCAGCCATTGTGCCCGACCGGAGGCGCTACGACAGTAGGAGTTACCTTCTCCTCCCAGCCATTGTGCCCGATCGGAGGCGATACGACAGTAGGAGTTACCTTCTCCCAGTCTTTGTGCCCGACCGGCGGCGCTACGACAGTATGCGTCACCTTATCCCATTGTACAATCACGTGCTCGTCTATTGAGGGGTTCCTTCTTGCCCTCAACTGCGAGAGTATAAAAACAGCTGCCCCCGGACGCCAAAGAGGAGGGCTCCGATTTCTTCTGTTGAGTAAAGTGCTCTCCCGTCTCTCTACTTCGGTCAACCTGACCGCCAACTCTTTGCGATGTTAGAATAAACAAGTTGTTTTGTTGTTACCAGTCGACTCATGCTTTGCCGGGACCTTCGGATGCTTCCAGTTGTACCCCAGGCCGCCAGGCCAACGCTACCCTTGGGGCTTGCGACCCAGGTGCAACAACGGGCGTCAGCGCCGAGTTGCCAACAGGTCGTGCCAGCGGCGCGACCACAACAACCGTTGCCATCGGTGGGATTCAAACAACTGTCTGCCAGCGGTGAGATCGCGACAACGGAGGCCAGCAGCGAAGAGATGCAGTTGACTGTATGCTGAGCAGCTCAACAACGATCCGGGAGCAGTGCAACGAGCCCTGTGTGATGACTGGTTGCCTGCAGCGGAACGACTGCGCGGAACTCTTGGCTGCGAGGTTTGGTGAGTGCGGGACTTTCTTCTTCTGAGCTTTGCCAGGCTTTTGTTAGTGTTAGAAACAGAGCTGGTAATTGTGGTTGTCGTTGCTGCCGGGTTAGATTGTGGCAAGACAATAATAGGCAGTAGAGAAAGCAGCATTCAGAGCAGCCATGGATTTGAAGTCGTTGCGCAAACCGAAATTGCTGGAGCTTGCAAGAGAGTTGGGTCTGGATGTCTCGGACAAACTCAGAAAACCAGAACTGCTAAAGGCTATTCTTGAGTTAGAGGCTGAGGATGACGAGCTGTCGGAATGCCTTGAGACTATTGAGGAGAGGTCAAAAAGACAGGAGCGCGAACTTAAAGAGCAAAAAGAGAAACATGAGCGCGAACTTAAAGAGCAAAAAGAGAAACAGGAGCGCGAACTTAAAGAGCAGAAAGAAAAAGAAGAGCGCGAACACGCTTTGGAAATGAAGCGTCTCGAGGTAGAGATGGAACGCGCTCGTAATGGAAGTCAGGCACACGGTGCAGGAGAACGCGTATTGTTCAAAATGACTGACCTGATGCGGCCGTTTAAGCTTGGAGAGGATATTGGTTTGTTCCTGGTTAACTTTGAGCGAACGTGCGAGAAGCAGGGGTTCTCTCGGGAAACGTGGCCACAGCGCTTGCTCACTTTGTTACCCGGCGAGGCGGCCGACGTAGTCGCTCGCTTGGATAGAGAGGAGGCAGAGGATTTCGACAAAGTGAAATCGAGTCTGCTAAAAAAGTACAGGCTGTCAGCGGAGGCGTTCCGTTGGAAGTTTCGGGAAAATGAGAAAGGCAAAAGTGAGTCATATACAGATTTTGCGTACAGGCTTATGTCAAACATGCAGGAGTGGCTCAAAGAAGAGAAAGCGTTTGGTGACCACGATAAAGTTCTGCAGTGTTTCGGGCTAGAACAGTTTTATAGTCGGTTACCGGAGAACGTGCGGTACTGGGTCTTGGATAGGCCAGACGTTTGTACGGTGGCTAAAGCCGCTGAGCTAGCCGAGGAGTTTGTGACGCGTCGGGCTCGCGGAGCTAAGGACGGTCAAAAGGGTGAATTTGGCTCGAAGTTTGAGAGGCCGAAGTTCACACCCATGAGAGCAAAGGGGAACACGCGTAGTGAGGATGCGAGTGAAAGCAGTCCGACCAAACGTAAAGAGACGGCGGCAGCCGAAGCCGAACGCAGAAAGCGGTTCGAGATGAGGCAAGCGCGCGTTTGTTATACGTGCCAGAAGCCGGGTCACTTTTCGGCGCAGTGTCCGGAAACAACACCAAAAGTTGTGTTTTTTTCATTATGCAGCACTGACGAGAACATGAAGCTTCTCGAGCCTTACATGCGAAACCTCCTCGTGAACGGGAAAGAGTGCCGAGTGCTTCGCCATTCCGCAGCTACAATGGATGTAGTTCACCCGTCTTACGTAGAACCCCATATGTTCACGGGCGAGTGCGCATGGATCAAGCAAGCCGTGGAAGCTCATAGCGTGTGTCTGCCAGTAGCAAAGGTGCTTATTGAAGGACCTTTCGGAGCGCTTGAGACGGAGGCGGCAGTGTCATCTATGCTGCCCCCCCAGTACCCGTACCTATTTTCAAACAGGTCCGATCACCTCCTGCGCGAGAAGGGGCTTTTGTTTGGTGAGGCTAGCGTTCAGGCCTTAACCAGGTCGAAGGTTCGGGAGCTCGCTGCAAAGGCGGTAGTTGCGGGGCCGACGTTATCAAACAATGAAAAAGGGTCAGAGGCGCAGCAAGCTGATATTCAGAGCACGCCCGAACTGAATAAAATTGAGTCTGTAGCGTTGAAGGCGCCAGCTACTGGAGAGGAAATGCCCGATAAGGGAAAGTTAGAAGAGCTATCTGCAGGTTTGCTCATCGCGCCTACGTCAGACGGACTTGATAGGTTGCTAAAAGTCAGCCGGTCGGCTTTGATAGCCGAGCAAAAGAAGGATGGTAGCCTAGAAAACATACGCTGCAATGTCAAGGAAGGTATCGCCAGGAAAAATGCGCGTTTTGTGGAAAGAGGTGGAGTCCTGTACCGGAAGTATCTAGACCGCAGAGGAGTGGAGTTCGATCAGCTGATCGTTCCTCAATGCTATCGTCAGGATCTGTTGCGCTTGTCACACGGGGGTTCGTGGTCCGGACACCTAGGAGTTAAGAAAACTAAGGACCGTCTCTTGCAAGAGTACTATTGGCCAGGGTGTTTTCGGGACGCAGACCACTTCGTGAGGTCATGTGACACCTGTCAGCGGGTGGGCAAACCAGGGGACAAATCGAGGGCGCCGTTGAGATTGGTACCTATCATTACGGAGCCTTTTAGACGGCTCGTTATTGATACAGTGGGACCTCTGCCGGTAACAGCCACGGGGTACAGACACATTTTGACTGTGATCTGCCCAGCGACAAAGTTCCCTGAAGCAGTGCCGCTTAAAGAACTCAGCTCAGTTGAGATAGTCAATGCACTACTGTCCATATTTGCGCGAGTTGGTTTTCCTGCGGAAATCCAATCAGATCAGGGCACAGTGTTTACTAGCGCTTTGACGACAACTTTTCTCGAAAGGTGTGGGGTAAAGCTGCTACACAGCTCAGTGTACCACCCACAGTCGAATTCCGTTGAGAAGCTCCACTCCGTCATGAAGCGCGTGTTGAGAGCATTGTGTTTTGAACATCAAACTGACTGGGAGCTGTGTCTGCCTGGGGTGATGTTTGCATTAAGGACCGCGCCGCATGCAGCTACGGGGTTTTCGCCAGCTGAGCTGGTGTACGGTCGCTCGCTTCGGTCTCCGCTTCGCATGCTTCGAGAATCGTGGGAAGGCAGGGGCGACGACCCAGTCGTGGTGGAGTACGTGCTTAAGCTCCTCGAACGCTTAAGAAGGGCACAGGAGTTGTCAGGTGAAGCAATGGCAAGGGCCCAGCAGAGGGCCAAGGTTTATTATGATCGGACAGCCAGGGCCCGTCGTTTTGAGGTGGGCGATGAGGTCATGATATTGCGCACATCGCTAAACAACAAACTAGACGTGCAGTGGGAGGGCCCAGCACGAATTGTTCAGAAACTGTCGGACGTTAACTACGTGGTAAGTCTGCCAGGAAAGCGGAAAGCACAGCAAGTTTACCACTGTAATCTGCTCAAACCCTATAAACAACGGGAAGCAGTGGTGTGCATGATGGTAAACGTTCCTGAAGAGCTTCCGGTCGAGCTTCCGGGACTAGGCTCAGTGACGAACAGGGAAGACACCGGTCAAGTCATTAGTGACCTTATCAGTAAAGCACCGCTGTCGCCTGAGCAGAAAACCGAACTACACCAGCTATTACAAGAGTTTCAAGGTCTGTTCTCTGAGAGGCCTGGTAGGACTTCTGTCCTTACTCATGACATAGAACTTACCTCCCCAGAGCCAGTACGATCCAAGGCGTATCGGGTGTCACCCCGCCAGAACGATATTATGGAGGCTGAGGTAAAGAAAATGCTACAGCTCGGTGTTATTGAGGCAGGTGAGAGTGATTATACCTCCCCTTTGATTTTAGTTGAGGTACCGGGCAAGGAACCTCGTCCTTGCGTCGACTACCGCAGGCTTAATTCCATCACTAAGGATCAAATTTATCCGATCCCTAACATCGAGGAGCGCCTTGAGAAAGTTAGTAGCGCTCAGTTTATTTCTACCCTAGATCTTGTCAGGGGTTATTGGCAGGTTCCACTTACAGAAGAGGCTAGTAGGTATGCGGCGTTCATTTCACCAATGGGAACATTCCGTCCTAAAGTGTTGAGTTTTGGTTTGAAGAACGCGCCATACTGTTTTTCAAGCCTCATGGATAAAGTGTTGCGGGGACAGCAAGAATTCGCTTTACCGTATCTAGACGACGTAGCGATATTCTCCGCATCCTGGTCTGAGCATATGGCACACTTGCGGGCAGTGCTAACCCGCCTGCGCGAAGCGGGCTTGACAGTCAAGGCTCCTAAGTGCCAGTTAGCACAGGCCAAGGTTGTCTACCTCGGTCACGTGATTGGTCAGGGTCGTCGCCGCCCCTCTAAAATAAAGGTGGCCGCTGTGCGAGACTTCCCGCAACCGCGCACGAAGACCGATATTCGGTCGTTCTTAGGTGTCGCCGGCTACTATCAGAGGTACATCCCCAGGTACTCTGACATCGCGGCTCCCCTGACGGATGCTCTAAGAAAGACAGAGCCTCAAACAGTCGTCTGGGACGAGACAAAGGAAAGAGCTTTTAGCGCCCTAAAGAGTGCCCTAACAAGCCAGCCTGTGCTACGATCGCCAGACTATACAAAAGGGTTCGTTGTTCAGTGCGATGCTAGTGAGCGAGGCATGGGCGTTGTACTGTGCCAACGGGAAAATGGAGAAGTAGAACACCCCGTCCTGTATGCTAGTCGTAAGCTGACCAGTCGTGAGCAGGCGTATAGCGCCACCGAGTAAGAGTGTGCATGTCTCGTGTGGGCCGTTCAGAAATTGTCAGGCTATCTAGCCGGCTCGAGGTTTATCATTGAGACGGATCACTGCCCTCTCCAATGGCTGCAGACCATCTCTCCCAAAAATGGCCGCCTCCTGCGCTGGAGCCTCGCTTTGCAACAATATTCCTTTGAGGTGCGTTACAAAAAGGGGAGTCTCAACGGTAACGCCGATGGCTTAAGTCGAAGCCCCTAACGTGGGAATCAGCCTCAAAATTGTTTGTTACCGAGGTTTTTCTTCCTGAGGCAGGATTTTTTTTAACATATTGCTTTTGTTTAGTGTTTCAAAGTGATGATATGCTTTCTAGTGCAATTTTCCAATTTGTGGACGCGTTCTGAGTGATGCTAGACTACTGTAAGGAACTAGGCAGTGGTATAAAAAGGGGAAAGAGCCTGGCAGGGCTTAGTGAGGGTTGTGCCGTGCTTGCTGACTGAGCGGTTGAGTTTCAGCGTAGTTCTAACGCTTGCCGGGAACGAGAACGAAAATGTGAACTCTCCCGAAGTCACTTTGCAGTGTCCTGTGCGAACCTGAACGAGAGAACGAGGCCTTCTCTGTGCGCTGCGCTCAAGAAACGTCGAGGGACGCCCGACTTCGGTTATGAGCATCATCGAGCGACATCCCTCCGGACAGCGGATGCAGTCCCCTGTCCATCGGGATCTCCTTCCCCCGGCGGGGCGGTCTGTTACGTTTCGCCTACGACGCGCGGTTTAGCCGGCGCGACTGCAACAAAGCGGCAGACATTTTGGCCCGTTCGGCGTCGCCGCTACGCTCCCCGCCAAGCGCGTCCAGGCATGTTCCGATGCCACGTGTCTTCATGTGCGTGTGTGAGTGTATGTGCCATTGTGCCCGACCGGAGGCGATACGACAGTAGAAGTCACCTTCTCCTCCCAGCCATTGTGCCCGACCGGAGGCGATACGACAGTAGAAGTCACCTTCTCCTCCCAGCCATTGTGCCCGACCGGAGGCGCTACGACAGTAGGAGTTACCTTCTCCTCCCAGCCATTGTGCCCGATCGGAGGCGATACGACAGTAGGAGTTACCTTCTCCTCCCAGTCTTTGTGCCCGACCGGCGGCGCTACGACAGTATGCGTCACCTTATCCCATTGTACAATCACGTGCTCGTCTATTGAGGGGTTCCTTCTTGCCCTCAACTGCGAGAGTATAAAAACAGCTGCCCCCGGACGCCAAAGAGGAGGGCTCCGATTTCTTCTGTTGAGTAAAGTGCTCTCCCGTCTCTCTACTTCGGTCAACCTGACCGCCAACTCTTTGCGATGTTAGAATAAACAAGTTGTTTTGTTGTTACCAGTCGACTCATGCTTTGCCGGGACCTTCGGATGCTTCCAGTTGTACCCCAGGCCGCCAGGCCAACGCTACCCTTGGGGCTTGCGACCCAGGTGCAACAACGGGCGTCAGCGCCGAGTTCCCAACAGGTCGTGCCAGCGGCGCGACCACAACAACCGTTGCCATCGGTGGGATTCAAACAAGAGGCAAGGATCTTGACCGGGAGGTGTTCGGGTTGTGTTGCTTTCACAGCGATCGTCATCAAGGCCGAGCATGTACGCCGGGGAGTAGCTTGCACCTTACGGTTTAAGACTGTGTTCAACCACAGAGGACCTTGAAAGAGTTGTACCTCCTGAGAAAAATCACTGCTGCCCCTCCTTCAGCTTGTTTAGTACGGCGGAGGCCGAGCAGCAGCAACGAGCGGTGGGCAGTAGACATTTTTTTTTCTGGTTTAGAAATTTTTCACTGCTTAGGGAGCCACCTTGAAAGTAACATTAAGGTCACATGTGAATGAGAGCGATAGTCACGGGGAATGGGAGCGTGGGTGGGATATGCAGCTTCGTGTCATATTTTCTGTCATCTTTTCTTGATTTCAAGCGATCAATAGCAACGAATTTGCGGCTGGCGCAGCCAACATATAATAGCATTGCGGATAGCTCTGCCGTCTTACAGATCTCCATTTTAGCTGCAAACACAAACCACGGGCTTCGAAACGACTTAAATATATTTCCCGTCCAAAACAGAATAAAAATAGAATGATGATAGTATGCAGACAACAGTAACATCTATTAAATTCTCCATTTCTCGTCGGACTAGCTATCTATTATTACAATGATTTATGTTTCGCGAAATAATGCGCCATGAATTATTTAACGTTGCCGCTTTAGATGACTCACGCAAGACCTACGAACGACACATAACACACATACAACACGCAACTTATAGGCAAATTTCATAAGTATGATTGCAACTAGCGAGAATTGAAACTCTTTCAATTCCCTTAGTCTTCTCGCTGTCCGAGACACAAATGTGCAATGCGTCTTCGCCGTGCGGCACTCGTAGGTCCGAGCACATTTTCGTACACATTCCAACAAGCACATTTCGTGACTACACCCGCCGTTGTAGTTTGGCGACCATATGGTGCTGCGCTGGTGACTTCGAGCTGGTGGTTTCGATCTGGGCCACCGTGGCCACATTCTGGTGGAGGCAGAATTAAAAATATCGCTCCTGTACCGTGCGCGGGGTAAAGAATCCCAGCTGGTCAAGATTTATCCGGAGTCATCTACTATGGCGTTGCCTCGTAGTCAGATTGTGGTATCGGCACGCAAAATACCCAGAATTATTTCTTTTATTTTGTGTCTGAAAGTGGGATCCCTGAATCACAGTCAGTGCAGAGTTTAGGTTCGTGCTTCAGAGTGTTTGAAGCTATCATAGCACAACAAGTGTGCTCAGTGAAGGTTGTGCCATTTATGCGGCGATCAGAAACCGCTCTGCGATTGAACAAAACAACAACAGCAACAATAAGAAAACCTACAACGGCGTTCGTGCTTGGCTTCAGTAAACAACCGCATTAAGTTGGTCATTTCTATGAGAAAGAGAAAGAGACTGAGGAGAAAATGACATTCAGTGAAATTGGTCACGGTAGTCTATCAGGGGCCCGCTAGCCAGAAATCAAGGAGGAAGACGAGCGCGGTTGTTAGCCTTATACGGTACATGAAAGAGAGAGAAAAGAGAGAAGCCGAAGAAGAAAAGAAAACGATGTTTTGTGGCCGGTGAGCATTCACCAACACAAAAGAACACAAGCGGAGCAACGAACGAGTGTTCTCTGAGCGGAAGGCGACGGCCAGCTGGAAGGCGATTTGGGAGCGCGACAAGAGTGAAAACAAAAGGTACCTGGCTCCAGGCTGAAATAAGTGGGCAGGCCGTGCAGCAACTGGTTGCGTGTCTTTGTTCCGTCGGGACCACAAGAAAGGCCTCGCAACGTCCGCGAACGAACTGCGCAGAGCCGAGTCAGAGCTGCGCCGAAGGTCGGCGTCTGTCGGCGCGTGTGTCAAGGAGCAGGCGCGTACGATCTCGCCCGCCGACACAGACGCGGTGCCGAACAGTTCGGTCCTTGTCCTGCGGCCTACAGCCTGACGTGGGCGAGCTCCAACGCCTGCACACTCGGAGGCTCCTACACTTTGTTCGTGCCGACAGGTCATCTAGCAATAACAACAACAAGATGACAATGGCGATTGCGACGACGACCACGAGGAGAACAAGGAGAACAACGAAAACAAAATTTGTTCAAACTAATTATTGCGCTGGTTTTGGAATTGGCTCGATTAACGTCGTATACGATGCCCCAGTAAGCGGACAGCCCCTTGGGATTTCCACGATGGTTCGAGAACTTCCTTTGCTTTTGCGCTGGTGTTGTCCCGACACTTACTCCTTATCATGACCGATGATCCCGAAGCTCACCTACTTCGATGAACACGGCTAAACGGTTTTCTGACCACACGTACGTTTCGGACTTCATCTATATTACGTTCGCATTATAGCAACGACGAGGAACCGGTCTTGCTTGTCGGCAATGGCATCAGGGATGTGGTTTACTGAGTTGATGCTGCTGTGTATTTCACCGACCATCAAAACATGCTGCGCATATTTAAGTACAGAAACACAGTGGCACGGACACACTTGTAGGTTATGACTGATACATGAGTACTACATTTACAAAATATGGTATAGCTCGTTTCTGCGTACTCCGGGCGCAAAGATACTTAGTAGACAAACACTTCGTCAAAACACATTAACAAGGCTTCCGCCACTCGTACTGAATGGACGAGGAACTCTGAAAAAAAAATTGTTGCTCATAATGTCAAGTGCCTATGCAGTAATATTCGTAATTGGTGCTCTTGCTATCATTTCAACTGTTATCTGCGTTTATTTAGCAGAATAGTTAAAGTATGCATGCGGTTTTACACGTGCTCCAGAGGGCATGCTGGGTCACGCGGCTGTTGGTTTTGTGTGAAGCCGTTGGTGGCACCTTAATCTTTAAACGAGTTATACCAGATTTTGGAAATGTAGTACTCATGTATCAGTCATAACCTACAAGCGTGTCCGTTCCACTGTGTTTCTGCATGTAAAGACGCGTAGCATGTTTTTATGGTCGGTGAAATACACAGCAGCATCAACTGAGTAAACCACATCCCTGATGCCATTGCCGACAAGCAAGACCGGTTCCTCGTGGTTGCTATAATACGAACGTAATATAGATCACGTTTTAGACATGCGTTAGGGTTTCGTGCTGAATCAGGCCGACTGCAGCGCATTCCGTAAACCCTATATATCTGCAGGATAAGGTTTTGGATTATCGAGTGCAGCATACGTCAAAATTGAGAACTCTGAGAGTCGTATATGTTGTACAAATTCTTATCCCGATACATATTTTCCCTTTTTATATTTTCTTCAAGCACAAGACAAAGCACATTTTCTTGTAGGATCCACAATCAGCCCTTTTTCACACTGTAAAGATGGTTACTCCCTTAAGGGGTTTCTCTAGTCGCACTGTAACACTTTTACTGTTAGACCCTTACAAAAATTTATAGAGGACGACAGCGGAGCTCTAACAAGACATGCGATAGCAAAAGACATAGTTGAAAACTATGTAATCATTCTTACAGCCTTCGGCCCATAGAAATATCCGACAGAAGAGTTTCTATCTCTCCCTGTGAAATTCTCTTGTCGGAAATTTCTGTGCGCCAAAAGCTGTCACAATAATTACATAGTTTCCAGCTGCGTCTTTTGTAATCGCACGTCTCGTCAGACCTCCGCTGTTGTCCTGTATAAATTTTTTGAGGCCCTAACGGTAAGGGTGTTACAGTGCTACAAGAAAACACCCTCAAGGCTGTAAACATTTTTACAGTGCATGGCGCGATGGGGCATGAGCGGATTAGTCGCGAGAGGTTTTGAATGGACCGGAAAGTCCCCCCCCCTTCTAAAGAAAGTAATAGGCGCTTGGACGTGCGCTGCCAAGTTGATAAAGGTGTTCTGTGGCGCTGCTGCAAACATTCGTGTCATGTACCGTGTTCAAACTCCACTGGTAGCTTGACGTCGTTGCGGTGCCGAAAATGTGCGCTGCGATTGCAACTCCCCTCTAAAACCGAAAGGGACCAGGGCTTCGTCCGAGTAGATCGGACTGCACTGCGAGCGAAGTAGTTGTCGCCTTTCACTGATGGCTAGCAAATTTAACGAAAAACCCCTGCGTTACAGTTGGGCTACACTTGAAAACATCACGTTGCTGATAAAGTCTTCTTGCAGCGTCGGCCCTATCAGCTCTTGCCTGACTTCACGTACTCGTTTAAGGCGCGGTAAAACTGAATCGATACGAGACCGTCAAGATGCTGACGTCAACGATTGACCGACTATTAAGCACAGTGAGCCACTGAAAGCATTTTATCATACCAGGCCGACAAGGACACAACCGACGACCGCGAGTTGTCGCATTGCGACGGGCTTTCTTGTCGACGGCACCGACAAAATGAGCGTGCTAACCATCGTTCGACCGAACTCTGCGGGACCAACATCTGTACGTCACCGTACCCGGCTGCTGGTCGCATTCGCTACGTAGAGTGGTAGGTCTGTACGTGTTGTTATGCTGACGTAGTTCTCAATTCCATAGATGTACTGTTTCCCTCTGCGTCAAACAGGAAACAAGAGACGGTGCATTGGGTATACAGCAGCGTAAGCAACCGTCTCGCTCAGTTATACCAACGGTGTCAGTGATGGTATCCATGTTTTCGCAAAAGGACAACACGGCCCAAAAATGAGCACTTAATTTATGCAAGCGCAGTTTTATCTAATAATGTTTTTGGCGCGCGCAAACTGTAAGTGTGATAGAGTTAAACAAAAGCCAGAATCCGAAAAAAACAAACAGCCTGTAATATGTTATCTGGATCACAGGTGCCGTTGTTTAACTGGTTCAGCCGCTCATATTGACTCGTCTCAAGGTGGAACAAAACATATTGCCAGATGTGTATGGGTCGCTACATTTTTCCATTATTTCATGCCAGCGATGCACCTTTTGCACAATATTTGACGCTAACAACGATCTGTGTTTGTAGATGTCGATGTAAACAAGTGTACCACTTTGATAAATCCGGCGTGGAAGGCTGCGTCCGAAGACTTTTTGAATACGCGAAATGTCTAAATCATGTTTAAGAAGAATACAAAAGCGAGCTCCAAGTGCATAAATCAGCGACAACAAACTGCAAGGCAGCCATGCCGGTAAAGGGAACTCAGCGTGGCTTTATCGGCCGCACTGTTTGCGTAAGAGTACACTCAGGCCTATTCACCCAGTAGTCATTGAGTGCTTTATGGCTTCCAGGAAAGACATTCTTTCCCGGGGAATCGATTAATAATGATTTGCGATCCACGAAACGCCAAACTGACGCGCACTCAAGTTGAGCGCAGGTGCACAAATCAACCGGCGATTGCTCCGGCACCCTTGCAAAACGTTTCCAGTGGCGTGCGGCAGAGGACAGCATAGGAAAATGAAAAAGGCGGATTCAAGAGGCTTGTCGCCATCAAGCTGACACTATGACCTCATTTCAGACACCATTGATGACCCAGTGCCACGATAGAAACTGAAAAGCATCGAGGCAAAATCCAAGTTACGAAATGCGTCCATATTTCTTTTACTCCTTATAGCCATTTCTCTGCAAGCACCTTTCCCGTTGTATCAGCAGCCTTGCCGTCTTTGGGCTTATTGTGTCTGACCGCCCTTCTGGACTAAGGATGCTTCCCCGCCAAACCTGCAGCTTTGCAACGCAGTTGTGGCATCGTCTCTGGAAGTAATTACGCCCCGACCACCGACGCCTGTCGCCGTCCTCCTCCCCCCCTTTTCCCCCTCCTCACGCACACACACACAAACACTCAGCGACCGGAGGGGAGGAAACAACAGCGCATTGCGCACCGGCAGTCGCCCCTCTTCAGCATCAGACGCCGATCAGGTACGGAGAACGTGATTACAACGAAATGGCGAAATTCCTAAAATGGTTGCATAAGTGTCACCGGTTGTCAGCACCCAGCCTCGACATTCCTGAGTCATCAACGGGACATTCACCTTTGAGAAGAAGGAAGGTACCCTTAAGTCCAAGTGCAAGTGCGTGTTCATGAATTATAATGACCGAGGCTTCCCTGATTGGTGCGATTTTAGTCACCGCGTGGAGGAAGGGGTGAAGGGAATGGACCTCAACCTGGCTAGTTAAGTAGGCACACCGAGGAGTGCTGCTGTCTGTTGACTAAGGTCCTTGAATGATGTAAATACGTGTATACAATTTTTCTTCCTTCCCTCAACTTGTCTTGATGACTGGCCCGACACGATACCATGGAACTCGAGATCACATCGGCCACGCAACCCCAGTCCCAAGAGGCTTGTGTTATTTCGAATAAAAAGTCTGTTAAAGGAGAAGGATTACTGATAAAATAATTTCGTAAATATTGTCCATTAGGAACATTGCGTTCAAGTGATTGAATATAAACATGCCGTATCATCTTACTATGACTGCAGTTAAACGCTCGAAACGGCGTTTGTTTTGTCCAATCTTTCTGAGAAAAACGCGGACGTACCCATCGGCGCCAGCAATTAATCCTGTATATATATATATATATATATATATATATATATATATATATATATATCGCGACTGGAGCTTTATGGAATGTTTGAAAGTTCTTTCGAATGACAAACTTCCAAGCTGCCCTGATGAAGAGCATTGCATTCTCAAGACTTCTGGCGTCCTTCATTTAGTTTGAAATAGTTAGTTAAAATTAATTAGCTTTATTTTACGACTACGCCTGCATTGTATCATTTCCTTTCTCAAATATCAATTGGCCTATTGAACTCCTACCTTCTTTTGATATACGTATAATTGGTTTAAGGGTATCTTCAAAGCACGCAGAGACTTGATATACGAAAAGTCTGTTCATTTGTCTCAGGATAGAGTTGCAACACTAACGAGTGTGGACCGCAAATTCTACGGTGATGAATTTTTTTTGCTCTTGGGTGATACAAAGCACCTAGGGGACCTTAAGAACGGTCGGCATATGCACGATTGTGTCCCCAGAAATTTGATACAAAATGCTTTTCATCACACCATTCTATTTTTGAGATTCCCACCAGCACGTGGTAGTGCATGACTTTTTAGTTACGTAAATCGTGGCTACACGACGTCAGCGAGTTCACGTATACAACAAAAGCGCTGACGACAACGAACTCATCCATCGTTTGCTCAATTTTACTCGTGCGCCCACTTTCGTTCTCGCACTCCACGAGCACTTGCTTCTGCCGGCCGTGCTTTGGCAAAGCGACGCGCAGCCACTCTTCGAATGTGTCTCCACCATCGTCTATAAAGTCCCATTATTTTGCTCTCTATACACTGATGTTTACAAGATGGCTGTCGGGATTAGCGTGGAGAAGAGAGCCAGCTTTTATTTATAGACTTCAAAATTACCATAAGTTTTCTTATAGCCTCAGCTGTGAGTCATACTTATTGAAAGTCATCGCATACATGTAAATCTTATGGTGTAGTCAATTTACCCTCTAAATTTGGTGTCTACACTCCATAAGTTAGCGCTGCTTGGCCGGAACACAGACTCGGTGATTGGTGACGTGTGTGCGTGCATTCCAGAGGCCGCAACAGGAATACAGTGACCTTTTTTGAATACCTTCTTTAATGACCTTTTTTTTTAATACAGCCATCTCTCGCCTAAGCGAAAGATTATGTACATCGTAAACAAAAAGTGGCTGAATTCTCGAAGCATTTTGTTGGTAAAACCTGCTTGTGATTGGTCAGCAGCCTTCGATAATAACATATCCAAGATACGATTAGCTGCCGCCAGTTCTCACATTTACTTCACCAGAACGTTTTGTGAATACGGACCAAGTTCTTTTTTCAGAATGGTGTACAATCTGAACGCCAGCTGATCTGTAATAGCAAAATAGTTTAGGAGCAGAGCAATCTCTGATGTTTGCTGACGCCTGTCTCTGTTTGATCGCGCTTTTTGACTTCCTAATACCTGGAAGTTTTGAGGATTGCAGGCTTCTTTCGTAGTTAAACTCGTGCGAATAAACACACGTGTTACGTGAATAGTTGAATGGTTCCTATGGCTATCCGAGGGCAACCTCCATCAGCGAACCGACAATTATGTAGTAATGTAGAGCAAAACGCACTGTAGTACGAACAAACGACCTTACGCTGCTTGCGGCAACTTGAGCCGACGCTTGTTATCTCACCAAATGCAGGGACGCGAATTTCGATCTCCCGGCTTATAAATCAAGCGAGAAGCAACGGGTGCGTAGAGCGAGTGAGCTCCAAGGGGAAGCGAGATCCGAGAACTCGGAATTCTCCGTTTTGACAGTCCCGGAGAGTCTCGTGCGCATCATCTATCCTTGAGGTGTCTTAGATCCCGAGGAGAATAGCAGGCGGGGGGGTATCGGCGAGAAATCTGCCTTCGCTGAATAAAGTTACCAGCGTGGAAGTGACACCGGTAATTTCAGACTCATATATGAGAAACGCTACCGAGATAAGACTTGTCCCAATTCAACGCAAAGAAGAGCATCTGGTGGATTTCTTGAAAGATTTCGGCGTGACCTCAGCCCATCATCATGAAAGATTTGATCGAAAAGAGGACGGTGCAGGTGAATTGAGGTTGAAGTGAGCAGTATTTGTCTTTGGGACCCTCGCCTGTATATCTAACCCATTCACTGTATTTCAAGAATAATAAGCTGAAACTGAATGCTGTCGTCTGAGAACGTCTGAGAACTCTTTCCGAGCGTGAAAAAGACATTCTAGACAAAATTCAGAATGATTTCCGGCGCCGGGGGTTGCTTTTTGCTACACACCCGATATATATATATATATATATATATATATATATATATGTGTGTGTGTGTGTGTGTGTGTGTGTGTGTGTGTGTGTGTGTGTGTTTCACGAGTACACGTTTTTGTACGAACTTTTTTTTTTTTATTCATATGATATAAGGAGATGTTGGCGCGCAATTTAAGGCTCTTCCTCTATAAAACGCCCGCAATTACGCAACAATAAAAAAAATTAAAAACAGGTGTGTGTGGGGGGGGGGGGGAGGGGATGGTGTGCGAGTGCACGCCGCCTTTGCGCGAGAAGGAGTTGTTACGCGTCCTGAATAATTGATGATGTGAGGAAAGCCCGGAGATTGCTACGCGTAATCGAGCGGCACGCTTTATAGAGGAAAAGTAAAGCAACTCCTCCGCCTCGCCCCCCGCGTGCTTTCCTCTCCACTTTCTCTCCGCTCAAGCAAATCTTTTATTCAGGTCTCTGGCGACCCATAACGGATCGAATGCGACGGCCATCGACGTTCCCAAGTGACCGGGAAAACGGCAGGACGCCTTAATACGGGCAAGGCCACCGGAGGTTTGAGCGGGTAGGTAAGGGCACGGAAAAGCGGAAGAAATGTACCGAGTCTTGTGAGAACGCGCGCTCTCTGTATTACCTCTGTATTACCTATGTACCTTTAGGTCCAGCGCTAATAGAGGCAGCGCGTGTCCTGGCGATACTCGAGGCGTGCCCTGCGGTTAGTGTAATTGCCGGCTCGCGCAGATTACGCGCGCCAATTAATGTAGTACTAGCGCTATTACATCTCGATGTCTATGGCACGCATTACGCGTACCGTGCGACACAGTTTTCTTTGAGCAGTGAAACCGCTAGCGGAACGTAGCAACGCCTGTCACTCTACGAGAGAAAGTATTTTAGCTATTCTCACGCAATTAAGGGTTTCGGTAACCTGCGAAAACGTTTGTGTCAGAATGCGGTCTTCGGTTAACTTGTTGCTTAACTTGTGTGGCTAGCGTCAGCTTAGGTATTACGTGTTACTGTCCATGCCGAGGGGAAATTGAGAAACAAAGCGCAAGCGTTTCCAATCATTGCACCACATGGCTGTATTAACCGTACACTGTCTTATGGTATTTAATAAAGATAAGGTCAGAAATCCTCCCGTTCGTAGCAATTGCTACAAAGGAGTTGCTACAATGGTATGTGGCATAGAGTTGAATCCCATTTGTTGTCCCCGTACGAAAGTCGCGTATTTGAACTAGAATTATGACAACGAAGGTTCTCTTTCCACGGTTGTTCGACTACTAGCTCAAGTTCCTCGGCAGTTTACATGTTCACTGCATCCCATTGAAACATCAAGTTCGTTTTTGTCTCTCTTCCTCTATCGTTGAGAGCGTCATGAATGTTTGTAATTCGCGACAAATTTTGCAATGTCTCTTTACGGAGCCTTTGATAGAACACTCGCTTTCATCAAGGTTAGTTACGAAAGCAGAAGACTTAAAATGCTGCAGCAGCAACGTGCTTTGATCAAGCTTCTCACTGGCAGACAACCCATCAGTAGGGCGCAGCAATATTTCAGTGCAGCATTCATTCTCAACTGCACGGCTTCAGTCGCTGCCTACCCTTTGATCTCAGTCACGTATCGCCTTCAATAGCTCTCCAACTTCAAACGAGGTTGTAATGGTACGAACGCCTCGAGTATTAGTTTCTGGGGCTGCTACATGGTCTCGTCTTAGTGCGGAACATAAAGCTATGGTATGAAGGGCGTTACCTGTGTCTGTCCACGTTATACAAAAGCTGCGTAATGGTGCAGGACGGGTGTGGCTCCCTTCCAGCACAACCATATCTTCAAGGTCCTTACATTGAGCCCGTTCTTGACAGCCATTCAAGGCATGATTGTGCTGAAAGGTTCAGCGTAGCTTAATTCAGCGTGTCTTTGCGGACGCGAGCTCTTACATTATTGTGGATCACGAAGAGCTAGAACCTAAGTGGCTGCCACCTGTAAAGTAAATGTCACCTTCTATGTTTTCTAGGGCCACGGAATGGAAAGCTACGTATATGGTGACCCCACCTGTGCCTTTATCTCGTTCAATATAATGTTAGGCCATGTCGTGGAAAGCCTTTCGAACAACAGCGGTGCCTTTTCGCCGCAGATTAGCTCTCCCAGGCTTGGATTCCATAGCAACGAAAGCTTCAACGAATGAGTCCTTCTAGTACTCGTGCATATGAATGACATGCAAAGACAACACACATCTGCATATATATATATATATAGTGTTCCAACTATCATGCACCAAGATTTAACAATTTATATGCAAATGCCACGTAGCCTGACAGAACAGAGGTTTTGCATTCAGCCTAATTAGATAATTAGTTATAATTTATTAATTAGCTTCTCAAATAATAAAGTTTGATGGAATGTTTCGATGCGAAAATTGTAGAACAACATAGAAAAGTTTCTGTCGCTCAATACGTGCTACAGAAAAGTATTTTTCCGAGCTTGAAAAAGCACGCGAATACACGAAAAAGTGCCGCACGACTGGCCGCTCGAGGCACTTTGCATGTATTCGCGGGGTACTTTCACGCTTGGAAATGAACATTTATGTAGCATGTATTGGACAACAGAAAGCTGTATCGGGAGCTTTTCATGTTGCCCCACAATTCTATCATTGACACTTTTTATCTAATTACAATATTCTGGAAGTTGAATTAATAATTAAGACTAATAATTAGGCGTAATTCCGAAATTAATCTGATTATCTCTATGCGGTGGCGAACGACATTACCTTGCTTCTTTTTAGCCGTGGCATTTGCATATCTTAAAATCTTGGTGCATGGTGGTTGGGACAACCTGTATATAAGCGTGGGTGGGATTCCTATAACGTGAAGTTATTCAGTTCTGACTTTATGTCAATCTAATATTTTGCCAGCGTTCCTTAAGCAGGAGAAAGCCCTGCTACAGTGTTCCGGCATATTTGAAAAAGCTTGCCTAAATGCCGTTTACTCACCCTGTGCAGAGCGCCAGTAATCGAAGAAAACGGAAAGAGACGGTTAAAACCGAAGCGCAGTGAACGTAGACATTCTTGTGTTTCCTTCAAGTTTGGCTACGTACCACTACTGTTCTCGTTTGATGTAACTGTATATGTCAGTATGACTGCTTATTTTTTATGAAAAAAAAACTATATTACGTTTATTACAGACAAAAAAGCAAGTTTGCGTATTATCTCAATCGAGTGTCAGTCATTTGGACACGTGCAGATTTTTTCGGAAGATACGTCGTTATGAGGTACTAGCTTCGTTAACTGAAGTCCCACTTCACTATGCCTTCTCCCACGTGCAATATCATTATAGCGTTGTTTTTTTTTCCTTCAGGTGATTGCACGGCACTTTTCGATGGTCGTAATCCCGCTGTCTACAGCGCTTCCCAAAAGGCCGATTTTGTTTGAGTGGTGGAAAAGGGGCGCTCCATCAACATTCGTATGGTTCTTCCCGATCGTCCGACTCCAGATCACAGCGCTGGGCGGCGCTCCCAGTATCGCAGTCGGAGCAGCCGCAAAATATGGTCCGTTTCTGATCACGTAAACCCATCCCTTTCTATGTGTGGGCTGGCGTTCCATGTTTGGGACGCCGTCACCGCCATGTTTGACGTCCACGCTGTCTAAACGCTGCCTTACGCGGTAGTCGCGCTTGCCGTGTTACAGGAAAGTTCGCACACTTTTCGCATTCTTCCCACTCACTGCTGCGATAAGCAGCGGGCTGTTCGGGTGGCGCAAGATATGTCTTCCTTGGAGCAACAGAGCCTGCGGAAATGCTCAGCTCAGATTCGGAGGATCACAACGACCATCCGGGGATGCCATCAAAAATCTATGGGCAATCTTGTGCAGGCACAGCTCAAGACCCATAGTTGACTGCGACCCGACCACATCATAGGCGAAGGCACAGCCACAGCTGTTACTAGGTATAGTCAGTCTTCTTACACAGTGGCATTTACATGTTGGTTACGCAATAGCAAATACTCGCACTAACACGCCATCACGTGTTCAGAAAGAGAGAGAGAGAGAAAAAAAAACGTACACCGGTTCCACCTGTCTCACCTTGCTCATCCGTTTATCTTGCTTGCCTTTTAGATCCAGGGAAAACACCAGGAAGGCGGGAGATGGAAATTCAAGACGATTAGCGAAACGAGAACAAGGTGGAAGCAGGAGTCAACGTTTCGACAAATGGACTTGTGTTCTTCAAGGCCGTCAAGAAGACAAGTCCACTTGTCGAAACGCTGGCTTTTGCTTTCACCTTGTTTTCTTTTTACTCACTGTCTTGCCTCTCACACGAGATTTCTTTGACTCACTGCAACACATCTCACTCTACTTGCGTAATTGTCACAAAATCCACGCCTGCAGTCTAAATACCAGGTCTTAGAGTTTGGTTCAAATCTTAATTTTACCCAACTTTTTATTTACGCTAAATGGCAGAAGGCATTCTTTGAAAGTAGCGCTTGTACAGCGCGCTCATAGCTGACCACTTCACTTTTGGCGGAATAACCCAATTTCGCGTAATCGTACTTCGTGACAAACTACCTCGAGGTCTTGATCAAAAAAACGCTTTCTTAACTATCCTTTGAGCACGAGGTCGCGGGATCGAATCCCGGCCACGGCGGCCGCATTTCGATGGGGGCGAAATGCGAAAACACCCGTGTGCTTAGATTTAGGTGCACGTTAAAGAACCCCAGGTGGTCAAAATTTCCGGAGTCCTCCACTACGGCGTGCCTCATAATCAGAAAGTGGTTTTGGCACGTAAAACCCCAAATATTATATTATTATTATTAACTATCCTTTACCAACGTGAACAAAAGTTAGTTTGAGAGCATGCTTTCCGTTGCTGTATAACAGACGATAGGTAGTGAGGCACTGGAAGTGGTAAGGGAATACATCTGCTTAGGACAGGTAATGACTGCGGATCCGGATCATGAGACGGAAATAATCAGAAGAATAAGAATGGGCTGGGGTGCGCTTGGCAGGCATTCTCAGATCATGAACAGCAGGTTGCCATTATCCTTCAAGAGAAAAGCTTATAGCAACTGTGTCTTACCAGTACTCACCTACGTGGCAGAAACCTGGAGGCTTACGAAAAGGGTTCTACCTAAATTGAGGACGACGCAACCAGCTATGGAAAGAAGAATGATAGGTGTAACGTTAAGGGATAAGAAGAGAGCAGATTGGGTGAGGGAACGAACGCGAGTTAATGATATCTTAGTTGAAATCAAGAAAAAGAAATGGGCATCGGCAGGACACGTAATGAGGAGGGAAGCTAACCGATGGTCACTAAGAGTTACGGAATGGATTCTAAGGGAAGGGAAGCGTAGCCGATGGCGGCAGAAAGTTAGGTGGGCGGATAAGATTAAGAAGTTTGCAGGGACAACATGGCCACATTTAGCACATGACCAGGGTAGTTGGAGAAGTATAGGAGAGGCCTTTGCCCTGCAGTGGGCGTAACCAGGGGCGCTATAACGTAAAACTATTCCAAACTTTTCTATTCCAATTCTGCTATCAGCCCTCCGCGATTGGTCAAAAACTTTTTTCGACCACCCCCCCACTTCACATGTCTGTCATGCGACGTCACGAAAACCGCAATACATCTTCATCTGATATGAAGTGTACACACTGATTATGCATGATTTTACAGAAAAAGAAGAACAGTTATTTCTGATTCGGCCCCTTTTCGCCATTAGCCCTCGGCTATTGGTAAAAAGTTTTCGGGCTGCATCCCCTTCACCTGCCTGTCACGCGACGTCACAAAACCGCACGAACTCCCCGCGTCAAAGTGACGTGTACGCGATAAAGATGCATTAATATGCCGAACAAAACTGAATTTTTTTCGGAATAGCCGCAGGCTGCCCCGTTCCGAAAGGAATGAAAGATGGCTGCCGCCGATCGCTGAGACGCTGGCTACTCGCACCTGCCGGAGAGCATGGGTGTATTTGCGTATAATAAAACTTCTTGCGTTACCGTGTAACGTTTTCAAGCCCTTTCGGCACGTTTGCAACCTCATTCTGCCAACTATTTTTTGCTGAGGGTCAGTTTTAGCGTAATTCTTAAGCTTCCGTTGCATGGACCGCGATTTTTGACCAGCCACCACAAGCTAAGTAAGGGAAAGCCGGCCAATCGCAGACGCCGGCACCACCCTCTTCATCCGGTTATCGATTTTCAGTGCACTGGCTCTGCCCCAGTGAATCCCTCTCCACTTAAGCTTCTCCTCGCCTCTTGTCAGCCAATTAGATAAGACAAGCCGCTCAGAGTACAGAATGTTATTCGTTTTTCAAGCAAACAAAAGTGACCTCCTATGAACGAGGAGAGCGTTTGATTGGTCTGTTCAGAGAACCCTGTGGGTGACCGCCCGGTGCTTGCGTCGGTGGTATACGCAAATCTGACGTCTGTCAGAAAATCGGAATAGAAACATATTGTAATAGTTTTACGTTATAGGGCACCAGGCTGATGATGATGATGATGATGATGATTATGATGATAACAGGAAGGGTGAACTTTGTTTGTTTGTAGTCAAAATAAAACGTGCAAGACGCAACCACAGTTCCACATAAAATTTTGCATGCTTCCACGTATTTAAAGGAACTAATAGCCAGAAATGCACACCTTAAACTACTTTATCTAGCTGAACAAATGGCTAACGTGCGACCTGAAGCATATTTGAACAATTTGCAGTTGCAAGTGTGCGGTTTCTAGAATAAAGTCGCAAAATAGTCTGCTTAGTTCTATCCTTTCCGTATCCCATAGCTGCTGCATTGAGAAGACACCTTTCCTTGCGCCAATGAGCAGAAAGTTCGACGTTTCATCTAAATTGTGGAATGGACACCCAGATATAGTAATTCTACGGGAACTGTGACACTTCAAGTACACTTTTGCTGTGCAAGGAGAATTGATATATTCAATATATATTCCAAAGATCAATGCTCAGATATGCTGCGGTTCATACCACCCAGGGCTCCTTTAGAGCAGCTTAACTTAGGCGGAAGCGCTAACGCTAGCTCATACGAAACGTGGAACATATCAACTGGTTTAGCATTTGTGATGTACAGTTTCGCTGTTGAAGAATGACCTTCTGCCCACTATACGAAAACCTGCACGTTGTCGAGATAGAAAACGGAAGCACGCGTGTACAGCGAGCTTGTGATCTCTATTGTGACTGCCTGCAGACCAGAACTTCTTCGAGAAAAAATAAACTCCCAGTGGGAGAACACGTCTCTGAAGTCCACGACGTCGAAACCTAGACAAGAAAAAAAATGAAAGCGACACTGGAACCGCAGTAGCTGCGCGATATCCGCGGTTCACAACAGGCGGGGTTCTTTCTTCTCTCGACCAAAATGCGGGCAAGATTGGCGGCGGGTCGGTGACAGTGGAAACGTGGATTTTGTTTCATGATTGCGATACGGGCGATGTCGCGTGCAGATCACGTTCTTCCTGACTGGCTGACGGCCAGATTGCTTTTGCTTTTCCTATTTCTCTATCTTTCTTTCCGTATCTTGGAGTCGTCGCGTTGTTTTGCGGCATACACTTGTTGCTGCAGTTGCTGCGGTTTCAGAGAAAGTGGCGCCGCAAGCAGTAATCTTCGTGACCCGCCGGGAGACTCCGGCCGGCTTGGCAACAACGGTGATGAGGCCGAGCCTTTGGCCCGTTTCCTGTTCGCTAGCTGTGTTGTTTGCGCTTTGTACATCTGAATCCAGAGGGTCTTACCGAGCGTGAGGTCGAAACGGGGAGGAGGGCTTTGAAAGTATTGATTTCCGCTAGCACCTCCGGGAAAGATCTTCCCGGTCATTGCCCCTTTGATCAACATAACGATGACCAAGAGCAGCCCGCGGCCATGCGCTGATCGGGTTCTTACTATTATATTTGTGGAAATCCTTGGTTGCTTTACACCGCGAACCTAATTTATTTTCGGCACGAATACAAGGAGCTTAGCTGGTGATTTGGTCGTCGATTGGTGCTTCCTTCTTACCTCGGGAAGTCTCTAATGCCTTTGTGTAGTGTACGCCGCCTGCCATTGATTCTCAGGCTCGACATAGTTTGGCGTTGAGTTGATTTATCAGGGGAGCAGAATGCGGGCGCACTCTATTCGACCGCCTCACTGTACATTCAACGGCTCTACCTCATGTCAGAAAAGGCTCACCTATTAATAAGCTGTGAAGCGAAGCGAAGCGCCCGCCACACAGAGCGTTTTCATTACACATTAGCTAGCGTAATTTGCAACGTTGCTCCTGTCTAGCAGCACATGTTTATTAGAAAGGTGCCTCCATTCAGCGGGCTGTGATCGATGGTGCAAGTACATTCTAGGGACCATGGCACTGCTGTATAGACAAGTCTGCTGCAGGCCGTGGTGTTAGCGAAAATAATGAAAGGCACGCGGCGAGTGATGGAATCGTTGTCTGGGAACTTTGGCGAAACGTATACGTGAGGAGTACTTTTCCCCTCATTCTACGGGGCCTTGAAGCACCGTACAATCTACAGGGACTTTTTCCAGGCCACGGGTATAGTAGTGCCCAAACAATTCACAAAAGCTGTACGTATCGTTACTGTTTGGCGTAACTAGGAAGCGCCACATCAGAGTAAAAAAAAACTTGTGAGAATGCGTTATACAAAGATGTACAGATTTAACACTGCGACGAGGCAGTGCTTTGGAGGAGTACTTGCTTGTTTACTTTTGTAGTGGCGAAGATAGCAATAGGAAACTCGTGAACAGTTAACCTCTATTGGTTGAGTTGTGTAAAAAAACCAATACTAGGGAATAAAAGCGTCTCCAATGAGTTTCCAACTCCGTTGTCTTACGTCGGCTAGGTCTATGCTATACCTGCAAATTTCATAATTTGTCTCAATCTAACTGCGTGGCTCCCTTGACATGATTTTCTTTTTTTTTCACTTTCCTGTCTAACTTACTGCCGGTTATCTGCTCGGCGTATTGCATTAGCAGCTGCCCCAATCATTTTTTTTCGGCAGCATATCGACGTTTATTTTGCATTGTCTTCTGACGTTGTGCAAATAGATGTCACTATCATGCAGGGTTGGTCTTTCCGGCTGGCTCTTGCTAAAATAGGGTTACGGTAGCGATAATGCATATGCAACACTGCATTTCAATTGTCACACGTGCGTACATGCGGTGCCAATAAAATAGACCTGCCAACCCTAACTTAACTGCGAAACAGTTCAGTTAATCACGTCCTTTCGGCCGTTTTTGGAACACCTGTGTGGCTCGTGGTTCCCGTCATATCGGAAATGACTGTCGTACCCCAGATTGGACTGAATTACCCTTATCGGCCTTTCGCGCGAACGCGCATCACCATCTTAGAGTTCTGATGACTGCTATGGGGTCCATTGGTTGGGGGCGACTTTCCGGAGGCACTGCGCTATCTTTATCGTGAGAAATGAAATCTGCTTGAAGGAGACTTTCATTGGTGGCTTCTAGCCGAATGCCTTTCGTCTCACATAAGTTACCTGTGAACCAGCACATTTATACTATTCACGGAGATGACCTAACGCCACAAGTTCACGGCCGTATTACAATTGCCACGAGAAACCGTGGAACGTCTACGACGATCGCAAACGCGATCTGTCGTAATTCAGTCAAGTAGCCGTGCTTGCCGCACTTTCGTTGGATCCAGAAATTGCATTTGTCGTGATAATTGGTAGCTTTCGCAAGCACATCAGGGGTGTGGCTATTCTCTGTACAGCACACGCTGACGTAACGCGAAGGGCCATCGACGCTCGAATAATTCTGCGAGCCACACATGTTGCACAATTTCGCCTTAAAGACATGTTGAAGCTGTAGATATTCTCCATGGGCTTTCGGTGGGAGGCACAGCTCATAGGGACCACACAATTGCTCTCTGGATCTCCAACTCTCCCTATCACAAGTTTGCGAAATATATTGCAATACTTGTTAACGCAACAAACCAAACTTCGCTACGATTGGCGTAGCACAAACAAAAGTTAGGGCCACCTTCGCAACGTCCCAGATCAAGCCTCAACAATGCGCTCAACAAATCACCGTCAAACTCCACAGAATGACTTCTATGAAAAGCAGACGCGACAACAGCGCGGGATTGAACTTCTTCTTAGGATAGACAGTGAAGCAACAGGCAAATACAATTGCCACGAATTGCTTTGAGAGGTCTACGAATCAGCCATCCACACAATCCATAAATTTGCTATGTATTCATTTCATTCACATCCTGCTCAATATACACTCTGCGGCTGGCTCTGGTAGACTCTCTAATGTTCAAGGACAGACGATTGCCCCGAAAGTTCGGCAAGTCGGGTCATGCCTATTGCTGGGGTGACAAATTTGGAACGACGCCTCTTCAACAGAATTCTCATTTAGAGAACAATACTGTCGGCACGTTTGCCCGCGTATCGGAATCAATTTGGTTGGCAGATGCCGCATCGCATTTTCACAATTGCCCCTCACTGAAGCCCCATTGTCGTTTTGCATTCATTATGGAGCAGCCGAATCGACTGGTTAGAGACAAGATCGCTCGCCTTAATGCGAAAGCAGCATGCGTGGCGCAAACGCATCCTTTGGAGCGCTGTTCTTACTTGGTGAAGCAATTTGATACTGGTGAACCCATGTGATAAAGCGTTATGAGGCACAGACAGTAGAGACTCCCGTAAATGCTGTGTACCTGAAAGACTTTGAAGTCTTATGATTTTCGTCCTAATGCGAAGCGCACTTACTCTACTTAGCGCCCGCCACACTGACTCAATGACTGCGGCTTTCTGCTGCTCAGGAAGAGGTTGTCCGTTCCACTCTTCGTCCTGAAGACCGCGTTTCGTGAGGAACATAGTGCGCAAAGGAAACAAAAACGAGTCATGAAAGAAGACGCTCGCGCATCTAAATTTCAAGACCTTTTAAACTAGCATTCCGAGAGTCCGTATATCTGCCCTTAGGAAATCTTTTTTGCACGCAAAGTTTAGTAAGATGTGTATTTCTCGGTTTCAGTTCGAAAGGAGACAAGTAGGCTGGTGCTAGCGGCGAGAAATAGGGACAGAGGAGAGGAGGGGGCAAATGAAAGGTATCTCGATTGCGCCAAGCCTGAGATGACAATGCGACCAAGGGCTCAATAAAGAAGGCGACTGCATGGACGCTGACGCCCTTGAAAAGCACTATTATGTGAGCCAAGTTGGTGATGTTGTTTCTCACCAAATGACTTGCACATCGGCTTGTTCAATTGCTCCTGCCAGTTTACAGGGCGAATAAAAACGTTGCTAAGAGGCGCGAAAATAAAGGTAGCGTAGAAAAAAAGAAAGAGAGAAAGCCTGAAG